>NW_026652281.1:125378740-125978740 GCF_009828535.3 Hylobates moloch | reverse complement strand
AACCTCCTTATCCCAGCAAATCTGACTGATTTTCCAGGCTAAATTTACCTTTCAGAGTGCATTTACCCCAAACAAAACAAAGCAAAAAATCCCAGCCCTTCTAGAATCTGGAGCCAGTTACTAAATCTTTGATTCTTCTTCTTCTGCCATTCTTGATCCTTATGAGATTCTGGAGCTTCAGAGATAGACATGCCCTCTGAGGTCAGATGGTCCAACCCCCTCATTTTATAAATGGGGAAAGTGAAGCCCAGGCATAGGAAGGGCCCTGTTTTTGGCTGCTTACAGAGTTAGTTACAGAAGTGACAGAGTGGGGACACATGTCCAAGTTTCCTACTGATCTCATGCTCTTTTTCCTTCCAGCCTCCAACACCCCAAATGCCACCTTTAATCCACATCTACTTTATGTACTTGGAGAATAACAACAATAGTTCATGTTTCCGCAGAATTTGGGTTTCCTCTTGCAATGTTGTTCTGTTCTTCTCCGAGGATGTATTCTGAGAAAAGAAACTCTCTGTAGGTTTCTTTTTTTCTCTTTTAAACTAAATATTGTCTTTTATTTTACTCCAGGCTTTGTGCTAAAGGCTTTATACTCAGTATTTCATTTAACTCTCAAAACCCCTTTGTGAGACATTATAATCATTTTTATTGAAAGACTGGGAAGCTCAAGTTCAGAGAGGCTGAGTAATTTACCCAAGGTCACACAGCCAGAGAATGGTGGAGCTGAGATAAGAACTAGGACCTGCAGACTCACCCACTAGGCTGGTCGGTTCTCCATGTCTAGCATCTGTCACCAGCCAAAGTATCATGCTCCTATTGGGACATTTGTCTCTTCATATTCATGGGCCTTCTTTCTCTTGGCTACTTTGGTTACCTTTCTTCACCCTGATATCGTAGCAGTTGGCCATGCCAGGAGTCTACCATCCTCTAGCCTTTCTCTGCGAGGTTCCTGACCCACGGCTTGGGATGTTTAGCATCACCTGACCTTGGAATCCTGGCCACAGCTGATACAATACAGAATAACTTGACCCAACGCCTACTAGCTATGGGCTGGTCAGCAGCCTCTGAGGTGTTGATGCTCTGTCCATAGGAACACTGTGCTCTGGCAGGTGATTGGCTGAACCAATCAGACCTTTTCTCTTGGAGAGCAGTAAGATAGGGTAAGGCATAAGAATAGTGCTCATAATCAGAAGAGGCAGAAACACAGAAGTCCAAGGCTTATGGACAGATTAGACAAGAGTGAAAAACATTCCAGTGGTGGAACAATATCGTGGACTCCATGGGGTTTGACTCTGCAGCTCGGATGGTTTCTGCAGCTCAGATGGTTTCCTTACTTCTCTGTGAATTTTTAAAATAAACTTCTAGTAAGTGAGTAACGCGAGTGTGTCTCTGTCCATGCTCCCCAGAAGAGGCAAATCAGCACTCTTCAGTCTGTTCCCCTTCAGTGCAGCAATTGGTTCAGCTGATCACCCTCCAGCACTGAGTCTCCACATTGGGCAGAACTTCTACAGTCATTGGCCCCTGGTTAGACCTGAGATAAGTTTCCCCAAGGGAGGCTGAGAAACCATCTGGGCAGATTCCTGAGGCCCCGTTCAGACTTGATGGAGCAGAATTCCTGTGGGTGGCTCCTGAGACATCTTACCCAAACTCCCAGATGATTTTATTCCCAAGTGATTTCTACGGATCTTAAAGTTTGAAAACAGTGGCCATGGAGAGCTGTTTGTGGGTCAGATACTCACTCTGGTCCTACCAATTGTGGTGAGCATGTATGTTCTGGAATGAATATCCTGCATTCTCTTTGGTCTAAGGACTTGCCTGTGGATCCTCCTTTTTGGGGGGTGGAGGTAGGGAACATTGGACCCCATCATGCAACCTTGGTGATATGTTTTAGGAACTGCTCATATCTGAAATGGCAAAATGCTCCCATGAACTGGTCATACCTAAAATGGCAAATTGCTCCCCATGAACTTTAAAATATTTTGAATTATTTGCTGTCTCTTAATGACCCCGAGATTTCACGCACACAGAAATCTGATTTCCATCTTTTCTTGAAAATCTGTGATATTTAGTAGCACTGGGCCTTCATTCTGTTTTAGCAACAATAAACTATTGCTGAATACAGATGCCATCTTCAGATGGGGCTTAAGTGCCCCATTTACTTCAGGGTCCCCCCTCTCCTGATAGTGTCTCCAAATTTGAGGCTGTCAGTGGTTCAAGAAAAATAGGAGTGATCACATTTTTTTGTGGATATGAAGAATATTCTTTCATATTTACTAGGTCAATTTTGTAACTGTCTTGAGAAAAATACAACTCAAGATGGTCATACTACTCTGATGATGCCGGATGTCTGATCCTAAAGACATTTGAGTTGTGGTGCTTGACACTGATTCCCACATCCCTCCATAGGCTGTAACTGGAAGGCGAGAGTCCGAATCTGATTGTGGAGTGCAACATCTTTCTTGTACAGATGGAGAGACTTTGGCTCAGAAACATAAGAGCACTCCTGGATGTCACCCAGGATGTGGGGCATAGCCAGAGTGAAAGCTGAGTCCTCATTCTCGAGCTCGGCTCTTCTTCATCTATAGCTGGCACTATTTCCTTCGAAGTTTCTTTACACTTGGCCACGTCATTTTTTTTGGCAGGGGGTGGGGTGGGGGGGTGGGGGGGTGTTCACTATATCACAAGTACAGTTCTAACTAAAGTTTCTTACAAATATTATTTGATTTAATAATTATCCTTATTTGACAAATGAGAAAATTGACGTTTACAAAGTACTTTGCTTATTTGTGAAAGAAAAGGAATTTGAATCCAGGTCTGGGCACAGTCAAAGCCTGAGGGCTTCCCCATGTTGCTGTGTAAATCAGCTCACCTACCAAACTGGGAGGTTGGTGCCATGCTGTTTCCATTTTATTATGGAGAAGGCAAGAAGGTAAGTGGCTTGCCTGGGATCACACAGCCAGTAGTTGATACAGTCAGGACTAAAATCTAAGGCTGGCTCCAGGCTGGCACTTGTAACTGTGGCCACATTTGCTACTCTTCTGTACTTCATGTAACCAATAGAAACCTTCCAACAGTTCATTTCCATTGTTTTGTATGGAATCACTCTGTACAACTTAGTATCAATACATAAATTTGGGTGTATAGAGGGGATCCGTCTATTTTGTGGCACACTGAATGTTCCTGTACAGTTTTGTGATAGTACAGCATTTTGGGCCAACACATTGAGCAGTAGCCTAGACATTCAGGTGAGATGATGCCTACAGATAGAGAATGTGCATCCACAGACTAGAAGGGCCTTCTCCAGTGGCACATGTTGAGTGCCAATTCTCAAACGATTAGAGCCAACACTCTCTATAGCCAGAACTAGAACACAGGGCCCTGACTTTTTTTTTTTCTGCATGATTCTTTCTCTTTCCAACACACAAAGTTGCTTACCTCCTATTCAAATGTTATCAGTAAAATGCCATGAAATGCTGTGATTCCCTTCTGTCATCTTCATTTCACATTGTTAAAGATGAGAGGTATGACTTCTCCTCACTTAGAACCCCAATACCTCAGAAAGCGAGGACTATATCAGTGGTTTTTACAACATACTCCAAAGAATCCTAAAGTTTCGTGTTAGGCCCTTGTAAGATCTTGAAAATAACAAAGTCTTTACCACCAAGAATAAAGATTCAAATTGACTAAAGAATATGTTAATCACTCAATTACCAAACATATTTTATATATTGGGTTTAGTGTAATATATCATTTTAAAGAAAGAGTTCTGTTGCTAAAAATGTCTTGAAAACCTCTTTTTGTAAATATCATTTGTCACAGAGTCACAGGATACATCTACCCAGAGGTAGAAAGTAAACATGGATTCAAAGTCAAATATTCCAGTAAGGTAGAGGAAACCAAACTTTCACTTTGGGTTAACCAGGCACTTGGCTGAAAAACGATCTTGCCTTCTTAGCATCAATCAGCTGGGACAATGGCAGTGTTTCTTTTGTCCCCGCTGGGCATGCATTGACCTGCCCATCTTTGCAATGCAGGCGCTGGAATAGCAGCCATCCTTTGGCAGGAGAGTCTGAGCCTGCTTGAGGCTCTAACACTCAGGCTTGTTTGTAGGATTCTCTACATCTCCACTCTGGGTTCTAGAACCCAGAAGCCTGGCTGCAGATTCAGACCCTGAAAACCTGGGGGTAAGGGTTCAGGTGCAAGGAGGGGTGTGGTGGAAGTGGTGCTATGAAGGTTTCTGGAAATATCAGCTGTAGCTTTGTGAGTACAAGAGGTTAGAACGTTCTGTCACATAGGAACAAACTTGAGAAAAGCAAGCAGAAAAAGCAGATACACACTCAGGCCCGTTCTCCTCTATCGCCCCAGCTCAGGTGGGTTGTACACACACACACACACACACACACACACACACACACACACACACACAGGCTCATATTCAGACTTGATTTGATTCAGCTGCAGTTCTTAGTAAAGTGTTTAACTAGTCAGGTCAGATACCCTGCTTCTCATCTCTAGCTAGCCTCAACACTTCTCCTGTCTTTATCCACAGCGGGTAAACACCTACAGGCTTCTCCCTGCTGCAGTATACGAGGCTGCCACCAGGCCTGGCCTTCCTGGCCGTCTCACTCAACCCTCGAGCCTTCCCCAACTGATCTCTTCATGCCATTAGGCCAGACTGGACATCCTCGGACACTAGCGATCTCAGAACCTCAGGCCTAGAGGGCATCGGGTCATCCACTGCATGCCTGTTGTTTGACATGTAGAGATATTGGAGCCTAATATCTCAGGAGAATAAAGGGGCAGCTTTATCTTCCAAAAGGGCTCCCAGGATCTCTGCATCAAGCTGGAAGCCTGTCTTAAATCAGATTTCACAGATGGCAGCCCATGGGCTATACCAGCCCCACACACATTTTGTTCAGTTCATACACTGTTGGATGCCACAATATTATCTTGTAATTTAAATTTAGAGTAAACATTTTAAAATGGAAAATTTTATCCCTCCAAAGTTCAGATTTCCAACTTCTCTTAAAAAAATTGCACAGTGTGACAACCTCATCAAAACTCCCAAGTGGAGTAATTTGCTGAAGGTGAATAGCCATGTTCCTTTTAGGTGGAGAATTAGCTTAATTCATTTCTCTCCAGTTGGCCTATAAAGGCATTTGTATTTGCAGCCTCTGCCTCAAATAAAAATAAGATAATATTAATAATTGTTGATGCATATTGAGTATTTTACCAGTACTAAATACCATTCATATGTTAATTCCCAATAAAACTCCATAAGGTAGATTTATTATCATTCTCATTTTACAGATGAGAAAGCAGGGTCTTGGTTGAGTTAAGAGAGTTGCCCAAGGTCATACACATAAGAAGAGGAAGAGCTTGGATTAGATTTACCCAATTCTAGAAACTATGCTGATCCCAAGGCCTAGGTAGTCTTCTTCCATGGAGGTGACTCTCGAAATTTGTCCATTCCTTATCTACATTTGGAGTTTTGGTCTTTGTTTCCAACAGTCAGTGAGACTTTGGTGCTTTTATGCCTACAAGCATTCACCAAATGGGGAATGTGGGTCATGACAAGATGAGACTGCACTCTTCTCCTTTCCATACCCCCAAGCCCCTCTGCTCCTCCTTCCGGCTTCTCTCCTCAGGCTGCAGCAGCACCATCCTTCTTTCAGTCAGCATGCAGTCTCTTCAATTTCATCTCTGACTCTCCTCTTCCCTGCTTATGTGTTAAATCAACATCTGGTGTTACACTGAGCCTTATTTATACTTTATCCATGTTTTTGGCTTCAGATCTTTGTTTTCTGTCTGCCTTCCACCTCAAAACTGCTCTTCAAGACATTGCCATATTAATCTTCTTAAAGCATCGGTCAGCCCACATTACTCACCTCCTTAAAAACCACCATTGACTTTCCACTGCTTGAGGGAGCCAGGCCCCTGCTCTTTGGCATGGCCTTTGAGACCCTTTATAATACTGGGGAAGCTTCTCCAGGTGTAGATTCTTGGAATTCCTCTTTATATTTCCAGTCTGCCAGCCAAACTGAGCTATTCCCAATTTCTCAAATGTCCCCAATGCTTTCCATGTCTAAACACCTGTCATTTTTGTTTGGAATGCCCGACTACTAAGCCTTCATCCATCTTTTACTCCATCTTTTAAGGCTAGCTCAAATGCGACATCCAGAAAAGCATCCCTGAACAAAATGCTCCCCATATATACCACCCTCATCCCTGTTTCCTGGACAGAGAGGCAAATGCTATTTTACAACAATTTATGTAGTAAAATATCTATTATGTGCCTGGCACTGTGGGATACTCATTGATGCACTTTTACAACTTTCAGCAAATACTAAGTGCTTACTATGTGGCACACACTGTCTTAATATAAGAAGTGCAAAACTCACAACTGTAATATAGTATCGGGCAGTGATAAGTGTAGTGAAGAAAATATGAAGCAACTGAATCTGATTCACATGGGGTGATAAGAAATGGATAAGGAATCAATAAGGCCCACCAGGACTCATGGCACCAAGAGATGCCTGCTGCAGAGATGTGCAGGACTAACTGGCCCCATCTAGGAGCAAAAGTTCAGCAACAGCCTCTGGCAATTCTGTGGCTCTTCCTGCACCCTGACCCCATCGTTGAGGTTGATTGGCACTGCGGCTGCTGGGTGTCCTTATGAGCTCTCTTCAAGAGAAATGCAGCCACAAGGAGGATCTGCTTCCAGGGTCTGTAGATGCGGGGGTTCTCCACTGATGCATTCTGGAGGCTGGGTTCCAGAGTGAGCGCCCCCACTGTTGGAGGAGGAAATGCACAGCCAGACCACTGGGCAGTATGGGTTAATGCAGCCAATCAGAACAGAGCCTGCCGATGAGGGCAAGGGGCTGATCATTCCTGCTGCAACACTCCGCAGAAGCCACTGAAGTCTGTTAGCAGGACTGGAAACTTTAGCTGAGAATAGCTCAGGTGAGTTGGTCCTGTGGAAATCGTAGGCAAACTGGCTGCCTCCTGGGTGCTCCACTCCTCAAGTCCCTGCCTGTGGAATGTCCTCTCCACTGTCCTCGACAACGATGATTGGTATGATGACGATTGCTATGATGATGATGATGATGATGATGATGATGACGACGACGATGTGACCACAAGGCTTAATTACTGAGGGTCTCTGCTAAGTGCTTTATGTGCTTTCTCTCACTTAATGCTCACGTATAGTCCTTGAGGTAGGTACCGTCATTATCCCTACTTTACAGATGAGAAATGTGAGGTGTAGAGAAGTTAAGAATTTTGCACAGAGGCACACCTTGTACATGAGGGGTGTTAGAATTTCAAACCCAATCAGATGCTGGACTCCAGAGCCCCTGTGTGTTTAACTCTGTAACAGTATAGTCTCCTGTGCTGTTGAAATTTTATCTGACCCCAAGGCCTCATTCAAAAAACATCTCTACCACAAAGCATCTTTGATTATCTTTTTCGTGTCTGTGTATGGCACACTTGACTGACCTCAGCAGTAGTTGTCATTCATCCATTCAACATTTATTGCATATTCATTAGGTGGTACACGGACAAATGCTATTTTTAATTTTAATTCCTGAGTATTTTAATATGTACTTAAATAATAGTTAACACATCATACCTGTGGGCTTGTAAATGTTTCCGCTTGGACTGAACTAAAACATTATGCTAGAATTGAAGTCATTTTAATGAGGACCATTAATTACATGATTAATGGGTCAGGGGATCTCTAGAAAAAGTTATGCAAAAGTGTCTTATGTCTTGGATGCACTGCTCTCATTTGTGGAATCTCTAATCTGATTCAACAATCTCATTGCACAATGAGAAAACTGAGGCCCAGAGTGTCAGGTGACCCACCTATGAGCTCCTAATAGTCAGAGGCAGATTGAAGGAAAACTCCAGGGTACCAGATCCCCAGGCCAGCATTTGTTTCTATAATGCCATTAGTTTTCTTGCTTTCTACCTGTACAATTTTAACCTCAAAGGGCGAAACAATTAAAACAGTTCATCTGAGTTCATTCTGGTAGCAGAGAGAACCAGCAGTAACTTCATACACCTGTTAGATTGCTGTCATTTAACAAGGACTTTTACAAGTATTTTCCTTAGAGTCCTGTCTCTGTTTATACTTACAAACAGAAAAATTTTTTTCAAGATGCTTGTCATTCCTCCCACATTGTTAGAGATCTGCTTGTATATAGTCTCAGGAAATGATTTGATGTTTTCCCCTGGGAGTTTATTCTACTTTGCTAGAATCATAAGAGAGAATCAACTTTGTATGTTATGAGGCCTCTTTCGATTTGGGTTGACATGGTGTGTGCTGCTCTGATTGCCAAGTTGAAATTGAGTGGTGTATAAATATAAAATGACTTGCTTTAACTTTTCCACCTAGGTCAGCCCACTGGGGGAGCACATTGCTTGAATCTGAATGCATCCCTTTCAGAGGGACACAGTCTAGAAAGAGGGTGACAGGACAGGAGGAGACCACAGCCCTATCAAGGGAGCAGCAGCTGACGGGACTGGGGTTAGCTGGCCTGCAGACTCGAGAGGCCATCCCAAGGTCACTGTTAGCAGCTTGTTGAAAAGCTGTCATGAGGCAGGGCAGGGCAGGCACACTGTGCTGCATGTCTTCAAAGCCCTGGGCTGCAAACACCACCTGCTACTCAGGAGTTGGGGTTGGGAACAGAGTAAGCAGGTGGGCACCTGAGGAATGTGAAGAGGGGAAGGCAGCAGCTCCAGGGAATTGTCAGGTAGGAATGCAGGCTAGAACTTTTTTAAAAATATGAAATCTAAGTTTTTAATGGTGGCAATAAATTTTAAACACATTTCAATAGATTGTGTGGCCAAACAAAACACATCTGTGGGTTAGATCCAGCCTGCAGACTACCATTTTGTAACTTGTGCTTCTATGGGTCATGAGTAACTTTAGTATTTCAAGCTGCTGATTCAGTACTTTGAGTCCATGCATAGATTCCCCCCTTTCTTACGTGGCAGTTCCTGGGGTGTGGTCCTGTGCTCAGGGTTCAGCGACTTTGGAGAGTATTTTCACCACTCTTTAGGGGATTGTGTGAGACTTGGATAAGAACTCTGAAGCTCCAAGAGCTGGGGACTCCTTGTGGGGTAAAGGGAGGGTCAGGCGATTCCAGGCAATGTGGCGAGGTACCATGGTACCTGGGAACATAACTGAGACAGAGGCAAGAGATCTAAGTTTTCACACTACCTTTGTGATCCCCTAGTTGTGTGTTCTGGGATAAGTAACTTCTCTGGGTCTGTTTCCTCTCCTTTAAAATGAGAGGTGGGATTGGATGGGTTTCTGTGATTTTATTACAGTCACCCTTCCTCACTCTCAACCCCAACTCTATAGGACTTCCAAGACCCTACATCCAGTATGCCTGTCTGAGGTGCGTTTGCAGCAACCTGAAGAACCCACTCTGCAGAGCCAGCTGGGTCAAGTTGCCCTCTCCCTGTTACCCTACGGTTCTCTCTGCCTCAAATTCCTTCCTACTTTCTCTACCCATGTAACCCCTACCCATTCAATCATTCAGCAAGCCTCTCCTGACCCAGATCAGGTCTATTTCCCAATCATATGCACCATTCCATCAGAGTACTCACTATAGGCACACTACTCATTTATTCGTGTGATCATCAGATTAATGTTTCACTGGGTTAGATTATCCTGATGGTCTCTTCTCACCCTGATAATCAGTGATTCTGAGATAGTCAACCAATGAACGGCAGTGCACAGAGCAGTGGCTCTCAAGCTCTATTATTTCCTCATGCACTCGAGAGAGTACAGCACACATCCAGCATGAATCTACTGGGTTGAGAAGCTCATATAGAGGTTAAGAGCACAAACCTGGTCTTGACATTTCTGTCTGCTGCTTTCTAGCTTTGTGACTCTTTCCATAAGATGCACTGACACTCAGCTTAACCACAGAGTGATGGTTTATTTTTGTTATTGTTGTTGTTGTTGTTTTTGAGATGGAGTCTTGCTCTTGTCACCCAGGCTGGAGTGCAATGGTGCGATCTCGGCTCACTGCAACCTCCGGCTCCCGAGTTGAAGCTATTCTCTTGCCTCAGCCTCCTGAGTAGCTGTGATTACAGGCACCTGCCACCATGGCCAGCTAATTTTTGTACTTTTAGTAGAGACGGGGTTTCGCCATGTTGGCCAGGCTGGTCTTGAACTCCTCTTACTTATATAATTCTTGAAAAGTTATTTAAAAGTAAAACTACATGTCTCAATAGGCTGATATAAGGTTAGATAAGATGTTGTTTGAATAGTCTCTGACAAAGAGTAATGCTTATTAATACATGGAAGCGACTATCATTATAATTATTATTAGGTGGTGATGGTGGGAGCTGCAATGGTGAACACACAAAAAATAAGATTAAAAATAGGTCTTTACAATAAAAGAATTTACAGAGAAGGCTTTGATTGATGGAGAAAGTAGAGTACAGAGTGGGACATTCAGGATACATTGGGAAACCACTTCTCCTAAAATTTTTTCTAGATTCTAAGTGCTCACCTCTTTACATTCCTAAGCAACCTCAGATGATCCACCCGCCCAAAGTGCTGGGATAACAGATGTGAACCACAGTGCTCAGCCAAGTGATGGTTAATTTTATGCATCAACTTGACTGTTCTATTGGGTGCCCAGACATTTGGTCAGACATTATTCTAAGGTTGTGTGTGCTGGTATTTCTGGATGAGATTAACATTTGATTTGGGAGACTAAGTAAAGCAGATTGCCCTCCCTAATTTGGGTGGTTCCCGTCCAATCCATTGAAGACCTGAATAGGAAAAAAAGGCTGACCTTCCTCCCAATAATAGAAAATTCCCATGCTTGACTGCCTTTGAGCTGGAACATTGGTTTCTTTTTACTGTCAGACTTAAACTAAAACATTGGCTCTTTCCAGGTCTCAAGTCTGCCAATTTTTGGACTTGTACTACATTATCAATTTTTCTGGGTCTCCAGCTTGCAAACTGCTGATCTTGGGACTTGTTAGCTTCCATAATCGCATAAGCCGATTCTTTATAATAAATCTCTTTTAAAACACACACATGTGTGCACACACACACATCCTATTGGTTTTGTTTCTCTGGAGAACCCCAATGAATACATATGGAAACAATGATAGCTGTCCTGCAGGATTCTTGTGTGGAAAAATTGAGTTAAAACACTTAGCTGCTGTTGGATGCATAGCAGGCATGCAGGGATGCAATAGATGGAAACCATACAAATATTTTGAAATCCCAGACACAGCATCCTTAGAATAAAGATTCTAGCTGGAGTTTTGGATATTTGCTCTCTTCACCAATTAGCATTTCCTTCCTCACCAAAGTACTCAGAGGAAGATGAGACCAAATCAACCAGAGGTCCTGATATGGTTTGACTGTATCTTCACCCAAATCTCATCTCGAATTGTAATCCGAATTGTAATACCCACATGTCAAAGGAGGGAGGGACCTGGTGGGAGGTGATTGGATCATGGGGGCGGTTTCCTCTATAATGCTTTTGTGATAGTGCGTGAGTTCTCACGAGATATGGTTGTTTGATAAGTGCCTGGTGCTTCCCTCTTCACTCTCTCTCTCTCTCCTGCCACCTTGTGAAGAAAGTGCCTTGCTTCCTCTTTGCCTTCCACCATTATTATAAATTTCCTGAGGCTTCCCCAGCCAGGCAGAAGTGTGAATCAATTAAACCTCTCTTGTTTAAAAATTATCCAGTCTCAGGTATTTCTTTATAGCAGTGTGAAAACAGACGAATACAGGTGCTTTCTCCCCCAAGGGATATTTTGCAATGTCTTAAAACATTTTCAGTTGTGATAACTGGGGGAAGAGAGGTGCTACTGGCATCTAGTGAGTAGAAGCCTGGGAGGCTATACAACATCTTAGAATGCACAAGGCAGGCCCAATGGCAAAGAATTATCTGGTATAAACAGTCAATGGTAGGTCAAACAGTAAGCGATGATATGTATATATCATCTGTATATCCTAAAGTCCATATACATACAATCAACTGACAACCTGCACAAAGGCAAAGCCATGACACAGACTCCCAGCCACGAGCCAACCTGACTCACCCACTGGAGGCTGACTTACTGGAAAGGGAAAGCCAGCATCTCATTTAAGCACAACTTTTCAGGAAAGTAAAACTTCAGGGAAGCTGGGTGTCCCTGGTGTCCTATACAGTGTGATCATGAAGCATGATACACGTTTTTGCCCACACCTTCTTCCTGCTTAAGCTTTCCAATACTGAGCAATTCCTGTCCCACATATCATATCATAAACTCTTTAGGAAAGTGAGAGGCCTAACAAGAGGTTGGAGGCAGCAGGGGAAATGGGGTGAGGCTGGGTGTTATGCTGAGCTACCCAGCATCTGGGCAACCTACGTTTGGCTCACTTTTTCCCCTTTGGCTTAAAACCTTCATCAGTGAAATGAGAGGGTGGGATGAAATGACCTTTTAATTGTTTTTTTGTTTTTTTTTTTGTTTTCAGATGGTGCCGAATCTTAGTAAGACAAGAGTGGAATTTCCTCATGGAGGGCTTTTTCTCTCACCCACCGCGCTTGGCAGAATATCACAGAACTTGGAATCACCAGGTTGGGAATTAAAGAATGTGACAAACCTGAGTTGGAAATCCTAGCTCCGCCTCTTACTTATATAATTCTTGGAAAGTTATTTAAAAGTAAAACTACGTGTCTCAATAGGCTGATGTAAGATTAGATAAGATGTTGTTTGAATAGTCTCTGACAAAGAGTAACGCTTAATACATGGAAGCGGCTATCATTATGATTGTTATTAGGTGGTGATGATGGGAGCTGCAATGGTGAACACACAAAAAATAAGATTAAAAATTAGTCTTTACAATAAAAATTTACAATCCAAGAAAACTAGGTCAGTGACACAGAGAAGGAAGAAGTGCTCAAAAGAAGTATGGTCAATGGGTTGCAAGATAGAGTTTGAATTTAGAAAAGAGAAGTTAATTCCGACTAGAGATACACAGAAGGCTTTGATTGATGGAGAAAGTAGAGTACAGAGTGGGACATTCAGGATACACTGGGAAACCACTTCTCCTAAAATTTTTTCTAGATTCTAAGTGCTCACTTCTTTACATTCCTAAGCAACAGTTAAATGGGACAAGCAAGTTCTCTCTGTGGTCCCCGTTCAGTCTAGATGTCTGTGGAACTGTTGAATTCTTCAAATGCTTTTTGTTCTGCCTGACTCCCTACCAAAAAAAAAAAAAAAAAAGGAAAAGAAAGAAAACAAAAACACAGCAAATGTGTACATCCCATGTCCAAAAGGAGTACTTGGTAGCAAGGCACAAGTACACAGATGAAGGAAAAATAAAAGAACAGAAAAGAGCAGGAAAATTTCTGTTGCCTCTTCTAACCAGGAATTCAGATGGGGAGTTTAAAGAGTGAATGCCTTCTAATTAGCCCTCTGCTCTGTGAGGCTCTCACATATGCTGTGTGTGCCCAGCTACCCCCAGGGCTGTCAGAGAGCAAAGCTACTTTCATAGGAAGAGAGGGAAAGAGAGGAGTGAACAAGAGGAGGCAAGGAAATGAAGCAGGTTCTACATGGCAAAATAGAGACACAGCCCATCCTCCTCATTTAAATGAAAGAGACAGCTAATGGACAGGGCAAAATTTCCTGCTCACTCTTGGCATGTGCAGACCTGGGCTGTTGTCCTAGCTCTGCATGTTATGGGCCCGTCGTAGTATCCCCTATTTCACAGGCTGTAACGGAGATTAAACGGGAAGCCACCGGTAAAGGGACTATTGTGAAAAGCAAAGTGGTTCACATAAAACAAAGATACTATTATTGTTGTTGTTTTCACAGATAAGGAAATTGATGTGTAGAAGAGAAGGTCTTTGCTCAGGGGGTCCTGAACAGATGGCAGAGCTGGAAGTTTCCATCCTCTCAGGCCGAATGGGCAGGTTGCTTTCAGGGATAGGCTGCAGGCAGGCTGGGGCCACCTGAATAGTCAAAGCCCTCTGCTTCAGCCACCTTCAGCCAAGGGAGCCTGGGCTGGGGCTGATAAACACAGCCAAAGGCATATCCGGTATGAATTTCAGCAGCCCCTCCTACTAAGACGCCAAAGCACGCAGGTTTGTTGTGGGAAGCCCTGGGGAGTGGAGAGGAAGAGCTTGGGAGAACATGTGGGAAATTGAGCCAGCCAAGAGAAATGAAAAACACATTAGCTGGTGTGAAGGGAAGAGGATGCAGAGACACAATCCATAACTTTAAATGTTTCCGTCCTCTGTGGCATCAAGGTGCAAGTGACCTGCTACAGGGCAAGCCCAGTTCTAAAGCCCAGGCTGCCGAGGCAAAATGCCTCCAAACATCTCTATCAAAACTTTTACAAGGATAGTGACTGTGACAAAATCATTCCAATGCAAACACGCAGAATTTCCACAGCTTGACTTCCAGGTTGGTCTGCAGAAGGAAGAATATAAGCTAGGGACAATTTTTTTTTTCATGCCGGGTGGCTTCCATACCAGCTGCCTATGATTTGTTGAGCAAAGCACTTGCCCTTCTTGAGTCTCTGATTCACTAGCAAGGCATCTAGATTGGAAGAGTGATGAGGTCTTTTCTAGGTTTCAAAATGTGAAGTATGTGAGAGAGGACAAGAATGGCACAAACCTTTATTGTGTACCACTAGTTGCCAAGTACTCTTACATATTTTACATATATCACATCCTTGGGCCTTTATGGTTTTTCTTTGAGGAATGTGTTATTATTTCTAGTTTAAGTATGGGAAATATGATGCCCAGAGAGGTTTGAGACTCATTCAGCATCACACAGTCGTTAGTCACAAAGTTGAAATTCAAAATTATGTCTATTGCTTTTCAAAGATAATGGTAGAATAGCAGTAATCGATGTTGTTGTCCCCTGAAAATGATGTTATAGAGCATGCACTCCTTGTTACTTTCATGAGCCTGACCCACATCCCAGCTGTGGATATTTTAGGGGAAAGATCACCATCTTCGAAGATGAGACCCAAAAGATGCATGCTGAAGCTAGCTCAGACTATCTCAAAAGAGCTAATTGTACGCACCTCTTCTCAACTCCATCTTCAGTGATGTCACCCCAGTACTTTGAAATTGGCCATGACCCCAGTAGTTACACCATAGTAATAGACAAATACTACAAGTTAGGGATCCCCCCTCATGGAGAGCTGGCTGACTAGCACACCACTGGATGTTGCCTCAGCTCTATCACTGGCTGAGAGGAGAAATATTTAGACCCACGTAGTAACTTGACATTGCTGTGACATCCAAGCACTGTGTAAGTGGGCTTGTCTTGTTGACCTGGGTTAGACCTGTTGGGGTATTGCTGATGATCAGAATCACCTGGAGTGAGTGCTGATAGCGTGAAGGAGACACAGGCTCCTTTCTTCTAATCGGATAGGGTCTGCTGTGTTTTTACCAAGTTTCCCAGGTAACTCTGATGCCCACCACAGTTTGGGAACTGCTAGTCTAATCTACACACCGAGAATAGGAATACCTCCCTTGACCTTCATCATGTGGATGGTGAAAGTAAGCATGAACAAATAAACTCAGATCTTGAAAGGGCAGAAGCCAGAGGCTGGGTGCCGTGGCTCATGCCTGTAATCCCAGCACTTTGGGAGGCCGAGGCGGGTGGATCACAAGGTCAGGAGATCGAGACCATCCTGGCTAACAGAGTGAAACACTATCTCTAATAAAAATACAAAAAATTAGCCGGCGTGGTGGCGGGTGCTTGTAGTCCCAGCTACTCGGGAGGCTGAGGTAGGAGAATGGCATGAACCCGGGAGGCGGAGCTTGCAGTGAGCCGAGATTGCGCCACTGCACTCCAGCCTGGATGAAAGAGTGAGACTGTATCTCAAAAAAAAAAAAAAAAGAAAAGAAAAAGATAGGGTAGGCACCAGAT
This sequence comes from Hylobates moloch, assembly GCF_009828535.3. Taxonomy (NCBI): domain Eukaryota; kingdom Metazoa; phylum Chordata; class Mammalia; order Primates; family Hylobatidae; genus Hylobates; species Hylobates moloch. The sequence goes on along the minus strand of NW_026652281.1, from coordinate 125,962,825 downwards.
AAGCATGAACCTGAGGCTCCATTTCCTTGCCTATAAAATAGGGATAATTCTCCCCTTGCCTGGCACTTCTTGAGAAGGTGATCCTGTTGTAATGGTTTTACAAACAGTGAAACTCTGTACAATGTGTGGCATTGTGATGACAAAAATATGAAGATGATTTTTCTTTTGGCTCTATTTCCTTGGAGTGTTGGGGACACCCTCCTTTCACCTTTTACTCCCACATCCTATTTTTGAACTTGGCATATTTTGGCCTAGGGATTAAATGACCCACGGAGCCAACAAATCTGCGCAGCTGCCCTGACTCTAGCATGTCCCAGCACCTCTGCTCCTTGCTGCAGCTGATCTGCCCCCTCCCAGTACCAGCCACGGGCCCCTGGCCCAGGCAGAAGATATCACAGTCCCCATTTCCTTTCAAGTTGCTTCTCAAAACCTGGCACTTAGCTTTTTAACATAATGGCTGTCCCACCTCAAGAGGCTACTTGGCTTTAATTTTAAAATATCTCTTTTTCTCCTGTGTTTTGGAGTATGGCCAACTCAGCTCTGCCAGTGACCCCTCCTTATGGGGGCAGATGAAAATTCGTAAGCCCTTGGGGCAGAGGCCAAAGTTCTAGAGTGTACTTGCCATGATCGTGCCAGATGATGTTCCCTCTCTTGGGTCTCCACTTCCACATCTGGTGTTTCCCAGCAGGGAGTGATTGGCATTTTGTGTAGGGTAATTATTGTCTTGGACATTGCAGGAAGTTTAGTATCCCTGGCTGCCAGCCACTGAGTGCCAGGTAGTGCCAACTTTGTCATTGAGACAACTCCAAAGGTCCCCACACATATTTCTAAGTGGCCCTGCGGGACAGATGCTGCTCCAGGACTATATTATGAAGACTTCAGTTTTCTCATCTGGCAAATGGACCAGAGAAGTTCCCAAGAACCAGATGGTCTCAGGAGCAGCATTAAGAACTGCCTTGGGCTGGAAGGAGAGGCTGAGTGTGTCTCTGTCCTGCTCTAAACCAAGGTTCTGGTTAAGTTTATTTAATTTATAACAGTTCTACAAAACAAGTTGTTTGGAGAAAACCTCTTGTGGTTAAAAAAAAGTGTGAAAACCACTGGGCTGGGTCAGAGGTTGCTAGATGACAGCCCAGAGGCCCAATATGTGCTCTGCAGACATGTTTTGTTTGGCATGGGATTTTAAAATATTTAGAGCCAACATTTAAAAAATCTGGATTTTAGGCTTCTCAGAAAAAAAAACACAAAAACAAAACAAAACAAAAAAACCAAGAAGACAGGAAGATTTGGCAACACAGCGCCGATTTCTACAAGGCAAGAGCAGGCAACGGCTGAGCAGAGGCTGCCCACTTAGGCAGGGCCTACCCTGTCCCTCTTTTCCTTTACTTGTCTGGCCCCCTAGGCATCAGAGTGTACTACCCTTAGAAGGGTAGTTCTCAACCCAGAATACACGGAGTAGCTTTTAAAATTCCAGTGCTGGGGCCCTAAGCCAGACTAATGCAATCACAGCCTCTGGGGTGGGGCCCAGCTGGAGCATTAGTACATTGAAAATCTCCCCAGGTGATTTTACTATGTAGGCAGGCATGAGAACTAATAGACTCCAGATGACTTCTAATTTGAACACCTGTCCCAAGAAGCCTGGATTCAAACAGGAGTTCCCGTTCCCTCTCCCCAGGTCCCTTAGGATTCCCATGCTCCTTTTCTTCCCCCTGGAAACCCTTGATTTTGCCCAGACTCACGGCCATCGATCCTCTTGCTTAGTTGAGTTCTCCCTAGATGGCATATCCACCTCATTTCCCACTGCGTCCAGGGCCTTCTAATTGAATTCAATCAATGTTCTGTTCTTTCCAAGGCCCCAGAGGGTTCAGACCCTCTCCTGGAGACTGTTCCACTCACAGGAAAACTCTGCAAACCCCATAACTCACCAGCTCCCACCAGCCTCCACCACAGAGGTTAATCCAGGCAGTGACACCTTCCAGAATCATCTTCTCTGGGACTTCATTTGCATAAATGCCAAAAAGACAACCTGTAAGGTAAGGATTCCCAACCTCAGCCCTATTGATATTTTTGGCCAGATAACTCTTTGTTGTGAGAGTTGTGTCATGCATTGAAGGATATTTAGCAGCATCCCTGGTGTCTATGTCCCTTAGGGGCAAAGTCATACCTATTGAATACCATTGCTGTAAATTCAAAGTTTCACATTCTTTTAAGGCATGAATGAGATGTGCTGTTATTCTAGTTCTTGTGCTGCCAACATACCTGTCCACTCCCCATTTCCTTTTAAAGCAAATAGGTCTTTCTGATCCCACCCACCTCTAAGGTTCGTTACATCAATAACAATATATCCATTCATCCAATTTCTCCAAAATCTAGAAGTCTTCTATACCTCTAATTCTCTCAGTTTATATATGCAAGTGATCAGCATGTCTTATAGGCTCTGCTTCCTAAATATATCTCAAACTCCTCTACTTCTTCCCAGCTCCACTGATTCCAATTTTGTATCTATATAGATATATATCGATGTATAGATATCTATGGCACACTGAGTTTGTGCCATGTGCCCCTATTCCTTCTCCCCTCTGGTCCTCTTTGAAATTCATCTATATAGATATATATAGGTATATAGATATATAGATATAGATATCTATATAGATAGATGTGGATATAGATATCTAGATAGATAGATATAGATATCTAGATAGATATAGATATCTAGATAGATAGATATAGATATCTAGATAGATATAGATATCTAGATATAGATATCTAGATAGATATAGATATCTAGATATAGATATCTAGATAGATATAGATATCTAGATATCGATATCTAGATAAGATATAGATATCTAGATATAGATATCTAGATATAGATATCTAGATAGCTAGATATAGATATCTAGATATAGATATCTAGATAGGTAGATATAGATATCTAGATATAGATATCTAGATAGGTAGATATAGATATCTAGATATAGATATCTAGATAGGTAGATATAGATATCTAGAGAGATATAGATATCTATATAGAGAGATACAGATATCTATATATAGAGATATAGATAGATATAGATGTATGGATAGATATAGATAGATAGTTTTGGTCTGGACTATTGCAATAGCCTCATTCTCTCTCCTACAGATCATTTTCCTTACTGCACTCAGAGGTGTCTTTAAGAAATGTAGACCAGATCATGACACGTACCTGCAGAAAAGGCTTCAGTCTTCCCACTCTTAGAATGAAACCAAAACTCCTTACTAGGGCCTATGAGGTTGACCTGGCCCCAGCCAACTCCTCCAGCCACTCCTCATACTAATTTTCTTCTATTTAATTCTAGCCAGATTGGCTGCCTGTCCACTCCTTAAATATACCAAGCTCTTTCCTGCCTCTGAGACTTTGCATATCTCATTTTCTCTGCCTTTTTTTTTTTTTTTTTTAAAACCCTGGTTTCCACAGCTGGTTTCTTCTCAAGGTTCAGATCTCATCTTAAGAGTCACTTCTGCAGTCATCTCCCTCCCCCCAAGTTATTCACTGTCCATTGAACACAATAAATCCATGACATTATTTATATCTTTTAAACAAATATTACAAACTTTATTATCTTTTCCTTGTTATCGTGCATTTTGCCTCACTGGTATATGTGAAGTCAGGTACCTCATCTATCTTATTTGTTACTGCACCTCAGGACCTAGTACAATGCCTGGCACGTGGCATGAGAACAATAAAAATAAATCTCCGTTGAAGGATTCAGTGAGTAGATACTGATAAGCTTCAGGTCCCAGACTCCTGAATGCACTGGTAGCAGATAATGACTGACGCTCCTCCAGCTCTGACATTTTAAGATGCCACAGTCTCTGTACCCATAAAATGTCAATTCACAGTGGACCACTGGGAATTCCATGAGTCACTCAGGGGATCATTACTATCTTAGGGCTTTTGTGACCATAATAGGCTTTCTTTGGTGGAATAATACTGATTTCTTAAATGTCAGAGCTAAAAGGAAACTTAGAGGCAATCAAAATAGTCTTTCCACAGTGAGGAATACACCCTAAACTTTGTTGTTCACTTAACAACTGCCCCTGAAACTCATAAAAAGTTAAAGAAGATAGAATCACTTTTGCCTAGAGGGTCAAACCACATTGTATCAGATAGAATTACTGCCATTCTTCTGGGCCAGGTGTGAGTACCCCAGCATTTAGTCAACAGTTCTGGCTGTGGCCTGGACTTTGTGCCAGTAGAAAGAAAAGGATCAGGCTGGGTGTGGTGGCTCATGCCTCTAATTCCAGCACTTTGGGAGGCCAAGGCAGGTGGATCAGCTGAGGTCAGGAGTTTGAGACCACCCAGGCCAACATGGTGAAACCCCATCTCTCCTAAAAATACAAAAAATTAACCAGGCTTCGTGGCAGGCATCTGTAATCCCAGCTACTTGGGAGGCTGAGGCAGGACAATTGCTTGAACCTAGGAGGTGGAAGTTGCAGTGAGTTGAGATCACACCATTGCACTCCAGCGTGGGTGACAGAGAGAGATTCTGTCTCAAAAAAAAAAAAAAAAAAAAAGAAATAATACTTTATGATTTTCACTGTAAACCCTGGGGTTGGGAGAAAAGCTAGTCTCAAAGAGTTTGTCATACTTTCTAATCAAATACAAAGGGGAATTGAGTTATTGAGGAAAATCTTGCACTCTCTCAAATTAAAATAGAAATAGCTTAATGCTAAGCTTTCATTGTCCATTAACATAGTATATAGGAAAAAGTCCATGAAATTGAGGAGTCAAGTCAAAGTGATTAGAAAGAAGAGATAAAAGACTAAAAGGAAAGAAAGGAAGACTAAATATGATGAAACAGAAAGAAGGAAAAGTTGAAAGTACAAACTATTATATAAGACTGATTTGAAACCCTAAAGTCCAAGGAAGAGAGGGCCAGTCAGGGAAGGAGTGAGGGTCTTCCAGGGCTCTGTGTCTCTCTCAGCAAAGAAATTGGCATGTGTCATTGTGTAAATTCCTTTAAGAGAGATTTACTGAGCTTGTGCTGTGTGCCTATATCCCTTCTCCCCCCGGTCCTTTTTGAAATTAAAAGAGTGGAATAAATGGTCTTGAAGTAATTTCTAGAATCCTATTTCTTGTCACTTTTTGACTCAAAGGCATGGACGTATCTCCAATAGGACTGAGAGTATACTCTGACATCCTTTCAGTTATGTGCCAGTTTCCTCAAAATCACTCAGTAGTCTTCACAGATGGACCAGAGAGACAGAGTGAGATAACAAGCAGTACAATTAAAGGATATTTTCCTCTACTTATATAATTATCTAGGCATTATGAAGTTCCTGGTGACGTCCAAACACCATTCACTTCTTTTTTTCCCCAGAGCCTAAAATCTAAAACATTGAATTAAAATGAAGAATTAAAGTCCTTACATTTGTATACATGCTTTTTGAAGCTTATAAAATGCCTACACATACTTTATTTCACATTAGTTTCATAACAAACTTGAGTGATGTTATTCTTCTCAAATTATCAACAAGGAAACTCAGACTGAGAGACTAAGTGCTTTGCCCAAGCTCACCTGGTGTGCCATGCAGCTGCCACTTGCTCTCCCTGGGATGTTGAGCAGAGCTGAAGAATCATGAGGAAGGGAGCCTCATGATTCTCCAGCTCTGCTCAACATCCCAGGGACCTGCACACTACAGGATCTCTTACCCTGTTGCTTCAAGGCAGGTTTGGCTGATGGGAGTCAGTAATAAAAGACCGAAGGAGGGGAGGGGAGAAGCTGGGTGTTTCTTCTCTTCTCTCTCTGCCTCTGGTGGCATCTCCAGCAATGGCTTCATGTGCTCAGTGCTCAGTGCTTCATGTACTCCTGACAAATGTCCTGGCCTCCCAAATCTGGTAACACTACCTGTTCTTGTGTCCCTCCAGGCTCAGAGGCAGTAGCATCTTCCTGCTGTTGCTAATATCTGTGGTGCTTTACCATCTCGTTTGGCTTCTCAGCTTTTTCATTACCTGTGCATCCAGTTCCTTATATTCCTTATTTTGAAAGACTTAGAGTGGTTTACATTTTCCTGGTTGGACCCAGAATGAGTCACCTGGCTAGGGAATCACTACTCTGAGGAGCCCTAAGACAGCTTATCAGATGTGTGTGTATGTGGATGTATGTGCATTTTACTACTAAACAGTGAAAGCTTTTTCATCTGGAAGTGAGCTCATATATCTTTGGATCTTGGAACTCTAACATAGTGCCTGGCATATACCAGACACCAGCAAATGTTTGCGGACTTGATATGTTTGTTTGGTAAAACAAACCCAGCCAGAGTGGCTGTTTAGTTTTTCTCCATATCTCTACATATCTGTTAGACCTAAACAGAAGAAATACAGGTACTTCTAGTCGATAAAATGTACCTGTGAGCCATTCTGCCACATACAACTGAGCCACACAGGAAGACTGCATCATTAGCAATTTCTATAAAATCATTCTGGCTTTGAACCATAGTAGTTATTTTAGGTGGGAAGATATTAATTAGCTGAAACTTAGGAAAAAGTTTAATCACCTAAAAAAACGGGGGGTCAAAACTGGGTGAAAGACATGGGAAAACATGGAAAGAGTCATTCTTTTAAATTATTTCAGTTTTCATACACTTATGCAGGAATTGTTTAACAGAGTTGGATGGTACTAGCCATGGGAGACCTGGTTGCTGGCCCCAGTTTTGCCACTAACTTGCTTTGTAGTCTTGGGCAAGTCATTTCTCTCTGGCCCTCAGTTTCTTGATTGGCAAAATGAGGAGGTAAGATTAAATGATCTGTCACTGCAAGATCATTAGCTCACCAGCATTTAGAGAATCCAGCCCAATTTTATATTCACATCAAATGAGACCTCACTTATTCTGGCCCCAGCTTACCTTTCCATCCTCATCTTACTGGCCAGCTCACCTTACTCACCAGCCCTCTATGCCACCTGCTCAGCCAGATGCTTACAAACCTGGACCTATGCCATCCTGTTTTCTCTGTGTCTCTTCTCTGTGTTCTCTTTACCCCACTTTGCAGCTCTGCTTAATTTCTCTCCTCTCTGCTATGATCTCAGATCCCTTCTCCTGTTGGGATTAAAAAAAAAATAAGACTTCCTGCTATTGAGGGGAAGTATGGGGTTCCAGTTAAAAGAGTGGACTTTGAAGCCAGAATAATGGGTTTAAGCCTTGGAGCAGCAATCTACTAGCTGTGTGAATTGAACAGTTACTTGCTGGCTATTCCTCAGTTTCTTCACCTGCGAAGTGTTGATATTAATATTACCTACATTAAATTTCTGATGTTGAAAGACCTAGAATGATTCATATTTTCCTAATTGGAAACAGAATAAATTACCTGGCTGAGGAACAAATATTATGAGAGCCATAAACCTGGCAGAAATGGGCAGAGACAGCATACCACTGGTATGTGTGTGTTTGAGTGTGTGTGCATCTGCATTTTCCTATTAAGCAGTGAGAGTCTTTCCACTATGATATAGCTTTAGCACAGTGATTGACATTGCAGGCACTAGCAATATTTGTGGACATTTAATACTGGCAAGGATTATCTGAGGCAATACATTCTATGCCTAGAACAATACATGGTACATGGCGATGCCCAGTGATGCAGCTATTATAATTATAGCATAAAGCTGGTACAGAGGAAAGACTGATGAATGAGGAGGAAGAGGAAGTGGGTTCTCACCTTAGCTCTGCCACAGGCTAGTGGTGACCCGGTGCATATATGCAACCATTACATGTGTCTCAACAGGCTTTTTTCTTTCTTACTGGAGCAGTTATTGTGCTGTCTTATTATGTTTTTGTGTGCTACAGTGAGCTAGTTAAGGCTAGGAGGCTGTTATGGATCGAATTAATTGTATTCCCTCCAAATTCATATGTTAAAGCCCTAACCCCTAGTATCTCACAATGTGACCATATTTAAAGGTAGGGCCTTTAAAGAGGTGATTAAGTTAAGACAATGCTGCTAGGGTGGGCCCTAATCCATTCTGACTTGTGTCCTCATAAGAAGAGGATATTAGGGCATACAGAGAGATACCAGGAGTGTGTGCACACACACAGAAAAATCCATATGAAGAGGCAGCCAGAGGTTGCCACCTGCAAGCCAAGGAGAGGGGTCTCAGAGGAAACAACCCTACAGGCACCTTGATCTTGGACTTCCAGCCTCCAAGACCATGAGAAAATAAAATCCCATTGTGTAAGCCACCCAGGCTGTGGTATTTTGTTATGGAAGCCCTAGTGAACTAATACGGGTACTATGTATTTATTTGTTTATTCAACCATTACTTATGGAGCATCTATTATGTGCCAGGTCCTGATTTGTGCAATAGGATATGGATTGCTGAGAAAACAATAAAAGAAAAAGGGCTTCTGCTTTCAGGAGGTTTGTAGTTCAGTGGGAGAGACTGACAGTCAAAAGATGACACAAGTCAATGTGATAAGAGCACAGAATGAGGCGTCCCTGTGCCCTGAGAGTACATAAAGCAGTGTGGGGGTGGGGGCTGATGCCCTGGTGTCTGTGTTGTTTTATCCCCAGCACTGTCACAGCACTGTGCTGACAGACAATACACTGTAAATGTTGGTTGTCATTTGTTGAAGGCTCCGATCTCTCAATTCTTTATGTGGATTAACATGAATTCTTAGTATTCAAGGAAAGAAAGCCCAGGGGCAGACTCTGTTAAGTGTGGACTCTTTATAGGGCAGCATAAAGCTAGTACAGAGGAAAGACTGATGGATGAGGAGGAAGAGGAAGTGGGTTCTCACCTTAGCTGTGACACAAGCTGATGGTGACACCCTTCCCTTGTCTGGACCTCCATTTCCTCGTCTTCAAAAATGAAGTGGTTGAAGTAGGTCATCTCTAAGATCCCCTGTAGCTCCATGAAATCTTTCCCAAAATCTAGTTCATGAAAAACCAATACTTATTGGAGGATAGAAGAGACAGAGAGAAGGAAGGAGGAGGAAGAAAGGTGGAAAGAGGAAAGCTGGCAGGCAAGAACAGAAAAGGAAGGAGGAAGGAAGGAAGGACAGAAGGAAGGAAGGAAGGAAGGAAGGAAGGAAGGAAGGAAGGAAGGAAGGGGGGGCTAACAAACTAGGTTGGCAGAGGTGGAACTTGACCTGTGGTCCTAGACAGTCCTCGGTGCCCCCTTTGCAGTTACTTGGGCAGCAGGTCTCCTGGTGGTTCAGCAGCACCTGTGGATTCAGCTGCCTAAATCCTGCCTGTACCAGGCCATATAAACTTGCGCAAGTTATTTTATTTATTTATTTATTTATTTTTTTTTGAGACGGAGTCTCATTCTGTCGCCCAGGCTGGAGTGCAGTGGTGTGATCTGGGCTCCCTGCAAGCTCCGCCTCCCAGATTCATGCCATTCTCCTGCCTCAACTTCCCTAGTAGTTGGGACTACAGGTGCCCACCACCACGCCCGGCTAATTTTTTGTATTTTTAGTAGAGATAGGGTTTCACCGTGTTAGCCAGGATGGTCTCAATCTCCTGACCTCATGATCTGAAACTTGGGCAAGTTATTTAACCTACGCCACAGTTTGATCACTTACATGATGATCACTTACATGATGTATTACGTGATGCGTGTAGGAATATCTTTGTCATAGGGATGTCGTGTGGATTAAATTTGAAGATGGGTGGTGAGGTTAGAGATTATGGAAGTAATATAAGAATATCCAATTGCTGATTTGGGTGGATTTGCACTTTACAGAGCCACCCAGTATGCCACCTCCCCCCATCCAAACCACACATACACACATTCCCACAAGCACAGTCATGCATGGCATAATGACGTTTCAGTCAACAATGGGCCGCATATACCATGGTGGCTCCATAAGATTATGATGGAGTTGAAAAATTCCTATCGCCTCATGATATCTTGATGATCCTGACCCTGTGTAGGTCTAGACTAATGTGTGTGGTTGTGTCTTAGTTTTTAACAAAAAAATTTTAAAAGTAAAAAAAAATTAAAAATAGAAAAATGTTTATAGAATAAGGCTATAAAGAAATAATATACTTTTGTACAGCTGCGCAATGTGTTTTTGTACAACACAAAACAATTTGTGTTTTAAACTGATTCCAAAAGAGTCAAAAATTTTTAAGAAGTCAAAAAGTTTATAAAGTAAAAATGTCATAATGAGCTGTTTAATTTATTATTGAAGAAAGGAAAATATTTCTTTATAAGTTTAGTGTACAAATTTAGTATATACATTTAGTACAGTGTTTATGAAGTCTTCATCAGAGTACAGTAATGCCCTAGGCCTTCACATTCACTCAATGACTCACCCAGAGCAACTTATAGACTGGCAAGCTCTCTTGATGGTAAGTGCCCTGTAAAGATATACATTTTTAATCTTTTATTCTATATTTCTACTGTGCCTTTTCTGTGTCTTCATATGTTTAGCTACACAAATACTTACCATTGTGTTACAATTGCCTACAGTGTTCAGGACAGTAACATGCTGTACAGGTTTGTAGCTTGGGAGCAATAGGCTATCCCATGTAGTCTAGGTGTGTAGTAGGCTATGCCATCTAGGTTCCTGTAAATATTAAATACAATGTACAACATATCCCTGTCATTCAGTGACACATGATTGTAATTGAAAAAATGTGCCATAAACAACAGTCATCCTTACCACCTGTAATCAACTTATTATTTTTTATCTGTTGTATGATAATTCATTTAAAATACGGTGGCTGCAACTTGCTGAACTGATTTCACACCTCACTAATAAGTCATGACCCTTTGTGTGAAAAAGAATGATGTTGTGCAGCAGTTTCCAAAATGTGTTGCAGGCCCCTCAGGGAGCAGAAAAGACAACTTACTGATATAAAGGAAAAATAATAAAACAACTATTTGTTTTGTTTTACTTCATTCTGGTGAAATGTTTATTTTTGTATGTTTAAAAATATACATAGTATATTATTACAGTGGTATGTGTATAATCTGGGCACAATACATACACAGATACTAAGGGTATGTTAACAAATGTTTACTAATGGGGTGCATCTTCAGAAAAATTTGGAGACTAGGATGAAGGGTATCCCAATTAAGTGAGCTTAATAATTGGACAATCAACTACAATTCTTCTTCAATAGATTTTTCTAAGACATTATAATTTAAAATTTTGTCTTTTAACTTGGTCATCTACAGCCTAAAACTCATTATGCAGCAAAACCTCAGTTCATCTGTGTGGATATGACTCTGGCCTGAGGTGTGAAGAGCTTTGCTGTCTCTTCTTGGGCTGGCTCCACCATTATTTGCTATAGGACTCTGGGCAACATGGTGCCCCCTTCTGTCTTAGTTTCCTGCTTAAAAGTGAGAGAGTTAGTTAGTTACCTTTAATATGCCTTTGAGTTCGCTAAGATTTTATAAGTCTATGAGGATTTGGAAACTCTTTACTTTTCTGTTCCTGAGTGTTGATTAATTTCAACAGGAAAATGTTCCTGGTTAAAAGTCTGCATTAGATGTGATTGAGACTTACCTCTACCCCTCCATTCATGTTAGTTTATTTTTCAACCAGGAAATGTTAGAAACTCAACTCGTTGCTAACCACAAATCTTTGACTTAATAACTGGGTCATCAACCAAGTCAATCCCCACTGAAAGAGACCACAGAAAACATACAAAATTAAGGACAGGTCTATTGGTATTTCCTGGAAAGAAATGAATGTCTTTTACCAAACTACTCACAGCTAGGAACAGTTACCACAAGTATCATAAAAGCCAAGTGCTATTAGAATGGTTTGGAGAGGGAAGATCAATTAGAAAAAAAATTAAATTAGCAGGGTCCAACAATAGGGAAATGCTTAATTTTGAAAAATGTATATGAAATACTCTGCAACACTTAAAATAGCATTTAAAAACATTATTTCCTAACACATGCAAATACCATACAATAAGTGGAAAAAAGCAAGAGACAAACTGTAATTTAGCGTAGTCTCAATTTTATTAAATGCATACTGAATATCATATGTATACAAACAGAAAAGAGACCTGAAAAAAAGAAATACTAAAAAATTTTAACAAAAGTAATACCAGAACGAGGAGTTATAGGTGATTTTTATTTGTATTTTTATACTATCCTGCATTTTTGAATTTCTTTCAATATGTATTTGTTTGTTTAGTCATTCAACAAATATTTTTTCTGCATCGACTATGAACCAATTATATTCTAGACACTGGAAATAGAGACAAATCCTAGCCTTCCAGCAGCTTCCTCTCCAGTGATTGGACACAAACAATAAACATGAACAATGAATAAATGAGCAGTGATACAGATAGTGGTACATGCTTTAGAGGCATCCAATCAGGGTGATGGGAAAGAGTGACGAGTGTTGTGCATCTAGTTTGGGTGTCTGGTAGGGGTGGGGCAGCCCAGAGGAAGTGCCCTTTGAGCTGAGTGAGACTGAATGACACAAAGATGCCTGAAGATCTGGGAGAATTTTCCCCTCCAAGACAACGGGAAGGGTTAAAGCTTAGTGTGTTCACATAGCAGAGAGAAGGCCAGGGTAGCAGAAGCACAGTGTGCCATGAACACAAGCTGAGGTTGCAAGGATCTGACCATGCTGACATCACAGGCTTCGGTCTAGCTGCATTGGAGGGCACAGAGAGTTTTTTCATGGGGAGTGATGGATGGCACACCCCTTAGAAAGATGTCTGGGCGCAGAGGCTCCTGGCGGTGGAGGCAGAGTGAAGGCAGGGAGACCTACCAGGAAACACATTTTTCTTCGTAATTTACCAATTCTATGACCTCGGTTTCTACAAGTGTAAAATGGGGCAGTTGGGCAAAGTCAATGATTTCTAAGGTACTTCCAATACTTAAAAAAATAAAAAACATTATTATTTTTGTATACTCGCTTACCTTTAAAAGGATGTAAGCCTCTCAGACACAGGGGCCAAGTCTTATTCCTCCCTTTATTCTCAGAACACTGCCTTCCACCTTATAGATTCAAATAAATGGATCTAGGCTGTACACTGGCATGTGTTTGGGTGTGCTATTAGTTCTCTGTGTCAGTTTTCACTGTGCTTCCTTTTGAACTCATTTGCTGAAACCTTCCTACTGAAGGTAGCAGCAGGGCACTGAAGGCTTTTTAGCCAAGGCTGCCTGTGCGTTTTAGAAAGGTCACACAGACAGTAATGAAGGGGCCTTGGAGGGGACCAGGAGTGGAAGCCGGGAGACAGAGAGATGCATTGCTTTATTAGAGAATCCCCCTGGGCCCTGATAGTCAAGGGAATCCACCTTGGAAGGCAGGATGTGCCAGTGAGAAAGGAGCCCTTGGTCTGCACAAAGCCACCTCCATGGAGAGCCCTCCAACACTGGCAGATGAGAAAGTGCGAGACTCCACTTATTTATAGATGGGGGAAATGAGGCACAAAGAGACAAAGTGACTCATGTGCCGAGGATTTCTGACTTCAGGGCCTCCTCTCAGCTAATGTGAAAACCAGACTCCATTAAGGGAGGGATCTAGGGAGGGGGAAGGCTTTTACTTGGGCCAAAGTGGAAAGTCTCACCGGGGAGGGTGGGGGCAGAGGAGACAAGTATCCTTGACTGAAACCATGACAAATTCTTCAATATCTTAATTTTGACACTCTTATAATCCAAGAAGGGCTAAAATTGGCCTTAGAGCTTGCGTTATGAAACCCGAGCAGATCAAACAAAAGAAATAAGCAAAACTCGAGTCGGCCAGATGATAATCCATGTAGAGAACATGCAAATTCAAACGAAAATAGATCAGAGACACTTTCCCAAGAGACACAGAACTGGGAGATCCTGGAACCAAATCCTTTCCATGAAAGATGGGGAGGGAAAGGTGGGGAGGGAAACAAGGGGCTCTCTTCAGTTCTGCACCCCCAGAGACAGAAAGCAAACTTTGCCAGCACAGTCAGGATTGGGACTTGAATTTAATTTTCCCCATTCTGAGTCAGTGGTCATCTCACTCCCTCACAACGAATTTGGGGTCTATTTGCCAAACCTGCAGACAGGCATAATAGCAGGGGACAATCTAAGTGATGTCAAAGCATCTTGTGCATTCTGTGTATTGCCATACACGTGCACACATGTGTGTGCCCGTCCACACTCATGCAAGCGTGCACATGCGCGTGCACACACACACACTGTTTTAGGTTTGGCGTGGTCTTTACTGATAATAGTGGACCGATAGCATTGCTAGATATCTGCGTTTACCACCCAATTCAAAGGCACAGCTCATGGGACCCAGAACAAACCAGAATCCAACCCCTTAATTTTAATTTTCTTTTTTTTTTTTTGAGAAGTCTTATTCTGTAGCCCAAGCTGGAGTGCAGTGGCACAATCTTCAGCTCACTGCAAGCTCCGCCTCCTGGGTTCATGCCATTCTCCTGCCTCAGCCTCCAGAGTAGCTGGGACTACTCCAGCCCCTTAATTTTATAGATGAGGACTGGAGTCCAGAATGGATGAGGTTGTAGAGTTACTTAAGGCAAGAGCTGAAGCAACCTGACCCCAGTTCCAGTGCTCTTTCTAGACAGCAGGAAGGAAAACTCTGTTCTTTTATACACATGTGCTAGTTTCTGTTCTCAAGAATGTATTATCAAAAGGAAAGTTATCTAGATACTTTCCAGCTTATTACTTTGTCAGGGGCCTGAAATCTTGGCACACTAATTAGTGGATTTCTTTTTTTTTTTTATTTATTATACTTTAGGTTTTAGGGTACATGTGCACAATGTGCAGGTTTGTTACATATGTATCCATGTGCCATGTTGATTTCCTGCACCCATTAACTCGTCATTTAGCATTAGGTATATCTCCTAATGCTGTCCCTCCCCACTCCCCCCACCCCACAACAGTCCCCGGAGTGTGATGTTCCCCTTCCTGTGTCCATGAGTTCTCATTGTTCAATTCCCACCTATGAGTGAGAACATGCGGTGTTTGGCTTTTTGTCCTTGTGATAGTTTACTGAGAGTGATGTTTTCCAGTTTCATCCAAATCATCTTTTTATGGCTGCATAGTATTCCATGGTGTATATGTGCCACATTTTCTTTTTTTTTTTTTTTTTTTTTTTTTTGAGACGGAGTGTAGTGCAGTGGCGCAATCTCAGCTCACTGCAGGCTCTGCCACCCGGGGTTCCACCATTCTCCTGCCTCAGCCTCCCGCGTAGCTGGGACTACAGGCGCCTGCCACCTCGCCCAGCTAATTTTTTGTATTTTTAGTAGAGACGGGGTTTCACCGTGTTAGCTAGGATGGTCTCGATCTCCTGACCTCGTGATCCGCCCGCCTCGGCCTCCCAAAGTGCTGGGATTACAGGCGTGAGCCACCGCGCCCGGCCTATGTGCCACATTTTCTTAATCCAGTCTATCGTTGTTGGACATTTGGGTTGGTTCCAAGTCTTTGCTATTGTGAGTAGTGCCGCAATAAACATACGTGTGCATGTGTCTTTATAGCAGCATGATTTATAGTCCTTTGGATATATACCCAGTAATGGGATGGCTGGGTCAAATGGTATTTCTAGTTCTAGATCCCTGAGGAATCGCCACGCTGACTTCCACAATGGTTGAACTAGTTTACAGTCCCACCAACAGTGTAAAAGTGTTCCTATTTCTCCACATCCTCCCCAGCACCTGTTGTTTCCTGCTTTTTTAATGATGGCCATTCTAACTGGTGTGAGATGGTATCTCACTGTGGTTTTGATTTGCATTTCTCTGATGGCCAGTGATGATGAGCATTTCTTCATGTGTTTTTTGGCTGCATAAATGTCTTCTTTTGAGAAGTGTCTGTTCATGTCCTTCGCCCACTTTTTGATGGGGTTGTTTGTTTTTTTCTTGTAAATTTGTTTGAGTTCATTGTAGATTCTGGATATTAGCCCTTTGTCAGATGAGTAGGTTGCAAAAATTTTCTCCCATTCTGTAGGTTGCCTGTTCACTCTGATGGTAGTTTCTTTTGCTGTGCAGAAGCTCTTTAGTTTAATTAGATCCCATTTGTCAATTTGGGCTTTTGTTGCCCTTGCTTTTGGTGTTTTAGACATGAAGTCCTTGCCCACGCCTATGTCCTGAATGGTATTGCCTAGGTTTTCTTGTAGGATTTTAATGGTTTTAGGTCTAACATGTAAGTCTTTAATCCATCTTGAATTAATTTTTGTATAAGGTGTAAGGAAGGGATCCAGTTGCAGCTTTCTACATATGGCTAGCCAGTTTTCCCAGCACCATTTATTAAATAGGGAATCCTTTCCCCATTTCTTGTTTTTGTCAGGTTTGTCAAAGATCAGATAGTTGTAGATATGCGGCATCATTTCTGAGGGCTCTGTTCTGTTCCATTGATCTATGTGTCTGTTGTGGTACCAGTACCATGCTGTTTTGGTTACTGTAGCCTTGTAGTATAGTTTAAAGTCAGGTAGCGTGATGCCTCCAGCTTTGTTCTTTTAGCTTAGGATTGACTTGGCGATGCGGGCTCTTTTTTGGTTCCATATGAACTTTAAAGTAGTTTTTTCCAATTCTGTGAAGAAAGTCATTGGTAGCTTGATGGGGATGGCATTGAATCTATAAATTACCTTGGACAGTATGGCCATTTTCACGATATTGATTCTTCCAACCCATGAGCATGGAATGTTCTTCCATTTGTTTGTATCCTCTTTTATTTCACTGAGCAGTGGTTTGTAGTTCTCCTTGAAGAGGTCCTTCACATCCCTTGTAAGTTGGATTCCTAGGTATTTTATTCTCTTTGAAGGAATTGTGAATGGGAGTTCACTCATGATTTGGCTCTCTGTTTGTCTGTGATTGGTGTACAAGAATGCTTGTGATTTTTATACATTGATTTTGTATCCTGAGACTTTGCTGAAGTTGCTAATCAGCTTAAGGAGATTTTGGGCTGAGACAATGGGGTTTTCTAGATATACAATCATGTCATCTGCAAACAGGGACAATTTGACTTCCTCTTTTCCTAATTGAATACCCTTTATTTCCTTCTCCTGCCTGATTGCTCTGGCCAGAACTTCCAGCACTATGTTGAATAGGAGCGGTGAGAGAGGGCATCCCTGTCTTGTGCCAGTTTTCAGAGGGAATGCTTCCAGTTTTTGCCCATTCAGTATGATATTGGCTGTGGGTTTGTCGTAGATAGCTCTTATTATTTTGAGATACGTCCCATCAATACCTAATTTATTGAGAGTTTTTAACATGAAGGGTTGTTGAATTTTGTCAAAGGCCTTTTCTGCATCTATTGAGATAATCATGTGGTTTTTGTCTTTGGTTCTGTTTATATGCTGGATTACATTTATTGATTTGCGTATGTTGAACCAGCCTTGCATCCCAGGGATGAAGCCCACTTGATTATGGTGGATAAGCTTTTTGATGTGCTGCTGGATTCGGTTTGCCAGTATTTTATTGAGGATTTTTTCATCAATGTTCATCAAGGATATTGGTCTGAAATTCTCTTTTTTGGTTATGTCTCTGCCAGGCTTTGCTATTAGTGGATTTCTAAAAGAAGTCTTTCAACTTCTTTGGATGTTTGCCACTATGATACTGGTAGCAATCACATTCATACATTAAATAAACATTTAGTGAATGTCCACTATGTACTGGGACCTCTGGCAGGATCCTTGATGTCCTCTTAATCTCTTTTAATTTTCATAATACTGTGATGCAGGTATCATTATCCCCCCCCTCTGTTTTATTCCGGAGGGAAATAAAGCTCAGAGAGGCTAAGACACTTTCTCCAGGTAACAGACTCTGGAAGGGGCAAGGTTAGGATTTGATTCTCTGTCAGATTCCATTATGCTGTGTGCCTCAAATACCTGGTGATCCTATACTCTACCATGGGCACTATGTGGGGCAGTGTCACTAAGCTCTGCTGTGACCTCTAGGTTACCTCTGAAGTTTATGAGCCACTGCCACAAGCTCAGGGTGGATGATCCAAGATAGCTGGGCTAGGGTATAAAATGGGCCCTATCAGAACAAAGATCATTCACTTTTGAAGTCTAATCTCCCTGGGTTCTAGATGGGAAAGAAACATATTACAGGTGGATGAAGGAGGGAGGTACTTAGACTGCAGAAGGGATATAGAACATTGGGCATAGTTTTAAAGAAAGTTTGCTGGTGGAGGCCCCGTCCATGTTTTATATGAAGGTGCTTTTCACAGCAGACCCGGAGAACTTTCTACACAGCAAGAATTTCTTCCAGTGTCCCTGACAGCATTCTGTTTCTGCTTGAATGTCTCCAGGAACAGGGAACTCATTATCTTTCAGACTCTTCTAATTGTTAGAAAGTTCTAGTCTTCATATGGAACCAAATCTGCCTCCCAGATATGTCCATGATTTAGGCCTAGCTCTACCCTTTGGTTTACAAGACCAAGTCCACTTCCTCCCTAACCGGCAACACTCTAGACATTTGAAGACACCTTTCATTTTTTATACCAGCGTTCCCCAAAGTGTGCTGAGCAGAGTAGTAAGTTTGCACGATGTTACTAGGTGTCCTTATAAAACAAACATACCAGAACAAACAGACAAAAACCCATAAATAGAACTCTGTGAGCAAGCCAGGTTAAATCAGGTCAACCAGGTATGCTTCCTACAAAACTTCTCAGCACTTTTAGGATGCTACTGCCTAATGTGAACTCTGAAAGGGAAATACTGGTTGTGCAATTTATTTTCCAAACTTCTGTCCTCTCAAACTTTTGACCTCAATTTTTGTTTTCCTCCCGCTGTACCTTTTACTATTTTCCATATATACTATTGGGAACAATGCTCAGAAAATTCTTCCCTATATAAATCTAGGTTTTTACTATCATTGTTTCTAATCCAAAAAGCCAGGCTCCTCCAACTATTCATTTTGAGACATAGAATTGAGGTTTTCTCACTGTCTTCTCTATAGTTCTTCATTAGGGCTGTCAGATTAAAATATAAGATGCCCAGTTACATTTAAATTTCTTATAAACAAATAATATTTTTTCTATACATATGTTCCATGCAATATTTGGGACATACTTATATGAAAAATATATTCACTGCTTGCCTGAAATTCAAATTTAACTGGGTGTTCTATATTTTTATTTGCTAAATCTGGCAACCTTAGAAGGGAGATAAATGCATTTTTCCATTGAAAAATATGACCCTCAGAATTGGGCATAATATTCTGGAAGTGGACCACAACTGAGACATTGAGAATCCTGGGAGCCACCTTCAACTCTTCTTTTTCCTGAGGCATCTTTAAAGAGAAAATAATCATATTTTTATGCAATAAATAGCGACCAGTTCAAGGTTGACAGATATCAGATATCTTCCTGAATCTACTGGCAAAATCCAGAAGCCAATTTCTCATTCCTCACCCTGTTTCCCTGAATGTTAGGATTAGGGAAGAAGATCCACATATTCTTTATAATTCCCTTTTTATTGTCCATCTTCTCCATAAGACCATAAGAAATTCAAAGGCAGGAATTAACCATGCCTGTTTTGATGACTGCAATATCCCCAGAAGTGAGCACAGGTTCTGGCATATGTAAGTGTTCAAAATTTCTAAATGAATGAATGAGTCACAACATTGCATGGAAAGCTAAGCAAAACAGACAAGCTGACACTCAGAGGAGAAGAGATTATCAACAGAATCCTTTCTTATGGTTGGTATATGTCATTCACCCCAAGCTTTCCCAAATCCATTATATGCTGTTCACGTATGCTGAAGGCAATTCTTTTGGAAGATGTGTGTGCAAAACAAGAACATTTAATTGCTATGACTAAAATAAAACATTTCAACCAAACACTAGTGATTTTCAAAAAGTTGAATAACTTCCCAGAGCTTGCAATTTTTACTGAGGTGTGGAACTTGGCCCTTAAGACTGGCTGGGCTGTTTCAAGTGGGTGTGAGATGGAGGCAAATCACACTGAGTCTTCCCACAGAAATACCTTGACCCAAGAGGAGTTAGGCAAAGTGAACAAAAACAGCCTCAGAAGAGCCTAAGCTGCCAGGAGGACAGGTGTGGGAGGAGCACATGGTCCACAGCTTGGACTTGATGATGGTGCATCTGGTGGCTGGCACAAGGACCGTGAAAGGCTCGGAGCTTTCGTTCTAAGCCACAGTTGATAGAGTCACTGTTGCTTACCAACCACATGAGCTCACCCAAGCTTGGGGCTTGTCAACAGTAAAAGCATCCTGGGGCTGTCCCTGGAGCAGGCAATTGCTTGTCTGCAACTTGGGAGCTGTTAGCTTCAGTGCTGGGGAGGGTTAACCCTGACTTTATAAGATAAGAATGCACCAGAAAGTAGAGGAATACATTGAGAAGAGCCCTAAGTCTTAGGAGGGTAGGAGAGTGTAGTAAAGCTTGTGTTATTTTCTGAGCCTGAACATGAAGAACTGAATTCAGGTTCTCACCCATCCATGTATTATAATTGCTCCATGTCCTTCGGCAGGTCTTCTAATTTCAGTCTTTGTATCTGTGAAATGGGAACAACCACGCTGACCTCAGAGTTGTGGTGAGGATTAAACAAGATGGCAGATATAAAAGCCCTTTACAAACTGCCCTCTGTAAATTCTGGGTCAATATGAGGAAATGTTATCATACAGTGTCCCCTTGAGTGTTATGATCTTCAGCAGTGTGATGGATCTGGTCCCTTGCTGGCATAAAAGGGCAACCAACAAAGAGAAAAGAAGCATGTCTCCTACCCAGCCTAAAGCAAAATGAAAAGAACTTCAACTTACATTATCAGATTCCTTTTAATTTTGGAAGGAAACATTTTCTAAGCTCACGTTGGAAAACAAAATCTCAGTGGGTAGAAATCTTTAGAATATAAAAAAATTATAATCCCAACACTTTGGGAGGCGGAGGCAGGAGGATCGCTTGAGAACAGGAGTGGTGAGACCAGCCTGGGCAACATAGATAGACTCTGTCTCTACAAAAAATAAAAAATAAACTAAAAAAAAGAAAAAAACTAGCTGGGTATGATGGTGTGAGCTTGTAGTCGCAGCTACTCAGGAGGCTGAGGTGGGAGGACTGCTTGAGCCCAGGAGTTTGGGGCTGCAGTGAGCTATGATTGTGCCACTGCACTCCAGCCTGGGTGAGACAGTGAGCTGTCTATAAAAATAAATAAATGAATTAACGAAAAAATCATTTGGGCCCATATTTATGGCCTGTAAGGCTTTAGATTAGCCTTTGCTTCTGCATGAATGTCTCTATTGATCTCCTGGAGACTATCACTGGCTCTGGTTAAAGCCCTTGCTGACTCTGCTAGTAAACAGGAGCAAAATGTACATAAATATAGTTCTATTTCATTGGCGGGAAAATAATTCAGAGTGTCGTGGCTCATAAATTACTTGATGCTTCCTCTCCTGTGAGATGCTACACCCACTGAAGGGAAAATTGCTAATGTGTAAATATGTGTGTACATGTGTTTATTATGCCAAGGCAATGAGGAAAACAGACAGATATCTTGCCTTGAATAGGCTTTCCTACCGGGCTTTGTCTGTGTCTTCCTCCAGTGTAGCATGCAGTGGTTGCTTATGGGATGCACTACTTCTATTCCCACTACAGTCCCCACCAGGACCTGAAGACCTCTATTTTTCCCCATTGTTACTTGTGTTTAGTTCTCAGTATTACCAACTCTATGCAAAGAGTATTCCAGGCTTGGAGCTGGGCAAAGGCTTTGCTTACAACTCTGAGAGGGCACAAGGCAATCTTTATGTAACCCGGCCTGCCCATCCTCCCCTCCTTGCCCAGGCCAAGAATAGTCAATGATCGTGTTCTGGAAGAAACCCCACCTTGTCCCTGGGTACTCTGAGCCAAGAGGAGGGGGAGCAGAGCTGGAGGCACATGTATGAGGCCAAGCAGCAAAGCCAAGGGAAGCTCCAAAGGCAGAGTGTTGAGGCTGGATATATTATTTCCCTAGTCCCACCACCACCCCACCCCCAAGACTGGCTTAGGCCTAATGATACCCCGTGAGGATGGTGTTCCTTGCCTCCCAACACATACCAGGTTTATATACATTGTGCATGTAAATACAGAGAGGTGTATTCTGAGAGGCAGAGCTTGTCAGTGAATACTTATATGCATTTCTAAGAAAACACACAACTGGACGCGGTGGCTCACGCCTGTAATCCCAGCACTTTGGGAGGCCAGGCAGGCGGATCACCTGAGGTCAGGAGTTTGAGACCAGCCTGACCAACATGGTGAAACCCTGCCTGTACTAAAAATACAAAAATTAGCCAGGTGTGGTGGCGCATGCCTGTAATCCCGGCTACTCAGGAGGCTGAGACAGGAGAATCGTTTGAACCCGGGAGGCAGAGGTTGCAGTGAGTGGAGATTGCTCCTCTGCCCTCCAGCTTAGGCAACAAGAGCGAAACTCTACCTCAAAAAAAAAAAAAAAAAAAGAAAAAGAAAACACACACAAGTGCACACATGGGCACACATGGCGCCATCTGTGTGCACTTACCTATATGAGAATGCTTTTGTGTAAGTAAGCATATCCTGAACTCTGCTGCAAATACATCAATAGCTTCTAAATGCTCCAAGGCTAAAGATCCAAATTCTTAATGCAGCTTAAAAAGCTCTTCACAGTGTAACCCTGTCTGCCTCCTGCAGGCTCATCCTGTGCCCAAATATGCCCTTCCTTTCTCTGCACAGCAGCTACACTGACCTTTGCTTAATCTTTCTCACTCAGAGCTCTCCTTTCACCACAGGCCATTTGCATGTGCTTTTCTCCCTAAGCACCATGTTCTTCCCTCTTCTGTTTTTCTAGGCATCAGATAGCCATTCTTTAGGTATTTGTTGATACTTTACTTCTTTGGGAGAACAGTTATTGACCTCCCAGAATTAGCTGGATTCCCTCAAAACATCCTATATTTTCTTCATAGCACTTACCATATTTGCCCTTTTTGTATGCACTTTAAAAATGTACCTCTTCAGTTATATGCAGACTTAGTAAGGGCAAGGATCAACTGCTTTTGTTCACCCACTGATCTTCAGCACCAAACAGTTCCTGGCATATAATGAGTACTCAACAGACATGAGTATTAGTCCATTTTCACACTGCTGTTAAAGACATACTCAAGACTGGGTAATTTATAAAGAAAAAGAGGTTTAATGGACTCACAGTTCCAAGTGGCTGGGGGGGCTTCACAATCGTGCAGAAGGCAAAAGGCATGTCTTACTTGGCAGCAGGCGAGAGAGAGAGTAAGAACCAAACGAAAGGGGTTTCCCCTTATAAAACCATCAGATCTCATGAGACTTATTCACTACCACGAGAACAGTATGGGGCAAACTGCCCCCATAATTTAACTGTATCCCACTGGGTCCCTCCCACAATACGTGGGAATTATGGGAGCTATGATTAGAGATGAGATTTGGGTGGAGACACAGTCAAGTCTTATCGACAGGTATTGAATGAAAGGTGTATACACTTACGTAGGGAGAGGGGTCAGCATATGAATCTGCATGTACTTAGGTACCAGCATGACCATGATGACATGACATGGCATATTTGCTCATTTGGAGCACAGAGAAGTCTGCTTAAGGATGCCTATGCCAGTATATATCTAAGGAAGAGTGTTCCATCTAAGGACAATATATACTGAGTATGTCTACATCCTACATTTATTTAAGCAATCATATGGAAGTGTACAAAAAAAACCTAGATTTGTACAAATATCTATGCGAATATGCATGTGTGTGCATTTTGATGATATGGGTATAGGCATCAATGTAAAAGTCTATGTTTGTGTTTATTTGGGTGTGTGCATCTGTGGAAGTGTATATATACATGTGTGTGAGTCATATTCTTCTTTGCAGCTGGGTGGGTCCCCTTTTAGATTTCTAAGAAGGAGGGTTTGTGTGCATTAGGTGAACTGATTCAAATGCACCTTAGTATGATTTGACTTAACCCAAGGCAGGGTGTTTTGGAGGAAGGAGCACTGGACTAGGAACCTATCACTGGAGCAAAATTCTTTTTTCTTCCTGGGCTGCTACCCCCCCATTTACATGCAGAGGGCCAGGGTCTAGGTGACAGTGATGCTATTGGGAGGTTGGAGGTATCACTGGTTAAATGCCATGTCAGTGACAAAACACCATTTTAATTAAGTGCCTAGTTGCTCAAGGCGTTTTATTATCACCTTCCTCTTTTACGTTAATTTACAAATTGTTTTCATCTTCTTTTTTAAATTTGATAACACAGGAAAATTCGACTTCTGCTTATCTGACCGAATGGTTATTTGTGTGCATGCATACAGCCATATATGATCAGCTTTTACATGCCTACTTTCTGTGCTGTAGAGCAGGAAGGGAAGAAGAAGACAGTGAGATCTCCCATGGCCCCAAATTGCGATCCTTGGACCACTCGCTTTACCATCCTCTGGGAAAGTTGTGGCAAATGCAGATTCCTGGCCCTCAACTACAATCCTATTAGCTCAGAATCTTAGAATGGGTGTCAGGAATGTGCATTTTCTCAGAAGTTTCCCCAAATCATTTCTGTGTTCTGTAACTGCCATAAAATAAAATAATATAAAGAAATTCATACATAAACTGACACAACTAACCCCTTCACAATTCTATAAAAAAAGATTTCTAAGGCTGGCACCACTCTGTCCTTCAGATTAACCCTCTATTCTTTTGAATTGAGGATGCTGGGTGAACGTTTGGATTTGTAGACATTGTGGAAAATGAAACAAGAAACTCAGTTTGGATGTTTGTGAGCAACATTGTGAGCAGAACAGACTTATTTTTGCAATACATATCATAAGAACCATGAGGACCTCTCAGACAAACAAAACAAAATAAAACAACAGCAACAAAAACCCACCAACAGACCATGAGGGTTGTCTGTAATATTTAGAAATATCTAAATGGATTTTTATAAAAAGAAAACTAGGCAGTAGTTTTAGAGATAGAATTGAAGAAATGAAGAAAAATCCCCCTACAAAGAGTTGTGGCTTTGGGACACAAGCCTTAGGTTGTAAAATCAGTACGGTATGCTTGAAGAAAATGCAAGAGTTCCCTAGAATTCCACTTTTGCTTTGTCATGGGTGTTGCTGTTATGATTTTAAAAACGGTTTTCTTTTCCTGGATATACGAACACATTTCAAAACTCCTGTCTTCCCCTCACAGCACTGGAAAAAATAAAATAAAATAAACCAAGCCAGCAGAGAGCATGCTCCCTGGGGCCCTGTCCTACTTTGCCCAGTGACCCCAGCCACCTTGAGCCCAGGTTTTACAGCCAGTGCACTAAGGAATAAGGAGTTACAGGCTCTGTCATGGCCCATCTCACCCTGATATTCTGTAATGAGAAACCTCAGATGCTGTCACAGACCTTGTCAGAGACATGGCAAGAGCACCCAATTTCCAGATGTCAAGAGCTTCCTGGCCCGAAAGTGGTGATTTGACTCAGTGCAAACCATTGTGCTATGACCAGGTGCCTCCTTCTGCCCTCCTATCTGGAGGGGGAAGCTCACTTAAGCTGTGTCTGAATAATGGTGAAAGACAGAGACGCCGACTCTAAGTACGATCCTGTTTCCTAGTTTACACTTAATCACAACCTGCCTAGACAGTAGGGCGTGCTCCTTGGTCTCAAGGGGCATACATTAATCAGGCCCCTCTGAGACGATTCCATGGAGAATTAGAACAAAATGCACCCATTAAAAATACCCTCTCATAATCTTCTCCTTCCTTCTTTCTTACCTGATCCCCAACTGAGAAAAGGCCTATTCTAGTGGCAAAACACACACATAAACTCTGGTTCAGAATACCTGGGTTTCACTCCAGTGGGTTATGTGATCTTGGACAACTTAGTTTACCTCTGAAAGTCTTAGTTTTCCTATTTATAAAATGAAGACAAACATGATAGCATATTATTGGGTGAATACTAAATGAGAGCATGAACCAGAATTGCCAACTATAATGCTTGGCTCATAAGAAGCACTTTGTAGCTATTAACAGTTACTATTATCAAAAGAGGCTCTCTATGAGAATAGAAACCTACTGTTGCACTTTTCCAAACAGAAGTTATTGGTCACTGTGTGACTTGAATAGACTTATTTTCACACAAATCAACATGCTGGGTAGGAGGCATTCAACAATGTCAAAAGAACTCTGTCCTGGTTGTTCAGTGGTTAGTTTCCTCTGCTCTGAAAGCAGATTAGAACCCAGGTGCAGAAAGTGTGCTTTCAGCAAGGCAAGTACAGAGACATCTTTTTCGTCCACTAGCAAGGGGCAGGGGGAGGGATTCTCTCTGATTTATACAAAGTTTATATCTTTGTAACCTTATTTCTCAAAATGTGGCCCATGGACAATCTGTGTTGGAAAAACCTGGAGAAACTTGCTAAAATGCAGATTCTTAGACCCCACCTCAGACCTTGTGATACAGACTGCCCGGGAGTGGTGATTCTTTTGTACCTGAACACTCTATAAAATCAGGCCAATGGGCGAACAGGAATTATAACATCTGTATCACAGTATACATAAAAGTAAGTTCAAGGGAGCATTTGTAAAAGTATCAGCAGTGGATCCAAAACAGTATAAATAGTATAATTCTATTTTCATTTACAAATATATTTACATACATTTGTATAGCTAGGCTTAGAACAAAGACTGGAAGCGTATACATCATCAAATTTATTGATGGTTATCTTTAGGTGGTGACATTAAGTGTGATTTATCTCATTTTATCCTTTCATATGCTTTTAAATGTCCTATAATAATTATCCATTATCCTTTTAAAAAGAAAAAAATATGCTTTTAAAAATAAAAGCAATGCAGTCAGATGTGTGGTGCTGAAGACTTCCTAATATCTTACAGAATTTTAGAGGAAGAAGGAAACAGAGGACCCATATAAACCAAAGCATCTCTCTTTAGAGGTGATAAAACGGGTCTAGAGAAGGGAAGTGGCCTGCCTGAGGTTACCCAGGCTCTTAGTGGCTGGGCTATGACAGACCCCAGGTCTCCAGGCTTTGGGGCTAGAAGTTTTGAAGTGTTCCAGTACTAGCCAGGGACCTGGCTCTATTCCTTCCTGCCCTGTAGGGGTGACAAAAAGACCAGAGGAAGTGCAATGATTCCGAGGATGGAGAAGGATGTAATAGTCTTTGCAGAGAGGACTTTGCAGCTCTCATTATTCTAGCTCTGGGAGTTAGTAGGTCATTTGCAAAAGGCATGGGAAGAGCAGCTGATGAAAAGGTCTAATAGTTTGGAAAACTGCTTAACCTTATTGCTCTATTTCTGGATTTCTCCCCATGGCCAAAGGCTGTTGAGATACTGATTTCCCCCGGAGGTTTCCCATTTAGGAATGCAGTGAAACCTCTGAAATCCAGAGGAATTGGGGAGAAGGCCAGCTGGAATTAGGGAACAGTTTGAATACACTTTAAGAACATTCAGGTCTGCTGTTTTCAAGGACGTAGGATCACAGATTTGGAAAGAGCCTAGCCCAGCCTCCTGCTCCGTGCAGGCCTTGTGCTTCATCCTGAACAGAGCTTCATCTGGGCTTCTCTTGAATGCTTCCAAAAACGGGAGGTTCACGATTCTGATAGATCATTTATCTCACTCTTTGGAAAGTCTTCCTATACCAGAGCTGGAATCTGCCTTTCTGTAAAGTACCTCTTGCCTTCTTGTATTCATGCAGAACCGAGAAATCTGTTTTTTTCCCCCCAGATCATACTCAAAAGCAATTATCATGCACCAAATAGTACTTCACAGCATTCTCTTCTGCAGGCTGACAACCTTCAGAATATTCAACCATGGTTTATATGGCAAATGTCATCAACTCTAATTAGAAATATAAATGATTACCTCTAGCCTCTAAATTAACAACTGTATAAATTCAGATTGGAGCAGAGCTTACATACCACCTGTACTGGCCTCAAATTATGGATGAGTAAACGGAAGTTGGCTGAAGAAAACCGCCTCACCCAACTTCAGAGACAGAGAGAGAGAGAGTGGGGGTGGGTGGGAGGTTGGAGGGGGTCTCTTTTCACCTCACCCTGCCTCCTATTATTCACAAAACACCAGAATTTCTCAAGTTCTTGAAAGTGCTTAGGAAGTTTGTTCTCTTACGCATTTAGAAAAATCTCTCCCTCAAATTATATTTGCACTGTCAGTGAAGTATGGATTAGCACAGACTGAATTTAGTAGAGGTTATACTGTCAATGAAAAGTATCATTCAAAGCATATTAACCTTCCTTGCTCTCTGCTGTCAGAAAATCATCTCCTTTGCTCTAGAATGCTAGCTCAAAATGGACAACATACCTATATGGCTACCCAGGCCTATCAAATTTCCATAAGGTCTGGCTACCCACTCAATTTAGGAGACCTTCCCAACTTTGGAGCTGAGAAAGAGTTTGCCAGGAAGTAGGGCAGCCTGTTTCTGCTTTACTCTGCTGCGTTCGTTTTAGAGTTTCACATCCTCTTTCCATTTTGGTCTGATTCTCTGATGAGAAGACAAAACAAAGACTCGGAGAAGCAAACTAGGCACTTCAGTGATTGGTTTTTTGTCTCAGTCCCCAGAAACTCTGCAGTCACATGCTTGGAAGGGAACATTCCTCCCTGCCTCAACCCACAGCAGTCTCCCTCTTCTCTCAACAAAGTATTCCATTTCCAGTTCTTACACTTGTTCTGGCACAGATTCTAAGCTACCTCGTGCTGCTTCCTGGTTTGCCTGGGTGCTAGGCTCCATGGATCCTGGAATCACAGAGACCTGGGTTCTCGTCCTGACTCTGCAACTAGTTGGTTGTATGGCTTTGGAAAGTTACCAAAGCTTTCTGAGCCTCAGCTCCCTCATTTGTTAGATGAGGACAATTATGCTACCTACATCATACAGTTGTGAAGAGGACATAATGCCTAAAAGGTGTCTAACATAGTCACTAACATTTAGTAAGATTCCATAAAAGGAATCTGCTTAGTATCCTTAATATCATGCTCCAAAAGGCAGACATGGAAACCTATACTTTTCTCATGCTGCATACAGTAGGTGCTCCATAAATACTTTCTGATTGATTCTGGTTTAGGCTCCATTTGGCAGTAGGTTCACCATGAGAAACATTCTAAGAATCATGTAAAGACAGTTCCTATTCTCAAGCTCCCCTTTCTCCAGATTCCTTATCCCATTAATTATTGCAGTGGGGAGGCTCACCCTGTCCTGCCACTGTTCACACCTCTCAGCTTGCATCTTAGAAAAAAGTTCTGATTTGACAGACTCTGAGAACTTGCTGTCCAGGCAAAAAGAAACTTCACAATGAGGAATACAACACAAACCTTAGGTGGCCAGCATGTCAGCAAACAGAGAGATGAAGGGACACTGACAAAAGCCAACCCCTCAAAAGAAACAAAGCAACACACCAAAGAGGTAGAAAGCAAAGGATTAAGATATGCCTAGAATACTCTTGCTTATCAGGACCCTTAAAACTAATCAAGATTCTTGTGTTTACAGTATTCCTAAAGGGACATGAATATGGCTAAACTCTCCTTTTAGCTGGGAATCTGAATTAACATTAATACCTGAATTTTAACAGTAATTACATTAGACATTCCTTTAAGCAAAAGAGTATATATACAACACCGACATCTGGTTGTAAAGAGCTAAGGAATCTCCCAGCTTTCCTAAATGCAGAAGATATCCTGGTAGACTCTTGTTGAGTTAAATGAACAATTATTTCTTTTGTCTGTATTGCAGATTATTTGTTTATGCTCTAAATTTTGTGTTAAGGACAAAAGAAAAATAATTGGCTGAAATGAATGTGTTATGTTACAGCCCCAGTTGAGGGTGAGGAAAGAACTCAATGCTAATGTGGTGGAGAGAATGCAGCAGTTCCTGGAATAGCAGTTGGGTTCCCTGGCTTGAGTCCCACTCTGACATCCTTGGCTGCTTACCTTGGGCAAGCCCTTCACCTCACAGCGTTTCAGTCTTTTCAGATGTTAAATACTTTCTATGGGCTCTTCCATGTCTGAGATCTTATGAGGCTGCGGAGAGCATGAAGATTAGCCAAAGAAGCTGCCCAAATCTCTGACTGTGGGGACCAGAGCAGTAGAAAGAGAATGTGATAATAGGTATGAAAACCCTTGGAAAAAAGTAAAAGCACTGAATGACACACATTCTCCAATGTGCCACGGCATGTTCCAAAATCACAGGCGCCTAACATTCTCCTGATTGCTCAGTGCTCACCCAAATGTCCCATCATTGAGCTGACAGGAAGCAGAGAAGGCCAATGCTTTTCTGGTTGGGGACCTTGGCTGGGACAGAAAGGAAGAGGGGAGTGGAGTCAGCTTCATGAGCCAGTGAAATGGCAATGAACCCTGCAGGCTGATCTGCTCTAGCCTGGCGTTGCCAAGGAGGACGATCCACTTCATCAAACCTGGGCCAAGCTCTGGCTCAGACACACAGGCAAAAATAGAAAGGGGCTGGGAGAAGAAATGTGTTTACTTTTGTGATTTCCCCTAACGTGCCTCTTGACAGTATTATAATCTCTTCTCAAACAGGAGTCATGGCCCACAGGCCTCACCTCCATTGATAAACCCTTTCAAACAATTCATGTACAGACCTAAAGCCTTCTTAACATTTCGTGGTCACTATTTGGGCAGCTAGAAAACAAGTTTAGAAGGCAGCATGATGGAATGGAAAGAGTGCTGGCAAGGGTCTGTTACTGCCTAGGTGAACTGTGAAAATCCCTCTATGAGGCTCTGCACAATCAAGCACTTGCATTATAAAGAACGTATATATCTGTTGAGATTTTTACAGTTTCTACCAGTGACTCTCAACCAGGGGCTAATTCACACCTCAGGGGCTCTTTTGCAAAGTCTGGAAACATTTTTGCTTGTTATAAGCAGGGGGTGCTATTGGCATCTAATGAACAGAGGCCAGAGGTGCTAAACATACAATGATGCAGCCCCCACAACAAAGAGTTATCTGGTCCAAAATGCTAACAGTGCTAAGACTCAGAAACTTGGTTTATACTGAATCGAGGAGAGTCAGTGGGAGAAGAAAACAGGGACCAAAGGAAAGAAGGAAAAGGGATTAAAATTCTGTTTCTAGGTCATGAGGTATCCATCAGTTATGTGTTCTCCAGCTTTTCTCCCCATGAACAATGTCTTTTGATTTTCCCTCAGAATTACAGGGTCATGTTTGAGTAGCTTCCTCGTAAGAACATCTTCCTTATCCCTAAAATTCCAAGCCCTGCTGCAGTACAAAGAGCTCCACTATAACACGTGGCCAAGACATAAATATAAACAGTTTTGAAACAAGTAGAACTGGAAGGTGGGTGGTGGGTGTGTGTGGAGAGAAAAAAACATATCCCCTTAACTCCGCTTCTGTGAGTCAGTGTTTCTGAGGTAACAACACAGAACAATAACCATAGGGAGAGTTGAGCTATACAAAGAGCAGGTAGAACTGATTTGGGGCACAAGTGTCAGGAGAGATGCAGCTTTGCAGCAGCAGATTCAAAGGCAAATGAAAGAGTTAAGCAATCTGTGCATGTCATTCTTGTATCATTCTACGTTAAGTCATGGGCAGTAATTACAAGTAGTTACCTGTGGTTTCCAGTGGGGAAGGAAACAGCACTCCAGTCAAGGGGTTTTGGAGAAACAGGTGCAATGAAGGCATGGTCAAACAGTTTATTTACTGTAAACTTTAGACTTTGCTCAGGAAAACAACTGAAGCTGCTCCTCAAATCCCTGCCTAAAATACCCCGTGTGAGCAAATAAGAGGAGTGGGGAAGAGTCCATGTTCACAGCTGAAAGGTCCGAGATACTCAAAATCCTCAAGTCCAAGGGTGTAGGAAGGAAAATCTCCTTCAGATACAAATTACCAGCAGCAGTATATTACCCCTAATACTTGAATAGTGAGGTAGATACATGGAAAAGTCATGAAAACATAGCAGACTCAGGTCCTCTAGGACTAAAGCTCTTTAGACATAAACTTACAAATTCCATGCAAAGAGGAACTGAACTGTACAAATAACAAATAATCACTCAAATAAGTTTTCTCTCTTTTTACAGCTTAAAAAAATAAAAAAGGCAGAAGGATGCCCCTCCTCCTGCATATCTCTATACAATTTTATTCTAAGTTTATTACCCTCAAGTTAAATAGTCTGTTTAGTGTTCTGTTGGGGGGGGGTCTTAAAAAGTAGAAAAACTGCTTTACAGCAGTGAGTCATTTGTACTACAATTCCTCCCTTGTGAATCAATGTTATCACTAGGCACAGTACCTTGATGGCCCACAAAGTCTTCCGTGCCTGGGAGGTCTTCACACAGCAGTTTATTCTCTTTCTCCTGTTCCAGGTGATATCCACTCTGCTCTCCTGTGTTGCCATTGCTGTTGCTGGAGTAGCCATTCCCAAAGGCCTTCAAAGAAGACCTGCGCAGGCACAGAAGCTCCTGGAAGGCAATCCTGAAATCCGGGCTCCGGCAGTAGATAAGGGGATTGAAACCAGAATTGACATAGCCTATCCAATTTAGGAGGATGTAAACTTCCTTACGGATGAGGTTATCCTGGATCACATGCACAATGTTAACGATGAAGAAGGGCAGCCAGCAGAGGGTGAAAGTGCCCATGATGATGCCTAACGTCTTGAGGGCTTTGTGCTCCTTCAAGCAGAACTTGGAAGATCTGCGGAGTCCATGCCCCGTCCGCCCATCCTGCTCCACCTGGCTAAGGTTCTGGGCATGGAAGCGGCCCTCAGATTTGTCAATCTTCTTGAGCTGCCTTTTGGCCTCCTGAAAGACCCTGGAGTAGACGAAGACCATGATCACCAGGGGAACGTAGAAGGACACGATGGAAGAGGCAATGGCATAGGCTTGGTTCGTGAAGAAGTCACAGCAGGTCTCATTGGCATAGCAGTTGATGGCTTCCTGGTGGGTGGCCCGGTACCAGTGCATCTGAATGGGCAAGAAGGAGGTAAGGCCTGACACGATCCACACCATCAGAATGATCACCCGGGCCTTATTCTTGGTCAGCAGGCTCTGGTACTTGAAGGGTGAAGTAATGGCAAAGTAGCGATCCACTGCGATCACGCACAGGGTCTCAATGCTGGCCGTGACGCACAGCACATCAATGGAAGTCCAAAACTCGCACCAGAAGTTGCCAAAAGTCCACATTTTCATAAGAATGTGGGCGGCCCCAAAGGGCACCACTGCCAGGCCCATGACCAAGTCAGCACAGGCCAGTGAAGTGATGAAGTAGTTGGTGACCGTCTGGAGACGCTCGAACTTGGCAATGGCTGTGATGACCAGCACATTGCCAAACACGATGGCCAGGACGATGAGAGACATGACGATGCCCATGCCCACCACCCACGCCTCGTCCCTTTCCTGCGTGACGTCGTGGTCCGGCGCATGGCTTCCATTGGGTGCCAGCAAGAAGGCGCTGCTGTTCCCGGGTTGCCCCATAGCGCGCAGTCTGGCAGGTGAGCGCACTGGCTGGGGGCGCCTCAGCGGGCGGACCCACGGCGGGGCTCTGCGGGCCGCGAGCAGATGCCTGGAAGCCTCATTCAGCGGCCGTGGGGTGGGTGTGGTGGGGACACGTCCTGCACACTCAGCTTGTTGGGTGCTAGGGGCTCGCGGTGCCTGCCAGTTCCAGCCCGTGCTCTGGAGAAGCCGCCTCGGAGTGCGCTCTGCCCGTTATGTGCACAGGACTTTAGGGGAACTGCCCTCGCTGTGACGTACGGGAACTTTCGGCCAATGGCACGCCGGCAGCGGCGAAGGGGCGAGGCACTTCTCCCCTTTCCTCTCCTCCCCTCGCCCTCCCTCTCCTGGGGCTGGCCCGGGCGCGGCCCAGCTGCTCCCTGGCGGGCGGGCCACCACTGCTTCCCGGCTACCCTGGCTGGCCCCAGAGGGCTAAAGCTGGAGCTGGTGTGCTTACCAGCCAACCCGGGAGCTTTTGGCTCTTCTGTGGCCCCTACCTGCCTGCCCTGGGCGCCTGCGCGGCTTGAGGTCTCAGGGCAGGGGGCAGCACACCGGCACTGCCCCACATTCGGAAGGAAACGAGAGTGCCCACCGAGGCACGCACATACAGGCACAAATACACCCCGGCAAACATGCTCAGACTTATACCGAACCACAGCCATAGACACTGAGACACACCCTCCCAGCTCACCGACATGCACACTCGAGCGCGCTCTCACACAGAAGCCATCCGGCACAAAGTCACCCCTGTCCAACATAGAAAAGCAGCCAGAAACAAACACAGAAGCACCCAGAAGCACAAAGACATGGTGACATACACAGAAAGTAAACACACATGCTGGCTTGGAGGCATCCAGAGCGACACAGACACGGATGTCTCCATCTGGGTACTCACAAACTTGCCTCACCCGAGCACTGAAAATGCCCCTCTCCCAACATACACCCGGTAACCCAGTATATTCCCTTTCAAACATTTGGCAAGAGCACAGGAGGTGACCTCAACAGCTGCCGATTTCCTCAGCACACTCGCTGTCAAGTACTTTCGGTGCCCTCCTTGGGAATTTGCAGGCATGAAGAGAGTTTTACCCTTTGGATTTCATCTGAAGCGGGGGTATACATGTATGTATTTGGGGACGGAGAGAGAAAGTTGTGTGCTTTCGTTTTAATTTTTTTGTTTTTTTGTTTTTAACTCTTGAGAGTGTAGCATCACTCACTCATTATCTGTTGAACTGAAGATGCAATGAGAATTCAAACAATTTCTTCAGTAAACCCAATGCAACTAAAAAAATCCTTTCATCTGCTGGATAGTTTGTTAATCTTTCGGGTTGCACCATATGAAATTGCCACCATCTGGCGTCTGTGACTTACCAAAATGGCAAATTCATATGGTTCAGAGTATTAAGAATGTCTTAACATTAAGAACATTTTGAAGCTATAGAAAGCAAAAGATCCTGGCCAATATGGTGTAACTCTGTCTCTACTAAAAATACAAAAATTAGCCGGGTGTGGTGGCACGTACCTGTAGTCCCAGTTACTCTGGAGGCTGAGACAGGAGAATCGCTTGAACCCGGGAGGTGGAGGCTGCAGTGAGCCGAGATTGCGCCACTGCGCTCCAGCCTGGGTGACAGAACAAGACTCCATCTCAAACAAAACAAAACAAAACAAAACAAAACAAAACAACAAAAAAAAAACATAAGATAATTCTCCTTTAAGAAAAAGAAAAAAGTAAGACCAAACCTCAAAAGTAAGATCTTTGTTCATGAAATACTATCCTTTGCATCTGGCATGTGACTTTACTGCTAAAGTGAAATTAATTTTCAGGGTTTGATTTCCCATGTATTAGTGGTGTCTTTGAAAAACTGAAAGTATTTCATGAAGTGTAACTAAACGTACTTTGTAGATTACATAATAACATAACAATGGCTAACATTTATGGACCATTCTGCTATGTGCTTTTCATGCATTATTCTATTTAATCCTTCCCACAGTCCCATGGGGGTGGGGACTATTTTTAGCTTAATTCACAAATGAGGTTCACAAATGAGGTTCAAAGAGGAAAATGGCTTGCCCAGGGGCAATGGCTGGGCAGTGCCGGAATCTGGATTTGACCCAGGTCTGCCTGAGTCCAAGACCCATCTTTGAATCTTTTCAATGTATTGCATAATTACATGCAGACAGGAGTGATGGATAGGGAGGAAGCACTACAACTGGAATTGGAATACCCAGGTTCCAGATTCACCAGACTTGGAGCTTTCTAGTTCATTTTTTTTTTTTTAAGAGAAATCACGAAGTACCTAATTTCCATTATCTCTAAAGGGGCATAAAGTCACTTCCATTGGGGTGAGCAAGAATTGAATGATATAGTAAGAAGTATGAAAATGCTTTTGCTCATATACGTGTCACACAAGTATAGTTTGTAAGCGAAGTTTATATAAATTACTTAGTGGTTTAGAATATGTTGTTAGTCTTCTCTACTAGAACAATAAAATACTTTAGGGCAAAAGTAAGTTGGGTGTTTACTCTGGAAGCAAAGCTCAGAAACAGAATTTAACCTACATATCCCCTTTAACATCCTTCATAGCAGAAACTGACTTTTTGCAAGACAGATGCCTTAGAAAACAAGTATTTCCCATGAAATCCACAAATATGAATTAAGGATCTATTATATTCACATGGTTTTCAAAATATACTCACCTCATATTTGTGTTTTCCAAAATTGGCTCTGGCATGATGCATTTTAGGAAAAGGCAGTATTTGTTATGCAACAATGTTTCTTTAAATATGCATCTACTCAAATTGTGGAACTAAACCATTTAAAACCTCCTTCCTGTTTGTGAAGCTATGGCATAAATAAGCATATTGTTTAACCTTCCTATAATAAGAAAAGAACAAAGAAAACCCCTTTAAGACAAATATTAACTGATCATGTATTTAGATATACACGTAAGTCACTTAAAAGTTTAACTGAATATTTTGGGAAACTCCTTTTTTAAAACCCACAAATACTAAATCAAGAAGGACTGGCTAGCCATATGCAGAAAACTGAAACTGGACCCCTTCCTTACACCTTATACAAAAATTAACTCAAGATGAATGAAAGACTTAAATGTAAGACCTAAAACTATAAAAACCCTAGAAGAAAATCTAGGCAATACCATTCAGGACATAGGCATGGGCAAAGATTTCATGACTAAAACATCAAAAGCAATGGCAACAAAAGCCGAAATTGACAAATGGGATCTAATTAAACTAAAGAGCTTCTGCATAGCAAAAGAAACTATCATCAGAGTGAACAGGCAACCTACAGAATGGGAGAAAAATTTTGCAATCTATCCATCTGACAAAGGGCTAATATCCAGAATCTACAAACAACTTAAACAAATTTCCAAGAAAAAACAAACAGCCCCATCAAAAAGTGGGCAAAGGATATGAACAGACACTTCTCAAAAGAAGACATTAATGCAGCCAACAAACATATGAAAAAAAGCTCATCAACACTGGTTATTAGTGAAATGCAAATCAAAACCACAATGAAATACCATCTCACACCAGATACAATGGCGATCATTAACACATCAGGAAACAGACCGGGCGCAGTGGCTCAAGCCTGTAATCCCAGCACTTTGGGAGGCTGAGGTGGGTGGATCACCTGAGGTCGGGAGTTCGAGAGCAGCCTGACCAACATGTGAAACCTCGTCTCTAATAAAAATATAAAAATTAGCCAGAAGTTGTGGCACGCCTGTAGTCTCAGCTACTCTGGGGGCTGAAACAGGAGAATCGCTTGAACCTGGGAGGTGGAGGTTGCAGTGAGCCGAGATTGTGCCACTGCACTCCATCCTGGGTGACACAGTGAGACTCCGTCTCAAAAAAAAAACAACAAAAAACAAAAAACAAGATGTCAGGAAACAACAGATGCTGGAAAGGATGTGGAGAAATAGGAACACTTTTACACTGTTGGTGGGAATGTAAATTAGTTCAAACATTGTGGAAGGCAGTGTGGCAATTCCTCAGGGATCTAGAACTAGAAATACCATTTGACCTAGCAATTCCATTACTGGGTATATACCCTAAGGATTATAAATCATTCTACTATAAAGACACATGGATACGTATGTTTATTGCAGCACTGTTCACAATAGCAAAGACTTGGAACCAACCCAAATGCCCATCAATAATAGACTTGATAAAGAAAATGTGGCACATATACACCATGGAATACTATGCAGCCATAAAAAAGGATGAGTTCATGTCTTTTGCAGGGACATGGATGAAGCTGGAAACCATCATTCTCAGCAAACTAACACAGGAACAGAAAACCAAATACCTCATGTTCTCACTCATAAGTGGGAGTTGAACAGTGAGAACACATGGACACAGGGAGAGGAACATCACACACCAGGGCCTGTTTGGGGGTGGGGGCCTAGGGGAGGGATAGCATTAGCAGAAATACTTGAAGTAGATGACAGGTTGATGGGTGCAGCAAACCACCATGGCACGTGTATACCTATGTAAGAAACCTGCAAGTTCGGCACATGTATCCCAGAACTTAGTATAATAATAATAAAAAAAGAAGGAGAATCTGCTTATATCAAATAGGAAGTTTTGGGCCTTTGCCCTCCAGCCTTGACGAATGGATGCGCGCTCTTTCCCTGCTGCTTCACCAAGCTGGTAGAAATGTCAAGATGTAGTCTGCTAACTAAGAGTCTTTTCTCCTGACCTCCTTTTGTGATTTTAGGTTTAGAGAAAGTTAGACTGGGAAAGAGCTGAATATATCACTTAATTTATTTCCCCCAAGTTTGCAAATGAGGTTACTGAAGTGAAAAAACAAGAAGTGTCCAGGCCAAAGTGTTAAGGAAAATTAGGAGTCCAGGTCTGCTCATGGCCTCACAAGTTTTCCCTGCCTAATGCTGTTATTTTATTTCCCAGCAGAGGAGTTCGAGTAGCACTGCTTACTGTTCATGTGACCTTAGAGAGTTAATGCTTCATTTGAACTGGAAAGTTCTTAGTAGACTAAACGCACCTTTATCTGATGTAAGAGAAAGCAGGCTCTTTTATGGTGATTGATAGCATCTAATTACATATTTTGTCAATCCCTTAAGACATTGATTTGTTGTTTCCTGCCTGTCAAACAGGAATAAAACCTCATATTTGGATTTACCTAATGAATGTCTGAATAGGAGTAAGATTCCATGGTACCAGAGCATGCCCTCACACCAATAGCTGGATGCTTAGGAAAATCTTATACTGGGTCTTGGCTTAGACAAGAGTCCTTTCTTGTATATGATCCTGGAGCACAGAAACATCTGTAGATTTCTTTTCAAACAATAGTTTAAAATGCTTGTCTTTAAAAATGTCTCTGTACAGCATTATCCCATTAAATTTACATTAAATGAGATTAAATGCATGTCAAGTGCTTAGCATGCTGCCATAGAAGAAAAATCTTACTTGTTAGTATCTTATCTTCGAATCAAAAAATATATAGAGAATGCGTATTGGTCCTATCTAATCATATGTATGAAATGTATGAAAGGATCCTTTGAACATGGATACTTGCTAATTTACCTTTAATTTGGATTGCTGTGAAAAACAATTGAAAAAACAGACAAAACTTGGTTCTTTAGAAAGAAGAATGATTCTGAAAATTACTATTATTATTGAGTAATATAGCTAGATGGGATGTCAGCCTTTTTTGAATGAAGCATCTCACAATCTAGTCAGCTCCTTACACAATGCACCAACCAAAACTCAGAGCTATCTCTAGTGAGAGCAAGCTCACCAGCCCCTTTTGCAGTGCATATTTCTCTAGCCATCCCAATATTGAGCTGAAATCCATCTTCTCACTTCTACCCATGGATCTTAAGTCTGCCCCCTTGAGGCCACTGAAAACAAGTCTCTTCTCTGTCCTAGCTTTTGGGAGAATCCCTTAAAGTTCTCCTTAGCAAACGAAACCTCTTCAGGTTAAACATTCCTTGTTCCCTTGGTTCTAGAGTCCCTTTTACCATCATGGCAGGCCTCTTTTATTCCTGCTTAGGTTTGTCTATGTCTAAACTTAACATCAGTACCTGGAAAGATGCTAGAACAAGTCGTCAAACAATCAATTTGCAATCACCTTGGCAACCACAACTTAGAGCAGAGCAACCAGCAAAGCTTTCCAAACAGCTGATTATACCAGATGAATTTAATTTCCTGCTATGCTAGAGTTTTATGAGACATGCTAATAAATTCTCCACATCTTAGAAGCACTGAACAAAAGGAGATGGCATTAAATTAAAGCAGAAGAGACTTCAGTTGGCCGTTCCAAAGACTCCTTGGTCTGAAGAGAATCAGCATTCAAAGAGGTTCAACTCTAGCAGCTTTTCTCAAATTGGGATTTTGCAAGAGAATTAAGCCCTACAGAAAATTATTTTTCCCAAAGCTGGGACATATCTCTTACCCTCCTAGGGACATAAGAGAGAAATTAAGTCACTACATACAATGCAATGGATGACTTAGGGTACAGTGCTTAACTAAATCTTCTTTTGCTGAATCTGAGAGGAATTGCTTGAGTCTCCTTCAGGTATAAGAATGAACACTGTGTGATGGTGAATGTGTGTGTGTATATATATATATATACACACATTCAGATATACATATATGTACATATATACATACATACACATACACACACACACATATATATATACACACATATATATATATTTATATATTATATATGATGGAAGCAGTTTGGTTCAGTGGAGAGGGCATGGATGGGGGATTAGAGACCTAGGTGCTAGTCCCAAAACAGCTATCATGTTCCATTGTAACCTTAAGCAAGTTACCTTCTTTCTTTGAGCCTCACTCTTCATTTATGAAATGGGAAGTTGGGCTTGGTAACATCTAAGGACCTGTCTACTCTAAACTGAACAAGCCTGTAGTGGGAAGAAAGTGCTTTGAGGGCCATTGAGGAGATAAATTTTTGATTCGGAAGAAGTACCACGGAGTTGACAAGCAAAAATTGCCAATATCCTACACAACAACTTGATTATGTTTCTTTTATTCTCCATATTTCAGCTATTCACATTTCATCTTTGTGATTTATGCTATTCTGAAGAGCAGGTGTTCTACAATTTTCTAAATTATTGACTCACTTTTAAAACTTTTATGAGTTTTAAAATTATTGACTCATTTTTAAAACTCAATGCATTTATTTTTAAAGAAAATTTTATATGACTGCCATTACCACACATGGAAAACTCGTGTCATTTGCCATAAATAGAAAGTAACCATGAAGACAAAACAATGTTAGTAAATGCTAGCTAGATTTTGTTGCTTGCCAAAGTTCTGAGCCTTAGGCCTGCTCTCTCTTTATTGAAAAGGAAGATTTGCAATACCATTAGTATTCTAGTATCAAATGGGATTTTCTCCATTTATTTTAAAAGATTGAAAGAAAATTGAAAAGGGAGTAACTCCTAAGTAGTACACTGTTATTTAAAGTACTGTTAGTAAATTATTTAAAATAATTTCTGATTACACCTGCAGGTATCTCAGTCCTGGACTTGTGCTAATGGGATACACTTCAGTGATAGAAAGAGCATGGGCTTTGGAGCCAGAGGAAGGAATATGGGTTCCAATCATGACACAGTCCTTGATCAGCTGTGTGCTTCAGGCAATATGCTTTAGGCTTCTGGGCCTCAGGGGGCTCATGTGTAAAATGAGGGTAAAATGCCTTGGATAGTTGGAAGAAATAGACGGAATATATAAAACACTAGATTTGAAAAGGAAGGGAGAGAACCAAGAGACATGACAAAAAACCGAATCAGCATAACTCGGATTGGCTGGGGGATAAGGGGGATAAGTCAAGAGAGTGGAGGAGGCCATTACCAAGCAGGATACAAGGAGAGCAGTGGACTGAGTGTGGCTGTAGGACAGGAAGGGGCAATGAATTCAGATATGACCATACTGAATTTGAGGTTTTGGTTGGACATCAGAATGGAAGTTAAAAATATCATAATGATTAGGAGATGAGAAACTGAAGTGATGTGTTTGTGGGTGGTCACGATTATGGTGGAAGCATTCCCTGAATAGCAGTACTCTCAGAGGATGTTTTGGAACGTTAAATGAAATAATGCATTTAAGGAACTTAGCATGTTGTTTCAAAAAAAATTGTTTATCATTATTACCATCATCATCATTATCATCATCTTGGATTTCCTGGGACAACCCCAATTTCTGGAAATTACACTAGTTTCTCTAAGGGCAGTCCTTCGAATGAATAAATAAATTGATCTAAGAGGGAAAAATCCTTTTATATATTAACCTACGAACAATGGTAACATTTGGGGTGGATTTGGAGGGATGTCCAAATGTTGGATTCTCTAGCAGCTGCCTTTGAGATGATTTGTGTGCAAGTGATTGAGGAAGGAAAGCTCCCAAAAGAAAAGTCAGGGAGTGGGAGAAACAGCTCAGAGAAGGGAAGAAGCAAAGGCAAAGACCCAGTGTAGCCTGATCCTAGGAACAGCTCTGGAGCCTACTGCTTGGTTTCCTCCTTTCTCCAAGTCTTAGTTATAAAATCCTAGACAAGTCACTTAATCTTTCTGTGTCTCACTTTCCTTTTCTGTAAATTGGGGCTGTTGATATTATCTCACAACCTCATGAGATTATTATGAAGATCAAATGAATTAAGGTCTGTAAAGTGGTTAGGACTGACGTGGCCCATACTTAGTGCTCAATTAATTATTGATATGAAACCTAGGGGAGCTCTGTTGGCTGTGGCACTCAGGAAACCTTCCACAGGGAAGAGATAGTACCTACAACTTCTTGCATTTAAGAACCCTCTAAGTGCAAACTGCCCAGTGCTAGAGCTTAGGAAAGGGAATTACACAGTATTTTTTAGGCCCTGGAGGAAAGAAGAAGTGGAATGGTTGTGGAGATCAAGCAGCATCTGCCACAGAAGAGGAGGTCAAGGAGCAGGGCTGAAGGGGAAAAAATGGGAAGAGATAAAACAGATGATGGCTGAAGGACAGAGGAAGGAAAGGAGACAGGGCAGCCTCTCTCCAAAGCAATGCCTTCTCTTGGGAGGCACAGAGGGAGAAATCTCACTGGGTCAAGGAGAGAAGGTCAAGGTACCCTAGCTAAGTCTAATCGCTATGAGGTGGTGGAACATGCCCTGGGCCTGGAGAAAGGAGAGTCTTGTCCTGGCCTTCTCACCTGCTGTGTGACTGCCTCTCTCTGGGACTCAATTTCCTCATCTGTAAAGTGATAAAGTCAAATCAAGTGATCTTTAAGATCAGTGCCTGGCACATCGTAGTTAATTGGTGGTGGTTAAGGGGTCTGAAAAACAATAAGCCTGTTTTTTTGTTTATCATGCGTGTATTATATACCAGGAGCTGGGCTTGGCCCCTTATGTACATATTCCCTTCTTTTATTCTTATTTCTGTACAGCTTTACAAAATAGACACAGTTATTCCCATTTTACAGATGAGAAAACTGAAGTTTAAAGAAATTAAGCAGCCTGCCTCAGGTTACATAGTAGGTAATAGGAAGAGAAGGAACCCAGCTCTGTCTAAACAAAAGTCTCACTCTGCACCACTAACACAGGATTCAGACGCAGCAGTCCAAGCTCAGTCAAGCCTGCATGCTCAGGCTGCTGAAAAGGAAATTCCCTGGTTGTCAGGGTCTCACAGCTGAGTTTTACCAGACTACTGAAGCAAAGAGGCAGAAGTTTCCTATCACTTATGGGAAAAATGCCAAATGATCAAGATTTAGGGCCAGCTACCCTGGTCACAATTTCTAAAAAGAGAGGGAGGATGTTAGGGCTTGGATATCGTTGGCCGTGAGCCTCTGGGCTTTGCTTGTGCCCCTTCCTCCATTCACAGCACTTTCCTTCTTTCCTCATTTCCTGCACAAATCTCCACTCCCAATACACACACACACACATTCTCACACACACTCACACACACACACTCTCACACACACAATAACCTAAACTTCCTAAAGACTGTGTAAGGGGCTATAACATATTAAAAAAAATGAACACGGAGGCAGGGTCCTTGCCTGTAAGAAACTCACAGGCTAGTAATGGAGATTAGCACATAAACTTGACTTCCATGTAACATAGTAAATTCTATGATTGAGGCAGGAACTTGAGTTTCTTAGTTCCTTAAATGTCAGGTGTGTATGTAAAGATATTGTTTCAATTTTAGTTGTAATAAAGATTAAGGAAAATTAATTGTTCAGAAAGAGGAAACGGCTAGGAACTTGAATTTATGGGCAACAGAGGACTAATTTAGTACCCCATCTCCCCATGTAAACACTGGGGAGGAGGCATGGAGAAGCCTTCCAAGAAGAGCAGGTGAACATTGAATAACAAGGAATCTTCAGCCAAGAGATGAATGGGGTTGCAAAAATAAATAAATAATATAAAATAAATTGGCACAGTTGTTTGGATAGCGATTTGGCAAAACTTATTAAAATGTAAAATGTATGTATCTTTTCACCTAAAAATTTCATTGCTGGCAATTAGTTCCTTAAATGTCAGGTGTGTATGTGAAGATATTGTTTCAGTTTTGTTTGTAATAAAGAAAGATAAGGAAAATTAATT
The DNA here is from genome assembly GCF_009828535.3 of Hylobates moloch. Classification (NCBI taxonomy): domain Eukaryota; kingdom Metazoa; phylum Chordata; class Mammalia; order Primates; family Hylobatidae; genus Hylobates; species Hylobates moloch. The sequence continues at coordinate 125,918,914 of NW_026652281.1, read as the reverse complement.
GCTCAGGAAGAGGAAATGGCTAATAAATTAGTAGAAACTCATATATTGTGATGTGCAGTTATTAAAAAGAATTAAATAGCTCTAAATGCACTGACTCAGGAAGTTGCCCTTGCTTTATAATTAAAATTAAAAAGTAAATTGCATATAAAATTATAGAAAATGATTCAATTTTTGCTATGTTGGAAAAATATATGTATGAGAGTTTTGAAACACCACTAAGCCACTATTTCTAGGTCCTCGTAAGCTCAAGGGGGCATGGTTAGCAGTTCCATGTTGTAGTACTTTTCAAAGATTTACAGTAACATGGCAAAGATAAAAAGGGTAATTGTGGACAAGATGTGTGATAAAGGCTACAAAAGAGGTATAAAAAGGGGATCTTCACTCAACAGACAGCTAGTCTTGTTAGTGCTGTCAGGGAAGATGAAGAGACATCATAAAAAGTTTCATTCTGCTGGTGGCTGTTGAGCAGAGCTTGAAGGATACCTGTGATTTTTGGTAGTAGGGCATGGAAGGAGGGAATGCCAGGGAGAAGGAGCAGCATGAACTGAGGCACAGAAGTGGGAACCTTTGAACTATGCTTGAGAAACAGCAAGTATTCCAGGAGACCTAGGGCACCAGGTATGTGAGGAGGAGAACAGTAAAATAACAGTAATAGTGAGTTGGGCTAGATATTTTTAAAGTCCCTAATACTGAGGGGAGTAGTTGAGGCTCAAGAAAAATCATGAAGCGGGGTGGAAAGGCCTTGGAAAGCTTTAATCTGGGAAACAGCCAACAATTAGATAAATGAGGCTATTTCACAGAGATGTTTTCAGCAGCCCTGTGCCAAGCAAGTGGATGAGAAGAAGCAAATTTGGTGAGGGGAGGGACATGGTGCTGCACCCATGGGTCTGTGCTGTGTGTCAGGCCTTTGTTTCCTCATTTGTAAAGCAAATTTATACTCCTCTCCTGCCAGCTCCCAGACTGGTGGTGAGAATCAAATGAACAAATGTGTGTAAGACTTCGGGACTGACTGCAGGAGAAGAGCTGTGTTCCTATAGGGATTTGTGATTGTTATTACTAGAAAATATAGGACAGACCTCAGACAAGTGGAGCATTCAGGAGACACAGGGAAGGGTGTGTGACAAGCTGTGTGAGCTCATGGAGTGGTTGTCTGGGCAGTGAAGGATAAAAAGGAGTGAATGGATCAACATTCAAAATCCACAAACAACAAGAAACTTTTCTGTTTTTAAATATAGAATACTGGCAAATTTAATATCTTACAAAAACTTAAAAGTTGGAAACAGACACTGGTAGACCTTATTAGTGTTCCATCAAAATTTGTAGCGCACATACCCTTCGACTCAGCAATTCCAATGCTAGGAATTTCTCTTTCAGGTGCATGCACACAAATACATAAACAATATACATAAAGGATGTTCATTGCAATATTGTTTAACATAACAACAACAAAAACCAAAAACTGGAACTAACCTAAATGTATGTCAAAGGAGCATGCCTAAATAAATTAATGTATTGACATACTATAGATTGTTATGCAAAAATGGATGTTTATAGCAGTTTTATTCATACTTGCCAAAACTTGGAAGCAAGCAAGATGCCCTTCAGTAGGTGAATGGATTAATAAACTGTGGTACAGCCAGACAATGGAATCCCACTCAGCACTAAAAAGAAATGTGCTACTAAGACATGAAAAGACATGGAGGAACCTTAATGTATATCACAAACTGAATGAAACCAATCTGAAAAGGTGACAAACTGTACAATTTCAGCTACTGTCATGCCCTGCATAATGATGTTTCAGTCAACTGGACCTCATATACTATGGTGTTCCCATAAGATTATAATGGAGCTAAAAAATCCCTATCACTGGCCGGGCACGGTGGCTCACGCCTGTAATTCCAGCACTTTGGGAGGCCAAGGCTGGCAGATCACGAGGTCAGGAGATCGAGACCATCCTGGCTAACACGGTGAAACCCCGTCTCTACTAAAAAAAATACAAAAAAATTAGCTGGGTGTGGTGGCCGGTGCCTGTAGTCCCAACTATTTGGGAGGCTGAGGCAGGAAAATGGCGTGAATCTGGGAGGCAGAGCTTGCAGTGAGCGGATATCACGCCACTGCACTCCAGCCTGGGTGACAGAGCGAGACTCCTCCAAAAAAAACAAAAAAGAAAATCCCCATCACCTAGTGACATCATAGACATCATACTGTTATAGCACAATGCATTACTCACCCATTTGTGGTGATGCTGGTGTAAACAAACCAACTGCACTACCAGTCTATAAAAGTATAGCACATAAAATTATGTACCATGCATAATACTTGATAATGATAATAAAAACTCATGTTTACCACACTGTATTTTAATCCTTATTTTAGAGTGTACTCCCTATAAAGAAAAAGTTTATTGCAGAACAATATATCTTGTTACATCGGCAGCAGCCTCACACATGTCTTATTTTACATGTCTCTTAATTGCTTAATTTTCTCTTGATCTTGATTTAATCTCATGTTGTTTTGTTCATCATGGCCTCTAAGTGTACAAAACCCACTGTTAGTGTTGTCAGTAAGAGGCCATGTTGAAGGATTGACCTGGAAACAAAATTAAAAGCAACTAAGGGCCACAGAGGCGGAAAATCAGTCTTGGTTTTCACTTGCCAGTCAGGCATGTCCCATTCCACCAATGCTGCAATCTTATTTGAGATATGGAAATAAAAGGCTGACTCCAACCATGATGTTCAATTTACTACTAGCTATGGATGGCCTAAATGAGCGGTGTCCAATCTTTTGGCTTCCCATATTGGAATAAGAATTGTCTTGGGCCACACTGGAAGGAGAATTGTCTTGGGCCACACATACAATACACTAATACTAATGGTAGCTGATGAGCTGAAAAAATAATCGCAAAAAATCTCATAATGTTTTAAGAAAGTTTGCAAGTTTGTGTTGGGCCACATTCAAAGCCTTCCTGGGCTGCAGGCAGCCCGCGGGCAGCAGGTTGGACAAGCTTGACTTAAACAATTCAAGAATTCTTACGTATTACATAATGTGAAAGTGAGTGGTGAATCTGCGAGTGCTGAAGTGAAGGCAACTGAATAATTTTTGGAAACTCTTAATAAGATGATTGTGGAGCAAAATTACTTGCCAGAGCAAATATGGATGAAATTTCTCTGTTCTGGAAACATGCCTGAAAGGATCTTCATCCAAAAGGATGCCAAGTCAATGCCAAGTTTCAAGGCTTTTCCTTAAAAGGAACAGCCCTGGCCGGGCGCGGTGGTTCACGCCTGTAATCCCTGCACTTTGGGAGGCTAGGGCAGGCGGATCACGAGGTCAGGAGATCGAGACCATCCTGGCTAACACGGTGAAACCCCGTCTCTACTAAAAATACAACAGATTAGCCCAGCGTGGTGGCGGGCGCCTGTAGTCCCAGCTACTTGGAAGGCTGAGGCAGGAGAATGGCGTGAACCCAGGAGGCGGAGCTTGCAGTGAGCCGAGATCGCGCCACTGCACTCCAGCCTGGGCAACAGAACGAGACTCTGTCTCAAAAAAAAAAAAAAAAAAAAGGAACAGCCCTATTTGGGGGCTATGTTTCAGGCTACAAATTGAAATCTCTGTGATCTGGCACAGTGAAAACCCCAGGGCCTTCAAGCATATCAGTAAGCACACACTGCAGTGTACTACAGGAATAATAAGTCATGAATGATCCAGCTCCTCTTCCAAGATGTCGTCCTTAAACTTTGCCAGTGAAATGGAGAAGTACTGTTTGGGGAATAATATACCTTTCAAGGTTTTGCCTATTTTTGATAATGCTCCTGCACATCCTTCTTTTTTTGGTTATCTTCATTCAATGTCACACTGGTGTCTCTCTCTCCAAGCACCACCTCTTTGTTCCAACTAATGGATCAAAGAGTTATAGCAGCTTTTAAGGCCTACTTACTACCTGAGGAGGATCTTTGCCTAGGCTATTGCTGCAAATAAGGAAGATCCTTTTTAAAGACACTGGTGCAATTCTAGAAGGATTACAACATCTATGGCAGCATCAACAACCTTGGTGAAGTTGGGAGTGAAGTCACCAAGGAGTGTGTAAATGGTATCTGGGAAGAGACATTTAAGACATTTGTCCATGACTTCAAAACATTGCTAAGGATGAGGATGTTGCAAAAAAAAAATTCACAAGGCTTTAGTTGAAATGGCAAACATCTTTAACCTGGATGTGGAGGAGGATGAGGATGATATTGAGGAGGTCACAGATGTGGTCACTGAGGAATTGACTAATGAGGAGTTACTGGAACCAGAACAGAAACACATAGCAGGAGGAAAGGAAACTACAGGAGAAAAAAAAGAAAAGCCCCCAAGGATATTCACAGTGATGGGTTTAGGCAGAAGCTTTTGAAGAACTCAACAAACTCCTTAAAACGTTTGAAAATGTTGACTCCAACGTAAAATGATTTTCATTAGTAGAGAGGAATGTTCATGATGCATTATCTATTTACAAGCAAATCTATGATGAATAAAAGAAACAAACCAAGTAAACCACCATGAACACATTTCTGAAAAGAGTGACATCTCAAGAAGAGCCTCAGGCAGGTCGTTCAGGAGGTATCCCAGAAGAAGGCATTGTTATCATAGGAGATGACAGCTCCCTGGGTGTTATTGCCCCTAAAGACCTTCCAGTAGGATAAGGTGTGGAGATGGAAGGTGCCGATTTTTATGATCCTGACCCTACACAGGTCTAGGCTAATGGGTAATGGTGTGTTTGTGTATTAGTTTTTAACAAAAAATGTAAAAAGCAAAAAATAAAAATAACATTAAATAGGTAAAAGCTTATAGAATAAGGATATAAGGAGAGAAAAAAATCGTCTTCCTCTGTATTTGTGTTTCAAGCTGTGTTACTACAAAAGAATAAAAAAGTTAAAAGAAATTGTTTTTAAAGTAAAAAAGTTACAATAATCTAAGTTTATTATTGAAGAGAGAAAAATTATTTTATTTATAAATTCAGTATAGCCTAAGCAAACAGTATTTATACTGTCTATAGTAGTGTACAGTAATGTCCTGGGTCTTTACATTCACTAACCACTTCCTCATCAATTCACCCAGAGCAACTTCCACTCCTGCAAGTGCCATTGACGCAAAGTGCCCTAAAAGGTGTACCATTTGTTATATTTTATACCACATTTTTACTGTACCTTTTCTGTGTTTAGCTACACAAATTCTTACCATTGTGTTGCAGTTGCCTACAGTATTCAGGACAGTGACAAACTGTACAGGTTTATAGCCTAGGAGCAATAGGCTATAGCATACAGCCTAGGTGTGCAGTAGGCTATATCATCTAGGTTTGCATAAGTACACTCTATGATGTTTGCACAATGATGAAATCAACTAATGATGCATTTCCCAGAATGTATCCCAGTCACTAACTGGCACATGACTACATATGATATTCTGGAAGGGGCAAAACTATGGATACAGTAAAAACATCAGTGGTTGCCTGCGCTTGGGGAGAGGGAGGGATGAGTACATGGAGCACAGAAGAGCAGTGAAACTATTTTTAGGGCAGTGAAACTACTCTGTAGGATACCATAATGTTAGATATAAGATATGTCACTCTACATTTGTCAAAACCGTTGGCATGTACATCAAGAATGAACCTTAACATAAACTGTGGAGTTTGGGTGATTATGATTTGACTGTATAGGTTCGTCGATTGTAACAAATGTACCTCTTTGGTGTGGGATGTTGCTAGTAGGGAAGGCTGTGTGTGTGTGTGTGTGTGTGTATGTGTGTGTGTGTGTGGGTGTGTGTGTATGTGTGTGTGTGTGTGTGTGAGGGCAGTGAGTGTACGGAAAATCTCTGTATTTTCTACTCAGTTTTACTGTGAACCTGTGCTTTAAAAAATAAAATCTAATATTATTATTATTTGAGACAGGGTTTCACTCTGTCACCAGGCTGGAGTGCAGTGGTGAGATCTTGACTCACTGCAACATTTGCCTCCCGGCTCAAGTGATCCTTCCACCCCAGGCTCCTGAGTAGCTGGGACCACCGCATCCAGCTAATTTTGTATTTTTTGTAGAGGCGGGGTTTCACCAATATTTCTCAGGCTGGAAGTCTATTATTTTTTTAGAAACGTGGCTCTGTACCAGCTGATCTGAAGCAATATTTAAAATACATCAAGAAGTAAAAAAGTGAATTGTACAAGTGTGAGTAGCATGTCTCCATTTGTGTAAACAGTTGTATGTGGCATCTATCCAACATAAATGCTCACCATAGGAATATGCATATATAAATTCAATAAATTAGTCTAACGTACAATGAAATTTTATGCTGTTGTTCAAAGAATGAACTAGATGTATGTGCTGATACATAAAGATCTCCCAGATATGAAGTAAGAAAGGTTGAAACAAAACTACGTAAAATATCGCCTTTTAGTATAAGTAACACGTGTTTATATTCACAAACATATTTTGGAAAGTAGAAGCAATTAACAACATATGTATAACATAGGGGACTAGGGACTGGGGCCTGGGACCTGTGGAGTGGCCCCAACAGTATGCTTTTACTTTCATTTTAGTACTCACCTGTTTTGTTTGAGTTTTTACTATGACTACTATTAAAAAGTGCAATTCAGTAAAAACAAAACCGAAAATCAAAACTAATGCTCCACAGATTTCTAGAATATAGTGTCATGGCCACAAGAGTCCTTTCCTTCATCTCCTTTTTTTTTGGGTGGAGAAATTGAGAAGCAAAAGTTAACAAACTCTATAATAAATCTGTGACTATAGCGACCAAGAGTGGGGGTGGAGCGGCAATGTGCCACAGATAACAGCAAAGAAGTAAAAGTAGAAATTGTTAGAATTTTTAGTAACTTGGAGGGGGAAAGAGGAAGGATGTGAGAAGAAACCAGGAAATGAAAATAAATATGGCAAAAACTTGAACAAATGAGGAAGGTGCTAGAGAAAAGCCTGAGCTTGCTCAAGCAGTTTCTGGGGCTTATTTTTTGTCCTGAGTGTGTGTGACTGCATGTCTCTGTATGTCTGCTGATGTGGCCGTTTTTGACAGCCTGGTGGATTAACAGGGCTATAAATCATTCTGTCTCAGAGTTGGAGTGCCCTGAGAGATTACTTTGCTCAGCAGAGCGCCACTTTAGCAGAAGGACCTCAAAGGCAGCCAGACACCAAGGAGGGTGGGAGGCCTTTGTCCCCACCCCAGCCGGTGCTGCTCCACCTCTGGCTGCTTTCTGTATCCTGATTCTGCGTAAATTTGTATTTGTGCAAATCTTCCATTGCTGAAAAATATCCACAGACATACCAACCCTTTCTCAATACAAACAGGGAAACAAGTCCTTAGTGAGGAAAGAATTTGAGAAATATCGCAGAGGTAGTAGGAGAAACAGGTCTAGAATATATGGTTTCTGACTCTCAATCTCTGTTACTGATTTATTTTACCTTTTAGCTGAGCCAGAAAAGAAAAGGAAAAGGCCTGAAGGCAAGTTTAAATTTCAGTGGCTTAAGTGGAAAAGGGGATATTCCTAGGGAAAAACAATATTAGATGCACAAAAACCAATAAGGAGAAAAATTATCAGTAACTATAATAGAATAGACAAAAGAGGAAAATTGCGTTCAAATATTTTCACGGGTGAATTGAACCATAAAATTGATATTTAAAGATTCAAATGTCAGGGATTTAAATAAATTTTGCTGATGCAACCAAGAAGTGTAACAGTTTGATTACCTCTTCTGGGTCAGTCACTTTGCAAGGTGCTGTTGATACAATGGTGAGTAATTCAGACACAATTGCTGTCCTCAATGGTCTGCAGTCGTGTGTACAGTTTGTTGGTTTGAACAAAACAAGAACATGCAATTGCTTATATGAATGGTCCTTCAATTCACTCTTGAGCTACCAATTATTTGCAAAGCTCAGCAAATACTGATATGCACGGACTCATAAAAAGATGTTGGTCTCAGCCTCTGTGAAGTTCAGAGTCAAGATTAAAATCAGCTACTCAGGGGAGCCTGTTGAGGAGGAGAGACCTAAGGTACTTCTTACTGGTTACTGGAAAGTGGAGGAGAGACTGGGTAAACAGAGCAGCCACGGGAGCAAATCAGAGCGTTGCTAAGAGGGAAGGGAAAGAGGAAGAACAGAAGCTCCTGCCCCTTGCAGGGCGTTGACATGCTGATATGCTTCACTCAGCTGACATGCTGAGTGAAGCAGCCAGTCAGTGACCAACAAGCCCTGAGGATGCAGCACAGACCCTCAAAACCCCAGAATCCTAAAGCTGGGACTGCCATGCAAGACTCAGGAGCCCAATTCTCCCTGCACAGATGAGAAGCCTGAGGCCCACAGGTGGGAAGTGGCTTATAATTGTCACACACAAATTGGAGGCAGCACAGGGATCAGAACCCAGGACTCTCAGCCGAGGACTTTTCTCATGGCCCCATGCTATCCTGTGAAAGGAACATGACAGTAACTAAAGACAGGATGTTTTGAAGTCAGATAGACCTGGATTTGCATCCCAATTCTGCCACTTGCTGCTAACTGTATGATCTTGGGAAAGTTTGTCTATTAACCTTGGTCCCTTCATCTGTAGAATGGGGATCGTATAAAGGCGTATTGCCATGATAGCCATCCTGGATTCCTTGTATCCTGCATGCACATGCCATTGCCCCATCAAGAAGTGGAGTTTATTCTTTCACCTCTTCAAATCTGGTCTGACCTGTGACTGCTATGTCCAGTGAATTCAGTGAAAGTGAGGCTGCCAGTTATGGAGCTAGGCTTTTAGGGGACTGACAACTTCTGCCTGTCTCACCAGAACTGCTTGCTCTGGGGAAAGTCCTCCACTATGTAAGAAGTATCCAGAGACCTCCATGCTACGAAGAAGCCCAAACTAGCCATGCGATGGAGCAGCTGCATGGAGAGAGATTCCCCCACCCAACCTACTCCAGCCCCCAGCTCTTTTAAGATTGTTTGTAAAACAGCAGTAGGTAATGGGAGCACTTACCACCTGAGACTATTGTGTGGATTCACGAGACAACTATTTAGACAGGGTCTGGCACACGGTGAAACTGAATAAATGCTAGCTTTTTATTTTCATGAATTTAAAATAAAGAAACTCCAAGCACCTCCACCGTAAGTCTCTTAGAGTAACTGTCTGCAGCACCCCTAATGGATGCATTTGCAGACCACACAGAACAAGCCCCATCGCTCCTCTGTTCCACAGCCCACGGGCCTCTGGAGACAGCCCTGCCATGTCCCTCACAGTGTGCTGCAGCCATGCTGATCTTCTCAGCCCTTCCTGTGAGTCAGGTATTTGCACATGCTGTTCCCAATGTCTAAAAGTCTTTTCTTCCCTTCTGTTTATCTCATACTTTCTTGCTCATCTCTTAGCTCTCAGTATTATCAACATTTCCTCTGGAAGTCTATGTCCCCACCCTCTGGGACATGCTCTCAAAACACTGGGCCCTTCTTCTTCCCAGCAGTTATCTCAGTCTTGCACCTTTGCTTTTATTTGTGAGATCATTCCATTAATATATTTTCCAAACACTCCCTCAGGGCAGAAACAACATAGACTTTACTTGCTGTTGCTTATCATTGTATCCCCCAATTCTAGCACCAGCTGGAACTCCTGAATGTGTTGATGCTCAATAAATAATCTTTGCAAGCAAGCTCCATTTTCCTTGTGTCTTTTCTTCCTCAGACTGAGCATCTGCAGTCCCTTCAAGGTGTAGGACTTCATATCAAATTTGTTCCCTTCTCTTCCATTGACCTCTGGTTGAGGCTGCTCAGCCCACATTTCCTTCGGTGTTCACAACCTCCAAGGTCCTGCCCTCAAGTTCCACAATCAGTGGCTTGTTTCATCTTTTAGCTATTTTTGGAGAAGGCCCTCCCCAATACCAAGCAATTTCTCCTTTCCGGTTGTCTGTTATGAAACAAGTTTGTTCCTCAAACTTGAATTGTGGGTCTCCAGGGCTCTAGGCAAAACTGCTACATGGGCACCCCCTTGGGCTCCCAGCCCCTCCCTGCATCAACTCTCCAACACCACACCCCTTCCCCTCCCACTCCAGCTTCTTTCTACAGCCCTAGTTGAGCCACCAATCATCACTCACTCAGAGAAATATATTTATATCACCTCCAGTCTCTCCCCACTCCTGTCCCTCCTTCCTACCAGCTACCCCAGGAATTTTCTGAACTGCAAACGTGCTACTCTTACTTCCCAGCCCAAGGCCTTCAATGAGCTTCCCCCACCCCCACACTGCCTTTGCCATTAGCAGCAGTTGCAAGCTGGCATTCACAGCCCACATCTGGCCTATGGATGTCTTTGGTGTGGCCTGCAAACTGTAAAAAATTAATTAGGCTTTAACATTTAAAATTTGAGTATCTTCACACAGCATTCCAGATTGCCAGTTTCTCTCAATAATGTCAATGACCCAGCCACACTGGAAATATGAAAGGAGCGAGCTGAAGCTGAGAAGAGCCTGCTCCCTTGGGGCACATGGCTTGGAGTTTGCCAGTCTCCACCTCTCCCTGAAGTCCCCTGGCTTTCAGGCTGAGTGGGCAGCTGTCATTTGTCATTGCATTTGCGGTGACTCATCCCACTGTTCCACTTGTTTGTGCTACCTTCCTGCCTTCTGCAGGCCCCTGCGTTGCTGCCCCATCTGGCTTATAATAATTCTTAACTTCTAAGCATGTCAAGAAGTAGAGGAGGAGAAAATGAATAACGAAATAACATTTTCATCAGCTAGTTGAGTAGCGCTTACAATTCAGATTACTTTTTTTTTGTATATGGGCTGAGATTATGGTTACTTTTTACTTTCCTCATTTTGTTGTCCTATAGATCCCAAATTTTCTACAATGACCATAGGTTTCTTTTGCAAAGCTAGAATTTAAATAAAGGCTATACCTACAGAATTTTAGCTATGTATATAAAATTTACAGCACTTTTCCCCCTTATATATTAACTCATACTATTGCCTATGTTATCCAAGTTGGTCACTTATCACATGTTACTACCATTAGTTCATACATTAAATAAATTTAAGCCACCGTTTACTTCTCATAGTTTTACCTATTTTGTAATTATTTTATTGAAGTATAACATACAAATAAGTACAAAAATCTTAAGTACACTCAATGCATTTTTGTGTGTATTTTAATGTCTAATGCATTTTTAAAAAATGACTACACTTTTATAAATAGCACCCAGATTGAGGAAGCACTTCCACACATATTAGTTCATTTAATTTTCATGATCTTGAGAGGCAGGCAGAATTGCAGGTGAGGAAATTGAGGCTGACAGGAGGCAAAAATAAATGCCTTGTTTTAGGTCTCTCAGCTCGCATGTGGCTGAATTGAGACTTGAACCCAGTCTCTGTGCATTATAACCAACTTTCAAAAAGAGCCATGGCTGTTGAAAGGCAGAGAGGCAATGTCAGGAAGACAGAACTGGAGAATACAATGCTGCTGTGAGTCAGATGCGTGGCAAATTTAGGATCTGTGTGTCTAAAAATCACATGCTCTCTTTACTCACCTCCCAACTTGCTCCTCTTTCCCCTCGACCCCTCCTCCTCCCGCTGTCATTTTGGTTATTTTTCCATTTACTGCTCCAAGTTCAGTGAAACATTCCTCTTAATGGCACGTTTTGGAATCAGTTTGGCCGAGAGAATCACCACATTGAAGAAATTCAGCCCTGGCTTCCTTCCTCTGCCTTTATTGGAGCACGTAAACAGTAGCTGCAGAACCAGAAACAGGAAATGCCCTATTTGTTTGATGGCTAAAGCCTGAGATAGGAGCCTCTAGAGTGATGTCATTCAGAAATCCCCAGCAGCTCCCTGGTGCTGCTTCTGTCAAATCCCAGCTCCTACTTGGAAAGGCCCTTCGATCATCTAGCTCTTTCCCTCGCCATGGATGGGGAATTTAAAGCTCAGAGGAAGAAAGATGTTTGCCCAAGGACAAGGTCAGCCAGTGACAGAGCTAGAGTTAGAAACCCATCGGCAGCACTGTTTCCTAATTATGTGAAACCTGTATACCTTTATATCAAGTTCTTGTGTTGGTTATGTACCTATCGCGTCTCAGCTTCAATTCCACCTTCCTATCTGTTTTATGATGCTAGTGCTGGAAGTCTACTAACTATATTTCATAGAATTTCTTGCCGGGTATCTTGATGTTTCTTTCTGGCAACAAAGGACAGTTAGTGTTCTATTTCTAGCTCCTTTTGGCACCCCCACTATAAGCTGTGGGTATTTCCCAACTAAGAAGTCTGAGATCCAGCCACATGGTTTCTCCTCCTCCTGAGGTGTAAGCATCAGATAGGCATGGCAACCCCCTATAAATTTTAGTTTCTTGTAGCCTTTCCATTTTCTTTCTCTTCTTTCAATGCTGAATGTGGTAGCTACTTTCTGCAGTTACTCATATCTAAATTTCCTCGTCATTTTCTTTTTGTTTGTATAAACTTCCAAGAACTGTGCAATGAACTCCCTGTATTTAATACCTTTTATTTGAAATACCTAGCATGGTTTCTCATCTTCAAAGTAAACTCTAATGATATGTTACTTAAAAACTTTTACTCTCTAATTTTTGTAGTTTCTACTTCTAAACATTCATAGAATTATAAAATAAGTGATGTTTAGAATACGGGAAGGGACATTAACATTTATTTATTCAGCAAATATCTACTTGAGATGCATCTGGGTTATGGAACACAGTATTAAACAGTTCTTGGGTGCAAAGTGTTTGAAGTCTTGTGGGGAGACAGGTTAGTAAACAGTCAAGTATAAAGCAAAGTAAAAACTGTTATGAGGGGTGTAACTACATAGGGGAATTGGGAGGATATGAGACCCAAATCTAAAATGGGAGATGGCAAAATATTAAGGAGGACTTCTCTGACAAAGTAAGATCTAACTTAAACCTGAGAGACAAATAGGAATTAGTTTGCCAAACAAATGGGTGAGTATGTGAGGTTGCTGGAAGAGATATTATGGGTAGAGATGATAAGAGAACCTGTCAGGGCATATTACAAGTTGAATTAGGTAACCCCCCTGCCCCACTAAATTTATATGTTAAAATCCTAGCCCCTAGTACCTCAGAATGTGACCTTACATGGAAATAAGGTTGTTGTAGATATGACTGGTTGAAATGAGATCATACCTGGAGTAGGGTGGGCTCCTAGACCCACTGTAACTTGTATCCTTATAAAAAGGGGAAAATTTGAAGATAGGCATACAGGGAGAAGACCACAAGAAGACAAAGACAAAGGTCAGAGTGATGCACTACAAGATAAAGAACACTAGATATTGCCAGCACACTATACCAGAAGCTAGAAGAAAGACATGGAACAGATTAGATTCTTAATAACAGCCCTCAGAAGTTATGAAACCTTGAATCTCAGACTTCTAGCCTCCAGAACTGTAAAGCAATAAACTTGTCATTGAAGTCACCTGGTTTGTGGTACTTTATTATGACAGCAATGAATACAAATTAGCAAACTAGTATGGGGACTAATCATGGAGGACATTATTATTGTAAGCCTTGTTAGTAATACTGTACATTTAATAAGCATTTATTAATCATTAGGCTTCAAACGCCTTATAGGTATTAACTCATTTAATCTTCATGACAACTCTAAAATGTGTGTACTATTATGGTCTTTACAAATAAGGAGAATGAGTATGGAGAGTTCAGGTGACTTGGTCAAAGTTACCTATTTAATAAGAGATGTGAAACTGAGCTTTGAATCCAGACTGAGAATAAATATCAGTTACATAATACCACTGCCTGTGAAAGGTTAGATTTTTATCTCAAGATCAGTGCCTGTCACTGGAGATTTTTTGAAAGTCAGGTTTACTGAGGTATAATTTGCAAACAGTAAAATGTGCTGTTTAGTGTGCAGTTCTGTGGATTTTGACAAATGCATATGGTTGTGTAACCACCACCATCATGAGTTGAGTAACTACCATCAACAGTTTTAAGAGTTTTAAGGACAGCAGTGACACAGCACATTTTTCGTTTTGGAACTATCCTCCTGACTTCATTATGGGGAATGGATCAGAAGGGGCTGAGAATAAAGATGGGAATGGAAGATGGTGGCGGCCTTGACTGGAGTAGCAGGATTGGACACGGAGAAAAGTGAATAGCTATGAGACGTACAGGAGTAGTAAAAGCTATGGACCTTAGAAACTATTGCTTCTTGAGGCTTCTAACATGTAAACATGGGTCAAGTCTGAGTGACTCTCTGATTATCTGAGATTTTTAGCAAAAACTTAAAAAAATCCTAATTAGGCGGAACACAATATTAAATATCACCAATAACATGTACTCCCTGATTGCAGCTCTTTTTCTGTAACCTGCTCTGGCCAGGAGTCACTCCATTAGTCTTAGAACAATGCTTAGTTATAACTGAACCTGAAAGAGTTATATAATTTTGAGGCTACATCATGAAATTGGGCTTATGATGAAAGATTTCTTGAAAAAAAGTGGTGAAGATGGGTGTGCTTAAACAAATCTTCTGTGTGCATCTGAGAAATTTGGATCATTTTCAGTAGTTATTTACTGACTGTGGACCCTCTTGAGGCATTAATGCCATTAGTACTGATTCCACATAGCCTGTGTATGTTCATTTCTTAAGACTTGCTTCTCATCATTTTGTTCTTTGCTCAAAGGTCCTCTCTTCAGAGTGGCTTTTCCTGACCATCCTGTATGAAGTAGTAACCATCTTATATCTGTCATTTTCAATCTTTTATCTTGCTTTATTTTCTTCATGAGGTTTTCTGATTTTGAAACTTTTAACCTGTGTATTCTGTGTTCTTTACTTCTATCACTCCTAAAATACAAGCTCCATGAGTGCAGGGACTTTGTTTGTACTGGTTATTGCTCTGTTATCAGTGTCTGGAATGGTACCTGGCACATAATGGGCACTCAATAAATATTTGTGGAATGAATGGATGAATGAAGCTATGGTCCACCGTTATAAAACTTCAGTATCCATGATCTAATCTCTAATCCAGCCACTTCAATTTGCAGATAAGGAAAGGCCAATGTAGATGAAGAAATATGCTTAAAGTCCCAGAGCAGGTTGGTGGCTAAGGCCAGATGGTACCCAAGTTCCCTGGTTTATAGTTCAGACAGACCTCTTTCCCCTGCTTCATGTAGCCTCTCAAAGTTGTCCAATCCCAGCACAGCAGAGTGGATTAAGAACATAGACCATCATACCTGAGTTTAAATCTGAACTCCACCACTTGGGCAGGTTGCTCTACTTCTCAAAGTCTGTTTTGTTCATTTATAAAACAAAGATAAAACCTACATAGTAGCATTTCTGTGAGCTTAAATGAGATAGTTCAGTTGAAGCGCTTTGTGTGGGCGGCCCAGCAAAAAATAAAATTTTCCCAAATACTAGATATTGCTATTCCCCCGTGAGAACCACCAGTGGGTTTCATATCTTTTCTGACTTCTGGTAGGCTTGAATAATTTCTCAATTGCATTTTAAGCTGTGGGTGACAACAAAATATACAGAGTCTGTTAATGTATGATGGAAAAAAAGAGGAAGGGGTTCGTTCCCCCGTATGAGAGGGAAACACATATATGAAAAAAACCTGTCCTGTTCCTCATTAAGTTCCATTTTATTTATCTGCAGATTGGATGATTGAATTTATAATCTCTATGATGCTGTCTATACCTGACATCTTATGATTCATCCTCTGAAAATAGAATGAGTTTAAAGTGGCTCATGCTTTGTATAAGGGAGAAGTTGAAGGAACATAATCTAGCTTATCAACTTCTTTTTTGTTTCTCTAGCAGTAGTGGATTGCTTTGAAATTCATTTCTTTCTTAAATGAGTAGTCAGCCAGGTGTGGTGGCTCATGCCTGTAATCCCCGCGCTCTGGGAGGTCGAGGCAGACAGATTACTTGAGGTCAGGAGTTTGAGACCAGCCTGGCCAACATGGTGAAACCCAGTCTCTACTAAAAATACAAAAATTAGCCAGGCGTGGTGGCGGGCGCTGGGCAGCAGAGTGAGACTCCATCTCAAACAAAACAAAACAAAACAAAACAAAAAACAAGTAGTCACTGCATATCTGCTATTTGCACCATGATGGGAATGGAGATGGTTTTGTCTGAGAATCTGAATATTGATTGGGGCCTCCAGTGTCTGGGCCTGGGGAGAACTTATCAGTAAGGTGCCAGGGATGGGCAGATGGTGCACAAGGAGCTACAGGCAAAAGACCTGGCCATGCTTATGACTAATGGGGCTGATCACATGGACACAAGAGTCCTCCAACTGGGTCCTGAGGCCATGGAGAAATGGCAACTAAAAAAATGAATGTAACTGAGTAGTAATTACAAAATAATATTTAAAATATAAGCTCATTTTTGTAAATATATACCTGTGTTATCTCTGGATGGTGGTATGATAAATTTTGCACCCGCCCCAGCTTTTTTTTGCTTCTTTGTATTTTCTGATTTTTCTACAATGTACATGTATGACACAACATTTTCTTTTCTTTTCTTTTTGTTTTTTGTTTTTTTTTTTTTGAGACAGATTCTTACTCTGTCATGCAGGCTGGAGTGCAGCAGTGCAATCTCCACTCACTGCAACCTCTGCCTCCCAGGCTCAAGCCATGCTCCCACCTCAGCCTCCCAAGTGGCTGGGACTACAGGTGTGCACCGCCACACCTGGCTAATTTTTATATTTTTTTAGAGATGGGGTTTCACCATGTTGCCCAGGCTAGTCTCAAACTTCTGGGCTCAAACAATCCCCTGCCTCAGCCTCTCAAAGTGCTGGGATTGCAAACGTGAGTCACCATGCCTGGCCAACATAACATTTTTAAAAATTCTATCATAAAAATATGTATGGATATATCCAATAAATTCTCTTTTGAAAATACCTTGGTCTAATGTCAAAAACAAACTAATATCAGGGGTCGTTATACTTTTTTTTGTTTGTTTTTAGGAAATAACATTTTGTGGAATCTTGGTCAGGTCATTTTCATTTTGCCTACATTTTCTTACTCCACATTGCTTTGCTAAGCCCTGTGCATTTATTCATTCATTAATTCATTCACTTACTCATTTGTTCTTCTTAAGAACATTTGTTGAACAGATATTATGTCCTAGATACCGGACTACAATTGGTGCTGCAATGTGAATGCATTATAACTGCTTGGGCCCCCTATTCATTCTCAAATTCTGCAGCAAACTTAAACCTATCTCCAGAGCTCCTGGCCTTGCAGTCATCATCCATTTTTCATAGCCACTCCACAGACATTTTTCATAGTTGCTGCTGATGACACCTCCACTTCCCCAACACTCTTTTCTCTAACTCCCACCCCATCGGTTCTTTGATTTTATTCCTTCCTCTACATTTCCACAACCACAGCTTGGTGCATGCACTAGACATTTCCTTCTGTGGGTCACCTAATCCAGCAATCTCCAGGCTTTTCTTTACCATGCATCCCTTCTTATAACATTTTTGAACATCCAAGCCAAGTATATATATTTATAAGTCATACTGTGTCACTTTTAATCCACATAATCCATGTAAATATTAGAATATTAATTTCTTTATGATTTTTGAAACAACATAAACATAAATAGACATCATAACATTTCCTTCCCACACTGTAGATAAATCATCTTACAGAATCCCTAGAATGTTTGAAGACCTCTACTTTATCAGTTCTAAACAGGACAGCAAAAGTGACATTCTCATGTGATTATCTGTTATGAATTTTATCAAACTGGTAAGCTTACACTGGCCTCATAATAACCAAAAATGCCCCATTCCTGCCTTCAAGGTCTATTACTCATTATGTCCCTATTTTCATCTTGAACACTCTTAGCTGGTTTTAGGATGAAATCCTTACACTGGGATTTCCTGATGTGTGTTTTATGTGAAAAGAGTCTTGTGGTCAAATAAGGTTGGGGAACTCTGCCAACTTCAGTCTTGTCTTAAAGAGACCAGAAGCAAATAATCATCCTGAAGACTCTGAGAAGTCCTCTGTTAAAGAGGTCTGGTTACCTTTGTTGAACAGACCATTTCCCATGCTGAGTCAATGTTTCGTTGTGTAACATTTATTCACACACCTTGAAATAAATGTTAATAGAATAAACTTTGGGAAATACTACCTTTCACAACTTCCTGACTTCTCCATTCATCATCACACATGTGTTTACCATCATCAAGAATGGCTTCCCCCTTCCTGGGAGCCAAATTGTCTTATTTTCCCTCAGAACCACATTTGCCCCTTAATGAAATCATCCCAGATGAACCATGTCTAGCCACAAAACTTCAGTTATTTCAAAAACCACTTGGTCTCTCATAAACAGCTCTGTGCAACAATCGGTTAGACAGTAATATTTTAAAAGCACAAATCATATATATCATTCCTCTGCTCAGAACTCTCCAGGGGCTTCCCAAAATATGCAAAAAGAAGACAGACTCTTAGGGTCCTGTGATCTGCCCCCTTCTACTTTGTCAACATAATTTTCTGCCACTCCACCCCTTGGTAACCTTTCTGCCTTTCTCACAGATGCCAAGCTAATTCCTGCTGCAGGGTCTTTTCACGTGCTCTCTCTTTCACAGGGGATGCTCAGAGCCCACATCCTCCCATGCTCACACTTCTCTTCACTCAGATCTCTCACTTGTCACCTGCCCAGTGAGGTCTTCCTGGACCTCTGGACCTGAAGCCCCCACGTCTTCCGCTAACTGCTTTCTGATCCCACATGCTGCTGCCTTTATTTCATAGTCTTTGCACTACCCACATTATGTTATATATTCATTAGATTACTTATTTCTTGTTTTCCTCTCTCACCAGAATGTAAGACCCAAGAGGGAAGGGAATGTGCTTGTCTTTTTCACAATTCTATCTCCGGAGCTTGGAGGAATGCCTGGCACATGGTAGGAATTCAAGAAATATTTATTGCATAAGTGAAAAAAAGATGTTTCATCAAGGTTCAAATTCTGGTTGTTTGCATGACTTAGTGGAATAGCTGAGCCTCTGTTTATGTTCTTCTCCCACAGAGCTAATTGCTTTAATAACTGACACTGCAAAATGAGCATAATAATAGTACTTCCTGCATATAGCTATGGTGAAGATTAAATGAACAATGCATGTAAGATATTTGACACAATGGTAGATAGTATTCTTTCATTTTATTTTCTCATTACTGAGTCCATTGCCTAGGACATAGCAAGAACTGAGCAACTGTTAGCTAATATAATTCTTAACTCAGATGTCTTTTTTTTCTAAAGCTTGCAGACTGATTTTTAAATCAATTGATCAATGCATGTTTTCAGAGACATTTTCTGTATCTGGCATTCTATTAGGACTTGTAAAGAGATACACAGACATATGAGATATGCCCTTGAGATGCTTGTAATTTATTTAGGAGCAAAGCATAAACATATAATAATATAATTTGAAAACTCGGCAGACTATGAAAATTGAAACCTAACTGGAAATGATGAGAAGCACCTGGATAAGTTGTGCTTTGAAGGATAAGCCCTCCCTTCCCTGCAGGGAGAGAAAAGGGCTCTCCAAGGATGGGGAACAGAAGAACCAAGGGGCAAGGTTGGGAAGGGAGTGTTGTGGTGAGAAAGGCTGTGGGGTGAGCAATAGGGAGGACAATGACATGTGGCAAGGAAAGGTGAAGCCAGGGAGGCAGCTTAGGAAGAGTCCAAAGCCCATGGTCATGATGACAGGGTGGCATAGAGGCCTAGGAAAAGACAGACTGCTAGATGTCCTGCCTTGGATCCCAGGGGTGGAGGTGTCTGTAACAGAGATGGGGGGTCTACAAGGAGGTGGGTAGGGTGGAAGAGGAATTAGATTATGTCATAGACAGGAAGAAGAGTCCTGGGACTAGGTTCCTGGGGGAGGTTGAAATGGATGAGTAAGAGGAAAATTTGGCTTAAGAAAAGATGTTTTTTCAGAGATTGGAGGTGGGGTGGTAGAAGGGTAACACCAATGATGAAACCAGTCATGCATGCAAATTCACTGATAATAGCTGCTCTGTAACATGCCCTTGTCAAAAGCATAAGCTCCTCTAACCCCCATAGTGATTCCTTGAGATGGGTCTCTCTGAAGCTTACATAAGGGCCAACTTGCTTGCTTAGGCCCACACGGCCCTGAGAGCAGAGCCTGGATTTGGACCCAGAGAGTCGGTCTAGAGGGCCCACTCCCTAGGCCTTTATGCTGCTCCCTTGTCCAAGACTGGGGATGGCAACCACATATGCAGGAGAAAGGTTAGGGCCACCCTCTCCAGTTAACTCACAGAATGAATCACAGGCATAGAGGAAAATTGGGAAGTGGGGTTAGGGAGAAAGGAGGTGGTAGGGTCCCTCAGGGTGAGTTGGGGATTTCAGGAAAGAAGAAGTTCAGAAAAAGCACTATGGGAAAATATGTTAGGAAGAAAAATGAGAAACAAGAAGCCTGACTCAGAGCAGCATGGGGAGCTGCTCACAGGGGCCAGAGAAAGTCGTATGAGGTGAACCCTGGAGACCCATAGCAAGGCTCATGTCCTCCTTGCCATGGCAGCTCTTTCAAGTTCCAGGAAGGAGGTTTCAGGTCTCACACCTCAGGCTGCACATGGCTGTTTCCTGAGTGGATAACACTCTGCTTTGGGGCCTGCTGAGGGTGCATTGAGTTGTGGTGTTCTGGGAAAGTGTGCACTGTGGGTTCCTGAAAGTCAGGCCAGGCCTAGGTTCAAAGCTCAGCTTCTCCTCTCATTAGCTGTGGAGCGGCACCTACTTCAGAAGAATTTTGTTAGAATTATATATGATTTCTAACATAGGCTGCCACAACTTACCTAGCATATATATTATAGCTTCACCATGTAAATGGCTATACCAAACACATTTTTTAGAAAAGACTCAAATCATGGCTATTGGTTATTGATTTGAAGAGAATTGTGTTCTTAAAAACTCTATATAAACTATAAAGCTGTAGGCATTATGTAGATATATCACTATTATTTCTTGTTATGAGGCAAGTAATGGTTTTATACTAGACCCAGTTCATTGGGTTAGCATTTTGCTTGTCCTTTTGGCATCTCTCTGATTCTCTTTTCACTGAATGACACTTAGCAGTTTACACAAAGTGCTTTTCACTTATGTTATCTCACTTCATCCTTAGAGAAAACCTATCAGGTAGACGCTCTAATTATCCCCATATGACAAATGAAGAAGACTGAGGCTCCTACACAGAAAATGGTTGCCTCAAGGCTACGTGGGATTTCTACTTCTGAAATCTGTTGGTTTTTGTCGTTGTTGTTTATCTGACAAATCCTCTGCCAACCCTCCACAGAACTGTTGTGGTGATTAAATCACAGAGGTCTCTGTGCCTTTGAGGTAGGAGACTGGCAGCTTGCCTCTGCTGTATCACCTTGACCATGTGAAAGATGCCTCAGTGGGGTGTGGGTTTGGGAAGCAAGGGTATGGAGCAGAGGAAACCAGGACAACTTGGCTTGAATCCTGGCTCTGCCAACTCAGACAAGTCACCTAACCTCTCCCAAACTTCATTTCCAGTTACTTATCATCTCTGATTCTTAGCTTCTAGATACATTGAATAATTGTCTTTACCAATGGGGTTGTTATGGGGATGTAAGAGGATAGTATGTCTGGCATTGATCCTAGTTTAATGTATACTGAATTAATTACATATTACATTGCCTTTTATTTCATAATACCTACCACTGATGGATAAACCACCTATTTATCTTTTATGCAAGGGAATCCCCTCTCATTCAGCTTGTTGATTGATATAGTGAAACCTCCTTAAGTCATGAGGAGCTTAGTCTAGTGGTTAGAGAGCAGAACTGAGTCACAAAGTCTATTTCCCAAAGTGAGTCACTTTGTAGCTAGCATTTTGCTTTAGTAAGACTCAGAGATGGAAAAAGGGGGACCCATTGGCGGGGTAGGGCTGTGGATGTGGGTGGGGGATGGGACCCCTCCTTCCTGTGGTGAGCAGCTCTGGAGTCTGGCTTGACCGCCTCTCTTCCTTCAAGACCAAGTGGCGTTTCACTGGATGAATTATTTCAGTTTATCTTTGCTCCTGATGTTTACATGTTTCCAGTTTCTTTTTACTACTCCAAAAATCTACTTTTGGAAACACCAGTCATACTTGCTGTGTGACCTTAGCCAGGTCTCTTCCCTCTCTGGTCATCATTCTAATAATCTACTAAGTGGTGGGATTGTGTCTGGTGTCTCTAAAGTTCATTTTGCTTTGGCATTCAGACCTCCTAGGATGGAGGTTAGAGTTCTGGGTGTGTTCTCTTGTGCCAAGGAGAAAGAATGACCCACTCATTGCATCCATCATTTCCTAGATCCTGACACATCATCCTGTAATTTCAGACTGGCTCCTAGGGCACCTCATGCCAGCTGGTTATTTTCCATCCCACCTATAGTGCTGCCATCTTCTAAGCACAAGAAAAATGGTGCTGGCACTGGAGAGGGTTAGCATTTTTAAAGGAGCCCAAATAGCCTTAGGGCCACTTGTTTCTTCAAGGCCCCAGGTGACAGTTCAAGAGCAAGTGGGATGGTATTAACTTCACACAAAACCATTTATCAGGGAGTCACTTCCCATTTATGGCTGGTTGTTGTGGTTACCAAACAGACATACATACATGGAATTGTATTTCTCCCTCTCTCTCGTGTTTTTAATACTGAGGTGGGGCCATTGAGGGATTAGCTTAGAGACATGAGTCATTGGGTGCAGGGCATGTTTCTATTTGTCATAGCATTTTATTATTATTATTGAAGCGTCTACAACCGTGTGGGTACTGGAGCCCAGCTTGATCACCTCTCTTCCTTCAGATGGCCTCTACGTTCCTACATATGTCATAAGCAGCGTGAGCAACAGCTACACACTCATTCTACAATGGAGGACATGCCGGTTGAAGTTGGGTCCAGAATTCTGCATACCTGACCAGCCTGTGGGCATATAATGGTTAAAATTACTGGAGAAATTTCAGTGAAGGGGGGAAAAAAAAAGAGAGAGAGAGCACTGATTTGGGAATCAGGAATTTAAGCTTGATTAGTAAGCATTTCATAAATTTGGGTCAATGATTTTACCCCTTTAGGGGAGTAGGGTGATTGGGGCAAAAAAAGGAAATAAAGTTTGTCTAGTTTTCCAGACCAATTAATTGGTAGTAGCTGTCTGATGCGGTGTGCCGAGAATTACGGAGCATCATTTGGATCCTTGGGAAGAAGACCCTTGGAAAACGAGGGGCACTGGAGCTCTGTGAGAAGAATCCTGAGTCCCATAGTAATGTCTGCCAAGGGCTCTGGAGGAGGAGAGAGATCAGGGGAGTGGGGACTGTTTGCCATTCTGGCACTAGATGATCTTCAAAGTCCCATACAGATCCAAATATTTCATGGTTAGAAATTAAAGAAAATAAAGTTGCTCAAATTTGTTACCACTTCAATTTTTCTCATTGGAACTTTGTTACCAGAACATATAATTTTCAGACCTAGCTTCACTCCTGGCAAAGGGAATATCTCTGGAACTTTTGTTATGTGCACCACAGATATTAGTGCTGCTTAAAAGTTCTAAGTAAGAACTATAAGAACTCCAAGTTGTCATAAAAGAAATGTCTTCTACAATTTTTAAGGGGGCTGAACATAGGATGGTTGAACAGTTTGTGCAGTTTTGGAAAAATTGTGTTCCATATAACTTACTGTTTTTATACTATAAACTGCAAAAAACAACCTCCCACCTCCCCGTCCCTTCAGCTTCTTCCAGATCTGTGCTCATATTTGGTGCATGTGTTTAAAAGGCTAAGAAATACTGCCAGCCATAAAGTGTAGGCAGTTCTTCAAGGATAGTAAATGATGTTTGGATGCAGGGAGAGGTAGCTGGCTCAACAGAAGGAAATGTAGGAGTCTTTGTTGAACATAGGCTCCAATAAACCAACAGGATTTTGGGGCTTCTAAAAACTTCATCTAATGTTCAGGTAAATTAAGAAGTTCAATGAGTGTAAAATCCCCCCATACTCTAGTCTAGCAGGTCCAGCCTTGGACAATTATATTCAGGCCTGAGCATCACATTATCAGGATGGTGAGCTATTTAGAACTATGTATAATTATGCACAATCAGAAGATTTAAGAGAGTCAGGATTCCATATGGGTGTCTCTCATCTCTATTGTCTCTGTTCAGCCCTGTTTCCTCCTTCAGCAGATGGGTTTCTTCCATAATGACATAGGTTAGGTTCTCTGGGAAAACAAACTCTCAGATGGAGATCTGCTTGGACACCAGCTCTGAGAGAATGAAGGAAGCAAGAGGGGAAAGAGGGAGAAGTTGGGCTATAGTGCCCTCACAGAAATTGCCTCATCCGATCCCATGTGGATCTCTGGAGCTGCGATAGCTCTTCAAGATTTTCCCAAATTGAAACAGAGGAATCAGGTCTTTATACCTCTATATTAACCAATTATTGGATGTGGCTGGCTGGGAAATCAAGGGCAAGGCAGCTTCCTTGTGCAGAAAAAGATTCAGCTGTGAGTCGTACTAGTGGCATTTGGGGTAGTCAGTGTCAATACATCAGTCCTGATCTGGTGGCATATCTAGTGTCCCATCACAGGGCCCACTACGATGAAGATATGACCACTAGTGGCCGTAGATTAACATTTGTCTAGCTCTATTACTTCAAAGAGAAAAGATTCTATATTCCAGCTTTAATCTTTAAAAGTCGTGGAGGAGTACTCTGAGTGAATCAGCTTGGGTCAAAAACTCTAGCCAGAAGTTGAGGAATTATGATTGAATAACTTTTAATCTTGTTGACTCTTATGGCAAGGTGGATGAAGCTGGGTAACAGAAAAGAAGTGAAGCTCTATGGTGAAGGGGCAGCCACCCAGGTGTAAACCCCCTCATCTGTCCTGGGAATGAGGGAGGTCGCTGGGACTAGGTAGCATAAGAGGGCAGAAAGAGCTAGTCAGCTCCATGGACAGGGTGTTCTCTCTTAGTAATTACAAATGCCTTCTGTGGGGGAGAAGCTCCCACAATAAGAAACATTTCAGCAAATGTCATACGTCTCCTTGTTTCCAGTCCTCTGTAGAAAAGTTTCCCTTATTTGGATTGCATCAGAATTAAATGAGAAGCTTTAAACTGATACCGATCGTTGGGCTCCATTACTAGAGATGCCGATTCGATAGGTCTGGTGTGCGGCCCAGGACTCAACGTTTTAAAGACTCCTCATTTGACTTTTATATGCTGTTATGTTTGGAAACACTAGCCTATGAAGCCAATATTTTACCAAAGCTGCTCTGGTTGAATTGCTCATGCATTTTGGAGCTCCAGGGGGAGTGTGGGAGGAGAGACAAAGGAATTGTGCTTACTTTCCCACCTTGTCACCCCTTATCCCAAAGGTGATCCCTGAGTCATCTCTGTAGAACAGAATTGAAGATTACTAGTCTAGATTTCTAGATTATCTTTCAATTACAAAAACTTATTGATACCATGGATATTCCAGGTAAAATAAAGCAATAAATTTATGCATTATTCTTTGCTGTTTCAGACATCTGCTGGCATTTCTGAACTGGGATTTATTTGGTGAAAAGAAGAGATTTATTAAACTGTCTTTTATTTATAAATGCTTTCTCAGTTCAGCATAGGGACATAACTAATTGTGGGTCCAAGAGTAAAGAAAGAGAAGTGAGCTAACTGTGGAATCTCTGGAGTCCTGACAGGTGTTTTCTGATTCAGCAAAGGAGATAATTTGGGAGTAACTGAAGATAGTCTTCCTTTTAAAAAAAAGTACATGCTTATAGAACTGCCATGTTTTGAATGCGTACCCTGCAAAGTTCAGGTGTTGCCAGTGTTGCAGTTAAGTTGTGGAGGCTTAATGAAATAATTAGGCCCTGGGGCTGCTCCCTCACTAATGGGATGAAGGCCCTTTTAAAAGTAGAGGCTTTGCATGGGCGTTTAGCCGGCTAGCTTCTGCCCTGTGAAGACTCAGCAAGAAGGCCCTCAATGGTCATCAGAAGCTAGAGCTTTAATCTTAGACTTTCCAGCCTCCAGAACTGTAAGAAATAAATTTCTGTTCTTTATAAATTACCCAGTCTCAGATATTTTCATTATAGCAGCAGGAATGAACTAAGACAAGAACACTACCAAAGAAACAAAAATAGAACTTTTTTGAAGCTATTAACCCAGTCTATAATTTCTTTTTATTTCTGTCAATGTGCAAGCAGAGATTTTGCTCAGCTCTAATACTTGGGTTTATTTTTTCCACTTAGCATAATTTATATGTACATCTTTATGTATCCTTATGGCCTTTGTAGTTTTACAATTTTATGGCTACACAATAGTTGATTGCTTTAAGGGTACCATCGTCGGCTTTATCTCACTCTCAGCTGGGGCATTTGGGTGATTTCCATTTTGCTATTAAGCATTGCATTGTGGTTTGGTACCTATCCTTGCCTGTAACTGCACTTCCAGAATCCCCAATGCCAAAATTCCTTTCCCTGACTACAAGCTTCTCTCTCAGTTTCCTCAATTCCCTCACATGTGATCCAATGGCCTGCCAGTCTGGCTCAACCCCCCTACTGCTTTTTCTATTCCAGCTGAGGAGCTACTGGTCACTATTACTGTGTAAAGTTTCCAGCTTTATCATGTAAGTGCTCAAGAAATGTTATCTATTATGATAACGACTGTGATCAGGATATGATTATTCTTAAATTCATGTCAGTCTCTTACTCATCTTATCCAACCTTTACCCAAGAGTGTCTGGCTCACAGATCTTCCAAAGATATTTGCTCAAACAGTGGATGATTTTAAGTCATTATTTTTGTCAAGTGTTCTTTTGAATGTTAAATAAGAATTTCTTCTACTTTTTTTTATTATGAAAATACTACACCGTGAATTCCTGGAGGACATAACACATATTTTATCTTTTATTGTATTTCTAGTATTAGTCTGGTTTATGTCAAAGATTTATAATTTTATTCAAGGCTTTTTAATGATTTTTGCTTAGAATTATTAAGTAATTTATTTTTTCTAGTTTTGCAATAATAGTATAAACTGTGATTAGTCACAAAGAATATATCTTAGCATATGGATAAATTCTATTTGCTTAGATTCTGTTTAGAATAATCTCATAATAAAATAAATTACTTACCATATAAAAATTTTCTTTTTATTTTAAAACACAGATTTTGGAAGTAAATATTCAAAAAAACATTACCTGTAATTCCAATTATATTTGTTGTGGTAGTAACAAGACTTACTTTAATTTTTTTTTCCAATTTCTTTCTTGGTTCATTAGTGAGTTTACATCTCTTTTTCTTTGGGGTCAATTTTGGTCATTTATATTGCTGCAAAGGCTAAGCTATGTCACTGAAAATTCAGTGTATATTAGCATGACACTGAATAATAACAACTTTTAAAGGCATTTTTCAAATTAGTAATGTATACAGTTAAAGATGTTGAACTATATAGTACACAATAAAAAATGGCAATCCTCTATCCACTTCTCTCTATTTTAGCTTCAATCCCGAGGCAACCACTGTCAACTTTTTAAACTGTATCCTCTATTATTTATCTTAGTAATTCTGAACAACCTGTCTATACCGTCATTACTTTTTAAAGTAGTATACTCCTGTGTTTTGGCTATGCTCTTTATCCCACTCTTGGAAATCTTGGAGCCCCAGTTTCTGGGTAAGGGATTCTATATCTTCCCCCTTTCAAAGATTTTGTTGGTATCAGGTCTGAGACTATCTTATCTTTCCTTTCTTTAGTCCTTGTTGAATTACCATGTTTTTTGCAAAAATATTCTTTACTGTCTGTTTGGTGGGTTTCAGAAAGAAGTAGAGATAAATCATTTTTACAACCTGCCATGATTAACTGGTAGTCTCTAATTCTTTTCAAAGAATTCAAAAAATGAATACATGAATCATGATAGGTAAATATTTTCAGTGTTCAAAATCCAAAAGGTACACAATGTTTTAAAGTAAAAACATTCTCTTCTACCGTGATCCCTGGCCAAACAGTTCTCTGCAACCAATGCCAACAGTTTCTTAGCAGTCTTCTAGATATATGTTAGGCATGTATGTACAAATTCATATGCATTGAGTTCTGTACACCTTTTCCACCCTCACATAATAATGTATCTTGGAGAATGTTACTTATCTTTATATACGAAGCTTTTTAATTTAATTTTTTAGTGCTTGTATAATATACCGTGGTTTATTTAAACATTTCTGTGTAAATGACCACTCATATATTTTCTAATATTTTGTAATTAAGCTTTTTCTTTGCCATTTTGTATGCTTATTAATTGACTTGTAGGATAAATTCACAGAAGTGCAATTGCTGGATCAAAGAGTACATGAATGTCTAATTTTGTTAGATACTACCAAATGCCCTCCAAAGAAGTAGTCCAACTTACATTGTTCCTTTTGGAATACTTTAATGTATATTTCTCTCCTTGTAAGTGCTGTTGATCATATTTTCATATATTTAAAAGCCATCTGATTTTTTTTTCTTAAAATATTTCATCTACATCTTGCCCATTTTTCAAATGGATGTTGGTCTTATTTGATCATGCTTCAGAGGCTCTTTATATTTTAAGGAAACAACATGCAGTTTATTTTATAAGTTGCGTTTTTCCTAATATGTCATTTGTCTTTTAATTTTGCTTATGGTTTATTATCTATGCATTCTTATTTTTATGTAGTCAAATTTCTCAAACTTTAAGCCACCTAAGATTATTCCCAGGCCTTGAAACTCAATAGAATTTGCTGGGGTTTCAGGCTTACTTGGACCAGAGATCCCTTTATTTCTTTCTATTTCTCACTATGGGAATGAGAATGTCTCTCCTATACCTTTGCCTGCATGATAGAAGCAGATAATTTGTTTTTTAGTGTCATAGGGCCACAGATGGAAAGGAATTTTGCCCCCAGAATGGAGAAAACCTAGAGTGTCACACATACCTGGTTTAGATGATTTAGGTGATGAGATTTGAGACTTTTTGAGCTGATGGTATTTATATGAGATTGGAGACTTGCAGTTGATGCTGGAATAAATTGAGACTTTAAGAAATGTTGGGATGGGGTGAATATATTTTGCATATGGGATGCATATGAATATTGAGGGGCCAACATGTAGACTGTAGTGGGTTGAATAGTGCCCCCTCCAAATTTATTTCTGTCTGGAAGCTCAGAATATGACTTTATTTGGAATAAGGAGTTTTGCAGATATAATTAAGATGAGGACTGTGATGAAATTATACTGGATTAAGGTCAGCCCTAAATCCAATGAGAGTTATAGAAGACAGAAAAGGAGACAGAGACACAGACAAGTTAAAGTGAAGAAGTAGGCAGAGATTCGGGTGATGCATCTGCAAGCCAAGAAATATGTTGGCAACCACCAGAAGGAAAGGGGCGTGGGATTGTTTCTGTCCCTAGAGCCTCTAAAAGAAACCAACTCTGCTAACATCTTTATTTTGGACTCTTGGCCTCCTGAATGTTGAGAGAATAAATTTCTGTTATTTTAAGCCACCTAATTTGTGATACTTTATCACAGTAGCTCTAGGAAACTAACAAATTTATCAATTTGAAGTATAGAAGAGGTAGAGACTGGCAGTATAGATGGGAGTATTAAGAGGTAATGGTTGAAGCCATGGATATTTATAGGATCACCCATTCAACAAATATTTACCTGCTAAACATTTGAACTCCCATTGGGATGAAGTAGACGTATTTGTTGAAATATACTCATGGTCTAGGATGCCTAGCTTGAAAAGGGCAAAAATATGAGACCTAGGGAATATTATATATAGGGGAAGCCTGAGGAAGAGATGAGGAGGGAAACAGAGAAGTGGTTGGAGTTACAAGGAAAGGATTAAGAAAGGGCGTTATCACCAAGGCCGAGAGGAGAAAGTCCCACAGGAAAGTTGCGGGGGTGGGTCAGCAGTGGAAACTGCAGAGGCGACAAAAAGAATCAAGACTGACATTTGAGTTTGGAAGCCTTTTGAATTAGCCTATTGAAGTCATAGATGACATGCAAGAATGGTGAGAGCACTGCAAATTATGGTAACCATGTTAAAGTGTCATTTGGCAAAATCTCAGAACGAATACTTCATCTTCCTCACAAGTTATTGTCTTTTATTATCTATTATTTATTCAAAAAGCATTAACTTTAGCTAGTACCGAGCCAAGTGCAGAGATACAATGAGGAACAGGAAAGGCACAGTTCCTATCCTCTTGGAGCTTAAAATGTTTTGAAAGAAACAAATATTAACTAACAAAAATATTGAAAATATTATTTTATTCTACCTGCCTTCATGAAGGAAGAAGTAGAACTAACATTTGAAAGACCAATCTAACATAGTTTTCAGGGAGAGTTGAATTATATACTTACAAGGTAACAGCTGACACTAAAGGAAGTCTAACATTTTTTGCCTTAAAGCTGAGCAAACTGAGGTTCAAAAAGTTCGATGACGTGCAGTATACTATTAGAGAAGCCAGGATTATACTCTAATTCTGAATCCTATGTCGGTGCTCTTTTCTAAACTATGCTATCATAACACATGCACACACACACACACACACACACACACACACACACGCATACACACACATATTTGTATAGTCATCCCTTGATATTCTTTAGGGATAAGTTCCAGGACTCCCAAGGATATCAAAATCCACAGATGCTCAAGTCCCTGATATAGAATGATTTATTATTTAATATTTATATATAACCTATGCACATCCTCCCATATACTTTAAATCATTTCTACATTACTTATAATATCTACTACAGTGTAAATACTATATAAATAGTTGTTACACAGCATTTAAAAATTTAATTTAATTTTTAAAAATTGACAGAAAAAATTGTACATATTCATGGGGTACATGGTGATGTTTTGATAAATGTAATGAATAGTGATTAGATCAGGAAAATCAGCATATCCATCATCTCAAACATTTATTATCTCTTTATGTTGGGAATATTGTCTTTTAATTTAATCATATTATTTTGTATTTTTTTTGTTGGTTTAAAAAAAACTTTTATTTTAGGTTCAGGGTTACATGTGAAGGCTTGTTACATGGGCAAACTCATGTTTCAGGGGTTTGTTGTACAGGTTATTTTTAATTAAACTCAGTACCCAATAGTTATCTTTTCTGCTTCTCTCCCTCTTCCCACCCTTCTCTCTCAAGTAGACCCCAGTGTCTGTTGTTTCCTTCTTTGTGTTCATAAGTTCTCATCATTCAGCTCCCACTTATAAGTGAGAAGCTTTGGGGTATGATCCAGTAGGTGGCACTTAGGCTTACTGGTCAGACAGTAGACTCTTGCTCAGTTGTATGGCTCCCCTATGTTTCCTCACAGTTGCAGCTGTGTTCCCTCTCAATGCTCTGAAAGTGTGGGTTCCTCTCCCCTTGAGTGCTGGCTGTAGATTGTGGCTTGGCACTCCTTGGCTGCCCATGGCTGCTGTGGGGTATCTCAGTGTTTATGTTTCTTCCCCATCTTGGAGGCAGCAGAGGAACGGACCTTAGTAGTGGTTGTGGCCGAGGATCTTTTGCTTGTCTCCTGGGGGCTCCACCCCAGAGAGATGCAGGTCAGCAATCACCCAGTGCAATCATCCCAGGAGGCAGAGTCTGTGTTGTGGTCCCAAGCCAGGGGCTCCCTATCTGGTGATGAGCACTGGGGTGTGTATTTGACCTGTGGGAGATGGACTGGCTTCCTATCCTTGGGTTGACTGCAGCTTGTTGGAGGTATGGATAAAGCTCTCAGGGTCTTTGCTCATTTGTTAGCCTGAGGGTAGCAAGGGCAGTTCCAATGCAGAGGCAGTGGCAGAGAGACTTTCAGTTGCCCATGGAGGCTCTTTCCAGGGAGTTGCCAAGTTGCTACTGACTCAATAGCTCTGGCAGGGGGTGGCTGGAGGCCCAGGCCTGGAGGACCTGTCTGGCGAGGAGATATGGGAAAGGGCCCCCATGTAACAGGTTGGCCACTTTTCCATAAGGCTGCTGTGGTATGCTGAAGGCCCACTCCAGTCTCTAGTCACCTCAGATTTTCTAGTACATGGAGGTATCACCAGTGAAAGCTGCAAAACAGCAAAGACAGCAGCCTGCTTTCTCCTCTGAGACCTCCATCCCAGGGAGATACAGACTTTGTTGCCAGCCCAAATGCATCTGTGGGAGGTGGCTGAAGACCCTGGTTGGGAGCTCCTGCCCACTGAAGAGGAATGAAAACAAGAACCTGCTTTAAGAAGCAGTCTGGCCATGTTTTTGCAGAGCAGGTGTGCTGTGCTGGAGCCCCGCTCCAGCCCCTGCTCTCCTTGGACACTCCTCAGCCCAAAGGACACAATAGCTAAGTCACAAAAGCAGCAAAGATGGCAGCCTGCCCCTCCCTCTGGGAGCTCCAACTCAGCGAGGTTTGAAACCTGTCAACACAGAGAACACTGACTGGGGTAGCTGGAGACCCCAGTTGGGAGGTCTCCCCTGGTGGTGAGGGATGCGATCAGGGACCAACTTTAAAAAGCAGTGTGGTGACATTTTTGTAGGGCAGCTGTGCTGTGCTGGGGGCCCACTTCAGCCCCTGGTCGCCTTGGACTCTCCAAAGTTCGAAGTCCACAATAGCTAATTCACCCAAACAACAAAGATGGCAGCCTACTCCTCCCTCTAGGAGCTCCATCCTAGTTTTAAATCTCTGTTCACCATAGAGCACTGGCAGAGGTGGCTGGAGACCCTCATTGGAAGGTCCCATCCAGTGAGGAGGAATGGGATCGGGGACCCACTTTAAAACAGCTATGCTGTGCTGGGCAACCACCTTTGCTTCCGGTTAGCTCCGACTCTCAAAAGCCCCAAGACTGCAGTGGCTAAGTAGCCCAAACATCAAAGATGGCGGCTGCCCTTCTCCTTAGGAGCTCTGTCCCAGGCAGGTTTCAAATCTCTGTCAGCCGGAGAACACAGCAGGGGTGGCTGGAGGCCCCAGCTGGGAGGTCCCACCCAGTGAGGAGGAACAGGATCAGGGACCCACTTAAGCAGTCTGGCCATGCTTTTGTAGAGCAGCTGTGCTGTGCTGGGGGATCCTTTCCACCCCTAGTAGGCTTGGACCCTACAAAACTTGAAGGCTGCATTGGCTAAATAGTCCAAACAGCAAAGATGGTGGCCTGCCCCTCCTCCTGGGAGCTCTTTCCCAGGGAGGTGCGATGCTGCTACCAGTGGCTGGCTGGAATTCCAAATCAGTGGGTCTTATTCTGTGAGGTGCTGTGGAAGTGGGACATAGAGACTGTCGCTGTTCAGCTCCCTGAATTCAGCCTCTTTCCTAGGGGTATGTTCCGGGATCTGACCTCTTACTTTGCCAGAGTTGCAGCTGCTTTTGCTGGGAAACCCAGAGGGCCTGAGTATCTAAGGTTCCCAGATTGCCACATGTGCCTGAGTAGTTACTCTGCTGAGACTCTATGCAGCTCTGAAGGCCCTGGTGGAGTGGGTTCATGAGGGGATTTCCTGACCTGAGGGTGGCAAAGATCCATGGGAGAAGCGTAGGTTCCCAGGATTGCACATTCACTCACTGCTTCTCTGGGCGGGAGAGGTTCCCTTGGCTCTCTGTGGCTCCATGTGGGCCGTAGTTCTTCCTTGCTTTTCCCATTCTCCATAGGTTAGGTTGTTTGCTTGATTAGTCCCAGTGCAAGTACCTGGATGTTTCAGTACAAGATGCTGTATTTACTCCTTCTGTTTTTCTTGGTGAGAGCCACACACACTAGCTTCTTCTAGTCAGCCATCTTGACCACCTCCCCACGGGATTTTTTTTTTTTAATATTTCTGATCTGCTGTGAATGAATCCACAAATATGGAACTTGTGAATATAGAAGGCCGATATGCACACATTTATCTTTATGAATATCTATACATATATAATATATAATAAATTATTAAAAAGGACGTTTTATAATATATGAATCAATTTAAATTTGATGTTGCATCTATGTATTAAGAACACATTGTATATAATCTGTTTTTTTACTTTTATTATCATGGGCCACAAATTCTTTTTTGGAAATGAAGGAATTGTACATCAATTCTGGATTGATTATTTCACCTACAATCTGGGGAGTCTCAGCTCCTGAATCTTTAGGAAATGCTTCACTGATGCTGTTACCTTTTTTGGGAAATCTGTGTCACAGTCTTCCCTGAAGGGCCTGAGAAAATTTTCATGGTGGGAAAGCTATATTTACTTGCACAACCTGGGGACTGTCATGGCTCAATTGCCAGGATCCAAGTGATGACTCTTTTCTGCATGCAACATTGAGGCTGCCTCATGCTCAACCACAAGCTTTGCTCTTTATGGGACTTAGCAGCCTCTCTTCTGAGTTGGGGTCACTCAGAAAATCTGTATTTGTGCATAAATTCCTCTTTTTACTAGAATGCTTTACTGGAAACTGTGTTAAGAAGCAGATTATCAAACAGCAGGTTTAATTTTCCCAATAATGTTATCACTGGTTCTTTGTTGGTAACCAAGGATTCCACATTAAACCAGTCAAGATAGTACCAACAGTAGGTATGAAAACCAAAGGTCAATTATCAACCACCACTAACGCTCAAGGTTAGTACATCAAGCTTACTCAAAAACTAGAAAAACAGTTATAAATAAATAGATCTGTTGATTTTTTTTTGTAAAGGACATCATATGCTGTAAATAATGTACAGGACATGAAACTTAATTATGTTGTTGGGCTGACATTTGATGACTTATGTTTTGCTGACTGTGGAAAGGAGAAAGCAAATGAGTTTTGGGACCAGGTACATCTGGGTGCGAATTTTGGCTTCATCACTTCCAGACAGTGGGAAGTTGGGAAGTTTGGGAAAGTTAGAAAGTTAAATAATCTCTTCTGAGACTTAGTTTCCTCCTCTGTCAGATGGGAGTGATATCTACATAAAGGATATGTTATGAGGATGAAAGAATGTGAAGAAACACCTATTACTCTGCTTGGTATTGTTGACACTCAATAAATGGTAACTCACCTATCTCTACCTTTTCCTTTAATTTATCAAATATAGACAGGCTGGAAGATGGTTTGAATGACTCAGCTCTCTAAGTAAAACTACCTTGATAATATTGGATGTTTTGTAGGTGTAGTATTTAGAAAAATAGTACACCAGTTGTTTTTCTCCCAAATAACCCCTGATAGTTCCTAGAGTTTGTATAGCTTGTGAACAATATGTAATCTGATAGGAAATGTTGCTAATTTGCTAAAGAAAAAAAACAACACCAACTATACTGAAAGAGAGAAAGAGAGAAAAAAAAGATTTCTCGAATCTTGGCTTTATAGGTTTATCTATGAAGAGCCAAGCCAGGAAAGCCACAGCACAGATTTTACATTGACCATGATTGACCATGGATTGAGAAAGGATGAGGATATAAAAATAAGGGGAACTCCTACAAGATGGGGTGGTCATCAAAACCTGGGGTGATGGTGGGGCATGTGGTAGCACCTCCAAAGGTTTAGAGATACTCCAGAGCAGGGAGTAAATCCCAGGAAGCAGCACCAGCAAGTTGTAAGCTTCATATTTGGTGTGGCTCATGCCAACAGGACAGGAGAGCATTGGAAGAGTAATGCCTGACTGAGGGGGATGACTGAGTGGGTTGGAGTAGAAGTTGGGGGACCCTAATGACTCCAGCATGGTGAGAATTCCCTGGGCCCAAAAAGATGTGGTTGGACCAAGAAGGTCCTAGGTTGTTGTCAACTTGGCCCCAGTCAATGGGCTTCAATAGTGGATTCCAGTGTCATGCTCCAAAGCCCAAGCAGGGGAGTCACATCCAGCTGATACCCATGGAGGGTGTCCAGACTGTGTGGAGCCCGAAGGTCAGTGAGGTTCTGAAGTCCAGCCCGTGGATTTGACACTCCTCATTCCCAACTCTGTGACACTATGCTTGTTGTCTCCTGCCCAGATGCCACTGCAGGGCAGGATTGGAGTGGAGAACGCTGAGTGGGACAGAAGGGCCCTGCTATGGAGTTTGAATTATACATTGTTTCAGCTTATACACTGGAGGGAGGAGCCTAAGTTTTAACCAAAATTAGCTGCATTTCTGTAACTATTCTTTCAGGAGAGTGGGAAGAGGAGCACTCAGAAAGGAAAAATGGGAGTTCTGTTAGAAAAATAAAGAAATGGCCATTTCTGCCCATCTGATTTGTTGAGTACAACAGGTCCTTGAATAATGTCATTTTATTCAATGTTGTTTTGTTATTCCATTGATGAGAAAAAAGTAGCTTCCCAGCCAGACTGTCTGCACGTGTGGAGTTAGAACGTCCTACCCATGTCTGCCTGGGTTTTCTCTAGGTATTCTGGTTTCCTCCCACATCTCAAAGATGTGCATATTAAGTGAACTAGTGGGTCTACATGGCCCTGGTGTGAGTCACTGTGGGTGTATGTGAGTCACCCTGCAATGGGATGGCATCCGGTACAGGGCTGGTTCCTGCCTGGTTCCCTGAGCTGCAGGACAGGCTCTGGCTACCCAAATCCTGAACTGGAGTAAGTGAGTAAGTAATTCTCTTATTTGTCTTTATTAATCTTTCTTAAATGTATGTATGGCTCATAATTACTTCAGTGTTTAATATTAAAATGCTTTAGTCTTATTTAGAAGTTTGGTGATATTTTTGTCACCAGAAATATACTATAGGAACTTAACTTTTATTTATATCAATTAGCTTGTGGTAGGCCAGGCACAGCATCTCACGCCTGTAATCTCAACACTTTGGGAGGCTGAAGAGGGAGGATTGCTTGAGGTCTGGAGTTCCAGAGCAACCTGGGCAACATAGTGAAATGCTGTATCTACAAAAAATAAAAAATTAGTGGGGCATGGTAGCACATTCCTTTGGTACCAGCTACTTGGGAGGCTGAGGAGAAAGAATCCACTTGAGCCCAGGAGGTTGATGCTGCAATGAGCCATGAGCACGCCACTGCATTCCAGCCTGGGTGACAGAGCAAGACATTGTCTCAAAAAAAAAAAAAGAAATAGCCTATGGTAAAACTGGTTTTCTTATACCATCTCCTTTTGCTTATAGTTGCAGTTTCCAAGAACCTATTGAGGATGTTGAGTGAGAACTTACTGTATAATGTTTATACCTGCTCCTAACACAGGCTTTCCTTCCCCTCAGCTGATCAGCAAAAAGAGACATGCTAAACCCATCCTTCATATGACACTTAGCACCTTGTATTGTGAGTGTCTGTTTACTTGTCTTTTTCCCCACTAAAACTAAGGAACATGAGGCCAAGACTGTATGCCTCTTACTTTCCTTAGCTTAGGTAGAATTTGGCATGTGATAGGTGCTCAATAAATATTTATAAGAACATTAATGCCAGTGACTTTATTTCTGACACATGAGATGTGCCTTTTCAAAAATAACTGGGAAATTTTTTTTTTGCACAGCCAAATGGTACACAAAGGCATCTATCAGCAAATAGATGAAAGAGAGATAATAGCATTAAAATAGAGCAGATGCCCATATTAGGAAGGCTGAACTGAATGAGGCAAAGTGACCATCTTGCTTAGGCGATGAAGTTCCTAGAAATCATAGTGTACTTCATAAAACAGAATTGCATATTACTGTTAAATTTTAAAAAAGGGAGCTGTGCTGAATCATATATCAACTTATACCCAATTCTAGTAGAGACTAGAATTGTAGGAGCTGACAGTTTAAATTAGTTGATTCTTAATATTCAGTAAACTCTGTTCACTAAATGAGTGCTTTCCAAAATATGATAGGCATATCGTAGGTAGAATATTGGTAGTTTTAGAGGTACATAGATATATATTTTAATGGTTATTTGTGTATTTTAATAAATTTTAGAGAGAATATAACTAGCATACAGGCTCCGTGACATCACAAATCTTACTGCTTTGAGTAAGGCTAAAGTAGAGATATCTGACAGTAAAAAATGAATTGACTTGAAGAACACTGAGATAAATAATAGTACAGATAGTACAGTGTCATGGAAAAAAAAAACACAAAGGTAATACTGGGATTACTGAGGTTAGGGAACCCAATACCAACTCAATTTTTAGAAAAAATATTTAGTCTTTTACTGGTTTGTTTATTTTGGGGTGGAACATCTGGATCCAGATCCAGTGGATTAGACAGAGGTGATGGATCATCTGCTGTGGAGTTTCCTTGCTCTCATCAGGCCTTGATTTTCCCTACTGGAGCAAGTCATGGGGGCTAATCCAGCTGTCAAGTTAGTAGAGAGGCATGATGAGCTGTTGTCCTCCAGCTCAAGAGTCCTGAATTCTGGCCCTAGCTTTGGCACTGAGTCACTGTGTGACTTTGGGCAAGTTCTTTCCCCTAGAGTCCTCATCCCTTACATGCAGAGTTTGGACCGAGCCAACAGTTTTCATACTATATTCCTTAAAACTAGGATTCCATGCTTTCTGATTTATTTAGGACAGTCCCAGTTTACACCTGTTGTTGCAGCATAATTATTAACAGGGTCTCCTTATATGCTCAAAACTGTCTCAGTTTTAACAATAGATTATATGACTCCTTTATTTTAAGCCATCTCAAAACACAACAAGGCACAGATGTAGGGGTTGGGCATTAGGGAACATGAGCAGGCACTGCCTAGGAGACCCCCATTCCATCCAGAGCAGTTATCCTTTATCTGCTTTATATGGTAAAATTCTACATAAGATCTCGTTTGGAAAAAGAAAAGAAGGGGAATTCTGATCCTTTTAAAGATAAGAAAAAGAAAGAAAGAAAACCTCTGAACTAGATAAACTTCAAATTCCTTTCTAGCTCCAGTTTATATAGTTTGACGTTCAATGTATTCACTCTCTGTGGGAATCAGTCTTAAGATACATAAGTGAATGAAAGTGCAGCCATTTACATAGCTATGTGCAAAGTCTCAGGG
Source organism: Hylobates moloch (assembly GCF_009828535.3). Lineage (NCBI taxonomy): Eukaryota > Metazoa > Chordata > Mammalia > Primates > Hylobatidae > Hylobates > Hylobates moloch. The sequence goes on along the minus strand of NW_026652281.1, from coordinate 125,880,090 downwards.
CACGGGGAGCTAACTTTCCATTCCACCATCAAAGAGATGTCGTAGAGCATTAGGACGGAGGCTCTCCTCTCTTAACCTCACTCCTGATTCTAGGTGTCACCAGCACCAATAGGCTGAGAACTTCTGCAGGAAATGAGTTTTTCTTCTTTCATAGTTAAACTTCAGGTAATTCTGCTTTGTAGGAATTGAGATAATCCTATTCTTATGACTTGGGGGAAGGGAGCCCCTGCTTTGACATTTCTTATTTCCTTTAAACGTTATTATGTAAAATTGTTTCCCAGGCCACTGGGAATAAAAATAGTATCATGGTAATAACCACAATACAGCATTTCTCTGGCTCTGCCCCTCTGTTCTCTCAGTTACTCTCAGTTCTTTCCAGTTAGTTTTGAGACTTCTCAAAGTATCTCACGTGTAATCCAAAAACTGGCTCTCCAGGTGGCCAAGTGGGATCTGCCATTTTTCCTGCTGGGTAGATGTCAGATTTTTGCTGTCCCTGCCGGAGGTAGTTACGCTATCAAGACAGCTGGGGTGGAAAGAGAATCTGCATATCAGATAGGGTGCCCCACTCACATGGAGTTAGAACACACAAGTAAATAATTTGGGCTCTGGCTTTAGGTTGCCTGGAATTAAATCTCAACTTTGCCATTTGCTAGTTATTCAAACTCTCAGAGCCTCAATTTCCACAGGAATAATAATGGCACCTGCTTCACTGGACTGTTTAAATGAGATTATCCGTGTAAAGAATCTAGTATTTTGCCTTCATTAAATGTTACTTATTTCTCTTATTACCGCTATTATTCTGAATCACTCCCTCCACCCTTCTCTTATCCACTTATCAGGAGACTTTTTAGTGTTCCATGTAAATAAACTTCTGGTAGAACTGCCCCACAATTTCTCCTCTAGAATCCTAAAGAAAACACATCTGGATCTCAAGCTGGGTCTCTACATAGGATTGATTCAAATTCCAGTCCTTAAAAATTTGTGCCAAATATTTAAAAATAAATTTTCATTACATTTATTATATAAATTAGCTTTTTTATATTGTTATACAAATAATACATATACATGATGTAACATTTAGGCATTATAAAAACATTTCCAATGAAAAACACACCTCCCCTTCCCCATAAATCCTTAATTCTTCTACCTTGAGGCAACCACCTTCAGCAGTTTCTTGAATGTTCTCCCAGAAAGTTTTCATGCACATACACTGATATACGTATGTAATCACAACAGGTGCAGATCTGCTCCATGATTTTGGCATACTAAAGTTTTCAGCCTCCATATATGAAAGTTGATAGTAAGTAAAATCTGTCATGCTTGAAGGATTCACTTCTTAGGAGCTTAAAGGGTATGGACGATGGAGAAGGCTAGGGTCCTGATGAAAGCCCAAGATGCTCATCACTGTCATTTCTGTTGTTCCCAGAACGTGATGCTGCTGGGTATCATTGGTCCTCCAGATGGGCTCGGAGATGGTCCCCGTACTCTTCCTCTGCACTGAACCCAAGCTCAGCTACAGAAACCCTCCATGCTTTTCTTAAGAATACATGGTTTTAGGTCCATGGTCCAGTGACATTTAGCAGTCAGTACTCCAGAAAGTTTTCTATAAAAATCCTGAAACACCACAACACTACTTCATATCAGGGGAGCTGCCTCCTATGTTGTACAATTTCTTCTCCTTAATGCAGCATCTGAGCTCCTAACCCTTCTGGGAACACCCAGAGGAATTAATTCTCTCAGTTCCTAGAAAGGGCTGGGTGGGGTTTGCCATCTTCTCACCCAGTAATTTTTGATTTTGGCCATAAAACCAAGAGCTATTGACAATCCTCCGGAGCAAGAGTGTCCTAAACACTCATATTTGAGAAGAGAGGTATGGTAGGAGAAAGGCATGTGAACCTAAAGAGACACAGTCCTTACTTTCAAGTAGCTTACAAACTAGAGTGAAAGAAAGACAAATGGAAGATTTTAAACAGTGTGCTAAGCATTAGCATAAAACCATGCACAGGATACAATGAAACACAGTGGAGAACCCTAAATCAGATGTAGAGGACATCCTAGAGGGCTTCAGGGAAGCGGTGATTAACAGATGCAAAAATTTAAAAACATAATTTTAAAAATAAGGCAGTATTGTATAGTGTGATGAGCTCAGGCATTACCGTTTTACAACTTTGGGCTGGGATTTGGGCTCTCCATTAGATCATGTGTGACACTGGGTCAGTGATCCATGTATCCAAGTTTAGTTTCATTAACTACACAAAGGTGAAAAAATAATACCAATCTCTTAGAGTTATTGTGAGATGTAAATAGGATAAAATACATATAGCTCTTAGTCTAGTGTTAGAACATATTTATTATTAAGTAGCTATTTGTGATTATTTTTTATTGTTGTTACTGTTTCACACACCAGTCAGTGTTTGTGGGTCTATACAAGCTTTCTAAACATTTGGTCGTCTCTATATCTTCATAGATTGCAGAAAAGCTGTACCCCTTCATCAGAGAATATTGTGGAGGAGAGGTCACAGACACACTTGGGTATGTGAGGCATCTATGAGAAGGTGCCAGAGAGGAGGCTGTGTGAGACTTGGGGTGAATGCCAGTCAATCAGGATTTTTATCTGGAAAACACCCTGTAATTTGGAAATGCAGCTGGAAGCCAAGGTGGGAAATGGTGGGACAGTTTTGCGCCTTCAGCATCCCTAACCACTTCAAATCTCTTCTTAGCCTGAGTGCATGGCAGCATCAACAATGAAGCAGACACCCACCCACCTTCTCTGGACTATCTTTTCCATCTCCAGAAAAACACAAACAAAATGAAAGGAAGGAAAAGACACAATGGAAAAAATGTTAGGGAACATTTGCCTTTTGGCATTCCTGGCAGCAAGCAAGCCTTTCTGTTTTGCGGTACAATTATTTGGACATTTATTAATATAATACCATAGGATCATAGGATCAAAGCTTTATGGAGGTCACATGAGACCAGTCCACCTATCCATTTTCTAAATGAGGAAGCTGAGACCAAGGCAAATCCACACACACAAAAAAGAGAAAAGAATCAAAGTTGAGAACCAAAATAATCTGAGAGGTTGTTAGAGAGAAGAGGCAAAAGGCTGAGCTAGGATCAATGAGTGGTAATGTCAGGAGGGAAATTTCACTCAATAAAAGAAGGTTATTAATCCTCATATTAACTTCAAAGCTGCTCAGGAATAAGGTGGGCTACTGTATTAGTCAAGGTTCTCCAGAGAAACAGAATCAATAGAATATATATATATATATGTGTGTGTGTGTATCTGTATCTGTATTAATATGCATGTATACATGTATGCATACATGATGAGGCTTATCATATGATTTCTATTATAATATAATACAGGTATAATTGAATTATAGTATGTTACAAGATATTATAATATATATTATAAATATTATAAGATACTTATTATAACATAGTGGCCACATGACTCTGGAGGCTGGTAAGTCCCATGTTCTCCTGCCTGTAAGCTGGAGACCCAGGAAACCCAAAGGTGTAGTTCACAGGCCTGAAAGCCAGAGAGCAAATGATATAGATTCTAATCAGGTCTGAAGTCCTGAGAGGCAGGATCACCAAAGGCAATAGAAGATTGATATCCCAGCTCAGGCAATGAGAACTCAAACAGAGATAATTCACCTTCTCTTGCCTTTTTGTTCTATTCAGGCCCTCCATGGATTGGGTGATACCCACACACATTGTACATTGGGGAAGGCCATCTGCTTTGCTAGTGCACTAATCCAAATGCTAATTTCTTCCAGAAACACCACAGATACATCCAGAAATAATGTTTAGCCAGCTACTTGGGCGAGCTGTGTCCCAGACAAGTTGACACGTAAAATTAACCATCACAGCTATCTTTGGAGGCTGGACTACCAGCTATTAAAGGTACTCCAAGGCCGGGTGTGGTGGCTCACACCTGTAATCCCAGCAATTTGGGAGACCAAGGCGGGTGGATCACCTGAGGTCAGGAGTTCAAAACCAGCCTGACCAATATGGAGAAACCCCATCTCTACTAAAAATACAAAATTAGCTGGGTGTGGTGGCACATGCCTGTAATTCTAGCTACTCGGGAGGCTGAGGCAGGAGAATCACTTGAACCTGGGAGGTCGAGGTTGCAGTGAGTTGAGACTGGCCATTGCACTCCAGCCTGAGCAACAAGAGCGAAACTCCATCTCAAAACAAAAACAAACAACAAAAACAAACAAACAAACAAAAAAACAAAAAAAGGTACTCCAAAAAGTGGAGGATGAAATTGGTGAAGTAAGAGGAGGAATGGTGAATTCAATGATCTAAACTTTGCAACCTAAGCTTCTGAAGTGCAGCAAAGCAGTCAGCCAAAGGAAGTCGGGATTCTTATTACTTGATGATTCACATAAATTTACCTGTATCTGTGGCCAACCATATTTTGGAGATGGGAAGATTGCAAAGAAGAGATTTTGAAGTTCAAACACCAATGTAACCACTTATTATCTGTGTGCTTTTGAGAAAATCACAGAGTAAGTCTGTCTTTTCATCCAAAACAAGCAACTGTATTGACTGTGAAAGAAATATATGTGAAAGTGCTTTGCTAACTTGCTCATATGATTAATAATATATAAAGATAAAAAATAGCAGTGAAATATAGAACCATGCAGATAAGACCTCTGTGTACTGAATCTATTTTTAAAAATAATGATTTACCATCACAGCCGATTGAGAATCTCAAATGATCCATGTGTTTTTTGTGTGTGCAAACCAGAGATAATGGCTAGGCTTCCCAGGTGAGAAATTCTCCCCCGCTGGGAGGAAGCTGGGTGCATAGGTTACTTTAAAAGAGAGATGGTTACTCTTGTAATAAGCCCTAGGATGTCCAAGGTTTGTTGTGGCAGAAACTCCTTTAATGTCTTTATAGTTAAATTGGAATTTGGATTGTCTAGTCCAACATCCTGGGGCAAGATTCCTAGCTTCATCACTAACTAGTTATGTAACCTTGGCCAACTTACTTCAACTCTTTGAAAGTAGGTATCCTCATCTGTAAAACATAAAGGTTTTAGAATAGTACTTAGAAAAGATTAATGATTTAATAAATATAAGCGGTTTTATTGATAATGCTGGGTATCTTATTATTAGAATTGCTACCCAGAAAAAAGACAGGACTATTCCAAGACCACACAGTGAGGTGTGCATTAGGAATGGAATTCAGGGTTTTGCTCTTGCATGTTAGTACTCATTCACCACAGCCCCTTTGCTTTTTATTTAGTAACCTGCATTCATAGATTCAGCTGACAGAGGTCATTTAACTACTGACCAAATTCCTCAGTCCCAGGTCAACTTCCACCAGCTTCCACTTGTATATCCACAATCCCAAATCCTAGTCAAACTTGTCAGCTCATCTGAAGTCCTGTCACTTCCATGAAACCTTCCAGTACATTACTCAGAGAAATATTGACAACCCCCTACTTAGAAACAGTAATCTTAAAATAACTCCAAGACCTTTTGCAAGACTTGTCACTTCCCTTCTTGGCATTTTTATTTTCCCATTTGTAGAATGAGAAGGCTTTAAAAGAGTCGATAAACAATTGATTGTTGACTGGGGCTGGGCCATGTTGTAGATGACAGAACAACAACAAAAATGAACAGATCAGCTTCCTGCTCTCAAATATTTTATTGTTTACTGCAAGAGACAAGAGGAGAAATGGTGAAATGTGAAGTTTTAAATACAGTTACAAAAGTATCTGCTCACCAAGCAATAGATTCTTGATAGAAATTTGAAATAATAAGTAAAAAAAAAAAAAAGATGTACCATGTGTATGGGGGTTAGAAAAAGTGGTATTAAAATTGTGTCTTCTTAAGAAGAAGAGAAGGAGGAAAAAAGAGTAAACAGCATATGCAAAGGCTCAGAGATACCAAGAAATAGGACAAAGTGATTAATGATGACAAAAATTCTATGTGCTGAAGAAAATTTAAGAAGACCAGTGTAGGTAGAGAAAGAAGTAGAGGAAGATGAATTTGAAACTGGCCTCTGTCTCCCCCATTAGACTAATGGCAATATGAGTACAAGGATCTCTGTCAACATTTCCTCCTTTTTCTCCAGCAAATAGAAGGTGCATAAAAATATCTGCTGAAAGAGGGAAAGGAAAGATCCATGTGTCATGAGCATCATGTCGTGCTAGGGAATGTGAACTTTCTCCATACCAAATAGGGGTCCTGAAAGATTGTTAAGCACAGATAACATATGAGATTGGGTCTTTAGAAAAGATGGTATTGGATCTGGTTGGAGGACAAATAAGAAAATGTTGAGACTGGAAATAGGCATATCTGTTAGGAAGCTGTTTCACTCGCTTCGGTGAGTAAGGGCAAGGCTCTGCAATCAGTGGCAGTAGATAAATGCAGGAGGGCTTAGGGGAAGAATTGCTATGACTTGGGGGACAGTTCACTTTGGGGAGTAACAAAGCAAGAAGCACCAGGAATTACTGAAATTTCTGTCACTGAAAGTTGGCAAATGGTATTCTGTTTTGGCCTATTGAGTTAAAGATGTCTATGGATCATCTCGGAGAATGTGGCCCTGTATCTAGGTCCCTTCTGGGTCTGTCATTCCAACCTGTTCTATGTAATTCCATCTTTGCATTGCCACCCTTTCACCCCTTGCCTAGACTCCTACAGCCGTCTTCCATCGTTCCACCCACATCCATTTCATTCTCCACACAGTGGCCAGAAACTTTTTTTCTGAAACAAAAATATGATCATTTTACCTCTTTCCTTAAAGCACATCTGTGGCTCCTCAATACTGCTGAGATGAAAACTAAACTATTCAGCATGGCTACAGTCTCCAAAAGGTCTGACCTCCTGACCTCCACTCACTCCAGCATTCTTTCCTATGCTCCCCTCACCCACTCCATACCAACCATGCTGGCCTTTACTGCCTCCTTTGTGTCTGTTCTCAGCTACTGCAAGGTTTCTGCATGTGCTTTTCTCTACACCAAGAAAACTCTTTTCTCCTTCTTTGACCACATTGACTCCTACTCCTCTTTAGAGCTAAGTCAGATACCCCTTTCCCAGAGAAGACTTCCCTGATCATCCTAATAAAAATAAAAATAATATAATAGCTAACATTTATTGAGTGCTAACTGTGTCCCCCAGGTACATTAATGGATCGTACATGTATGTATTCATTTTATCATCAAAGTAACTCAATGAAGAATTGACTAACTCTATCAGTGAATCAAAATATAAACTCTTATCAACACCATGTACCTCTCTTTCTTAGCACTTTAGCATGATTGCAATTTTTATCTTTATCTGAGTAGCAATTTGATTTGTGCTTGTCTTATCCACTAGAATGAAGCTTAGCTCTGAATAATTGAGAAGTAATTTCTATCAGCCCAACCCTCCTGCAGATAACATTTCCAAACTCTGGACAAAATATAAAAGGTATGTACCTGAAAACACTGGAAAGTGAACAAAAGCCAGCAGAAACTGAGCAGCAGTTCATACTGGGAGAGCAAAGGGCACTGGATGAGCTACCTACTTTTTGAGGCTTTTTCCTAAGGGCAGACTCCAACAGGCAGAGACTGGATGTTAAAACTCAGAAAAAACTTTTTAATCTTGATGGTTTCAGACAGAGATTGGTGTTACCACCGGAGTAAGAAGGGAGAGAGGAAATGTGGAAATGAGAGAGCCACAGAGAATGCTACATTCTGCATAAAAACATTGTCTTAATCTCTGGTTGAGCCTGAAATATGCCTATGCAAGACTGAATCTAAGTTAACAGATTGGAAATTGAAAGTGCTGCCTGCTACTAGAAGGACAGAATTTAGAGTCTGAGCTTAAACAAGCTTACTGCCTATTAAAATTAAAAATCAACACTAACAGAGGTTCATAACAGAATCCAGATTCACTAATATGTCATTCATAATATTCTAGATTCGATACAAATTTCTAGACGTATGAAGAAACAGGAAACTGTTACCCACACTTGAAAGAAAAGCAGACTGACTCTGAGATGACTCAAATGTTAGAATTAGTAGACAAAAAGTTTCAAGCTACTATTATAACCATGCTAAGGGATATAAGGAAAAATAATGGTCTCTGCCAGGCACAGTGGCTCAGACCTGTTACCCCAGCACTTTGGGAGGCTGAGGCAGATGGATCACTAGAGGTCAGGAATTCGAGACCAGCCTGGGCAACATGATGAAACCCCATCTCTACCAAAAATTACAAAATTAGCCTGGTGTGGTGGCACATGAGTGTAATCTCAGTTACTCGGGAGGCTGAGGCAGGAGAATCCCTTGAACCTGGGAGGTGAAGTTTGCAGTGAGCCAGAGATCATGTCAGTGCACTTAAGCCTGGTGACAGAGTGAGATGCTGCCACAAAAGAAAGAAAGAAAGAAAGAAAGAAAGAGAGAAAGAAAGAAAGAAAGAAAGGAGGAAAGAAAGAAAAAGAAAGGAAGAGAGAGAGAGGAAAGAAAGGAGGAAAGAAAGAAAAAGAAAGGAAGAGAGAGAGAGGAAAGAAAGAAAGAAAGAAAGAAAGGAGGAAAGAAAGAAAAAGAAAGGAAGAGAGAGAGAGGAAAGAAAGAAAGAAAGAAAGAAAGGAGGAAAGAAAGAAAAAGAAAGGAAGAGAGAGAGAGGAAAGAAAGAAAGAAAGAAAGAAAGAAAGAAAGAAAGAAAAAGAAAGAAGGAAACTATCTTAATAAACAATCTCACAAAAGAAAAATGAATTAAGAAAAACTGGAAATTCTAGAGCAGAAAAATATAATATTGTAAATAAAATATTGTTGGATGAAATTAACAGCAGTTTGGAGATGACAGAAGGAGCAGCCAGTGAAAACTTGAAGACAGAGCAAAAGAAATAATACACCCTAAAGAAAAGAGAGCAGAAAAGACTAAACATAATTAAATACAGCCTTTGTGACTTGTGGGACCACATAAAAAAGATAAGAAAATGTGGCCAGGCACAGTGGCTCATGCCTATAATCCCAGCACTTTGAGAGGCCAAGGTGGGAAGGTTGCTTGAGGCTAGGAAGTCAAGACCAAGACCAGCCTGACCAACATAGTGAGACTTCTTTGCTACAATTTTTTTTTTAATAGCCAGATGTGTTGGTATGCACCTGCAGTCCCAACTACTTGTGAGGCTGAGATGGGAGGATTGCTTGAACCTGGGAGGTCAAGGCTGCAGTAAGCCATGATTGTGCCAAATTGGAATCCCAGAAAAAAGGGACTGATAGCTTGGAAGAGAAAAAATCTTTGAAGAAATAAATTTACAGGTTCAAAAATCTTGCATTTAGCCTGAGAAAAATGGCAGATTTCATGGCAGAACATTATAAATTTTCTCTGACATCTCATTAGAACTAATAGATGCCAGAAGAGAATGGAACTATGTCTTGAAAGTGCTAAAAGTAAAATGAGAGAGGAGAGGAAGAGGGGAAGGGGAGGGAAGGGAAGAGAAAGAGAGAAAGAAAGAAAAGAAAGAAGAAAGAAAGAAAGAAAAGAAAGAAAAAGAGAGAGAGGAAGGAAGGAAGGAAGAAAGGAAGGAAGGAAGGGAGGAAGGAAGGGAGGGAGAGAGAGAGGAAGAAAGAAAGGAGGAAAGAGAAAAAAGGGGAAAGAAAGAAAATAGAAAAATTAAACTTTTAAATTTAGAATTCTGTATTCCATAAAATCATCCTTTAAGAATTAAGATGAAACAGAGATATTTTCAGGTAAAATAAAACTAGAGAATTCATCACCAGCAGACAATACCATAAGAAATTCAAAAGTTCTCCAGGCTGAAGATAAATCACACCAGATTGAAACATGTTTCTTCTGTAAGAAATGAAGAATATCAGAAATGATAAATGTGTAGGTAAATATTTTTTAAAACAATTTTGTCTCTTAATTTTCTTAAAAGACATATGGCTATGTAAAGCAAATGTTGCAAGATTGAATTGTGGGGCTAATAACATTTCTATACATAAAAAATAACTATAGCATAAAGACCAGTCAGTGTTGGGAAGTAAGTGAACTTATATGATTGCAAGTTTTGTTCATTTAACATTAAGTGGCACACTAATAACTTTAAGGAGATTGAAACATTAAAAATGTATGTTGAAATTCTCTATAGCTACCACTTGAATAACAACAACAACAAGGAGAGCAACAATAATGACACAAAAGGGACAGCTGAAAAGGCAATAGAAAAATTAAAATGAAACTCTAAAAAATATTAAACTAACTCAAAAGCAGGAAAGGAAAAACAGAAGGACAAAAAATTAATGGAACAAACAGAAAATTAATTGTAACATGGTAACCCTAAATCTCCATCGGAATGTAGGCTCCATATAGGCAGAGATCATATTCATTTTTGTTCAGGGTTTATCTGAAATGTCAAATGAATAAATGAATGAGTGATTAAAAGAATGCTACTGCACACTAACTCCTGAAGGTCCTGGGTGTCTTCTTGATGACTTCTTCTGGTAAATATGACTATATTTTACATTGCTGTTATTCTACTTGCTAGAAAGTTTTCAACATTCTTTCGTGTAATTCTTTCTGTGACTCCCTGAAATGTGTGGAAAGACCTAGGTCAAAAGTTGAATTGAATAATTCTTCATGTTGAAATTGTACAAATCCACTTGTCAGGAAAATAAGCTCTGCTTCTTCACATGCCAGCCAAGGCAAAACCTGAGAGTTGCCTCAGGAGGTCTCACAGGATTTGGTGGCTTACTTTAGCTTTTGCTGTGAGATATGGCTGTTGAAAAACTAATAAGAAATACTTTTGATCATATAATCAATTTTGAATCTCAGGAGATTTCAACTGTAAGAAAAAGTACAAAAAAATCTCCAACCATGTTCAAAAGTTTGAAGGTATAAGAATGAGAGTAGGAGATCCTTTTGAAAATCAAAATTCTCTATTTTTTTGAAATAATATTTAAATATTAATGTTTGTGGACCAATATAGTAACCCAAGAGACTCTTCTTTTGAAGACAAATTCTAATTGATAACTTCCCACTGAAGATACTGTTTTTCCATAAAAAGTGGGAGGTGGACTGAAGGACTAATTCGTTTAGCAGCTATTTATTGAATATTGACTGTCACAACTTAAGATTTATTTTTTCTCAGGTGAAAAATGATGCCTAATTGAGGATCTTGTAAGGAAACTCACTTTAATAGAAGCCAGGTATACTAGAAAGTGGAATAGATTGGGAGACTGTCATTCATGAGTAATTTATGCGATGGCTGATTTCTAAAAGAAATCTTGGAATTCAACAAGAAACCTAAAATCAGAAAGTCTCATTTTAACTCCTAGCTCTGCTACTTACCATCAGGTTTCCTGAAACAAACCACAAGGCCTCTCTGAGACCCGTTTCCCTCATCTGTAAGATAGAGAAATAGCAGCACTTTCCTAAGATGAAATGAGAAAATAGATGGGAAATAGTGTTGGGTAAGTAAGAGAGTAATCAGAACCAAGAAGAAATATGTAAAGAAAAAAACATACATTTGAAAATTTGTTTGCCTTTCTACTTTTACGGCACTTGAAGCAATGTTGACTTGCTTGTACATTTTACTTTGATGTTTTCTACACTACCTTTATTAATGATAGGACCATATTAAATAGCAAACCACTAAATAATACACCCAAATATATTAGTAATTAAATATACAATAAACATAGTATTTACAATCAGTGGAAAAGGAAGAATTATACCATGAACAGTTTGAGGAGACATAAAATTCAATTCTTTTCTTATCCACATAAATTCCATCATGATAAAAATTTTAAATATACAAATGAACTAATAAAAGTACTAAAAGAAAATGTGGATATACTGTGTTTAAGTCTTGCTTGGAGTGAGGAAATTCTTTCAAAACAAGGCACAAAACTGCAGCTATAAAAAGAGTGATACATTTGCAGATATAAAAATTAAGAACTAGCCAGGTGGATGGCTCATACCTGTAATCCCAGCACTTTGGGAGGCTGAGGCAGGCAAATCACTTGAACCCAAGAGTTCGAGACAAGCCTGGGCAACGTGACAAAATCCAACTCTGCTAAAAATGCAAAAAATTATCTGCGTGTGGTGACATGCACCTGTAGTCACAGCTACCTAGGAGCCTGAGGTGGGAGGTTCATCTGAGCCTGGGAGGTCACACCACTGCACTCCAGCCTGGGCGACCAGAGTGAGACCCTGTCACAAAAATAAAAACAAAAACTGTGATGTAGAAAATTATACCATACACATAGTAAATAAATAAATAAACAAAGCAAGAGCATATTGCAACACATAAAAATGAACAGAGGGAACTTGTTTTCAATATTAAAGAGCTATGACAAGTTTGGAAGAAAAACAATGAAATTACATAAATAATATGAACAGGCAATTTACAGAAAAATAAATGAAATGGCTTCCAAATTTGTAAAAATAATCAGGTTCGTGAATAATTTTAAAAATGTAAATGAGAACATTGAAATATCTTTTTTTCATCCATAAGATGGATGAAGATTTTAAAAATGACAATACAGCATAGCCAAGGGTGCAGAGATTCACTTTCATACGCAGTGAGTGTGAGTACAATTTGGTAAAACGTCTTTGAGCAAGAATTGGGCAAAATCTGCTCAACTTCTAAATGCCCAACTTTTTGGACAGCAAAGATATACCTACATGACCATTTATCATAATTACTTTTGTGTAGTAGCAAGAAACTAAAAATAATGGTTTTCCATTCATAGACAACTATTAAAATATAAAACATTTATTTAGTAGTAAAATAAAAAGCCATAAAGGAAGAATGAAGTAGAGTTTTATTGTAGCTCTAAAATATATTGTTAAGTGACTAGAAAAAATCCTAAATATTATATATGGTATATGCCTTTTATGTAAAAAAAAAAAAAGGTGGCATGTTTGTTCTAGTAGACTCAAAAGAATGAAAAGATAACTGCTCAATAAATATTCTTCAAGTGGATTAACTCACCTGCTTCATTGAATGACATGATAGGCCCTGTTTATCTATGATGAAGCTATACTTTTCAAGGCTTAAAGCTCCCCTTAGAATCCCTCTTCACCTGCTTCTAATGTGCTCAGAAGAAAGCACATACATATACCTATACATATATACATATACATAGACACACGTGTTTTCTTTTAAATAATAAGTAAGCACTAGGAAAAAAATCCTTTAATAAACATTCACAAGCAACAATTAATAATCCAAAGAAGCTGCTAATGTTTGTTAATTGCAAATGACATGAGGTTAAACCCAAACTAGCTTATGCAAAATATGGCATTTATTAGGTTTGGCTTTAAGCACAGCCATATCGAGGGGCTCAGATGATATCCTAGAGACATTTCTTTTCTCCTCTTCTTTCATGTCTCCTTTTCCCCCCTGAGGGTTGATTTCATTCTTTACAAATGTAGTGGACATCTTTCATCTCTTGGACAATAAGGCAGCAAGCAAATTTAGGCTCACATTTTTTCTGTTCCTTGAACCTAGAGGGTGAAGTAAAAACTCTCATTCTGCTCCCAAGCAGAAAATCTCAAAGAAGAGCTCTGATTGGCCCAGAAGAGGTTACATGCACTCCTGTGAAACCAACACTGTGGACAAGAACACTATGTGTGGTTAGAGCCTGGCTTACCCACTGATCTTTGTGCTGGCATTAAAGAAGATGGGAGGACTACTGTGACTGGTAGGCCAATCAGAATCAGGTGATTCAAATCACATAATTACTTTCTTACAGTGGCTCCATTTGAGAGGGAATCACTGCATATCTTTTAGCATTGCTGATTAGGGTATTGCCCACTTCTTATAGATGCATGATAAATGCTGACCCACAATTCTTTCTTTTTTTGAAGGGCAAGAATTAAACAGGAATTGCTATGAGTTGAGAGATAAATAGGAGACATTGTTTTTCTCTCTCTCTTAACATTCTTTTTCTTATATTAGCTGAAAATTAAAGACATTGAGGTTTGGATTGGTCAACGTATACAGCTGGGTTTTTCAACAGGCGTGCTTATTTGACTATGAATTTATTAGGACAGGGATTATGTCCAATAGGCTTGCTGTTATATCAGCAACACCTAGTACATAGCCTGAAATATGGTGATTGCTCAATAAATATTTGTTGAGAGAAGGAAGGAAGGAAGGAAGGAAGGAAGGAAGGAAGGAAGGAAAGAAAGAAGGAAGGGAGGGAGGGAAGGAAGGAAAGGAGGGAGGGAGGGAGGAAGGGAGGGAGGGAGGGAGGCAGGGAGTTGGTTTAGCCTCATACTGTTAGATCCTTAAGGCACCAGATATAAGTATGCCAAAGAAAAACTTTGACTCTAAGATGAAAATTCAGTTGAGAGTCTTATCAAATCATGTAATACAAAGAAAATCATGTTTTGTTTTTGTTTTTTTTTATTAGCAGAGATGGCAGTTAAGACCAGAGATAAGCAAAAAGTATAATTCACATATTTACTCCATTAAATATTTTGTGGCTTAAGACAGTTTTCTTTTTATGATGGTTATGACATTTTTGAAAATACACACACGTACCCACTCAACAAAATGTGTTATCTCATTTTTGCTTACCTGTACCTTCAGGAACTCTCTTCATCTCTCTGGAAAATAAAGCTGAATGCAAGGCATCCTGCCTACCTTACTCAGAGTTAAAATGCACAGGTGGAAATCCTGAGACTTTTTAGAACAGAACTTGCAGTTGAAACATTAGATAATATTAGCAGACAACATACACAGTGAAGAAAATCAAATATAGAAATACGGACAACTCCTACTAAGTATTATGAAAAGAAAAATAGAATATAGATTGCTATGGGCTGAAATTATTATGGAGTGGCTTTTTGTAGATTATTTGGTAATGTAAGTAGGACTTGAAGTAGCTTAGAATAATTTAAAGAGATGAATGACAATGGAGAGGCGATGTCAAGAGCAAGGGCAAAGATGAAAGAACAGGAAGGCGCAGAGTTTTCTCTGGGTCTCAATAAGAGAATCCAAATGACCAGGGTGCAAACCGTAGGTGAGGAAAGCAGAGCAGGTGTGATAGCCCAGTGGCAGGACCTGGAATGTCAGAAAGAGAGGTTTGAACTTATATTCGATAGTCATATTAAAGCTATCAGAAGTTCTTGAGTCTAGGACTGACATGAAGAAAGTATGTAGGTAAGATTAGTTCTTACCTGGAATGATTAAGAGGTAGAGAGACCCCAAACAGGAAGCCCCATTGGAAAGGTATTATAGAGTGATGTTAGCAAGATGATGGAATAGAAGTTTCCAGCCCTTATTCCTTTACAGAAACGTGGACTTAACAGCCACCCATAGTCAAGAATACCTTCCTGAGATCTCTAGATTTCAGTTAAGACATTACAGCACTCAGGTGAAGAATAGAAAAAGAAAGGACACATTTCAGAGAGTAAGAATAGTTGCACTTTACCCACACCACTTCTCTTGCAAGCCAACACAGCACAGCACTGAGGAAGATTCCATCAGCCTGTGGGTTATTTCATAAGGGAAAGGGAGAGTGATGTAAGTATCTGACTTTGCCATGGACCCTGGCAGCAGGTTTGCCTTAGACCGAGACATTAGGCTCACCTGCCCATGGACTCAGGCATCACACCTATCAATCTGTAGACTCTAGCAGTAGGCCCATCCATGGACTCTGCCACTAGGTCTGCCCACCCGTGGACCCTGCCAGTTGGTCTGCTTAGAGTCTCTAATCAGGGTGGTGAAAGGCTTTAATGAAGCAACAAATCTGTAAAGACTGGAAGAGATGACCACTTCTTCAAAAGCATAGACATCAATGCAGGGCTACAGGGATCATAAAGAATCAGGAAACTATGATGCTGCCAAAGGAAAAAAAAACTTCAGTAAATGAACCTAAAGAAATGGATATCTATGAATTACCTGACAAATAATTTAAAATAAGTATCTTAAAGAATTTCAGTGAGCTACAAAAGAACATGATAGATGACTAAATAAAATCACAAAGCAATACATGAACAAAATGAGAAGTTCAACAAAGGGATAGAAACAATAAAAAAGCATCAAATAAATTTTGTAAATGAAGGACACAGTTACTGCGCTAAAAAAATTCAATAGACAGCTTCAACATCAGACTCAATCAAGCAGAAAAATCAGTGAGCTCAAAGACAGTTTACTTGAAATAACACAGTTAGAAGAACAAAACAAAGAAAATGAGTGAAAAAAAGCCTATAGGACTTAAGGGACACCATCAAGCAAAACTCTATATGCATTACAGTAGTTTAAAAAAGAGAAGAAGGAGAAAACGAAGAAGAAAGTTTATCTCAAGAAATAATGGCTGAAAACTTCACATTTCTAAGGATGAAAATGAACTTTCAAATTCACTAAGCTTAAAGGATCTTAAGTAGTTTGAACCTAAAGATGTCTACACTGAGACACATTATAATTGAATTGTTGAAATTCGAAGATAAAGAGATACTTTTGAAAGCAGCAAAGAAAGAGTGACTGGTCACATACAAGAGAACCTTTAGAACATGATCAGTATATTTCTCATTAGAAACCTTCCTGAAGGTGAGGAGGAAGGTGGGTAATATATTAAAAATGCTGAAAGAAAAAAAAAAACCCTGCCAACCTTGGCAAAACTATTATTTAAAAATGAGGGCGATAAAGACTTTCCTAGACAAACAAACACTTGAAGCAGTTTATCACCATTAGAATCTGCCTTACAAGAAGTGCTAAATAGAGTCCTTCAAGTTGAAATGAGAGAACACTAAACAACACAAAAGCACATGAAAGTATAAATCTCATTGGTAAATGTAAATATATGGACAAATACAGAATAATGTAATGCCATAATAGTAGTACAAAAATCACTTTTAACCTTGGAGTAAACATTAAGAGACAAAAGTATTAAGAATGACTATAACCACAAAAAATAGTTTATTAATACAAAATATAAAAAGAAGTAAATTCTGACATTAATAACATAAAGTGTGTGTGGGGAGGAAGTAAAGTTGTAGCTTTCATATGCAGCTGAAGTTATCACCTCAAAAAATCCTGTTATAACAATAAGAAATTTTATACATGCCACATGGTAACCACACAAAAAAAATCCTGTAGCAGATTCAGAAAAGATAAAGAGAAAAAAGTCAAAGTTTATCACTATAAAAAAACATCAAACAAAGGAAAATAGCAAGAGAAATAGAAATGAACAAAAACACTACAAAGCAGACAGAACATTACCAACAAAATGGCAATAGTAAGCTCTTACCCATAAACAATTACTTTAAATGTAAATAGACTCACCAACCAAAAGATAGAGTGGCTAAATGAAATTTTTTTAAGATCCAACTATATATTGTCTGCAAGAGACCAACTTTAGATGTAATGACACACATAAGCTGAAAGTGAAAGGATGAAAAATATATTATTTTAAGACAAACTGTCATAAGAGACAAAGAAAGTTATTACATAATGATAAAATCAATTGGACAGGAAGATATAACAATTATAAATATATATGCACACTATATCAGAATATCTAAACATATAAAGCAAACATTGACAGACCTGAATGGAGAAATAGACAGCAATACAATAAATAGTAGGGGACTCCAATACCCCACTTACAGTAATGGACAAATCATTCAGACAGAAAATCAATAAGGAAACAGTGGAACTGAACAATACTATAGACCAAATGGACCTAATGGTAATATACAGAACATTCTATCCAACAGCATCAGAAAGCACATTCTTCTCAAGTGAGCATGGAAAATTATCCACCATAGATCACAAGCTAGATCGTAAGACAATCCTTAAAAAATTTAAGATTCAAATCATTCTAAATATTTTTTCAGCCACAATAGGATGAAATGAGAAATTAATAACAAAAGGAACACTGAAAAATTTATAGGTACATGAAAATTCAAAAAAACACATTCTTTGACAATCATTGGATCAAAGAATAAATTAAAGGGAAATTAGACAATATTTTGAGACAAATGAAAATGATAATACAACATATCCAAACTTATGGAGTGCAGCAAAAGCAGTACTAAGAGGGAAGATTTATAATAATAAACACCTAGATTAAAAATAAAGACCTGAAATAAATAACTAACATTATACCTCAATAAATTAGAAAAATAACAAACTAAGCCAAAAGTTAACAGGAGGAAGAGAATAGAGATTACAGAAAAAATAAGTGAAATATAGCATAAAAAAGCATTGGAAAACATTAATAAAAGTAAGAGTTGGTTATTTAAAAAGATAAGCAAAATCAACAAAAGCTTAATTAGGCTAAGAGAAAAAGAGATAAGACTTACCTAAATAACATGTTCCAGAAATGGAATAGGAGACAACTACAACCAGTAATGAAATGAAAAAGATAAAGAAATAAGAAAGCTCATGGAGAATTACTAGTGAGAATTATATGCCAACAAATTGGACAACATAGGAGAAATGGATAAATTTCTAGAAACATACAACCTACCAAGACTAAATCAAAAAGAAATAAAAAGCTTAAACAGACCAATAACTGTTTCTATTTAACTGTTCATTCAATATAAGGAGATTGAATCAGTAATCAAAATCTTCCAGCAAAGAAAAGCCCAGGACCAGATGGCTTCACAAATAAATTCCACCAAACATTAAAAAAATTAACACAAATTTTTATTATGCTCTTTAAAAAACAGAAGTAGAGGGAACACTTCCAAATTCTTTGTGATGTCAGCATCACCCTAATACAAAAGCTGACAAAAATATCAGATAAAAAGGAAACTACAGGGCAATATCCTCAAAGAACATGAGTGCAAAAATCCTCAAATAAATAATAACAAACCAAATTTTTCAGCATATTAAAAGGACCATACATTGTGACCAAGAAGAAATTATCCCTGGAATGCAAAGATGGTTCACATATGCAAATCAAACAATATGATACATCACATTAACAGAATAAAGGATAAAAATCACATGATCATTTCATTAGATGCAGAAAAAGCATTTGGTAAAATTCAACATCCTTTCATGATGAAAACACTCAAAAAGTTAGGTATAAAAGGAACTTACGTTAACACAATAAAGTCCGTATATGCAAAGTCCATATATACAGCTAACATTATAGTCAATGGTGAAAAACTGAAAGATTTTCTTCTAAGATCAGGAACAAGACAAGGATGCTCACTCCCACCACTTCTATTTACCATAGTATTGGAAGTTCTAGCCAGAGAAATTAAGCAAGAAACAGAAATAAAACATACCCAAATTGAAAAGGATAGCATAAAATTAACTGTTTGCAGATGACATAATCTTATATGTAGAAAAATCTAAAGATTACACAGACAAACAAACACACACACAACCTATTAGAACCAATAAACAATTTGGCACAGTTGTAGAATACAAAATCAACACATATTTCTATACACTAACAAAAATCAACTGCATTTCTATAGATTAACAATGAATTATTCAAAAAGAAAATTAAGAAAACAATCTCATTTACAATAACATCAAAAATAATGTAATACTCTGAAATAAACTTAACCAAGGAGGTGAAAGGCTTATATACTGAAAGCCATTAAACACCAATGAAAGAAATTAAAGGAGATACAAATAAATGTAAAGGCACCCTATGTTTATGTATTAGAAGAATCAATATTGTTAAAATGTCTACACTACTCAAAGCAATCTATAGATTCAGTGCAATCTCTATTAACATTCCAATGACATTTTTTAGAGAAACAGAAAAAGTAATCCTAACATTCATATGAAACCAGGGAAGACCTGAAGAGTCAAAGCAATTTTGAGTAAGAACAAAGCTGGAAGTTCCTGATTTCAAAATACGTTACAAAGCTACAGCAATCAAAATAGTATGGTACTGTGGCATAAAAAACAAAAACATATAGACCAGTGGGATAGAATCGAGACCCCAGAATAAACCCATGTATATTTGATCAATTGATCTTTGACAAGGACGTCAAGAATACACAATGGGAAAGGATAGTCTCTTCAACAAATTGTGCTGGGAAAATTGAATATCCACATGAAAAAGAATAAAATTGGACCTTTATCTTATACCATACACAAAAATCAATTCAAAATGGGTTAACTACTTAAATGTAACACCTGAAAACATAAAACTTCTAGAAGAAAACACAGAGGAAAAACTTCCAGATATCAATCTTGGCAATAATTTATTGAATATGACAGCAAATACACAGGGAACAAAAGCAATATTAGACAATTGGGATTACATCACCCTGAAAAGCTTATGTACAGCAAAGGAAACAATTAACAAATTGTTAACAAATTGTTAAATGTAGCCTACAGATGGGAGAAAATATTTGCAAGCCATATATCTTATAAAGAGTTAATGTCAAAAACATATAAGGAACTCCTACAACTCAATAGCAACAAACAAACAAAAAAATAACTCAATTAAAAATTGGACAAAGGGCTTAAATAGACATTTCTCCAGAGAAGGCATACAAATTGCCAACAGGTATATGAAAATATTTCCAACATTTCTAATCAGGGATATGTAAATCAAAGCCACAATAAGATATCACCTCAAACTAGTATTTTCAGAAAACCAACAGATAACAACTGTTGGTGAGGATGTGTAATAGACAATAAAGAACCTTGTACAATGTTCTTAAAGCCACTATGTAAAAGAGTATAAACTTTTCTTTAAAAATTAAAGATGAAGATACCATTATTATCTAGCAATCCCACTTCAGGGTATGCATCCAAAGGATTTGAAATCAAGATCTTGAAGAGATATCTGCTCTCCCATGTTCATTCCATTATTATTCACAATAGCCAAGACATGAAAAAAACCTAACAGTCCATCAACAAATGAATGAATAAAGAAAATGTGACATTCCATGCTCATGGATAGGAAGAATCAGTATTGTGAAAATGGCCACACTGCCCAAAGTAATTTATAGATTCAATGCTATCCCCATCAAGCTACCAATGACTTTCTTCAAAGAAGTGGAAAAAACTACTTTAAATTTCATATGGAACCAAAAAAGAGCCCACATAGCCAAGACAATCCTAAGCAAAAAGAACAAAGCTGGAGGCATCACACTACATGACTTCAAACTATACTACAAGCCTACAGTAACCAAAACAGCATGGTACTGGTACCAAAACAGATATATAGACCAATGGAACAGAACAGAGGCCTCAGAAATAACACCACACATCTACAACCATCTGATCTTTGACAAACCTGACAGAAACAAGCAATGGGGAAAGGATTCCCTACTTAATAAATGGTGTTGAGAAAATTGGCTAGCCATATGCAGAAAGCTGAAACTGGATCCCTTCCTTACACCTTATACAAAAATTAACTCAAGATGGATTAAATACTTAAACATAAGACCTAAAACCATAAAAACCCTAGAAGAAAATCTAGGCAATACCATTCAGGACATAGGAATGGGCAAAGACTTCGTGACTAAAACACCAAAAGCAATGACAACAAAAGCCCAAATTGACAAATGGGATCCGATTAAACTAAAGAGCTTCTGCACAGCAGAATATACTACTATCAGAGTGAACAGGCAACTTAGAGAATGGGAGAACATTTTTGCAATCTACCCATCTGACAAAGGGCTAATACCCAGAATCTACAAAGAACTTAAACAAATTTACACCACACACACACACACACACACACACACACAGAGAGAGAACACAAACAACCCCATCAAAAAGTGGGTGAAGGATATGAACAGACATTCTGCCAGTTAGAATGGCGATCATTAAAAAGTCAGGAAACAACAGATGCTGGAGAGGATGTGGAGAAATGGGAACGCTTTTACACTGTTGGTGGGAATGTAAATTAGTTTAACTATTGTGGAAGACAGTGTGGTGATTCCTCAAGGATCTAGAACCAGAAATACCATTTTACCCAGCAATCCCATTACTGGGTGTATACCCATAGGATTATAAATCATTCTACTATAAAGACACATGCACATGTATATTTATTGTGTCACTGTTCACAATAGCAAAGACTTGGAACCAACCCAAATGCCCCTTAATGATAGACTGGATAAAGAAAATGTGCACATATACACCATGGAATACTATGCAGCCATAAAAAAGGAGGAGTTCATGTCCTTTTCAGGGACATGGATGATGCTGGAAGCCATCATTCTCATCAAACTAACACAGGAGCAGAAAACCAAATACCACATGTTCTCACTCATAAGCGGGAGCTGATCAATGAGAATACATGGACACAGGGAGGGGAACATCACACACGGGGGCCTGTTGGGGGGTGGGGGGGCTAGGAGAGGGATAGCATTAGGAGAAATACCTAATGTAGATGACGGGTTGATGGGTGCAGCAAACCACCATGGCACATGTATACTTACATAACAAACCTGCACATTCTGCACATGTACCCCAGAACTTAAAGTATAATAAAAAATGTATGTAAAAAAAAAGAAAATGTGATGTATGTATACAATGGGATATTATTCAGCCTTAAAATGGAAAGGAAATCCTGCCATTTGCAAAAGTATAGATGTACTTGGAGGATATTATGCCAAGTATTATAAGCCAGACACAGAACGACAAATACAACATGACACTATTTAAGAAATATAAAATAGTCAAACTTTTGGAAGCAGAGAATGAATGGTGGTTGCCAGGGACTGAGGAGTGGACATATTAGAAGGTGTTAGTTGAAAGTTTCAAAGGTTTGGTGATAGATAATGAATAAGTTCTAAAGGTTTACTGCACAACAAAGTGCTTATAGTTAACAATACTGTATAGTATACTTAAAAATTTGCTGAATGTGTAGATGTTATGTGAAGTGAGCTTATCACATACACACACACATACATACAAATAATATATAAGAGGAGAAGAGAAAAATTTTGCTTTATATTTATCTCCAAACTCGTCAAGTTGTACATGTTAAATATGTGTAGCTTTTTGCATGTCAATCCTAACTTAATAAAGTGGCTTAAAAGAAGAAGAGTATTATAAGGTTCAAACCACAAGAAGAAAGCCAGAAGAAAGCAGGTAGTCCTGGGAGAGACACTATACCACTGTGGTTTTCAAGTCTGAGACACTGACCAGCCCCTTTAAGAAAAAAGAAATTTCTCATAGTCCCCATCATTGATATGTCCCTTTTATTATAATGTTATTTACACATACACAAACATAAAAGTAGGAATAAATCATTCATTTTATAGCTGTATATAACCAAAGTAGCAAAAACAAACTTTTTAGTTAAATGTACTATAAATAAAATTATAAAACAACTAAAATTGAAGTGGCCAAATTGATTGTGATGGATAATCCCACATGGCTAAAAGGAATTCTCTGCTCACATCTAGTCTAGTGAGGTTCTTTGGAGTTTGACTTGTCTATTCACTCTTGAGCCTCAGTTCTTTCATCACACTTTCTCTATGGGCATTGTTGCAAAGCTTTAGTCCCATGAAGATCCATGATGTCATCTGACTTTCACTTGATGCAAGTATATCACTTTTTCATTAAGATTGCCTCCATTTTTTTCATTAACTCATGACAACTGAGTACTATTACTTGGATACAATTTGTTTGCAAATACAACAAATACAAGCACTGAAATCTCATAAGGTAGTCATGCAGGTAACCCAAGCATGAGAAACATTTGAATGAGAAATTCAAATGCAAAATTGTAGCATTACCATACGATGCCTAAGAATTTGTGGATATCTGAGGCTGCACTGAGAAGCACTAGTGCTATAGAAAGATTTACTGTGCCTACAGCCTCTTTCTAAGGGAGCTGACCTTTCTAAGCTTCTGCTGCTCAAGTGGCTATATCCTGTGCCTTATCACCCATTGGCCTTTCCCCATCTCTGCACTCTGGCCTCCCATTCTGGCCACTGTGGTTGGGGCAGGAAGGGGCTGTGCACTTGAACCATGAGCATGCAATCCACTGGCTGGCTAGTGGCCAGAAATTTTTAGATGCAAAAAAAGAAGTTGGAAACATTTCCACCCTCTCACTTTTCTCCCCAAAACATGGAGGAAAGTTACCAATTGACAACACACACGAATGCAGAAAGGTGATGCCAAATAAGAGCTAGAGAGCTATGTCACTCATGAGTAAAGTGAAGTTATGCGGCCGTGGACACCATAACCACTTTGAGTCACTCTTCAGTTTTAGATGCCTATAAACCCAGCTCAAGTTAACCTCAGAAAAAAAAAAAAAAAAAAAAAAAGGCTGGGCGCAGTGGCTTCTGCCTGTAATCCCAGCACTTTGGGAGGCCGAAGCAGGTAGATCAGGAGGTCAGGAGATCAAGACCATCTTGGCTAACACGGTGAAACCCCGTCTCTACTAAAAATACAAAAAATTAGCCGGGCATGGTGGTGGGCTCTGTAGTCCCAGCTACTCGGAAGCCTGAGGCAGGAGAATGGCGTGAACCCGGGAGGCGGAGCTTGCAGTGAGCCAAGATTGCACCACTGCACTCTAGCCTGGGCGACAGAGGAAGACTCCATCTCAAAAAAATAAATAAATAAATAAAAGGAAATGTAGGCCCAGTGTGGTGGCTCACGCCTGTAATCTCAGCACTTTGGGAGGCTGAGGTGAGTGGATCACCTGAGGTTGGGGGTTCAAGACCAGCCTGGCCAACATGGTGAAACTCCATCTCTACTAATAACACAAAAATTAGCCAGACATGGTGGTGCACGCCTGTAATCCCAGCTGCTCGGGAGGCCAAGGCAGGCGAATTGCTTGAACTGGGGAGGTAGAGGTTGCAGTGAGCCAAGATCACGCCATTGTACTCCAGCCTGGGCAACAAGAGCGAAACTCCGTCTCGAAAAATATATAAATAAATAAAAATAAAAAAGGAAATGTAATTGCTCCAAGATGGGAAAATCAATGATTTCTTCTGAACCAAGCCTTTCTCTTTCTACTAGTTCTATTATCCTATATGTTTACTTTATTCCAAGACATCACATGAGGGTAAGAAGGAAAGTGGACACATCACTCTATCAACAAATAAAAGTCTTGCATCTCGTTAGCTCTAACCAAGTCTATGGGCCCATCCCTGAAGAAATTTGTGAGACCTAAAGAGTTTAAGGCTCTGATTCACATGCCCCATCCTTAGAGTAATAAATTATGTTGTTACATCTTCTATAAGCACATGGACTCAAAACAAGAGCAGGTGTTCCCCGGACGTGAACTTGGAGAAGGGTAAAGGGGCATTTGGCAGCAACAGCATCACATATCTACTACACATCCCTGTAGGCCCCAGTTTCTTTGTAGATTGGTTATAATAATAATCCTTCTCTGCCTCTCTCTTAAGACTGCTGTGAGAATCAAATGATGAATTGGATGTAAAAATGTTTCTGAGCTACAAAATGCACACAGCATAAGGTATTATTGCTTAAAGGGCTCACTATCTCCCTCTTTCGAGTGCACAAGCTCATAATCAAGCTGAATGGGCAGTTTCCACCCTACTGACTGTAACAAGTTTCCTGGGATCAGTTCCTCTTGCAGGATTCAAGAGTGTAATCCTGATTTTATTTTGGGCAGCACGTGTAGTTCACAAAATGCAAACATTTCTCATTTTAATTACCTTCACTGGAGCTTTATGGAGTCATTCATTTTCATGATACTAAGGCTTTCCCATTATCCATATCTTCTTTTACTTCATAAGCTTAGAAGGCATGGACAACTTGCATTTTTACCAGAATGTAGAATGGAAGAGAATGGTTGTAGCTCAAAAGAGGAAGGGGCCAAGAAAGCTAACAACTTCTGCATACTGAAGGCTTCCTTGATTTTGAAATGCGTATGTTTCAACAACCGGAGAACATTGCATTCCTCGCATGTCTTCTTTGGGACAGTGCACAGTTTGAAGTAAGATTTGTTAGGTTAGATTGGTGTTTAGATAAGCAACCCTTCAGGAGGGATGGCCAGTGATGAGAGAGGCGGCAGATTTGGCAACAATAGTAGTGAAACAATGGGGCCTGCTTGCTGGGTGTCTTTGATGTAAAACTGAGCCTGGGTATTCCTGAAAGAAGCTGAAAACTAAGGCACGTATGGAAAGGTTCTGATGAGAATTTTGAGTTATAAATTGGAAAAGCATACGTGAACTTCTGGATTTTTATAACTGTATTGGATATCAATCCCATCCTTAGTTCTAAGCAAATTCAATACACACTTGTGTCAATTTTTTATATACAACTTGTGTCAACATAAGGGTTATTTTTTTTAAGGTAATCTTTGGAGAAAGATGGCTTGGAAATCTATCAATTCCTTGGTAATCTGCAGGCCACTGTAGCATAGAGTGCCTTTTTGGGAATAATAAAATGGCACCTGCTCCAAATGGATAAGTACAAGAAGGTCAGTTCTCCTCCAGGCTAAGGCAGTGCCTTATCAAGGCTCTTGCCTGGCTCAGGATGGAATCCCAGGTACCGGCACAGATGATACACTCATGAAATAAAAACTTGACAACCTGTGCATCCTAGTTTATTTGAATTTGGGGATACAGAAAAGACAAAAGAGACATACCTGTTGTTTTAGTCAGTGTTTTAGGAGACAGCTCCTTAGAGCAGAAGTTAAGGAAGGGCCTGAAAGAGAATTAACTAAAACGACATTTTAAAACTTGGGTGCATGATCTTCAACCCAAGGAATTTCTGTGTAGGATGTCAGGGGTAAGAGCTAGATGTGCATCTTGAAAACGCTCCCTGTGATATGCTGATGCCCAGTCCTGGCTGCATCAGTTAGTTCCTGGCCGGCTTACTGAGATCATTGGATATCTCTTTTTCCCTCCCTCCTTGAATTTATTGGGTTCCTCAACATGTGGTCAGAAATAGCTTTCTGAGACACCCCTTCTCCCTACTTACAAACCCCACTGTTCAGTAATCCCTCCCTCCTCTGAATTCTTTTAGCACTTTATCTTGCTCACACAACACTTATCACCATGTTCTGTATTGTAGTTATTTATGAACATGTCTTATCTTCCAACACATAAGCCCCAAAAAGGCTGAGACTCTGCGACATCCAGACTCTGGGGCCCTTGGATTGCTTTCTGCCTGGGTCTGCAGGCATATTTTACTTGGCTTTGCAGCATGTTTAAAACTTTTCTGATACTTGCCAGCTTTTAAAAATCAAGATATATTCCCCCTACTCTCCAATTCTCCCCTAAACATAATGACCATTGTGCAATGATTTTTCGGTTAAAATATTTGAAGACCTGTCAACACAGGCCCCACATTCCTGGGATTGCTACTGTTGAGTGGAGCTGAGCAGCCGTTTCCCCTTTCAATTGGGGGTGGTAGTCTTCAGTTCTCGGTAGCCTCCACCACTCTGTGTTGTCTTACTGGGCTGCTGTGTCATTCACATTTCCCTCCTGGCACTTGTTGGACATTTGAATTTAACACCTCATTAAGTAATTTTGATTTCTACACAGTATCTGACTTTCTATAGGGGCTTCATAAATATTTTTCAAATGGCAAAACCAAAGTCTAAATGCTCCAGGGGATGGGTACTTAAGTTCATGTCTTTCTCTAAGCTGCCAGATATGAGTCATAAGAAGAACCCCAAAAAAAGTCTATTAGATTTTGTATTGTGGCTTTCCCCAGTTAAGAATTATGAGCTAGTTCCTCATTTTCAAGAGCTTTATCTAAATCTCTTTACTCCCCAGCTGCCAAGTAGCTAAGCCATCCTTCTCATGCTGGAGGAAATGATACTAAACTTGGGAATTTCAGTGAGCAGGTTGTCCTTAACCCGTCTCTCTGAATTTTTGTGTTGTAGCTTGCTATTCATCAGGGCTTTCAAAGTTGGCTTCATGTAACTCTCCACTGGAAAGTCCCTTAGGGAAAAAGTTTTTGTCTGGAAATACTTTTTTTTTTTTTTTTTTTTGACTGCCAGGATAATCATCACTTCTTAGTAGGAGATATAAATAGGAGAGTGCTTTCAACAATGATTTCTGAAATTTAAACTCATGTCCTCGGTCATCTAATTAAAGTCCCTCAATGCTCTCCATCCCTATACCCTCAAGTCTAGGATGGAACCAGTCATGAAAATTTTAGGAGACATGTGTGATATTTTAAAATTTTATTTGTCTTGTATTTATATTTTGTGGTTACCTGCTATTAATGGTAAATATTACATTTTTTTCTCTATATAGTACAGTGATAATATTTCTCTTAAAAATATTTTAAGTATAACATTAAATTCATTGTAAGAAAAATAAGGAAGTAATAGCCTTGATAGAATGAAGATAGGGCAGAAGTGGTGAGGTTGCTCCAAGTGTGACACTTGTTAGGAAAACACTGAACTTTAAGGTAAAGTCAGAGGCCATCCCTTCACAGGCCATCGCCCTCTCTTTGATCTCAGCTCTCACCATTTTTTGTCTCCCTTTCCATTGTACATCCTAATGAAACAGGGACTTTTTACAGTTCCTCAGATATACCAGGAGATTCCCCAACTTTTCACAAATGGTACCACAAATTCTAGGTCTTCTTCCTGGAGAGTATTTGCTATGCCTTCCTCTAAGTATCCCCACTCCCACTGCGCCCTCAGCCCTTTCTTCCCCCATCTGGCTTATGTGACTGGCTCCCTCTCATCCTTCAGTAATGCTGCCTCTTCAGAGAGGATCACCTGGACCATCCTGTAGGAGATGGGTCTTGTCTCCCGTTTTCCTGTTACAGCATCCTGCCTCCTTCCTTCCACAAGATTGTGTTGTTACCACAATCTGTTAATCTTTTAAAATGTATTTATTCTCACTATGCAGCCATAAAAAGGAAGAAGATCATGTCCTTTGCAGGGACATGAATGGAGCTGGAGCCATTATCCTCAGCAAACTAACACAGGAACAGAAAACCAAACACCCCTGGTTCTCATGTACAAGTGGGAGCTGACCAATGTGAACACATAGACACAGGGAGGGGATCTACACACTGGGACCAGTTGGATGGGGTGTGGGGGGAGGGAAAGCATCAGGAAAAATAGCTAATGCATGATGGGCTTAATATTATGCCTAGGTGATCGGTCGATAGGTGCAGCAAACCACCATGGCACATGCTTACCTATGTAACAAACCTGCACATCCTGCACACGTACCTCGGAACTTAAAATAAAATTTTTTAAAAATGTATTTATTCTCAGCCAGGCACAGTGGCTCACACCTGTAATTCCAGCACTTTGGGAGGCTGAGGTGGGTGGATCACAAGGTCAGGAGATCGAGACCATCCTGGCTAACACGGTGAAACCCTGTCTGTACTAAAAATACAAAAATTAGCCGGGTGTGGTGGCGGGCGCCTGTAGTCCCAGTGACTGGCGAGGCTGAGGCAGGAGAATGGTGTGAACCCAGGAGGCAGAGCTTGCAGTGAGCGGAAATTGCGCCACTGCACTCCAGCCTGGGCAACAGAGCGAGACTCTGTCTCAAAAAAAAAAAAAAAGTATTTATTCTCTTGATTATTTTATGTATCTCTCACTGCATTGTGAGTTCCTTGAGAACAGAGCCCTTGTGTCCTGTTCACTGCCATATTTCCAATGGCCAGCAGAGTGCTGGGCAATATGGGTGCTCAGTAGATATCTGATGAATGAGTGAATGTTCTTCCTGCCCTCGTACCTTGGTGGGTTTCCTCTCATCATTCAAGGCCCATCCAGTGCATGAGGTGCTCCTCTGAGAAGACTTCCTGCCCCTTCCTCAACCAACATAGGTAGTCATTCTCTTTTGGGTTCACAAAGCATCATCTACACACCACCATTATAGTATCAAATACAATAAATTGTAACTGGGTTGAAGGTCTCTTTGCCCCACAAGACCATGAGCTCCTTGAATACCCAGCCCTTCCCATTCTGCCCCATACAGACATCATCTAGTATTCATCCTCTGTTTTTTTAACTTTTAGGGGTACATGTGTAGGTTGGTTCTATGGATAAATTGCATGTTGCAGGAGTTTGGTTGCAGGGTATTATTTCATCACCCAGGTAATAAGCATTATATCCAACAGGCTGTTTTTCAATCCTCACCCTCCTCCCACTCTCCACCCTCAAGTCTTTCCTGGTGCCTATTGTTCCCTTCTTTGTGTCCATGTGTACTCAGTGTTTAGCTCCCACTTATAAGTGAGAACGTGTGGTGTTTGGTTTTCTGTTCCCGTGTTATTTTGTTGAGGAAAAAGGCCTCCAGCTTCATCCATATTGCTGCAAAGGACATGATCTCCTTTGTATGGCTGCATATTATTCCATGGTGTATATGCACCACATTTTCCAAATTTTCTTTTAACTTTTATTTTAGGTTTAGGTGTACATGTGCAGGTTTGTTTTATAGGTAAACTCATGTCATGGGGCTCTGGTGTACAGATTATTTTATCACCCATGTAGTAAGCATGGTACCTGATAGCCATTTTTTCTGATCCTCTCCTTCCTCCCACCCTCTACCCTCAAGTAGGTCCCAGTGTCTGTTGTTCCTTTTTTTGTGTCCATGTGCTCTTGTTATTTAGCTCCCACTTATAAGTGAGAACATGCAGTGTTTGGTTTTCTGTTCCTGCATTTGTTTGCTAAGGATAATGGTCTCTAGTTCTATCCATGTTGCTACAAAGGACATCAGTTCATTCTTTCTTATGGCTGCATAGTAGTCCATGGTGTATATGTACCACATTTTCTTTATCTAGTCTACCGTTGATGAGCATTTAGGTTGTTCTATGTCTTTGCTATTGTGAATAGTGCTGCAATGAACATAATGCATGCATGTCTTTATGGTGGAATAATTTATATTTCTTTGGGTATATATACAATAATAGGATTGCTGGGTCTAATAGTAATTCTGTTTTTATTTAATAGTTCTTTGAGGAATGGCCACACTGCTTTCCACAATGGCTGAACCAATTTACACTCCCACCAGCAGTGCGTAAGCATTCCCTTCTCTCTGCAGTCTCACCAGCACACTTTTTTTCCATTTTTTAATGATAGCCATTCTGGTGGGTGTTAGACAGTTCAGCTCATTGCAGTTTTGATTTGCATTTCTCTAATGATTAGTGATGTAGAGCATTTTTTCATATGCTTGTTGGTCATGTATATGTCTTCTTTTGAAAAATGTCTGCTACTGTCCTTCACCCTTATTAATGGGGTAATTTTTTGCTTGTTAATTTGAGTTTCTTATAGATACTGGATATTAGACCTTTGCAGATGCATAGTTTGCAAATATTTTCTGACATTCTGTGGGCTGTTAACTCTTTCTTTTGCTGCGCAGAAGCTCTTAGTTTAATTAGGTTCCATTTGTCAATTTTTGTTTTTCTTGCAATTGCTTTTGGCATCTTCATCATAAAATCTTTGCCAGGTCCTATGTCTGGAATGGTATTTTCTATGTTTTCTTCAAGAGTTTTTATAGTTTTAGGTTTTATATGTAAGTATTTAATCTGTCTTGCATTAATTTTTATATGGTATAAGGAAGCAGTCCAGTTTTAATCTTCTACACATGGCTAGCCAATTATCCCAGCACCATTTATTGAATAGGGAGTCCTTTCTCCATTGCTTGTTTTTGTCAACTTTGTCAAAGATCAGATAACTGTAGGTTTGTGGATTTACTTCTGGGCTGTCCATTCTGTTCCACTGGTCTGTGTGTCTGTATTTGTATCAGTGTCATGCTGTTTTGTTTACTGGAGCCTTGTGGTATACTATGAAGTCAGGTAATGTGATGCCTCCAACTTTGTTCTTTTGCCTTAGGAGTGTTTGGCTATTTCGGCTATTCTTTGTTTCCATATAAATTTTAGAATAACTTTTTCTAGTTGTGTTAAGAATGTCATTGGTAGTTTGATAGGAATAGCATTGAATCTGTACATTGCTTTGGGTAGTATGGCCATATTAGCAATATTGATTCTTCCTATCCATGAGCATGGAATGCTTTTCCATTTGTTTATGTCATCTCTGATTTCTTTCAGCAGTCTTTTGTAATTCTTGTTGCAGAAGTCTTTCCACCTTCCTGGTTAGCTGTATTCCTAGGTATTTTATCTTTTTGTAGCTATTGTGAATTCAATCACATTCTTTTTTTTTTTTTTTTTTTTTTTTTGAGATGGAGTCTCTCTCTCTTGCCCAGGCTGGAGTGCAGTGGCACAATCTCAGCTCACTGCAAGCTCTGCCTCCTGGGTTCACACCATTCGCCTGCCTCAGCCTCCCGAGTAGCTGGGACTACAGGTGCCCACCACCACGCCCGGCTAAATTTTTGTATTTTTTAGTAGAGACAGGGTTTCACCATGTTAACCAGGGTGGTCTCAATCTCCTGACCTCGTGATCCACCCGCCTCAGCCTCCCAAAGTGCTGGGATTACAGGCGTGAGCCACCGCTCTCGGCCTCAATTGCATTCTTGATTTGGCACTCACCTTAGGAATTATTGGTGTATAAAAATTTGACTAATTTTTGTACGTAGGTTTTTTATCTAGAAAATTTGCTGAAGTTGGTTATCAGAGCTAGGAGCTTTTGGGGCGAGACTATGGGGTTTTCTAAGGATAAAATAATATTGTCTGCAAACAGAGATCATTTGACTTTCTGTCTTCTTATTTGGAACCCTTTTATTTCCTTCTCTTGGTTTGCTAGTATTTTGTTGCCTGATTATGCTGGCTGAGACTTCTAGTGTTATATTGAATAGGAGTGGTGAGAGAGGGCATCCTTGTCTTGTTCTGGTTCTCAAGGGAAATTCTCCCAGCTTTTGCCCATTCAGTGTGATGTTGGCTGTGGGTTTGTAATAGATGGCTCTTATTATTTTGAGGTATGTTCCTCCAATGCTTAGTTTGTTGAGGGTTTTTAACATGAAAGGATGCTGAATTTTATCAAAAGCCCTTTCTGCATCTATTGAGATTATCTATGGTTTTTGTTTTTAGTTCTGTTTATGTGATGAATCACATTTATTAATTTGTATATGTTGAACCAACCTTGCATCCCAGGGATAAAGCCTACTCGATCATGGTGGATTAGCTTTTTGATGTGCTTTTGAATTTGGTTTGCTAGTATTTTGTTGAGGATTTTTGCATAGATATCCATCAAGAATATTGGCTTGAAGTTTCTTTTTTGTTGTTGTTGTTGAGTCTTTGCAAGGTTTTGGAATCAGGATGATGCTGGCATCATAGAATGAGTTAGAGGGGAGTCCTTCTTCTCCATTTTTTGCAAAGTTTCAATAGGAATAGTACTGGCTCTTCTTTATATGTCTGGTAGAATTCGGCTGTGAATCTGTCTGGTCCTGGGTTTTTACTTGTTGGTAGGATTTTTATTACTGATTCAATTTAGGAACTCGTAATTTGTTCAGAGTTTGAATTTTTTCCTGGCTCAGTCTTGGGAGGTTGTATAATTCTAATAATCCTCTATTTCTAGCATGGTCCTTCTCATATCAAGGAAAGCCAGCTACTTCTAATGACTTTATTTGTATCCGGAGCTGACTGGAGTTGGAAGTGAGGAGGAATAGTGAAGACGATATGAAAACAGCTGTTAGCATTTGTGAGATATCCGAGCTATGTATTCATGGTTTGTAGATGTACCCACAAAACTATCTTAGTATTTTATTTCTCGATGCTTACATCTGCAGAAAAAAACAAACTTCACCATCTAGTGGTACAAACCTTGAACTGCAGACATACATCCACCATTCCCTTATTCTTGATCCCATTTAACAGATATTTATTGACTGAGCACCCACTTACTATGTGCCAATAATTGACCCAGACAAACTTCTGTTCTTCTTTAGTCCCTCATGTATTGATCACTTTCTACAGGTGGATCATGTTGTTTGGAGCTTTGGCGCTTGCAGTTTGGTGTTGACGGTTTTCAATAAACAGAGCCACGGGAAGTCAGGTTTCCTGGTGCAAAGGTCAAACGCTGGCATCTCTGGGACTCATACAATTTGCTGTTTTGGCCTGATTAGTAATTATTAAAAATGTAAACAAGCTAGGGAGATTTAGAACCCAGAGGATTTCACACATGCAGACGTACACACCCCACAAGGACTTGAGGCCTCTCTGGGACAGTCACAAGATTTGGCTGCTGCTGGTGGTATTCTTGCATTTCAGCAATTGGCTGGAGCTGAGGAGCAGCTGCCCCTTTAGACGCGGCTACTCTGTCAGACCCACATTGGCTGTTCTGTCCACTCACTTATTTCAGTTTGATCTCTTTTCCGAGATATCCAGGCATTTGGTGGATTTTGATTCTCCATGTTTATTCCTAAGGAAACTTATCTCCAAATCTCTCCAATCTTTCTTCCAACAAAGCCCAGTTTCCAGAAGAAGTAATTATAACTGCACAATTATCAAGGGCATAATATACTTCTTGATAACCCTGAGATAAATTAAGGGCCATTTATTTGTCTGGGTTTCTGTTCCTGGTAAAAATAATCTCTTTGCTCAATGTCCCACACTTGGTTATTTTCCTTCCTCTTTGCTTGGTGAAACAGAAGTCTCTTTTAGAGATTTTTGACTGTCTCTCCTTATTATTTATCCAACAGATATTTAATGAGCACTTCCTAAGTGCCCGGACCTCTGCTTCGTGTGAGAGATGTATCTGAGAAGGGGACGGACATGCCCCTAAGGATGCCAGTGATGTGGCCATTATGAAAGATTGTGATGTTGTGGGAACATACAGAAGGAACACTGTGCCTAATATGGGGATGGGAATAGGATTGAGGGGATGTTCCTGGAGAAATTAATGTTGAAGCTTAGACCTTGAGATAAGTAGTGATTTGCCAAGGAGGGAGAACCTTGCACAAATGCCCAGACCAGATTCGAGAGAGTCGTGGGGCATGGAGAGGAACTGAATAGTGTCCTTGAGCTCTGCTGAGGAGCACAGACTTTATCTGGAGGGTAACAAGGAGCAAAGAGAGCTTATGAGCAAGGGAGCGAATATTTAGGTCTGTGTTTTTAGAACATCACTCCATCTCTTAAAACTTATTTTAGTAGACTTGGCTGAGAGCTAGGGCTCTCGTTCCTTTAGACACTTTCTAGTTCAGTTTTATAAGGGACAAGTTTATTTTGAAGGACTCCAGGAGAGGCACCTTCAACATCCTCATGGTGCCGCTGTGCTGGCTGTTGCTCCGCCCCTGGGGCCTCTCTTGTTTTGCCCTTTAGATTCTTGTTGTTTTTGCTCCACTTTCCTTGTAGATATCTCTTGTTTTCTCTGTAGTTCCCTCATCATTTTCCACGCAATTCAGGCATCTTCCTGGAGCTACTGAGGGTTTGTGGTTGCCTGGAGAACCATAGCAACAATGTCATGAGCTCCCCCACCCATCCCAGGGAGCCCTGGGATCAAAAAGTCTGCTTCAAAGCCTAGTTGGAAGTAGTCAATGCAAAGCCAAAAGTCAACAAACATTTCTCCAGAGTCTTGGCACCAGAAGGCCTTTCTCTTGTTCCTTTTACTCAATTCCCAGATGGTTAGCAGCCTGAACTTCTGCCTACCATCCCCTTCCATGGCAGCTCCCAACTGTGCCGTAAGATTATTGAGGGAGGCTAGGAATAGAGACTTAATACTGAGAAGACACTTAAGCACTTGATCCAATCCAATTCCCCATTTTATCAAGACAACCATCCTTCTTCCTGACTTCCTGACTTTTGAAATAAGCTAGTATGGGTGCCTGACACTCCCGGTTCTGGTTTGAGCGCATACAGTCACTGACTACGTGGACTCAGGAAACTATTTCACTTCTTTGGGCCCTGGTTTCCTTTTCTGTAAAGTGAGAATAATAATCCCTGCACTGCCTACTTCACAGGATTATTTTGAGGAGGAGAAAATTACTCTATAGTTGCATTTAATCATTTACGAAAACATATATTGATTACTCAGCCATGTGCCAGCTAAAGGGGGATGAAAGCTCCTGTTAAACTGTAACATGTTACACAAATATCACATTCTCAGATGTAGAAAACTCATTATCAGCTGGGTCAGACTGGGTGTGTTTGTCCTGCTTGCCTCACCTGTCTTGCCTCCAGTTAGGTTCTTGGGTATTGCCCGCATGTAAACATTCAAGGCAAAGCTTTAGCAAGAGGCCTAACACATAGAAAGTATTGACTAGCATTAGAAAGAGCTATGGTGGCAAGGCCTCTGTGTATTTGAAAGCTTCATTAGGTCCTGCTGCAGAAGGCCATATGTGATAGGATGGTCCATCACACTTTTCCTATTATTCCAGTATTGACAAGTAGAACCCCAAACAATGGACAAAGAGGAGCTAGTGCCACATTCTAAAGATTGCCAGCAATAGCTGGAGCCAGAACACTGTTCCCCCAACAAATCCCCAGGGCTTCTTAAAAGTCAAAACTGGCCCTGCTACCATGAGCCTTTCCGCTTTCTCCTCCCTCCTTCTTTCTAGGCTGTGTAAGCAGACATCTAGGAAAGGAGGAAAGGGAGGGAGAAGGAGTCATTACAGGAGTCAGACTGTAGGGAGGAAAGTGTTCATGGGAGGATCTACAGGGTTTAAAATCCCAATGGGAAAGAGATGGGATCCTCAAATTAGAATAGTTCGGTGATGGTTTGCTTGTAAGGAGGAGGCACAAAGGCTGATGCAGTCACCCAGGGGTAGTGGCAGCAGAGGTGTTCCTACTTCTAAGCCCAAAGGGATGAAAGGAGGGAACTGCATTAAGAACCGGAAGGAGAGAGCCATCTTCAAATCTTTTAGAAATATTTTCCAGTGGTCAGGCAAGAGACAATGGTGGCCCTAATATAGAAGTGTCAGGAGAGTTGGAGAAAAAGGTGAAAGTATGAGAGCTATTTTGAAAACAGTCTTACCACGGCTTGTGGATGGAATGAATTAAAAAGAAAGAGAGAGAGGAGAAAAGGGCAACTAGTAGGTTTCAGGCTTGGGAAGCTGGGTTTTGCTTGGGAACATGACAGCGGTTTGGGGTTGGGTGGGAAGAACCACCCTCAATTTTGGACCTGCCAGGTTGAGATGCAAATATCTAGGTGGAGGTGTCCAGCATTCAGATGGATATGGCATCTGAGGCTCAGAAGAGAGACATCAGCTGGGGATGCAGAACTACATGTGAACAATAATAATTACATGTATTAAAGGCTGTCATGTAAGATGTCCAAGATGCTGAAAATATGATGCTTAGTGAGTGAAGAAACCAGATCTTGGCATTTTGAAAAATTGTCCTTGCTACCTTGGAATTATGGCCACTCCTGAAAGAGATAATACCGTTATGCTCTCTTATGCTAATTACTACCCACAAAATAGCTGTTTTGCCGTAGAGGGAATTAAGGTTCAGAGATGTGAGTATAGTAGCTAGGATTATTATCCTTGCAAGTGACCAAAAGTCCTGTTTAAACCAGTTTAAATGAGCAAAGGAATTCATTGGTTTAAATCCAGGGGTGGCTTTTGGTTTGGGGCACAGTTTGATCTAGGAGTTCAGAGAATGTCATTGAGACACAGTGTGTCTACTTTTATATTTGTTCTGCTTTTCTCCATTCATGTATTGGCTTTACTTCAAAGCTGGCTGTTTCATGACAGCAACATGGTTAGAGCAGCTCCAAACCTCACATGCTCATGACCTCAAATTTATTGAACAGATAACCTTTCTCCCTCAGAAGTCCAGTTACAGGTCTCAAGTCTT
This sequence comes from Hylobates moloch, assembly GCF_009828535.3. Lineage (NCBI taxonomy): Eukaryota > Metazoa > Chordata > Mammalia > Primates > Hylobatidae > Hylobates > Hylobates moloch. The sequence continues at coordinate 125,842,598 of NW_026652281.1, read as the reverse complement.
TTCATTGGCTCTAACTGGGTCCTGTTCTCAGCCATGGCCCATCACTGTGGCCAGAGGGATGGGATCTGCCAACTGGGGAAAGGGTCAGTCCCACCTAAACATTATGATTTCATAATAGAGGAGAGGCATATCCACATGTGAAAAACAGGGTGCTATCACTTGAGAATTCACTTCACTCAAGTGAAGGAAAAAGACAAAATCCAGTGATCCAGGAAGAAAAGGATCTGTTTGAGGTCACTCAATTTGTTAATATCAGGCCAAAGCTAGATCTCAGGAGTTCACCCCACTTACTTTCTTCCACACTCTATTGCTACTTGTTTGATTTGTTTCCACCAATGTTTCCAGAGACTTAAGGTGGTCAGAATTCAGGAATGTGTTAACAGCAATAAGAGTAGTGATAAAAACATTCAAGAGGTCCAAGTCATTCAGGATCTTTCTCGGGCCCAGGGTCACCAGTTGGCCAAAGTTGGACTAGAGAGTGACAGGGGGAAGGCACTGCGCAGGCTAGTGGGCAGGAGGACAGGTGAGCTGGAGAAGCTGCTGGAGACCCTGCCCAGGCCATACTCTTCTGGTCGGGCAGAAGTCAGACCTCAACATCCAGGGGACTTAGAAGACCTGCAAAGGGAACCAGCCCACAGAGGTTTCTAAAAGCGTCCTCAGTTCATTATTCACTGCCGAGTTGTTCCATGTGACTTTGTCATTTTTTTTCTCTCTGCCTTCTCTGTCAGAAAGTTTTCCTGGTTTTGGTTATTTTTAGCCCAGTGTGGGCCCTTGGGGACCATCAAATCCAACTTTCTTGTTTCACAAAAGAGAGAAATGAGACTCTGTGTTTGAAAGCGAGTTGATTAAGTTCACACACTTACTGTCAGAGTCATCCTCCCACCCATGTCTCCTGGCTTCCAGCCCAGGGATCCCACTGTACCTGATTGCCTCCACCTATCTCTTAATGGTCTCAGTAAGGTGCCTGACTGGCTTCTGCCTTGTTAAGAGCTAAATGGCCTCCCAGGACTCCCAGGTGCAAATAGTTTTTGCCTAGAAATAGAGTGGGTTCCCAAAGAAGATTTGCAAGTGGGTCTTTGGAAACTCAGAAACACAATTTCCCTAGGAAGATGGTTTTATGTGTTTATAGGTTCTCAGTCTCAATTGCAAATCCCATAGAACCTGAGGTAATACGTGCCAACGTGAAAATCAATAGCACATGACTGTTAATTCCTGTGTCTCCTGCTAAGGGTTGGGTACTGAACCACACTTTGGCACTTCTCTATAGAAAGGCTTTAGGGACCTCCGCAGGATATTTATTCTTTGGGAATTAGCTTGCAAGCAGTCTGGGACCCATTTACTTTCTCTGCTCTTTGAAGGATGGCTTCACTTTTCTTCGGGGCTGGCTCCAAGAGCTCATGATTTGTGCGCGTTGCACAGGGACCCACACTCAGAGGGCCATGCATGTGGTTTAATGCTCTGCTGTAGCCGTCTTGAAATCCTGAATAATTTTTTCTTTGAACTTGTGTTCTATAGGTAAAGTCCGATGAGACAATGGAGCATGCATGGGACCAGAGGAAACACGTGTAATCTATGGGTCCACTGCCATTCCTTGCCTCCCCATTCACATATAACATTAGAATGCCCTGGACACAGAAGTCAACTGTACCCAGGACACATGGAGTGCAGTGAGAATCACAGTGAATACAGAGTACGTGTGTTACATCTACTGGGTAAAGGGGGACACTGACAGCCCCCAGGGGCCATGCTTTCTGTTCAGTGGCATTCTGAGAAACACAAATGACCAAGGATCCCTTTCACATCCTTTCTTACTCATGTTACTTCCCTGTGTTAGCCACCCACTGAGGCTGAAAATGGTGACACAGAAGGAAAGGGAAATGTGGATGGCCTATAGTTTCTTTTCATTTTGCTCCTTCCTTCCTCGCCAGTAAGCTGAAGATAGAGAGTGTTGGTAGAATATGCACATGTCAAGAAGTAAAATAAACACAGTTGAGTTCGTTTTTCTTGGCAGCATTTCCACAGTTCTGATGAGGAGGCAATACCTATGCATGTGTGAGCTACAAGATACAGAAGATGTAATTTCAGTGCTTCTACATCAAGCTAAATGCTCTGACATTTAAACTAATATTTAAATGTTATATTTTAAAACTAATATTCTACAATATAAAGGTGAGTGATAAAATTGATGCTGATAATTTTAAATTGTTTTTAGAGCTACATCAAACAGCAAAGTAAAAACACCATGATGAGTGGGGAAAGAAGCCATGGAATAAAGAGAAAGCTTTATATTTTGTATCTTTAACGGCACTTTTTTTCCTGCCTTTTGAACAAGTAACTCCACATTTTGATTTTGTCCTGTACTCTGCAAAATATGTAGTCATCCCTGACTCTCCAGCTTCAGGATTTACCTTCTCAAATTCTGTTCCTTCAATGGAATAGCTGTAACATAACTTGCCATTTCAATCCACCATTAATGCCTAATCATTGCTCTTTCAAATATTAAGTTGTCGCTTTTGCTTACTACTATTTGATTTATAAAGGTGTGTATTAGTTTTCTTGGGCTGCCATCACAAAGTACCACAGAGTGGGTGGCTTAAACAACAGAAATTTATTTTCACACAGCTGTGGGGGCTGGAAGTCTAAGAGCAAGGTGTGAGCAGGTTTGGCTTTTTTGAGAATTATTTCCTTGGCTTGAAGTCAGCAGCCTCAGGTGGTCTTTTCTCTGTGCTTGTGCACCCCTGGTGTCTCTTTGTGTGTCCGCATTTGCTCTTCTTATAAAAACACCAGTTAAATTGGATTAGGGTGCACCAATATGACCTCATTTTACCTTAACCGCCACATTAAAGGCCCTATCTCCAAATACAATCACATTCTGAAGTACTGGGGGTTAGGCCTGCAGCATATAAATTTGGAGAGAAATACAATTTGACCCACCACAAGAACTTTCTCACTTTTTCTTTTTTATAATAGCCTTGAGAGAGCAGCAAGGACACACATTTTGCAAGTCTATTCATTCATTCAACAAATATTTACGAGTACTTACTAAGTGCTAGATGCTGAAGATGTAACAATGAAGAAGACAGGCAGCTTCCTGCTCTTGTGGAAATCAGGTACTAGTGGGAGAGACAGACAAAACATAATAACAAATAAAACAATCACAGACTGTAAGAAGTACTAGTAAGATAATATAAATAGTGCTGTGATAGAAAATAAAGTGGGTGAGATTTTTGGTAGGGTCATCACGGAGGGCCTCTCTGAGGAGGTGGCAAACATTGAGAAAGATTCCTTAATGAAAAGAGCTCGGGAGAGGAAATTGCTCAGCTGAGGAAACAGCAAATGCAAAGGCCCAGAGATGGGAAAGAGCTGAATATGGTCTAGACACTGACTAAATGCCAGCGTAGTTGAGGTATCAAGTGTAATGTGGGGCATGGAGTGAGACGACAGGAGCAGGATCGTGTGGGGGCCTCCTCTGCCTTAGTTAAGGAGTTGAGAATTTATTCTGAGTGCAAAGGGAAATCACAGATGGGTTGCTGTCAGAGGGCGGCATGATCTGTTCTGCAGTGTGGGGGATGGGTTGGCAGAAGGAAGGAGTGGGAGATGGGGAAACTGAGTCTTACAGGAGATCACTTACCGGCTTTCATTCACACAAGTTCCAAGTTGCAGGACTGGCCAGGTGCATTACGTTCCTATAAACGTGGAGCAGGGCGCCCTCTGCTGTTCCAAATAATTCTTAATCCACGTTGATGGCAAATCTAGGAAATGAGGAAAGAAAACTTCCCGACGCTTAATTATGGAATATACAGGAATTCTCCAATTACATTTCCAAAATGCTCACCAAAACTTTGAGGTGAAGAGAAGGGGGCATGAGGAAGCTCCCAAATAACAGGTTGACTGTTCTTAGGAAAGCTGGGTTGAAGATGAAATAGACTGGCCTTTTTATTTTTAAAAGTAATTAACCACTTGAATTACTCTTACTGTTTTCTAAAGAATTATACATGCTCATTACAAAAAAATCAGACACTACACCAACACAAAAGCAACACATTACTCCATATTTTACCATGTGGAAGTAGCAAGTACTTTTGATGAATATTACTTTAGATATCTCTCTGTGCCTGTATATGTACACATACTGTTGGATAAAAACGTCCTCAGTAGAGATCCCTCTAAAGTTAAAGACATTACTGAAGCAATTTTAAAAACAGACTCATTTTTTTAGCCACGCATTTCAATTTTAGTTATTATAGATTGTCTCAGTGTTGTAAAATAGTGTTACAAAACATAACCCATTGTTTCGTTTTTCCGTTTTTCTTAGCTCTGCAATGACTTCTTCCATCTTCTTTACTTTATAATTTATCTTAGAGGTATTGTTTTACTGAATTCATATTCTTAATGAACTCTTCTCTCTCGGCAAATGTTTTCTGCAAAGGGTCAGGTAGTAAATATTTTAGGCTTTGTGGGCTAAAAGAACTTGGTCACAACCGTTCAGCTCTGCTATTACAGCGTGAAAGCAGCCAGAGACAATACGTAAATGAATGAATGTAGTTGTGTTTCAATAAACATTTATTTATAAAAACAGGAAGTGGGCCACATTTGGCCCACAGGCTGTCATTTGCTGACCCCTGTTACAAAAGATGAGATAATTACTGTTTACTCTTCATCTCACTCTTTTCCAGGTTTCGCTTATATTATTTTCACTTTGTTAGGACTTCATGATACATTCCCTTATACTACCTTCAAGGCCACACAGGATTAGACTTAGCTGTGAAATTAAATAAACATGGTATTCCACATGAGTTCTTTTCATCACAGCTTTTTCACTCGAGTTCTTTATTATTTTTCATCTCTTGTTCGATGGAATTACTTGCCCGTTGTGTGCAGTTTGGTTTTGTTTCAAAAAGAGTTCATGAGTATTATATTTCCTGAGCCCTTGCATGTCAAAGATATCTGCCCTTTATCTCCATGCTTGATGACACCCTAGCTTGGTATAATATTTTTGAATCATGTTGTTTCTCTCAGAAGTTTGTGGTCATTACTCCATGTCTCTTGGATCGGAGTTGCCATGGCAAAGCCGTGAAACCACCTGACTTTTTCCCCTTCTAGTGGCTGACTTGCCTTTTTCTGCCTAAATGTTGAATTTTTTTCTTGATTCTTAACATTTAACAGTTTAACCAGGAAATTTCCCGATTTAGACCATTCTGTATCAATTTTTCTTGACATAATTGTCCTCTTTTTTATTCACTAATACCGTTCTTTTCAGAAAACTTTTTAGGTTATATCTTTGAATTCTCTTTTTTTTTTCCTTATACTCTAAGGATGTCAGTTGTCTTCACGTTGGATGATTTTTTCTCTCTGTATCTATCTTTATTTTTATTGCTTTGTCTTTTCATCCTGCATTTTCTATGACTATCCCCAGCCATCTCTCCATGCCATTTGCAGCTACATTTTTCTCTCATTTACAATTTATAACTTATTACATTTATAATTCATTGTTTTGTTTTTCAATTTTTCTTAGCTCCACAATGTCTTCTTCCATCTTCTTTATTTTATAATTTATCTTAGAGGTATTGTTTTACTGAATTGATATTCTTAATGAACTCTTCTCTGTAATTAAACGTTCAAAAAGAACTTGCGCTTCACCTTTGAGTTTTATTTTCTTCCTGAGGGTTTTTGGTTTGGGTTTTGGTTTGCCTTTTTCCTGCTTACTACTTATTTTGTAGTAGCAGATTTGCGTAATTTTGTACGGTTTCTTTTAATTTTGCTCATGCTTAACAGGGAGCAGTTTTGTTTGTAGTTTCTGTAAAATGACACAGATGGATTCTGCTTGATGTCTTTCTCACTTTATCTGGAACTATCGTGTCTTCCCCTCACCAAAGAATCAGTATCAGAGGTGGGTGTGGCTTTCTATTTATTTTTTAATTAAAGTATATTCTTTTGAATTCTCAGTATTTCGTTGACTACCTTTGCTTTTGGGAGAAGGGCTGGCCTTAGGAGTTGTACCAGTCATATCAGAATCTTTCTTTTCATGGATGCCAAACCTTATGATTCAAGCAGTACCCTTTCTTCTCTAGCTGCTAATGTATTATTTGGCTTAAAAAATAACCATTTCATCAGATGGGGAAAGAAGTTTCTGTGATCTTGTTTTGCTTTGCTATCTTTACGTGGAGTTGGGTGTTAAAGCAAGAGCCAGGTGCATTTTTGGAAGGACGTAGTTATGAAAAGAAACAGACCAGATGATTTTTGGTTTCTTTTAGCTCAACATACTGAGATACGACTATTATGACAACAGGGGTCGCCCGACCATTGAAGATTACCAAGTTCAACAATGTAATAGTAAGCGGCATTGCAATTTCCACCACTAGAGGGCAGATCTTGGCCACAATTGGAAGTAGTCACAGTAAATAGTTACTATTGTCAAATGAATTGTGCTGGAGCTCCTTCAAACTTTTACAAAAAAGTCTGAAAAGGACAAACTGTAGGGAAACGGAGCTCAAGTTATCTGACAGTTGGGGGCTACTCATTTGTAAGAGGGGTCCCGTGATTCTCTTTCTTGCCATCTGTATCCATCTCCCCTTAGATGTTCACTTTTGCCAATTCTCCCGTCATCCATGCTTGAAAACTATTAAAGCATGCCCACATCCTCCATTCGCTGTGCTGTTTTCCAGCTGGCAGGTAGAAATTTGAAACACCTTGCCCAGAGTTACAGCCACCCAGCTCATAAATGGTGAAGACCTGAAATAGATCCCACCTTGCTGGCTCCTTCTGAACACCTCTCCAGGAGAGCAAGCTGTTGTCACTGATACTTCACTTCTAGCATTGAAGCCACAAGAGAAGCAATACCAGCAAGAGATGAATCAAAGTCCTCCCTTCAGCCCTTGCTGTTGGAAGCTCCCTATGGCATTCTGAATCATTACCCTGGACAGACTTTTGTGACCCAAGGATAAGCCTCCTTACAACAAAGATAATAGAAACCTGCCTTTGCTGCCAAGGATGTTCCATTTGTCTCTCATACTGGGTCTTGCTGCTGAAGGTAACATTTGCCAGCATAAACTTTCAGCCTGCTGCTTACCAAATTCCTCTTTACATCACTCTTCATGCTTCACCAGGGAATTCAAGGCTTATTTTTCCCTCCTAGACTGCTTTCCTAGCCTTAAGTCTTTGGCGAGACATTACATCACATACATGTAAGATGCCTGCGTTTCCCTCTACTCAGGGAAGCTCTGAACCCACGATGTCAGTAAAACCCTGCTAAAGTTTTCAGATCAGGATGTGAGTTATGTGCTCTGTTAGTAATACAAATTGGGAGTATCTTTAATATGACTGTGTCCTTACAAGAAGAGACATTTTATTTTCTTCATGCAGATCTAGTTTGGGCTATCCCAGAAAAATCACTGTTTTCTCTCGGGAAATATGTTGGCTTAAATATTGATAGATCTTCCTAAGACCTGATTCCTCCCAACAGGCAGCAGGCAGATCTGATGTTTCGTTTCAGCTGAGCTGTAAACATGATCTGCAGCTGGTGTGGTTTAGTTCACTGTGGATTAAAGTGTTCAGTGTCCTCCAGTCAGATAAACATATGTAGAGAACTATACTTTCTAGTGGCCTTGTCTGGAGCCCAGAATAGTGGAAAGGATATGTTTTTATTGTGATTTATTCTATCAAAGAACTAAATTGGGTCTTAAATTAGGGAAGGGGGTAGGTTTGCTTGTTCATTCCTCTGGGGCTGAAGGGGGTAAGAGTTTGGACTCAATGGGCAAAAAAGACAATAAAATTCTCATGGCGGAGACGAGCCAGCCCTTGAAAGGAAGGAAGGAGGAAAAACACTCTCAGATCTATGGATCATAGGAGTGGTGCTATCTCATATCAGTTAAAAATTTTCCTTTTCCTTGCATTATTATCAATATTTCAGTAGACATCAGACCTCACAGCTTAGCATGTGCTGGGCTAAGGAGAATTAGGAAAAGGTCTGTGTTCTGGCATGGGCTATACCAAGACAGGGGCTATGTCCCTTGGGCTGTGTTCTTTGAGAACATGTTGCAAAAAGATCCTGAGAAACAGTCGTGAGAGGTGACCAGCGGAGGGGCCTAGAGCAGTGGTTCAGAGTAAGAGATGTCCAATGATAATCAAGGTGGATTTGTTACTGTGTGGAACTATTTCCTGACAATCCTCGGGAGTAAGAAGGAGGATAAATTATAGCTATTATACAATAAATTGATAAAATATTGAATGGGGGCTTAGATGGAATTATTTGGCTATTAAGCAGAAAGCCTCCCTTGAATGCTAAAGAACCTTGAGAAATTATGGGTACATATTGCTAGAGCTTTCCTCTTTGGTTTTCTGTGGCTTTGTATCTCCTAAAATAAACTTGTGTGAAGAAGATTGGGATCGCTGTTATTGAGAAGTTCAAAGAAGAAAATTTTTAATTGCATGATTGATTTCTGCGTGGATTATACCTAAAGAGAGAGAAAAAAAAGCAGAGAGAATTCCATTGCTAAACAAACATACTTTTAGTCCTAGAGGGAAATGCAAGATGCCTGCAATTCAAAGAATAAGGTTATTAAAACTAGAAGCATATTTGGAGAAAATGAAACCGAGTAGGTAGCACAAGGAACAGCCTATTTAATCTTTTAATGGTTTCTAAAAGGTAATGGGAAAACCTGGTATCTTAAATGAAGTGAATTTAATGTTATTGACCTCCAGTTCCAGGTGTATGGAATAAAATACAAATCTCAATATAGATGTAACTGGGTGTTGCCATGTAACCCATGTTAAGTAAAGTACTCAATATAAGAAATATTGAAAAATTGATGAATGAATAAGCTCCCATTGGGGGGATAATTGGCAAACCATTTGGGAAAAAATTATCTTAGAGCCATATTTTATACCATGATACACTAGATAATTGTTTTTAACCCAGTGAAAATGTTTCTTCCTTCCTGTGGTGATAAATTTAATTTCCTTTGGGAGATAACCTCTTCTGTATATGCAGTGTGGGTGCGACTATAAATTCTCTGCCCTTTTCTGGTCACAAGGTGGCTGTTGCCCAAGTCAGGACAATTGGAGACAGTTTCAAGGGGCTGTGAATGGAGCAACAACAAGAAAAAACACTCATTCAGCACCTGCTCTGGCAGAGATCCCTGTTCCCATGGAGCTTACATCCTGAGGAGTGGGGGTGGAGGTGGGTCGAGGACAGTGAGTGTTCCTTCATTTTACTCCTATATTCTTTTCAGGCCTGCCGGAGCTGCGTGATCTTTTTATCTCTGAGCCAAGCTCCTCAGGTTTTACTTCAATTACATCCACTCTCCCAATTTTTCCAACAAATATTATTTTTGCTTAAGTTATCTCAAGTCAACTTATTGCTTGAAAACAAAGATGTCTAGTAATTTCATATGGCTTAAAGAAGTGATTTTCAAGCTTCAGATGCAGAAGAATCACCTAGAAGGTGGTTAAAAATACATGTTTTCATGGTCGTCTGGAATAACTTTGATTAATAAGGTCTGCCAGGGGTAATGGGGATGGGCATTAAAACAAACAAACAAACAAAACAGGTAATCTGGTGCAAGCGATGCTCAAACCACTCTTTGAGAATCACTAGATTAAGGAGTTAATTGATTTTTCTTAAGCATAGAAAGACAAGTAGAAAATAAAACTTTTATGAGATGAATACAGGGATGACAAATTTCTATTGCTTTGAAGTAAATAGACACAACTACAAAGGAAATAATATTGATAGACTCATGTGAATAAACAGTAAACATCTGTAAGTTCAAAATTAAAATTAAGGGATAAGAAGCAAGACAGAAAATGTTTTTCATCAAATATGACAGATAGTCTAATATCTATAATAATCTGTGATGAGCTCATTTAAAATTAAACATAAATGGATAAAAGGGTTTTTTTTATATGAAGGGGAGAGCAAATAGTAAAGAAACACAGAAGAGCACAAATGGTAAAGAAACACAAATAGTAAAGAAACAGAAATCAATCATGAATTAAAATTATTTTATATTAGCTCATAAAATAACCAAGAAAGTGAAACCAAAGTAAAATGAATCATTTTACACCTGCTAAATTAATAACAACAAACAATTCCAAGAAATGCCAACACATCTAGCTAGGTTAGGCTACAGTTGCTATACTCAGGCCCTTTTGTAGCAGTTTAATTGGGGTTGAGAAAACTCTCAAAAAGCTGTATTTCCAGAAATAATGAAGGTGGTCTTCTCTATTCTTAAGGTTTATGAAACCTAGAAGTCAAGACTTCTATTTTAGGACTTATTAATATAAAGGGTTAGATCTCAATTTACCCAAAACTTTAGGAACCCATCAGCCCCTCAGATCTAAGGCCAGCTGTTCCTTAGAGGACTAAAGGCCCATGTTCAACACCTCCCTATGATGGGGCCGTCAGATTTAGCTCATCATCATTATCATCATCATCATCCTCAAACACATTTAAATGTGTTGCAAGGCACACTTATAATGAAAAATTACTCACTGTTTATCTGACATTCAAATTTAACTGGGCACCCTGTATTTTATCTGACAACCTTACCCCAAGCACGCATACATCAGCCTTTCTTTCTAGGAAGCTTTCATAAAGACACCCATTGAATGGTTCATGAAAACCTCCAGCTTCAGGCATTAGTGGTGCAAAAGCTTAGATCTTTGATTTCTTAGCACCACAGGAAAGGGGAATGGTATTTTTCAGGCCTTCCAATTTGCTAACTCAAGCAGCAACTCTAAATTCAGAATCTACAGTGACTCTCAGCTGTGTCCCTTGATCCTTGATCTTCAGGCTGGATCCTGTTGCCAGCAGCAACTCCAGGAGTAGGAGGATTCTGCATCAGCCACAGACCAGCCCAGAGGAAGAAACGGTTAATTTATCTGAACTTTGGTTTCCCTGTGAGTACAGAGCATGGATAATACTACTGTTCCTGGGTAAAAATAAGACTATATAATTTCATTTGTTTGTATCTACAAAAACAAAACAAACAAATTAAAAAAAAAAATCAGCTGGGTGCAGTGGCTCACGCCTGCAATCCCAGCACTCTGGGAGGCCGAGGCGGGTGGATCCCCTGAGGTCAGGAATTCGAGACCAGCCTGGCCAACATGAAGAAACCCCGTCCCTACTAAAAATACAAAAATTAGCTGGGCATGGTGGCTCATGCCTGTAATCCCATCTACTCGGGAGGCTGAGGCAGGAGAATCGCTTGAACCCGGGAGGCGGAGGTTGTGGTGAGCCAAGATCATGCCATCGCACTCCAGCCTGGGCAACAAGAGTGAAACTCCATCTGAAAAAAAAAAAAAAAAAAAGAATCAGAGGGATAAATGGGGGACAAATCAAAATGGCTCCCATTAAAGGTTAAGCATGGGAATGGGATTAGACAGGGACAAAGATAGGAAAGATACTTCTCAGTGTATAGCCTTTTGTGTCATTTTTATTTAGGAGCCACTTTGGCAGTGCTCTTGTGAGAACGACATGAGAGTGATGCATGCCCAGCATCCTGCATACTCTGGGCTACTTGTAAAATGCTAGTACTTCCACTGCAGCACCTTGAGCCTCCCACAGGGACCTGCTCCTTATCTGCACCTGCTGGTCTATATGCTGAGAAATGACAGAAGTAATCACCTGTGTCCTTAGCGAGCTGCTCTAATATTTATTCACATGAAAACTATGGTGACTCTTTCCTGTGCCTTCTGCCCTCTTTTCTTCCTGCCTTCTTCCAGCCATGTCCAGTGCAATTTGAAGCTTCATAAATAGTGCCGGCTCACTACTGCCCACCCCTTTTTCTTTCCACCAGTTAAATGCTACCTCTTCTTCTATAGCAGAGCAGTAACTTACTGTCTTAGATCAAGCAGCGCTTAAGACTACCAGGTGTCACGAATTGTGCTAAGGAAAGGAGCTGGCTCTAAGCCAATGTGGTCATGTGGGAAAACAATGAAGTGAGGAAATTTAGGAGGAATTTGATTAATACAAGTAATTTAGAGATTCATTTGCCCTTACTGTCTTCCTGAAACCTCCCAGGCTGACTTCACTGAGTTTCAGGGAGTATCTCTCTGGATTAAGATTTATATGTGATGAGATTCACTTGCTAGTAATGGGGAGAAGAAGAAAGGAAGAATGACAGAAAAAAAGTTGTTTTCTAGATTTTATGAGATGGCCAGAAAATGAAAGAGGTAACCAGAGGCAAAAACTGAGAGACTTGTGCAGCAGATGAGGAAACCTTTTAGTGTAAGTAGCCCATCCTTACCTTTGAGATGGGAACACACAAATTCACTGTGCCCTTGGCACTTTCTTAATGGGTGACCCAAGGCAAGATCTTTCTGGGTTGATTAAATGAGGACACCAGAATGTCCTGGATGTCCTTGGAAAATCATGCAGCCTCAGTGAGTCTATTTCATCAACTGTAAATTGCATATAGCAAGAGCTACTCCTAGGGGTTCAATGAGATCATGAGGCAGTGATTGGGACTCTAGATTCAGGATGCCTGGATTAAAATCCCAGCTCTGTCACTTGTTCATCTGTGTGACCTGGGAGCAAGATACTGAATCAGGGACAAGTTAGTTATTTATCGGAATTTCTTTATATAAGAATTGAAATGCGAAATATTTAGCACATACAGTTGTTGTAAGGACTAAATTAGATAATGCACATAAAATACATAGAAAAATACTTGGCACATAACATATGTTCAGTAAATGTTTCATAGTTAGTGGTGGTAATGTTAATAGTAAAAGATAATTCATATAAAGATCCAGTGCAAAGTCTGGCACATAGTAGACCCTCAGCAGATGTTAGCTATTACTACTCTGGGTTTCCCTGATTTTAGGACTTGCTCACAACTACATCTATCCCCAATACCTGCCTCAGTTCTAGCCTCTCAGTGTAACAGGAACTCCATCCACACCAGCTGTGTGGTCTGTAGTGGTTTTGCTACCTTGTGCCAAAGTGAATAATGTCAATGGGCATTTCTTGTTCACGTGGGTCATGAATTTCAAGTCATCAGGACTGCACTTGTGCCTTGCTTTTCTGAGCTTGTTACTGCAACTCTACCAGATACGGAGCCTGGCGGTGAGTTCCAATCTGTTTGTGACCCTGATTCCTCATACATTTGGCTCATTTGATCCTACTGGAGTCATGCCTCAAACTTAATAGATAAGACTGTGATGCTACCATTCTCATGACACAGAATAGCTGCTGTGCACACGCTCCTGCTGTCCTTGGATATCTGAGCCTGCCAAGGCTGGATTGAATTAGCTGCAAGCCTTCTGCCCAGTTCTGGGGGACCAACTCCTCACCTGGCCTAGGATGCTCCTCTTTATTGGCCATTCTTGCCTTACGTTTCCTGTCTTCCTGGCCCCAGGTCAAATTGTTCATGATATTTTCAACTATGAGATTCTGTTATTCCTTGTTGAACTGCAAAAGTGTATTATAACTTCAAAAATACTCTTCTGTTTTCCAGAGAAGGAGCAAATGTCAAAATACTTCAGGAGTGGTCTTGAGCCAGAATTGCTTTGTGGCTCCATGATGTAGAGGTATCTGGAGGCATAGACTTACTTTTTTATTCATTTCACTTTTCTTTTAGAAGACATTCTTGAGTAAGCATGTCCTGGCACAGTCTGGGTGCTTCTCTCTGTCACGTTTTTTTACTTTTCTTGGGGAAAAAAATGCAGCGAGCTCAGCTATCATAATGAAAAGCCTCAGAATATAGCATTTTTGAAACAAATGTTGAATACTAGTGCAAGTTATATTTCTGATACTGATGTATTATGCTTCAGCAAGAAGTATTATCTTGCTAATCCCATTCTCTAAGTGACATTTTGAGAGGTTTAATTGACTCTATCTATTAAATTAGGACCTGAACTTGAAAACATTGAAAGTTTTTAGCTTTTAAGTGAGGGATGTAACACTCAGGATAGAAATTTGATTTTATATCATGAGATCACTCTATCTTTGGTTCATGCATAAATGCATTTTTGAATTGCTCAAAATTTTTGTTGTTGAATATGAAAATGCCAGTTAAAATAGAAACTGGGTTATTTGAGCTGCAGCCATTATCTCTACTAGTTATATGTTTGAAAACTATCAGCATAAAAAGCTAAACATGCATGTTGTGCAATACCATCAGAGATTCTGATGAACACTCTTCTTGTCTGTTTCCAATAAGCATTCAGTCTAGTGAGGAGAGAAGCTAGAAATAAGACAATTACACTAATTCTTGCAATTTGCATTTCCTACTAACACGAAAACACTTTTAAATAAGTAATATATGTACAGAAATGAACAAAATAAACTACAGGCTTGTATTGAATTTACATTCTTACTTAATGTGATCCAGAGTTCTAGGGTTTAGTGGTATGGGCCAGAGAACTTCTTTTTCCATCTGGGAGTTGGTAGTTGAGAAAGATTTTAACATGTGGTATGAGAAGGGTTCAAGACTTAAGGAAGAGTCTGAGTAAAGGCACGATAATGTGACTATGCAATATGTGCCCAGGCACTGTGGCATTAGTAAAGGAGATTTATCACTGGAATACTAGGTAGAAGTATGGTTAGAATATGGAAAAGTCACATGTCTAATTTTCCTTTCTGTAGTACTAAATCAAATATTTTAATGAAATTACTGAGTAGAGGCAACACCTACCCATGGGTTTTAAAGATCTCAAGAATGAAATTTTACAACCATTGGCCAACACATCTAGTTTCACTGGCAATTTTGTAAGTATAGAAGAAAGTGGAAATGTTAATAAAGAGAAAGAAGCCAGTTGGCTATCCCCCACTTGATGAGATTAACTCATTCTTAATTGAAAATGAGCTTGGCAAACACAATGACACTGATTACATTTCCCCAAAAACTGGCTTGTAGACCAGAATTCTTTCCTTGACAGGTTCAGTAGGAATTCTACCAGTCAGGACAAATAACCTGTGTCATGACGTGAGGTTTTCCTTATTGATGAAAGGGAAAAATCCAGACAGAAGACAGCTTGGTCAGTACAGGATTAAAATAAAAGGAACCTGGTATTGTTAAGCATCAAATTGGAACATTTGGATGTTTGGCCATCTTTTGTCTGAGTAAAATTCTGCCTCACTCTCTGACAAAGGTGAAAGTCATATTGATCATTTTAAATCAGAATTTTCCACTTTTCTAGACCAGTTTTGTTGGGCTATCACAAAACTACATATCATAGATTGCTCAGGTTGTATTTTAATCTCTTCTATCATGTAAGAGGCATCCTAGTCTAATCAGCAACATGTTCTTAGAGCTAATTACTTCTGCAGTTGGTAATCTCATCTGTTTCACTTGGCTTTAGGAGGGTTGACTCATTAAAAAAGAAAATTTTATTGTTTAATTTCTTAGTATAAAATTCATACACATTTAAAGTCATATACATCTGATGTAGAAAATTTGAGTATAAACATAAACAAAAATTTAAAAAACCCAAGTCTTCTATTATTGCATAGATATAAAAGGAAACGTATTGCATATACCATTTAATAACTCACATTTGCCAGAATAATTTTTTAAAATCTTTCTATGTAATTAACTATCCAGGCATGAAGTTCTTTTTTAATAGCATATAGTCCTTTGTTGAATGCATATTTCTTGGTTTACTTAACAAATCCCACAGTTTTGAATATTTAGATTGTTTAAATTTTTGTTTCATTGAACACCTTGTGGTTTATTTTTATTTTTATTTTGTTTCCCCACACATCCATGGTTATTTGCATGAGATAAATTCCTAGATGTGGAATTACTGAGTGAATCTATGAGCACATTTAAAGGCTTTTGCTTTGAGTGATACAGTACTGCCAGACTGATCTTAAGGAATTTTGTACAATATATATTCTATACTATATTGTATGAGAATGCCTGTTTTCCTAGATGAAATATGCCATTTTCTGATTTTTTTTTCTCCAATTGATGTGGCTTTTCAAATTTGGGACCTATGAATGATTTTAAAGATGGTGATTGTCCAAAAATAATAGTAAATTTCCAATATGATCTTTACCTATGTTGAATTTGTTGGTCAAATGAGTCAGGTAAGGAGATTGTTTTTAGATATAGTAGTAACAATTTCAAAGTCTTTAGTACAATGGAAATAATTAGCTATAAATTTAAGTGACCTGGCTTTAATTCTGGCTCTGAGGTCTCAAGCATTGATGGCTCAAGGATTGAAGTCTCAATCCTTTAAGTTCCAGGTTTCTTATGTTTAAAAGGTGTATCCAATATGCCCTATCTATTGGTACGTAAATTAGACCAGATGGTTTAAGTATGATTCATCTCATTCTCGCTTAGAGGAGTAGACCTTGATTGATGTAAACTCAAAGGAATAATCCCATTTCCCTCACCTGGTAATTGATTTAGGGATGAGCAACCCAGTTTAAGCCAATCAACATACAGCATTTGCAGTAGATTGCATTATGTTCAAAATATTTCAAACTCATCCTATCTGGATTTTCTTCCAGAAAGATTTTATTTTCATCCCATTGACAAAAGCTTAGGCAATGATTTTCTTTGCCCTACAAAATGTGAGTGGAAGTTATCTGTGCCATTTTCAAGCAGAAGTTTTAAGAGTCGCCATATAATTCTGCTATTACTCGTTTACTTCTGCTACAAGATTAATATGTCCTAGACAGTGACTTCATCTTCAATTTCGGTTTCAAAATGAAGAGGACATGGCTCAAGTCTCAGCTGATATGCGGCTGCCAACATGCAAGTTGAATGAGAATAAACCTTTGTTGCTTTGCAAGCCACTGACAGTTTGGGGTCATTTGCTATCCCAGTACCACTTAGCCTAAACTGACTCATTCACCATTCTTTGGGTCGGAGTTAATGTTTTTCCAGAGTGGGTGCATAACCTAATTTTGTCTATTAGTGATGAAGCTCAAAGCATTTGTTTGGTATCTGAGCAAAGAAACTCTTCCTTTGAATGCTCTGATATATAGCAGTGTCACCAGACACCTCACCAAATGCAGTAGCATTTTGTTACTGATAGAATTCAGCCAGAGGAATGAGCAAACAGATGAGAATAGCACCAAGAGAAATGCAGGGAAATAGAGTGAGTACCCTAATCTTAAATCAGTGCCTGAAGCTGACATGCCTTTGAACTCATCAGTTAAGTGAACCAGAAAAAATAAATTCCCTTTATAGTTTAAGCCACTTTGAGTTGAACTTTCTTTTATTTGCAGCCAAAAGTATTGTGGCTGATTCAAATACCTTCTGTAACATGATTCAGCAGAACACAATTTAGGAAGCATGAAAACAGGACAATACCATGAGATGATAATTTCTAGCAAATGTGTGTGTTGTTAATGAGCAATTGAAGGAACACAAAGTGAAACTTGGAAGAGTTTTTGAAGACAAAGAATGCTCAGATTGGGGTGCAATGTGCTTATTTTAGCTTGAAGTAGAAGTTGAAAACTGCATGGAGAAGAGGGCAAAGAGGTCATTGCTGATTTCACATGTTGCTCCAAGTTCTCAATTCTGTACTTTTCTTTGGTTAGTGCTTCTCACTGCCTTAACTGACCTTATAGGACTTCAACAACTGCCTGCTTGTAACTACATGTCCATTACTAGCCCCATGTTCTCTTAAAGTCCAAACCTGTATCACAGAGGCCTCTTCCTACAGTCATCATCTGACTGGTAGGGGGCTTAATTAATTAGCATTTGTAAGATGTCTCCAGCTCGTTAGTGGATTAGAGGTAATTAGGAAAGCAGCGCCAAAAGCTTTCTATTACCTTCCTCTCTGCTGGTCTCTTTTCCTGCTTCTGGAGTAACTGGCATTGATGTTGACTCAAATGAACTTAAACTTGTTATCCTGTCTCATTTGATTTTTCATTAAATAGATTCCAAAGTATCCCAGAAACACTTTACAAGGATCAGTCATTTCTCCTACAGACTAAACAAATTCAATGTTAATGAATAATGCAGTTTTATAATTGCCACAAACGGCGAAGTGTTTGAAACCACAAATAAAATATCTTGGATTCTTAGAGTTTTCTTTTATAAAAACCCTTCTCCTGTAGCCAACTTGGACATCATAGCTCTCCCATGACCACCACCTAGTAATTCCTTCCTCACACTTAATGAACCCTTCCTTGACAGTCATAGAATTTAAATGTTTTGTTCTTTTTTTCATACCTTGATTGAATATTTTTTTGTGTTCTTATTTAGCCACACAGAGAATGATGCAATTAGGAAATACATTTGGGGGCTAATAAGGAAAGCTTGAACCAACACGGTTTAACAAGATGAAGGTTTGTTTTTTGTCATATATAGGTAGTCTGTAGGTTGACTTTCTATAGTTGTTGCAGTGGTTCTAGGATACCGCCTATGTCCTAGACTGCTATCTTTTTATTCTGTCATCATTAACATGTGACTTCCAACTTCAAGGAGCAAGAGAGCCAAGGTAGCTCCAGATATCAAGTCTTTATTCCAGGCAGGAAGAGGCAGGAAATATGGAAAAAGGAAAAAGAGCCTCTTACCCTTCCTGAAAGCCTTATCCAGAACTTAGTTACCTGGCCACTGCTATCTTGAAGTGAGGCTGAAAAAAGTAGTTTTGTATCAGGGCAGACTGATATCCCTGACAAAACAAGGTTTCTATTCTGAAGGAGGAAGGGATGATGGGCATGAAATAGGTAATTATCAGCTTTTGCCACACAGCACTTTTTGACAGTATGTCTTAATAATCCTTAAGTCAATAATAAGTTACAAAAATAAGTGAAATACCCGCCTACCCCAGTGGTCATGGGCCTTTTGGGGTACTGTATTACTTAATAGAGTACAGAGATCATTTTATCTGGAAGAATATTAATAAATCTTTATTTACCACGTGGTACCCAGCAATGACAGAAAGTAGATGCAGAGGGAGAAAACTTTTTAAAATCTTTATTAGCGGAAATACTAACTTTCCTAGGCTTCTTCCTACAATTGCACCACGCACTAGGAAAAGGTTCACCTGCAATTACTCTGAAGCAAAAGGGACTGGTGTTCCTTGTCCAAGAGCCCTGTCTAATCTATTATTCTTCTAGTTGGAATTTTGTTACCTACAATATGTTCTGTACCATATGTTTAAAGGTAGGTTGTTTCATGAGTTAAATATAAACAGGACGGCACCCCAACAGGGGAAGCAGAAGGCCACAGTGGGATTCTAAATTTGTGTCAACAACAACAACAATAACAAAACAAATGATACTTGTTGTGCAACTATCTGGCCATTGGCCATTTTCAAAATCTTTCTGCTTTAGGGAAATAATGACAGATTATTTGTGGTTGGAGGCAGTGTAGGTAAGAGACAGGTAGGAAAAGGCTAGACAATTTTCCGAGTTTAGTGTAAGAAAAATGCCCAGTAGATAGAAGCTTAGCAGGTATTCAGTCAATGCTCATTTCCTGTACCCTTTGTGATTCTGGAGCTAAGAAGTTTAGAAACTACCATGGAGTTAAGTTCACAAAAGCATTTCATCTCCACTAAATTTTGTATCATCATCCAGAAATAATGAAGCAAAATTGCTGAGATCTTTTTCACACCAAGGATTAGAAAACCTTTTCTCTGCCATCCTTTAGTGGCTTACTATGTAGCATTTGTGGCTTAGATCTTACCCAGAAACTACTTCCATCAGCAAAATACAGCATCCTGTGATCCTGTCACCTACTTTTTGCCTTCTCTTGGCTCTAACAGATGTTGTTTTCAGGGAGCCAGAAACAGAACCAGTGTATCCTTTGATTCACTTCTGGTGTCTACTTAAAGATTGCGGTTCAAGTTTGCAGAGATGCCATTTTTCCAGTAAGGTCTCTCCATTTGTTTTAGTCTGTTCTCACACTGCTATAAAGAACTACCTGAGGTTGGGTAATTTATGAAAAAAAAAAAAAGATTTAATTGACTCATAGTTCTGCAGGTTTAACAGGAAGCATGACTGGGAGGCCTCGGGAAATTTACAATCATGGCAGAAGGTGAAGGGGAAGCAAGCACCTTCTTCACATGGCAGAGCAGGAGAGGCAGAAGGTGAAGGAGGAAGTGTCACATACTTTTAAACCATCTGATCTCCTGAAAACTCACTATCACAAGAACAGCAAGGGGAAAATCGCTCTCATGATCCAGTTACCTCTAACCAGGTCCTTCCTTCAGTTTGACATGAGATTTGTGCAGGGACACAAATCCAAACCATATAATTCTACCCCTTGCTTCTCCCAAATCTTATGTCCTTCTCACATTGCAAAATACAATTATCCCTTTTCAGCAGTTGCCAGTCTTAACTCATTTTAGCATTAACTCATTTTAGCATTAACTCAAAAGTCCATAGTCCAAAGTCTCATCTGAGACAAAGTAAGTCCCTCCCACCTATGAGCCTGTAAAATCAAAAGCAAGTTAGTTACTTCCAAGATACAATAGGGGTACAGGCATTGGGTAAATGCTCCCATTTCAAATGAAAGAAATTGGCCAAAACAAAGGAGCTACAGGCCCCATGCAAGTCTGAAATCCAGCAGGCAAGTCACTAAATCTTAAAGCTCCATAAAAAT
This sequence comes from Hylobates moloch, assembly GCF_009828535.3. NCBI lineage: Eukaryota > Metazoa > Chordata > Mammalia > Primates > Hylobatidae > Hylobates > Hylobates moloch. The sequence continues at coordinate 125,822,085 of NW_026652281.1, read as the reverse complement.
CCCCTTTCACTTCATGTCTCATACCCAGGGCATGCAGATGCAAGGGATGGGCTCCTAAGGCCTTGGATAGCTCCACCCCTGTGGCTCTGCAGGGTACAGCCCAGGGTGGCTGTTTTCACAGGTTGATATTGAGTGCTTGTGGCTTTTCCAGGCGCATGGTGCAAGTTGTCAGTGGACCTACCATTCTGGGGTCTGGAAGGTGATGGCCCTCTTCTCACAGCTCCACTAGGCAGTGACCCAGTGGGGACTCCCACCTGCCAGTCTCTTTGCTAAAGCATAGCAAGAGTGACCTTTACTCCAGTTCGCAATAAGTTCCTTATCTCCATCTGAGACCACCTCAGCCTGGATTTCATTGTCCATATAACTATCAGTGTTTTAGTCAAAACTATTTAACAAGTCTCTAGGAAGTTCCAAACTTTCTCATGTCTTCCTATGCCTCTGGGCCTGTGATGGGAGGGGTTGCCTTGAAGGTCTTTGAAAGACCCCGGAGACATTTTTCCCATTGTCTTGGCTATTAATATTTGGCTCCTCTTTACTTATTCTGCAACAGGCTTGAATTTCTTCCCCCAAAATGGGCTCTAATGGGTTTTTCCTTTCTACCTCATGGCCAGGCTACAAATTTTTCTTTTTCTTTTCTTTCCTTTTTTTTTTTTTTTTTTTTTTGAGACTCACCTTGTCACCCAGGCTGGAGTGTAGTGGCACAATCTTGGCTCACTGCAAACTCCACCTCCCAGGTTCAAGGGATTCTCCTGCCCCAGCCTCCTGAGGAGCTGGGATTACAGGTGCACACCACTACACTCAGCTAATTTTTTGTATCTTCAGTAGAGACAGGGTTTCACCATGTGGTCAGGCTGGTCTTAAACTCCCGACCTCATGATCCGACCGTCTCAGCCTCCCGAAGTGCTGGGATTATAGGTGTGAGCTACTGCGACCGGCCTGGGCTGCAAATTTTTCAAACTTTTATGATGTGCTCCCCCCGTACCCACACCACAGACACTTTTTTTTTTTTTTTTTTTTTGAGATGGAGTCTCGCTCTGTCACACAGGTTGGAGGGCAGTGGCACAATCTTGGCTCACTGTAACCTCTGCCTCCCAGGTTCAAGTGAGTCTCATGCCTCAGACTCCCTAGTAGCTGGGATTACAGGCACACACCACCATACCCAGCTAATTTTTGTATTTTTAGTAGAGACAGGGTTTCATCATTTTGCCCAGGCTGGTCTCAAACTCTTAGCCTCAAGTGATCTGCCCACATTGGCCTCTCAAAGTGCTGGGACTGCAGGCATGAGCTACCACGCCTGGTCCTCTGCTTCCCTTTTAATTGTAAGTTCTAGTTTCAGATAATCTCTTTGCTCATGCATATGACTGTACACTTTTACAAACAGCCAGGTCACATCTTGAAGGCTTTGCTGCTTAGAAATTTCTCCTGCCAGATGCCCTAAATCATCTGTCTCAAGTTCAAAGTTCCACAAATCTCTAGGGCAGGGGCACATTGCTTCCAGTCTCTTTCCTAAAGCATAGCAAGAATGACCTTTACTTCAGTTCCCTACAAGTTCCTCATCTCCATCTGAGACCACCTCAACCTGGACTTCATTGTCCATATTACTCACTATGAGCATTTTGGTCTAAACCATTTAACAAGTCCCTAGGACGTTCTAAACTTTCCCACATCTTCCTATTTTCTTCTGAGCCTTCCAAATTGTTCCAACCTCTGCCCATTATCCAGTTCCAAAGTCACTTCCACATTTGTAGGTATCTTTATAGCAATATCCCACTCCTGATACCAATTTTCTGTGTTATTCAATTCTCACACTGCTATAAGGAACTACCTGAGACTGGGTAATTTATGAATAAAAGATGTTTAATTGACTCACAGTTTCACAGGCTTAACAGGAAACATGACTGGGGGTGGGGGCTCAGGAAACTTACAGTCATGGCAGAGGGCAAAGGGGGAGCAAGGACCTTTTCACATGGCAAAGCAGGAGAGAGAGAGGGTGAAGGGGCAAGTGCCACACACTTTTAAACCATCAGATATCATGAGAACTCACTCACTATCATAAGAACACCAAGAGGGAAAATGCCCCCATGATCCAATCACCTCCCACCAGGCTCCTCCTCCAATTCAACATGAAATTTGGGCAGGGACACAAATCCAAACCATATTACCATTCCTGTCTTCTGCTTATGCTATCTTAGAGCAGCTATCAGTATACAAAGTTCAGAAACAGTGTCATTGTCTGGGGAGAGCTTATGGAACTGAAACTTTATTTTTTCCCAGTGACATATGCTGTTAATTAAAGGCAGAGTCTAAAGATTGTACTCAGTGTATGCATTGTCACACTGGAGAAAATGGAAAAATCCACTAAATATATTCCAGCTTTATGTCAATCATTGCATATGTGAGGGTAAGTGGTAAGCTATTTGTTCTATACTGTATTTAACATGGGGGATTAATATTTGCTTAAAATCCTTCAGTGCTTCTCCAACTCTTTGGAGAAATTCCAAATTCTCTAGCATACCCTCCAAAACCTTTTGTGACCTGGCCTCTGGTTACTCACATTTTCAGCCTCATATTTTACCACCATGTACCTTATAATCTAGTCAGACCAAGCCAATAATAATAAAAGTCATATTTTCAGCCAGCTGCTATACAAAAACTTCACCGTAAACCCCATTTAGCTCAAAGCGAGACTTCCTGGAAATGGAGTTGCTGACTGAGTAATTTTTAAAGAAGATCTATGGGGCATAGATACTTCTGAACATTGTTCATTTTTGAGTGTGGTTCTATTCTTTTCAAATTCCTTGATCCTATCATGTGTCTTTAATCACAATTTCTACCAATTTTTCTTAATTCAATTTCTGGTTGATCCTCCTGTGTTGCAGCAATGTCCTTCATCCTGTCTGCAATCAACCTGTGGTTGAAGCTCCCATTTGTACCCTCTGAGCTGCAGTCATTTCCTTGGAGTCTCTGGAGCTGCTGTGACACTTGCATTTCAGATTGACACCTGCAGATTGACACTTTTCCCTAGTCATCATTAGGGAGGTCCATCTGTCTGTCACCTACTCAATCTTATGGGTCAATGCTGCTTGCCAGAATGCAAAAATAAATGACAGAAGGGAAACTAATAGCGCACTAAATTACACATCTGGATGGATAACCTCTATGCAGTCTGTTTTTGAGCTTTCATTGGCTAAGAACAAATACATATGTGTATAAAGAATGCTGCAATGAATTCATTATATGTAGTGTACCATTATGATTTATATGTATATGCAGTATATTTTAATAAAAATATCTCACAAACCTTATAGCAGAGCAGCAACTTTAAATAGGGCATAGCTGTACATACATTTTCTCATTTAGTTCTCACAAAAATCCTGTGATTTAAATAAATGAAATTAAATAATGTTAGTATTGTACATAAGGAAAGTGAGGCTTAAGATTACTTAAGTGATTTATTTAAGGTAATACATGGTCAAGGAGCTCAACCACTATATTAGGAATACAAAACTGACAGCTTTGGCTTTGAAACTAGTCATGGATTTATTGTTGTTGTTGTTTGGGGGAAGAATGCAGTAGATTTAATTTTTGTGATTTTAAAATATTTGAATTAACCAATAATTTCATACATATAAACCTCAATACAAATCTGGATTTCCTTTGAAAAATCAGAAAATATGGGACACAAGGTCCTGCCTACTACCGATCACAGAAGCTATGGAGAGGTTGCCTTTTCCAGTGGGGCATGTTCTACTCGGTTAACCATAGTCTAAGTTACTCTCACTTGTCTTTCCCAGGATTCAGCCTACTTCACTCATTCATATAATCTGCCTGGCTCCTGCGGCCATTTGAAGTTAAGACGGCTGAATAACTCTCTGTCTGTTTCTCTCTCTCTCTCTCTGTCTCTGTAGTTCTTCCAAACCACTATACTTTGCCATTTCCCCCCTTCTCAGTCGCTCAACTGTCCATTCTATTATTTATATTCAACTAATACAATCCACCTCGTTTCCTGCCTCTCTATCACTATCACTCCCTCTCTCCAACACTTTCCACCCCTGCTAACTCTGGGTCTGCCTCTACTAGCAAACCTCTAGGCAAAACTCTCTCTTAGTCCTTCCTGCAGTGTACTCTAACTGTCCCCTAAATTTATTATTCACACAGCCTACTGATAGCATTTCCATTGCTCAGCTTACTGTAGCTCAGTAAGAATTTGAATGAATGGATGAATAAATGCATAGATGGACGAATGGGCAAATGTATGATTTGTTGACTTGAACTCAGGTGGAAACCACTTTCTACTTTCCCTTTCCTGAATAGAAGGAAGTGAATATTAAAAGCTATTTCTAGTGACCTGCCCTTGACTTTTGACCAGAGTATAGCATATGCCTGAACTGTTGTTGTTGGTCTACTCAGCAAATGTTTCTAAACCAAAAATATCCAGGATGAAAGGATACAACATTTTTTTTTTCCTTACCAAAGGATTTCAAAGCAATAATATTATGATAATTTAATATTAAAATGATATTAAAAAACAGATACAGCTGAATGGTCATTTAGTTTTTCAGAATTAAAAAGAGCAAGCTCTAGGATATTAATCACTAAGTAGAGTTGAGTGCCAAATTTAGCACTGAACTTCTAGTAGTGACGACAATTTTATTACACTGAAGAGAAACATTTATTAAACAAAACATTACACTAACCAGTAAGTTAAAAAATGTCTCTTTATCTAAAATATTTTCAGTGACTCTTGTTTTAACTAGGCATTCTGCCATCTGCAAATAATGATATTTTACATACACTTACACAACAGTTAGACATCTTTCTTCCTTTTTAACTTCTTGCAATGGCACAATTCACCAACTCAAAATTGATTATCAAGTTAAATGCTGCCCTTCTTTGTCATGTCCTTTATAAAATAACTATGAAAGCAATTAATTCATATCATTAATAAAATGAAGTGAAAGGCTTGTAATAGAAAACAGCTGTCTCTTGTCCCTCTTCCCCAGTTTCTCCCTCTTATGGCAATTGTTTCAAACCATTTTAGCTGTCTGTTCTTTTAATTAAAAACATTTCTAAATGCTATGTTTTTACTGCTTTTTCTTTACTTATTAATTTTAAATATTACCTACTTGACTCATTATTATGGTAAATGATGGTTCAACTCTCTTATACCATCCTTGCTTCCCTTCATTCCCTCACCTTCTCAACATTTACAGTATTTTTCACTATTTTTAAAATAAAATTTGAGTCCAGTCTTTTTCACTTTTGCATACAATAGCCCCTAAAAGTCTCCCTGCTTCTACCTTTGTCTCTCAACATTCTAGTCTCAACGCAGTAGCCACAGGGCTTCTTCTAAAATGCAAGGAGGATCTTGTACTTCTCTGATCATAACCTTGCAATGGCTCTTCATCTTACTCAGAGTAAAAGGCCAAGTCCTCACAATGTCTTTCAGGGCCTGCATGCTCTGGCTCTCATTGCAATCTAATATAGTCTCCTCCTACTCTCTCCTTTGCCCACATCCTTTCAGTCCTGTTTGTTTTCTTGCTATTTGTTAAGCAGTTCAGTCATACTCTTCCCTTAGGGCCTCTACAGAAGCTGTAGCATCAGAATGAAATATTCTTCTCCCAGATATCTATAAGGCCAACACCCTTACTCTCTCTCAGGTGGACTCTCAGACAGTCCTCCTGTCTCTCAGTCTGTTAAGCCTTTTTTTTTTTCAATAGCACTTGCCGCATTTGTATTAGTTTATTTTCACACTGCTACAAAGATACTATACTATCCAAGACTGGGTAATTTATGAGCAAAGGAGGTTTATTTGACTCAGAGTTCCTCATGGCTGGGAAGGCCTACAATCATGGAGGAAGGTGAAGCAGGCACCTTCAAAAAAAGGAAGGAAGAACTTCCAAACACTTATAAAACCATCAAATCTCAGGAGAACTCATTCACTATCACGAAAACAGCATGGGGGAAACCACCACCATGATCCAATCATCTTCCTCCCTTGACACTTGAGGATTACAATTTGAGATGAGATTTGGGTGGGGACACAGAGCCAAACCATACCACCTTCTAACATACTGAATTTACTTAAATACGTCTTTAGTTTATTGTCTGTATCCCTACTCTTAGTGGAATACAAGCTGTATGAAAGTAGGATCTTCATTTTGTTTACCAAAGTATGCCACACATCAGCCTAGAATATAGTAGCTGCTCAAAAAACTGGATACATGAATGGATCAATATGATAATTTAATGTGACAGTCTGTAGGGCCAACTGTAATATTATGTCAATTTCATCTCCTTTCTTGCAGTTTACTTTTTCTCCAAGAGTTTGTAATTATCTCTTTCTTCTCCTGTATCTGTCTGCTACCCATATATTCTTCATTATAAATGTTTTATAATATCAAGGTTTTGTTTTTAAGGAGAATGACTGATGCATCTCTAAGTTTAATTTCGGCTTTTAGTAAAAGTTTGTTATTGTGTTAAGAGAATATTCTTAAACTATTTTTAAACAGCTTCATTGAGATATAACTCACAGATCATACAATTCTCCCATTTGAAGTGTACAATTCAATGGTGTTATGAGTTGAATCATGACCCCCCCTCCCAAATTCTTGTGTTGAAGTTTCAACCCCTAGTACCTCAGAATGTAACCATATTTGGAGATAAATTCTATAAAGAGGTGATTAGGTTAAAGTAAGGTCAGTAGGGTGGGGCCCTGATCCAATATGACTGTTGTCCTTCTAATAAGAGAAAGTGACACCAGTTACTCATGTGCACAAAGGGATGACTATATGAAAACAAAGTGTTAAGAAGGTGGCCAGCTGCACGTCCAGAAGAGAGGCCTCAGAGGAGCCCAACCTTGCCAGCACCTTGATTTTGGACTTCCAGCCTTCAGAACTGTGAAAGATAAATTTCTGTTGATTAAGCCACCCAGTCTGTGGTATTTTGTTATAGCAGGCTTAACACAGTAATACAGATGGTTTTTAGTGTGTTTATAGATACATGTTACCATCATGAAAGTTGATTTTAGAACAATTTTATTACCTCAGAAAGAAGCCCTAACCCTTAAGCTATCACCACCTTCCATCCTCCCTGTCTACTTCAACCCTGAACCTCCACTACTCTACTTTCTATCTCCATGAATTTGTCTATTCTGGACATTTCATGTACATATAGAAGGTGGTATTTTTTAACTGACTTCTTTTACCTTCGCATGTTTTCAAGATTCATTCATGTTGTAGCATGTATAGTACTTCATTCTTTTTCATGGCCTAATAATATCCTGTGTATGAAGATAACACATTTTGTTTATCCATTCATCAGTTGATGGATATTTGAACTGTTTCCACCTTTAGGCTATTATGAATCATTCAACTACCAACTGTACAAGCTTTTGTGTGGACATATGTTTGCATTCTCCTATTCAGTCATGCATCTCTTAATGATGGGTATATGTTCTGAGAAATGCATCTTTGGGCAATTTTGTTACTGTGGAAACATCATAGAGGACACTTACAGAAACCTAGATGGTATAGCTGACTACCCCTAGGCTCTGTGGTATAGCCTATTGCTCCTAGGCTACAAAGCTGTGCAGCATGTTATAATGCTGAGTACTGTAGGCAATTTAACACCATGGTAAGCGTTTCTGTATCTTAATAATAAATGTATCAAATATAGAAATGGTATAGTAAAAATACGGCATTATAATCTTATGGGAGAACCCCTGTATAAGTGGTCCATCATTGACCAAAACATTATTATGTGGCATATGACTGTACACCTAAGAGTGGAATTACTGGGTCATAAGGTAACTCTATGATAAATTGTCTTAGCAACTCCCACACTATTTTTCACAGTGGCTGCACAACTGACAGTGTATGAGGGTTCCATTTCTCCACATCTTCACCCACACTTGTTATGATCTGACATTTTGATTGTAGCCATCTTAGTGAGTGTGAAATGTGATTTCACTGTGGTTTTGATTCACATTTCCTTGATGACTAATGTCAACTATCTTTTTGTGTGCTTATGAAACATTTGTAAATCTTCCTTTAAGAAGCGTCTGTTCAAGTCCTTTGTTCATTTTTAAATTGCTCTATTTGTCTTCTTTATTGAGTTGTAAAACTTCTTTATATATTTTGAATACAAGTTTCTAATCAGATATTGACTTGCAAATATTGTCTCCAATTTTGTGGGTTGCCTTTACGCTTTCTTGATAGTGTACTTTGCACCACAAAAGTTTGAATTTTGATGAAGTCCAACTTATCTATGTTTTCTTCTGCTGCTTGTAATTTTAGTGTCATCTTTAAAAATCTATTATCAAATCTGAGGTCATAAAGATTTACCCTTATTTTTTCTTCTAAGAGTTTTATGATAATTTAAGTTCTTAAATGTAGGCCTTTAATCCATTTCGCGTTAATTTTTGTATATGGTATTGTGTCCGGAATTGGTGGGTTCTTGGTCTCACTGACTTCAAGAATGAAGCCGCGGACCCTCGAGGTGAGTGTTACAGCTCTTAAGGTGGTGCGTCTGGAGTTGTTTGTTCCTTTTGATGTTCAGATGTGTTCGGAGTTCCTTCCTTCTGGTGGGCTCGTGGTCTTGCTGGCTTCAGGAGTGAAGCTGCAGACCTTCGCGGTGAGTGTTACAGCTCTTAAGGCAGCGCGTCTGGAGTTGTCCGTTCCTGCCGGTGGGCTCGTGGTCTCGCTGGCTTCAGGAGTGAAGCTGCAGAGCTTCGCAGTGAATGTTACAGCTCATAAAGCAGCGTGGACCCAAAGAGTGAGCAGTAGCAAGATTTATTGCAAAGAGTGAAAGAACAAAGCTTCCACGGTGTGGGAGGGGACCCGAGTGGGTTGCCACTGCTAGCTTGGGCAGCCTGCTTTTATTCTCTTATCTGGCCCCACCCACGTCCTGCTGATTGGTAGAGCCGAGTGATCTGTTTTGACAGGGCGCTGATTAGTGTGATTACAATCCCTGAGCTAGACACAAAGGTTCTCCACGTCCCCACCAGATTAGTTAGATACAGAGTATCGACACAAAGGTTCTCCAAGGTCCCACCAGAGCAGCTAGATACAGTGTCGATTGGTGCACTCACAAACCCTGAGCTAGACACAGGGTGCTGATTGGTGTGTTTACAAACCTTGAGCTAGATACAGAGTGCCGATTGGTGCATTTACAATCCATGAGCTAGACATAAAGTTTCTCCACCTCCCCATCAGATCAGTTAGATACAGAGTATGGACACAAAGGTTCTCCAAGGCCCCACCAGAGCAGCTAGATACAGAGTGTGGATTGGTGCATTCACAAACCCTGAGCTAGACACAGGGTGCTGATTGGTCTGTTTACAAACCTTGAGCTAGATATAGAGTGCCGATTGGTGTATTTACAATCCCTGAGCTAGACATAAAGGTTCTCCAAGGCCCCACCAGAGTAGCTAGATACAGAGTGTTGATTGGTGCATTCACAAACCCTGAGCTAGACACAGGGTGCTGATTGGTGTATTTACAATCCCTGAGCTAGACATAAAGGTTCTCCACATCTCCACCAGACTCAGGAGCCCAGCTGACTTCACCCGGTGGATCCCGCACCGGGGCTGCAGGTGGAGCTGCCTGCCAGTCCCGTGCCGTGCGCTTGCACTCCTCAGCCCTTGGGTGGTCGATGGGACTGGGCGCCGTGGAGCAGGGGGTGGCGCTCGTCGGGGAGGCTCAGGCCACACAGGAGCCCATGGAGGGGGTGGGAGGCTCAGGCACCATGGGCTGCAGGTCCTAAGCCCTGCCCCACGGGAAGGCAGCTAGGGTAAGAAATTGAGCGCAGCGCTGGTGGGCTGGCACTGCTGGGGGACCCAGTATATCCTCTGCAGCCGCTGGCCCGGGTGCTAAGTCCCTCATTGCCCGGGGCCAGCAGGGCCGACTGGCTGCTCCAAGTGCAGGGCCCGCCAAGCCCACGCCCACCCGGAACTCCAGCTGGCCCACAAGCACCGCGCACAGCCCTGGTTCCCGCTCGCGCCTCTCCCTCCACACCTCCCTGCAAGCTGAGGGAGCCGGCTCCCGCCTTGGCCAGCCCAGAAAGGGGCTCCCACAGTGCAGCGGTGGGCTGAAGGGCTCCTCAAGTGCCGCCAAAGTGGGAGCCCAGGCAGAGGAGGCACCGAGAGTGAGCGAAGGCTGTGAGGACTGCCAGCACGCTGTCACCTCTCAGTATGAGGTAGGAGTCCAGCTTTATTTCTTTGCATTTGGCTATCCAGTTGTCCCAACACTATTTGTTGAAAGACTATTCTTTCCTGCACTGAATGGCTTTGGTAGCTATGTCTAAAATCACAGACAAGAGCTTATTTCCTGTGTTCAATTCTATTCTACTGATCTGTATGTGTATCCTTATGCCAGTATCACTCTGCCTTGATTATTACTGTTTTCTACTAAGTGTTAAGGTAGTATAGATCCTCTTAGTTTGTTATGTTTCAATATTGTTTTAATATCCTGGATTCATCACAATTTTATATGAATTTTGGAATCAGCTTAATTTCTACAAAGAAGTTAGGTGAGATTTTGGCGAGGTTTATTTCCTATTTATTTGTGAGTCAGTTTTGGTTGTTTGTGTCTTTCCAGAAATTTGTCTATTTCATCTAAATTATTTTATTGGCATGTAAGTAATCATAGTATTTCTCTATAACCCTTTTTACTTCTGTAAGGAAGGTAGTAATGTCCCTTCTTTCATTTCTGATTCTAGTACTTTGAGCCTTCTCTCTTCTTTTTCTCGGTCAATAAATGCTAAAGGTTTATCAATTTTGTCAGTCACTTCACAGAACCAGCTTTTGGTTTCATCGATTTTCTCTATTGTTTATATATTCTCAATTTCATTAATTTCTACTCTAATGTTTATTATTTCCTTACTTCTGATGGCTATAGATTTAGTTTGCTTTTCTTTTTCCAGTGCCATAAGATGGAAGGTTGGGTTACTGAATTGAGATTATTCTTTTGCTTTAATGTAAGGATTAACAGCTATATTTCCCCTTTAAAATACTTTAGCTACATCTCGTAAGCTTTGGTATATTGTATGTTAATTGTCATTCATCTTAAAGTATTTTATGATTTCCCTTTTGGTTTATTAATTGGTCCATTACTGATTTAGGACCGTGCTATTAATTTCTACATTTTTCCCAATTATTGTCAGAGAACGTATTCTGTATTATTTATATTCTTTAAATGTATTGAGGTCTATTTTATGTCCTGGCATGTAATCTATCCTGGAGAATGTTGCATGTGCACTCAAGAAGATTATATACTCCTAATTTGTTGGGTGTCCTATAAATAGCTATTAGGTCTAGCTAGTTAATAGTGTATTTCAAGTCTGTTTCTTTGTTGATCTTCAGCCTATTTGTTATAGTCAATTTTTAAAATGGGATATTAAAGTCTACAACTATTATAGTTGAATTGTGTATTTCTCTCTTCATTCTTGTCAGCTTTTGCTTCATGTATTTGGGTGCTGTTATTAGTTGCATTCATTTATACTTGTAAATGTATAGATTTACAATTCTTCCTGATGGGTTGATTCTTTTATCTTTATAAAACATCTCTCATTACTTCCAGTTACAAAAAAACACATTTTTTTGTTTTCAAGTTTATTTAGTCTGATATCAATATAGCCACTTTTGCTTTCTCATGATTTCTGTTTGCATATATCTTTTTTTCGTCCTTTTACTTTCAATCTATTTATATCATTAAATCTAAAGTGTGTCTTCTGTAGACAGTGTATTATAGGTCTTGTTTTTAAAACACAGTCTGACAACATCTTCCTTTTGATTTGGTTGGATTGTTTAATGCATCCACATTTAATGCTATCATTAATATACTTGGATTATGTCTGCCATTTTAAATTTTGTCCTCTGTATGACTCATGTTGTTTTTGTTCTTCTGTATTTTCTTCACAGGTTTATTTTACATTGAGTGAATATTTTCTAATGTACCATTTAAATAGCTTTAATGACTCTTCATGCATTTTATTATTTCCTTGGTGGTTGCTTTAGAGCTTATCATATACATCTTATCAGAAACAGCTTCAGATTTATAAGTAGTTTAATTCCAGTGAGATATAGAAACATTACTTCTATATAGTTCTATTTACCTTTCCTTCTTCTTGTGGTGTTATTGTTATAGATATTACATCTATAAATGTAACAAACCCAACAGTATATTTTTATAATTATTAATTTATATAACTTTGTGTGTTTTAAAGAAGCTGAAAAGAGACAGGTGTATATTTATAGCAAGTTTGTCCAACCTGCAGCTCGCAAGACACATGTGGCCCAGGATGGCTTTGAATTAAGCCAAACACAAATTAGTAAACTTTCTTTAAACATTATGAGATTTTTTTTCCACAATTTTTTAAAGCTCATCAGTTATCATTAGTGTTACTGTATTGTACGTGTGGCCCGAGACAATTCTTCTTATTCCAGTGTGGCCCAGGGAAGCAAAAAGATTGGACACCCCTGATTTATAGCTTTTCTTATATTAACCTTCTTATTTATCATTCCTGCTTCTCTTCAATTGTTCTTATGGATTCAAGTTAACATGTGCAGTCATTCCCTTAACTCAATACAACTTTGATTCCATCTACTTCCTTTGTGGTCTTTATAGGCAAATGTATCATATTTCTATAAGTTATAGGCCAAACAATACATGCTACCCACATTGTTTTATACAATTGCCTTTTTCAAATTTTTAATTTTTTTATTTCAATAAGTTTTTGGGGAACAGGTGGTGTTTGGTTACATGAATAAGTTTGTTAGTGGTGATTTCTGAGATTTTGGTGCACCGATCACCCAAGCAGTGTGCACTGTAGCCAATGTGCAGTCTTTTATCCCTTGCCGCACCCCACCCTTTCCCCTGTGTCCCCAAAGTCCAATGTATCATTCTTATGCCTTTGCATCTTCATAGCTTAGCTCCCACTTATGAGTGAGAACATATGATGTTTGGTTTTCCATTCCTGAGTTACTTCATTTAGAATAATAGTTTCCAATTCCATCCGGGTTGCTGCAACCACCATTATTTCAATCCTTTTTATGACTGAATAGTAGTCCATGGTGTGTGTGTGTGTGTATATATATATATATATATATATATATATATATAGTTATATATATAGAACAAATTTTATTTATCCATTCGTTGATTGATGGGCATTTGGGCTGGTTCCATATTTTTGGAGTTGCAAATTGCGCTGCTGTAAACGTGCATATGCAAGTGTCTTTTTCGTATAATGACTACTTTTTTTTTCTGGGTAGATAACTTAGTGGGATTGCTGGATCAAGTGGTAGATCTATTTTTAGTTTTTTAAGGTATCTCCACACTGTATTGCATAGTGGTTGTACTAGTTTACAGTCCCACCAACAGTGTAAAAGTGTTCCCTTTTCACCACACCCATGAACATCTTTTATTATTATTATCATTATTCTTATGGCCATTCTTGCAGGAGTGAGGAGTATTGCATTGTGGTTTTGATTTGCAATTCCCTGATAATTAGTGATGCTGAGCATTTTTCCGCATGCTTGTTGGTCATTTGTACATCTTCTTTTGAGGATTGCCTATTCATGTCCTTAGCCCACTTTTTTATGGGATTGTTTTTTTTTCTTGCTGATTTGTTTGAGTCCTTTCTGGATATTAGTCATTTGTCAGATGTATAGATTGTGAAGATTTTCTCCCACTCTGTGCATTTTCTGTTAACTCTGCTATTTCTTTTGCTGTGCAAAAACTTTTTAGTTTAATTAAGTCCTATCTATTTACCTTTGTTTTTGTTGTATTTGCTTTTGGGGTATTGGTCATGAAGTCTTAGCCTAAGCCAGTGTCTAGAAGGGTTCTTTTGATGTTATCTTCTAGAAACTTTATGGTTTCAGGTCTCAGATTTAAGTCTTTGATTCATCTTGAGTTGATTTTTGTATAAGGTGACAGATGAGGAACCAGTTTTATTCTTCTACATGTGGCTTGCCAATTATCCCAGCACCATGTGTTAAATAGGGTGTCCTTTCCACACTTTATGTTTTTGTTTGCTTTGTTGGAGATCAGTTGGCTTTAAGTATTTGGCTTTATTTCTGGGTTCTATATTCTGTTCCATTGGTCTATGTGCATATTTTCATGCCAGTACCATGCTATTTTGGTGACAGTGGTCTTATAGTATTGTTCAAAGTCAAGTAATGAGATGCCTCCAGATTTATTCTTTTTACTTAGTCTCGCTTTGGCTATGTGGGCCCTTTTTCTGGTTCCATATGAATTTTAGGATTGTTTTTTCTAGATTTGTGAAGAATGATGGTGGTATTTTGATGAAAATTGCATTGAATTTGCAAATTGCTTTTGGCTGTATGGCCATTTTCACAATATTGATTCTACCCATTCGAGAGGAAAATTCATAGCATTAAATGCCTACATCAAAAAGTCTGAAAGGTCATGAATAGACAAACTAAAGTCACACCTCATGGAACTGGAGAAACAAGAAGAATCCAAACCAAACCCAGCAGAAGGAAAGAAATAACAAAGATCAGAGCAGAACTAAATTAAACGGAAACAAAAATAATACAAGGATAAATGAAACAAAAAGCTGGTTCTTTGAAAAGATAAATAAAATTGATAGATTAATCAATAAAATAAGAGAGAAGATCCAAATAGGCTCAATTCGAAATGAAATGGGGGATATTACAACTGATACCACAGAAATACAGAAGATTATTCAAGGATGCTATGAATACCTTTATGTGCATAAACTAGAAAACCTAGAGGAGATAGATACATTCCTGACAATATACAACCTTCCTAGCTTAAACCAGGAAGATATAGAATCTTCAAACAGACCAATAACAAGCAGCAAGATTGAAATGGTAATAAAAAAATTGCCAACAAAAAGGAAAAACTCCAGGACTAGATGGATTCACTGCTGAATTCTATCAGACACTTAAATAATTAGTACTAATCTTATTGACACTATTCCAAAAGATAAAGAGGGAATTCTCCCTAAATCAGTCAAATGAAGCCAGTATCACCTTAATACCAAAACAAGGGAAGGACATAACAAAAAAAGAAGACTACAGACCAATGTCCCTGATGAACATAGATGCAAAAATCCTCAACAAAATACTAGTAAACTGAATCCAACAGCATATCAAAAAGATAATACACCATGATCAAGTGCGTTGCACACCAGGAATGCAGAGATGGTTTAACATATGTAGCTCAATAAATGTAATACACCACATAAACAGAATTAAAAACAAAAAATCACATGATCATCTCAACAGATGCAGAAAAAGCATTTGATGAAATCCGGCATCCCTTTATGATTAAAACCCTCAGCAAAATCAGCATAGAAAGGACATACTTTAAGGTAATAAAAGCTATCCACAACAAACCCACAGCCAACACTATACTGAATGGGGAAAAGTGGAAAGAATTCCTCCTGAGAACTGGAACGAGACAAAGATGCCCACTATTACCACTGCTATTCAACATAGTACTGGAAGTCCTAGCCAGGACAATCGGAAAAGAGAAAGAAATAAAGGGCATCCAAATTGGTAAAGAGAAGTCAAACTGTCACTGTTTGCTGATGATAAGATTGTATACCTAGAAAACCCTAAAGGCTCACCCAAAAAGCTACTAGAACTGATAAATGAATTCAGCAAAGTTTCAGGATACAAAATTAATGTACACAAATCAGTAGCTTTGCTATACACCAATGGTGACCAAGCTGAGAATCAAATAGAAAACCTCTTTCCCTATAGCTGCCAAAAAATAAAAATAAAATAAAATACTTAGGAATATACTTAACCAAGGATGTGAAAGATCTCTACAAGGAAAGCTATAAAACACTGCTGAAAGAAATCATAGACAACACAATCAATTGCTTTTTAAATCAGTTAAGAGAAGAAGAAGAAATATGAATTTATACTATCTCTTATATAATTACCTTTATTGATGATCTCTTTTTGTGTGGATTTGAATTACTGTCCAGGGTTGCTTGCTTTCAGCCTGAAGAACTTCTTTTATTATTGCTTGTAAAATGGCTGCAAGCAGCAATTTTTCTCTGTTTTTGATTATTTGGAAAGTTCTTCATTGTACTTAAAATGTTGAAATATAGCTTTTATGAAATAGGATTCTTGGTTGGTCAGCAGCCTTTTTTTGAGCATTTTGAATATGTTATTCTACTGTCTTCTAGTCTCCTTTGTTTCTGGTGAGAAGTCATCTGCAAATTGTATTTGGGTTGCCTTTTAAGTGATGAGTCATTCTTTTCTTAATGCTCTCAAGATTTGCTCCTTGTCTATGACTTTCACTATTTTGACAGTGCTGTATCTGTAGATCTCACATTTATCCTACTCATTCTACATGTAGGTTTGTGTACTTAATAATGCCTAAATTTCTCTGAGGCTCTGTTCTTTCTTTATTCTTTTTGCTTTCTGTTCTTTGGATTGTATCATCTCTATAGGTTTATCTTCATGTAGGCTAAGTCTTTATTCTGCCAGTTCAAATCTACTGTTGAGCTCCTCTAGTGAATTTTTTATGTCCGTTTTTGTACCTTCAGCTTCAGAATTTCCATTGGTTTCTTTTTAAAAAATTTCTATGACCTTATCAATACTGATATTTTTCTATTTGATGAAAAGTTGTCATTATATCCTTCTTTATTTCTATAATTATAATTTTCTTTAGTTTTTTTTTGGACATATTCCTAATGGCTACTTTGAATACTTTGTTAAATCTGATATCTGGTTGCTATCACAGGCAGTTTCTTCTGCCCTCTTTCTTCCTCCAGTATATGTTTTATTTTCCTGTTTCTTTGAATGTTTTTGCAGTTGGGTTGGAAACTAAATATTTTAGATAATATATTGTAGAAACTATAGATTCTAATCTTCCTCCCTTGTGGCTTTTTATTACTATTTGCTCAGTGACTAGCTGGATTATTTTAGTGAAGTCTATTTCTCTTCCCCACAGTGCTTAGCTTCTGATGTTGCAGATCTGTGAAGCTCCTCATGCTGTCATGTTGCCTTCCTATTTTTAAACCTTCAAAACATTAGAAATGGGCCCCAGATTCTTTCAAGTGACTTACTGCTTTTGTTGATGTGATTTTGTCATGAATAAGCTTTCGAAATAGAAAGATTAAACAGAATATATTTTCCTTTTAGAAAGAAATAGAATATGTTGTATTCTTATAGCATGCCATATTCTTGTAGCATGGAATAACTTTTATTTGATTGCTTTATTCAATTTTTTATTTTTATTAAAAGCTTTGTATCTATAAGAGGAAAGCTCACTATAGTTGTGTGTGTGTTCATACTTTAATAACAATTAGGATTAAGACCACTTTTTTCTTTTATAGTAGGAAATTTGCTATTATTTTCTCTTTCAAGAAATGAAATGGGTAGTTAGGTTACTTTTTGCTATTTGAATGTTTGGAGAAATTTTGATCTAAACAAGCATGTTCAAGTCTTATTTTAATAATGGTGTATGAATACTTTTTAGTGCTGTATATTCAAATTTCCTCTTCCTTTTATGACCATTTTGATGTTTTATATTTTTAGGTGAAAACTTGGAAAAATAAAAATAGCATAGGCCTTGTAGATCTGAATTTAAATTCCAGCTGCATCTCTTAGTAGCTGGGTGACCTTGGACATACACCTTCATCTCTGTAAGCTTCAGTTTCTGCTATAAAAGGAGGAAAAAATATTTATAAAATGGCTTATTATACCAACAAAAAAAGGATGTGTATAAAACACTCAGCACTGCAACAAAGTCAGTACCTAGTGTTAATTCCCTTGCTTTGAGAAAATAATTTATTTCACACAGAATTTAAACTATATTAGCATTTAACTGTGCCAAATGTTTCTTCATACAATTTTTTCTATTATCCTGTGTGCTCTATTTTCTGTCTTATTTATATTTTTATTAGTTTTTTAAATTAGATTTTGCTGTTTTTTGGGCATTTCTTAGTCTTTTTCAAGTAGTAATCTTTGGTTATATTAATTACTTGTTTTAGTTTTCTTTGTTATATAATCACCTTATTTATTTTATCATGTTTATAGTTTCCAATTCTTCTGTAGTTTTTCAAAAACTAATTTTCTTATATGATGTGGGAACATAGTGAATGTTCTTTTATTTTATTAAGAATAAAGACAAGTAAAGCTCTAAATTTTTTTCCAAATATTGTTTTGACCATTTCCTATAGATTTTGACATATCATTATTATTCTTTTAATATTCTTCTCTTAACTTCTGAGCATGTGATCTTCAGGGATGGACTGGAAGCAGAGGGACTAGTTGAAGAAGCCATCATAACCATCATCTGAAAGGGTATAGCTAACTATCTCAACTGAAAATACTAATTGGGTGTCAGAATGTCTGGGGCCTAGAAATAAAATCAACCAATACTAATGGAATGCCTATATGTGCTGAACACTGCCTTCCTCATAGTATTTTTTGCATATCTCCTTAATTGTCACAATAGTGTTGTGACATTTGTCCCATTTCTTCCTATCTGCAATTGAAGATATTGAAGTAGTCAAATGACTTAGCCAAGAGCACAGAACAAGTAAAATCTACTTCTTAGGAATCCTAGCTGGCTATTCGCTCCACTGCTATGCTATGCCACCTTTTGTAAGTCTCTTACAGACTTACTTAGAGCCCAAATCTTATCACCTGAAGTATCAGTGGTGGGCATTGTTACCTTTTAATTAACTTTGTGGGGACAGGAGTGGATTGTCTTGTTGATATGGTTTGGCTGTGTCCCCACCCAATCTCAACTTGAATTGTATCTCCCAGAATTCCCATGTATTGTGGGAGGGACCCAGGGGGAGGTAATTGAGTCATGGGGGCCGGTCTTTCCCATGCTATTTTCATGATAGTGAATAAGTCTCATGAGATCTGTTGGGTTTATCAGGGGTTTCTGCTTTTGCTTCCTCCTCATTTTTCTCTTGCTGCCACAATGTAAGAAATGCCTTTCTGAGGCCTCCCCAGCCATGTGGAACTGTAAGTCCAGTTAAACCTCTTTCTTCCCAGTCTCGGGTATGTCTTTATCAGCAGTGTGAAAACAGACTAATACACTTGTCTTTAAAATATTACTTGTGCTTATTTAACTTAAGAGAACACATGGATGTCATTGAGAGCAGTTTTCCAATACAGGAAAAGGCTCACATGTGAACATAAGAGCTCACTCATCTATTTCACATTACTCTGTAAGACCATGTCTGATAAGACCAGTGTATAGAATATCAATAGTAGTTACAGTTAATGATATAACTGCTATGTGACAAACACTGTGCCATAAGAACATTATATATGTTATTTTAAGGAATCTTTATCACAGTCAGAAGAGGTGGGTATTATTATTATTTTTCTCCCTTGTTTATAGATTGGGATGCTGACACCCCAAAGTGTTAAGTAATTCATCTAAAGTTGCAGAAACAGGAAGTGGCACAGCTGGTATTTAATTAAGCTATCTGGCTTCAAAACCCAAGATTCTATCAATCATTTTTGCTTAATTGTGTCTTCTGAAAGCTATAATAAGGCAGAATATTAATCAATATAAAGGAAAATACTAAGAATGTGGAGCTTCAGGAGGTATTGGATGGACTGATCCACGTAGAAGCTTGTGATCTTCTGCCCACAAAAGAAAGGGGGACTCTGTGAACTGAAGTCCACTCATACTAATCCTGAATAATACTCTAGAATAATATTTTTAGAAATAGAATAGTGTGCGATAGAAAAGTCAGACTGCCTTGTGTCAATGGGTCAAGTGGTGTATATGAAATATCTTCTTACAGATAGAGTCTTAAATTTAGATGGACAGTCTAACTCTATGCCCTTTTAATTCTTTTTCAGTAACCTTTAAAAAACTTTTTGAAATCAAATATCTTAAATATTAATTTTTATTTTGTCAGAAATAGAAATTAGAACAAGAGATCTCAGGTTTTTTCCATGTGTAGTTCACATTCATACACTAGAAATTTAGAGTTCCCCTCAAGATAGTAAGAGATTCAAGAACAGGAAAAGATAATTACAACGCAAATGCTAATCTCATACACAGGTGTCTTGAAGATTCTATAGACACATCTATAGTTGTATGCTATAAAAATGTATCACCCGTCAGCACTGTGGGGCTCCTTGAGGAAAGCCCTGACTGCCCTGTGCGACCCCTGTTATACATACATACATACATATGGCCATGTGCAGGAGATGTGTACTCTTTTTTAGATGCCAGCTTGATATTAATCTATACTAATTATTCAAAATAAGTTACACCAACTCTACAGCATTTTGATGATCCACTCAATTCAATGCTGTACCTAACAAACTTTGCCATAACAGTGTTTTACAGTGAACACCATGGAACAGTTGTATGTATCAACAGTTAAGACAAAATGAATTGTATACATTGGCCAATCGTAGGGCACACCTGTGATGAATCCATAGTACAACTATTATATGATAGACACTATGAAAACTATTGTATTTTAACCACTAATGCTCCCTGGGAGAAGCTAGTGGCTGAATTAAGAATATTTTTATTATCACTGTTCATGAACTGAACTTTATGTCAATAAATCTGAAGCATATCTTAATTTACAGGGAAGATCTTCCCCCTATTTCATCATTGGGTGGAATAACCCCTAACTGAAGTCTTCAGACTGTATGGGAAAGTCTCGCTGTGACTCAGTGGCCACTATTGCCAGAGGAACAAACTCCATGAGCTCCTTTTTCTGACCATTGATTTATTGCTATGAAATTTAGGCAAGTTATTAAACTTTTGTGAGTTTCAATTTATTTACCTATAAAATGCTGATATTGATAATATCTTCTCTGTGAGATCATGCTATAAAAATAAAATGAAATAAAGACTGCGAAAGATTGTCATACATTGTAAAGTGCCGTGGAGGAAAAAAAGTTATTACTGTTTTAACAGTGATGTTCTGGCAGAGCCTGGACTATAGCCGAAACAGGCTGACTCAGAAGGAGGTTTGTAGGGGAGCTGGAGGCTTGCTGAGGCATTGCTAAGGAAACCAGTAGAGAAATATACGTCACTCAGCCCCATCCTTATCTTCCTACTGCAGAGTATCTACCAAGAGCACAAACAGTGCAAGGGATCAGTCATGGATAATTTGGGAAAAAACACATCAGATTCCATTTAAGGAAGGAGAGAAAGTGGGAGCAAGCTCCAAAGAAGGAAAATGTTTCTCTTGGTTGCAAAGAGAAAGCACTTCCTGAACATTTCTAATCGACATGTGTAATGCCATCTGGAAGGCAGAGGGAGAAAACTGGCTCTTAGGTTTCCTTTCAGAAGGGGAAGCCTTTGTCCCTGGCATCATTGGAATATCTGTAAGGAGATGAAGTTTAGTAGCCCTGGGAGTCCCTCTGGGCTAAGCTAATGGATTTCACTGTCAGCTTCTTTGCTGAGTATAAGAAACAAGTTGGGGTAAAAATGAGTTTTGTGACCCTGGGAACTAAAATTATGGAGAGTCCCCTTTGTTTCTTTATATCTCAGCAATGTCTCTCATATAATCTCATGCTTTGCCATTAATGCTTTTCCTACCCTAGTCATGACTGCTGTGAGGGGTTATTCTTTTTGTTCCTTTTATACTTGAAATGGTGGATACCAAGTAAACATTCTGGCCTCAACTTTTCTGAATGGAACTACTTATTGCCCATTCTCACCCTCAAGAGTACTCCTCCCCCTGCATTAGAACTTCATTCCCAGGTGTCTCTATTTATATTATCTCTATGCTATTACAAAAAGCCACAAACATTGAGGTTGTTTTTGACCCTTATCTTTCTCTTACCTAGCATACTGTCAATAAATCCTACTGATTTTATCTCCCTGGATCTACCCAGCCCTCTTCGTCCCACTAGGACTTCCCTGGTTTGAACTTTATTATGTACTGCTTGGACCATGGGTTTGGGCATCACCTCTAGCTTTCAGTCACTTTATTACCTCTTCCTAAACCAGCTAAAAACATCTTTCCAAAGGGCAGACCAACGTGTGCCATTTCCTTGCTTGAAAGTTTCTAACTCCCTGTTACCTACAGAAGAGCATACTCCTCTGTGGCATTTGAGTGAGTTCCTTTTAGGGGAAATACTGCATGACCAAACAAATAACTGTAGTGTTAAATGGGGCTTAATGCAGTGTGGTTTTGAGCTAAGCTCTTGACATGATCAAGATTCCTCAACAGACAAGGAATGGTTGTAGAGAATACAGAGAAGACTAGATATGTAATCAAAGTTGTGTTTAAAATATTTGTCTCATAATTCCGTTGGTCATTAGCAGCTATTTAGATTTCTGAATTACTTTTGGCTTGGATAACTGGGACTAGCAGAGATGCCATGTGATAAATGAGGGATGTGTTAAATAAACAGGCTTAGAAAGTCTGTTCCCTTGCAGGTTTGTAAGCATGAAAATTGGACTTGGGATCATCATTGAGAATAAGTAGGTGGGGTTTGTTGAAGAAAGCTGTTTATGGCCTATTTTTAAAACTATATCACCTAAAAAATATTTGTGTTTTGCTTAGTAGCCTGTATATTCTTGTTTTAAGCGGTGTCTGTTATTTGTAGCTTTAAAAAAGATTTAAAAGACAAAAAGTCTGGCCCTTTAAGAAATAGAAATCTTTTGCTGGACTCTATTTTTAGCCACTCTTTTACATAGGGAATGCCTTAGAAATCAAACTAGATGATCTGTGGTTGATAGTTCAGATAACCACATGGGGAGAGGAAAGAGAAGAAATTGAGACCACAATAACTAATCTTGGTTAAGACTAATAAAAAGTAGAAATAAGATATGCTCTCATATGCTTCAAATATTCAAAGCGATACAGTAGTTAGTTCTGGGAATGTACTTCTGCAACAGTATGAGATATTTTTACTTTTAATCATATGTCTTTATCTATGAAATTTGTTTAACCATGAGGATATATTATTTTATTAAAAAGTAATCAGACAGATTTATATGTACTGCCATGGAAAGAATCCTAACTATATTGTTAATTGAAGAAAAGTGATAAATGTTATATATTGCATAATTTCACCTTGTAAGTAAATGTTTACATATATTCACGTACATGTATTGCTATTATAAATTTGTTAGCAGGAGTATATGTATGGAGAAAAAAGTATATTGAGGAGTAGGTGCACTAAATTGTTAGTTATGTTTGTCTTTCCAGTGTGAGAGATTTCAGACACATTAACTTTTTGGGAAATGTAGGCCTATTATGTTTTAATTTTAGATAATGAGCTAATCTTAACTTATATAATCAGAAAAAATAATAAAGTATACTTCTTATCAACTTCCAAGAAACACCCCACATTTGATATGGTCTATTATAATAAATTAAAAAAATAGTATTAAAAAGAAGGCAGAAAAGTACCATGGAAATGTTTAATTCCATAAGATGACATACAAAAATAGGGACTTATAAAAAACTTGGCGATAGCCTATGTTGACCCTATGGATTAGATAATCACTGGTTGGTGTCGTATGTGCTATAATCCTACCATTTAGAACTTAATTGTTTGTTTTTCACATTTGTTTTAAGGTCTTATTACATGTAAATTGGTGTGTTACATTTTGTTCGGAGTTAAACATATTTTTTGTAAGAATATATTTAAATACATGATGATGGCATTTTTATGAAGTCCAGTGATCCTACCACATCAGTGAAAGCTGCTTTGCCACTTAACTTTGCAAATCACTTATCTCGCTGCATTTGGTTTTTTCATCTGTAGAATGGGGATAGTAAAAGGAGCTTGTTCAGAGGGTTGTTGTGTGGAATAAATAAGATAATACATTTAAGTGCTTAGAATAGTGTCTGCAATAAATCACTAGTGTTATGATGATAATAACAATGATGATGATGACCGTGTTGATAATAGAGACAATGACAACAATGATGGTAATGAGGATAGTAAAATGGTCCTAAAGGATCTTTGCACCAGGCAGTACTGCAGGGAGGATCCAAAATGCATCCTGAAGGCAAACCCTGTTATTTTCCCAACATTTTCCACAGGAAACAATGGCCAAGGCTCCACCTTTGGACCAGCAAATATGATACCAATCCACACTTTCCCAGCTCACTAACACTTTCCACTTACATGGAAGTAGTATGTTTTTAGCCTCAAATAATTTCACTTGAAACTTGCAAAATCTGAGAAATATGAATTATCTGTCTCATGTAGCTAGTCCATATGAATCTCATTCCTCACACCTGAGTGTAAAAGAAATGTCAGTTTATTTCTGTGAATGAAATGAAATCTGGCTCCAAGTCGTCATCTTGACAGGAGGACAGTGAATTTAATTCTCATCATTTTGGGGGAGCTTTTTCCTTCTCTAGAACAAATCATCATTTTGCGGGAGCTTTTCCCTTCTCTACATAACAAATTCTCTTACCCCAGTCTTCCATAGTGGCCACTGATACTCATTCTGTCCACACTTGTCTGGTTCCTTAGCTGGGCAGCAAGGTACCTAACATGATAAGCCTAAAGGGAGAATCTTTATCAAGAATAAACTTTCCCTCCAAGACATCCCTTCAAGGTCTTGGCTCTTCCTTAGGGGTGGCTCTGGGAATTAGAGCCCATGTTCCTATTATATTACTTGTGGAACCCACAGATGCATCCTCTCTTGCCCATATTGAGAACTCTCCTTTTAGTATCACCCTCCCCAGCACAAATGACTCCAGAAGCTCAGAGTGTGAGAAAACAAGTCCTAGAAGAGGTTTCGTCTTCAGGGCATCTCCTTTTGGCCCTAAATTAAAGAGGCAAAAAGGCCTGGCTATGTTTTCAAAATCTGTGTGTGCATAAATAGAACTGAAAAGAAAAACCACAGAATCATCTCAATAGATGCAGAAAAGGCTCTCAATAAAAT
Organism: Hylobates moloch; assembly: GCF_009828535.3. Classification (NCBI taxonomy): domain Eukaryota; kingdom Metazoa; phylum Chordata; class Mammalia; order Primates; family Hylobatidae; genus Hylobates; species Hylobates moloch. The sequence continues at coordinate 125,797,219 of NW_026652281.1, read as the reverse complement.
TCAACATCCCTTTCTGTTAAAAACCCTCAACAAACTAGGAATTGAAGGAACATACCTGAAAATAATAAGAACCATCTATGACAAACCCATAGTCAACATCATACTGAATGGGCAACAAGACAAAGATGCCCACTGTCACCACTCCTGTTCCACAGAGTACTGGAGTCCTAACCAAAACAGTCAGGCAAGAGAAAGACATAAAAGGGATCCAAATAGGAAGAGAGGAAGTCAAATTATCTCTGTTTGCAGATGACATGATTCTATACCTAGTAAACACCATAGTCTCTGCTCCAAGGCTCCTAGATCTGATAAATAACATGTGGTATTTTATTTTCTGTTTCTGAGTTATTTCACATAGGATAATGGCCTCCAGCTTTATCCATATTGCTACAAAAGACATGATTTGATTATTTTTATGTCTGCATAGTATTCCATTATGTATATGTGCCACCCTATTTTCTTTCTTTTTTTTGAGACAGAGTCTCCCTCTGTTACCCAGGCTGAAGTGCAGTGGTGCGATCTCGGCTCACTGCAACCTCCACCTCCCAGGTTCAAACAATTCTCCTGCCTCAGCCTTCCGAGTAGCTGGGACTACAGGTGTGCACCACCACGCCTGGCTAATTTTTGCATTTTTAGTAGAGACCATGTTGGCCAGGCTGGTCTCAAACTCCTGACCTCAAGTGATACCCCTGCCTTGGCCTCCCAAAGTGATGGGATTACAGGCATGAGCCACCACACCAGGCCTGTAGCACGTTTTCTTTATCCAATCATCTGTTGATGGACATTTAGCTTTAGGCCATGACTGCTATTGTGAATAGTGCTGTGATGAACGTACAAGTTCTAGTATCTTTCTTATATGATTATTTCTTTTCCCTTGTGTAGATACCCAGTAGTGGGACTGCTGGGTTGAACAGTAGTTTTATTTATTTATTTATTTATTGAGACAGCGCCTTGCTCTGTCGCCCAGGCTGGAGTGCAGTAGCATGGTCAGGGCTCACTGCAGCCTCAACCTCTTGAGCTCAAGTGATCCTTCCACTTCATCCCCCCGAGAAGCTAGGACTACAAGCATGTGCCACCATGCCTGGTTATTTTTAAAACAATTTTAATAGAGATGAGGTCTCACTATGTTGCCCAGGCTGGTCTTGAACTCTTGAGCTTAAACAATTCTACCGCCTTGGCCTCCCAAAGTGTTGGGATTACAGGCATGAGCCACTGTACCCAGCAAAATGGTAGTTTTATTTTTAGTTCATTGAGAAATCTCCATACTATTTTGCATAAAGGTAGTACTAATTTACATTCCTACCAAGAGTTTATAAGCATTCTCTTTTCTTCACATCCTCACCAACATCTGGTTGTTTTTTTTTTTTTTTACTTTTTAATAATAGCCATTCTGACTGGTATAAGATGGTATCTCAATGTGATTTTTACCTTGCATTTCTCTGATTAATGATGTTGAGAAATTTATGTTTCTTGGTCATTTGTATGTCTTCTTTTGAAAAATTTCTGTTCATGTCCTTGCCCACTTTTTAATGGGGTTATTGTTTATTTTCTTCTTGAGTTGAGTTCCTTGCAGACTCAGGGTATTAGTCCTTTGTTGGATGCATAGTTTGCAAATATTTTCTCCCATTCTGTAGGTTGTCTTTTTACTTTGTTGATTATTTATTTTGCTGTGCAAACGCTTTTTAGTTTAATTAAGTACCATTTGTCTATTTTTTTGTTGCATTAGCTTTTGAGGCTTTTGTCATAAATTCCTTGCCTAGGCTAACGTCCAGAAAAGTTCTCCTAGGTTGTCTTCTAGGATATTTATTGTTTCGGTCTTATATTTAAGCCTTTAATCCATGTGGAGTTAATTTTTGTATGTGATGAGAGATAGGGGTTCAGTCTCCTTCTTTAGCATACGGCTATCCAATTTTTCCAGAGCCATTTATTGAATAGAAGGTCCTTTCCCGATTTCATGTTTTTGTCAACTTTGTTGAAGATAGTTGCTTGTAGGTCTATGGCTTTATTTCTGGGAACTCTATCATGTTCTATTGCTCTATGTGTCTATTTTTTGTACAAGTACCATGTTCTTTTGGTTGCTATAGCCTTGTAGTATAATTTGAAGTCAGGCAATATAATTCCTCTAGCTTTGTTTTGTTCAGAAATGCTTTGGCTATTCAGTATGTTTTCTTGGTTCTATATACATTTTAGGATTTTTTTTTAATTCTGTGAAAAATAACATTAGTAATTTGATAGGAATTGCATTGAATCTGTATATGGCTTTAGGCAATATGGTCATTTTAATGATATTGATTCTTTTAATTCCATAAGCATAGCTGTTTTTCCATTTGTTTGTGTCATCTCTGATTTATTTATCAGTGTTTTGTAGTTCTTCTTGTAGAGATCTTGTACCTCTTTGGTTAAATGTCTTCCTAGGTAATTTATTTTTTGTGTGGCTTTTGTAAGTGGTTCTTGATTTGGTTCTCAGATCAAACATTATTGATGCATAGAAATGATACTGATTTTTGTCTGTTGACTTTTTATTCTAAAACCTTACTGAAGTCATTTATCAAATCTCAGAGTCTTGGAGGAGTCTTTAGGTTTTTCTAAGTATCAGATTACATCGTTAGTGAACAGAGGTAATTTGACTTCCTCTTTTTCCAATTTGATTGCCTTTTATTTCTTTTTCTTGCCTGATTGCTCTGGCTAGGACTTCCAGTATTATGTTGAATAGGAGTGATGAGAGTGGGAATCTTTATCTTGTTCTGGTTCTTAAAGGAAATGCATTCAGTGTTTCTTCATTGAGTATAATGTTGGCTATGGGTTTGTTGTATATGGCTTTTATTATTTTGAGGTATGTTCCTTCAGTGTCTAGTTTGCTGACGAGTTTTATCATGAAGGGACGTTGGATTTTATTGAATGCTTTTTCTGCATTTCTATTGTGACAATCATATGGCTTTTGTTTTTAATTTTGTTTTGTGGTGAATCACATTTATTGATTTATGTATGTTGAATCATCCTTGCATCCCTGGAATAAAACCCACTCGATCATGGGTCACATTTTTATGTGCTGTTGGATTCAATTTGCTAGTAATCTGTTGAAGATTTTTGCATCTATATTCATCAGGGATATTGGCCTGTATCCTCACCTGATTCCGGTATCAGGGTGATACTGGTTTCATAGAATGAGTTAAGGAGGAATCTCTCCTCCTGAATTTTTTGGGAATAATTTCCATAAGATTGGTACGAGCTCTTTTTTGTATGCTAGTATAATTTCACTGTGAATCCATCTGGTCCTGGGCTTTTTTAAAGGAGGTTTATATTACTTATTCAATTTCACTACTCATTATTGGTTTGTTCAAGATTTCTACTTCTTCGTGATTTAATCTTGGGAAATTGTGTGCTTCCAGGAATTCATCCACTTCCTCTAGGTTTTCTAGTTTGTGTGTGTAGAGATACCCAAAGTAGACTCTGATGATATTTTGCATTTCTGTGGTATCAGTTGTAATTTTACCTTTATCATTTCTGATTGTACTTATTCGAGTCTCCTCTTTATTTCTTGATTAATCTATGTAGTGTGCATAAATTTTATTTTATCTTTTGAAGTAATTTTTTGTTTTGTTAATCCTTTGTATTATTGTTTTGGTCTCAATATCATTTGTTTCTTTTCTGGTCTTTGTTATTTCTTTTCTTCGGCTAGCTTTGGGTTTGATTTATTCTTGATTTTCTAGTTTTTTGAAGTGTGACAATAGGATGTTAATTTGAGACCTATCTTTTTGATGTAGGCATTTAACATTATAAACTTCCTTCTTAGCACTACTTTTGTTGTATTACAGAGGTTTTGGTATATTGTATCTCTATATTAATTTACTTAAGAAAATATTTTTATTTCTACCTTAATTTCATTGTTTACTAAAAGATCATTCAGGGGCAAGTTGTTTAATTTCCATGTATTTGTATGGTTTTGAGAATTCCTTTTGATATGGATTTCTAATTTTATTTCACTGTGGTTCGAGAAGATACTTGATATAATTTTGATTTTTTAAAATTTATTGTGATTTGCTTTGTGGCCAAGCATATGGTCTATTTTGGAGAAGGCTCCATACTCAGATGAGACAAATGTATATTCTGCAGTTGGTGGGTAGAATGTTCTGTAAATGTCTACTAGGTCCATTTGGTCTGGAGCCCAGTTTAAGTTCAGAGTTTCTTTGTTGATTTTCTTTCTCGGTGATCTGTCTAGTTCTGTCAGTGGGATGTTGAAGACCCTCACTATTATTGTGTTGCTGTTGATCTCTTTTCTTAGGTTTAGTAATATTTTTTAAAATGAGTCTGTGTGCTCCAGAGATGGGTGCATAGATATTTAGAATAGTTATGTCTTCTTGTTCAATTGAACCCTTTATTATCATACAATGACCTTTTTGTGTTCTTTTTTATATTGCTATGGATTTAAAGTCTATTTTATTTGATATACGTATAGTTACTCCTGCTTGTTTGTGTTTTCTGTTTGTGTGGCATATCTATTTCTACCCTTTTACTTTGAGTCTGTGAATATCTTTACCGGTTAGGTGGATTTCTTATACTCAGAAAATGGTTGGGTCTTGTTTTTAAATTTAATTTGCCAGTCTATATACTTTAAATGGGGCATTTAGGCCATTTACATTGAAAGTTATATTGATATGTGATGTTTTTGTTCCTGTCATAATGTTGTTACCTAGTTTCTTTGTAGTTTCAGTTGTGCAATTGCTTTATAGGATTTACGAGCTTTGTACTTTCATGTGCTTTTATGATCGTAAGTATTTTTCTTTTGCTTTCATTTTAGAACTCTTTTGAGCATTTCTTGTAGAACTAGTCTAGTGGCAAGAAATTCCTGTAGTACATGCTTGTATGAGAAGGGTTTTATTTCTTCTTCATATGTAAAGCTTAGTTTGGCAGGATATAAGATTCTTGGCTGGCACTTTTTTTTAAGAATGCCAAAAATAGACCCCAGATCTCTCCTGGCTTATAAGATTTCTGCTGAGAAGGCCACTGTTAGTCTGATGGAATTTCCTTTATAGGTAATTATATGCTTATCTTTTGTTGCTTTTAGGATTTTTTCCTTGGTATTGACTTTGGATAGTCTGAAGACTGTATGCCTTGGTGGTGTTTATCTAGCAAACTATTCCTCAGGTGGTCTCTGATCTTGTAACTGAATGTCCACATTTCTAGCAAGACCAGTGAAAATTTCCTGAATTATTTTCTCAGATAGGTTTTCCAAGCTCTTTACTTTGTCTTCTTCTCCCTCAGGAATGTCTACATCTCATAGATTTGGCCATTTTACACAATTCCATTTTTTCCTCAGAGGCTTGGTTCTTTTTTTTTTTATTGTTTTTTTGTTTACTTTTGTCTGACTGGGTTAATTTAAAAGACCTATCTTCAGCCTCTGAAATTATTTTTTTCTGCCTGTTCTACTTATCTTTAAAGCTTTCAACTGTATGTTGTAACTCCTTCAGTGAAATTTTCATTTCCAAAAGTTCAGTTTGTTTGTTTTAGATGTTTATCTCTTTTCTATACTGAAATGTTTTTCTGATTTCTTTGTGTTGGCTTTCAACTTTCTCTTGGATCTCACTGAGCTTATTTACAATCTATATTTTGAATTCTTTATCTGTAATTTCAGAGTTTTCAGTTTGGTTAGGATCCATTGCTAGAGGGCTAGTGTGATCGTTTGAGGGGTATTGCAACACTGTTTTTTATAGTGTCAGGGTCCTTGGGCTGATTATTTCTCATCTGGAGAAGATTCCACTTCTTATTTTTGAAGTTACTTTCATTGGAATGGAATTTTTTTCCTCCTTGAGGGTGTGACTGTTGTATATATTGGTTAGGGTCCTTTGGATTTACTTCTATATGCTTTTAGGAGACAAGGCTCTGTGTGAACTCCTTGGTATAGACAGCCTTAGTGTAGTGGTTTTCTCAACTGCCAGTTGTTTCTAGATTATAGTGGTGTACTGTTTATATGAGCAGGCTTACTGTCTCCTGCAGAGATTGGCCCTAGCACTAGTACTGTGTACTTCTGTCTGCAGAAATTATGTTGGGTTGTGCAGTTCACCCTACAGTCCAGTATGTGGTGCTTGTGGGTAAGAGATGTTTAAGCACTATACATTGGTGTCAGCAGAAGTTATAATGGGCCAATCAGGTTGACCTCCCAGCCAGTAGGCAGTGTGATTTATTCATTTATTTTGTTGCATTTGGAAACATATAGAGGACCCTGGAAGCACAGCTGAGAGAGAAGGTGAATGGAGTGGAGTCCCGAGAATACTGGCATGACTTAGTCCGAGATTCTCCTGCTCTGTACACTCTACATATTAGAGCTTCAGGGACACAGAATTCAACCCAGAGTGGCAGGAGGGCCCCTTACAATCACATTGTTATAGTAACTATAAAGACTGAAAAATTCAGTCAAACTTCCCCAGATTTTCAGCTACTTAGTATTTAAAAACTTGAGAATAAATGCCAAATTGCTTGAATTTTTTTCTTTCCTTTCAGCCTAAATATGAAGGTTTGCTATGGTAGACAAACATCTTTACATCCTTGGATAACTATAATACAAAAACCATGAAGTTCTAGGATTGGAGGAGATTTTAGCATCTGTCTACTTTGCAGTTTTTTGTTTTTTGTTTTTTGTTTCTCCTGAAAAGCACTGTGCTGGGCTATTTGGTTTTAAGCAACAAAAACTCACTCTTCATAATGTATGCCAATGAGGAATTTTTTGAGAAGATCTGGGGTAACTCACAGATCCCAAAGAAAATTGACATACCAGGCCTTAGAAAAGGCTGGCCTGGCCATCTGGGGAACAAAGCTAGGCAATTTTTGAGTCATCTTGGGCTGACATAACAGAATATCACACACTGGGAGGCTTAAACAACAGAAATGTATTTTCTCAGAGTCTGGAGGCTAGAAGTCTAAGGTCAAGGAGCTGGCAGAGTTGATTTGTGGTGACGTCTCTTTTCTTGCATTGTAGACAGCCACTTTCTCATTGTATCCTCACATGGCCTTTTCTCTGTGTTCTCACTTCTAGTGTCCCTTTCTCTTCCTATAAGGACACTAGTCCTATTGGATTAGGGCTCCCATTTATGGCCTTGTTGGGCATTAATTACCCACTTAAAGGCCCTATCCCCAAATATAGTTCCATTAGGAGTTAGGACTTCAACATATGAATTGGGGTTGGGCAGGGATACAATTCAGTCTTTCACACCAGTCTTCTCAAGTGCCTTTGAGGGGATGAATCTGCTCCAATTTTGTTCTGTTTTTGGCTTCCACACTTTAAACTTGTGTTCTCAGAGGATCTGTTTGCTCTGACTTGAGCCATGGAACCACCGCTAGGTCCAGAGTATTTAGGGCCCCTTGACTGACATCCCCATTGGTCCATGGAAAGTGGGAATGAAGGTAGTTTCTTAAAGAAAAATTGAGGAACATTATGAGAAGAAAGAAGACTATGCAGAGGAGTGACTAGGCAAAAGCAACATTTGGCTATTTTTTTAATTGACAATGTAATTAGAGCCCAAGTATATAAAATAACTGGATGTGTTCTGTTTTCTGTGGGAACAGGTAAACCTGAATTTGGCTTATTCCTCCTCTGCTACCTCCTAGAGGTGGCCCTAAAACCATCTATGAGGTATAAAGCTTAAAAGCTCTTATCCTACTACCATTCACTCATTTCACAAATGGGGAAAGCAGCGTCCAGAGTAGAAAGGAGCTTTGCCCAAAGCTGCCCAACAGATCCGGGCAGAGTAACAATCATGACCTCGTCCTTCCAGCTTTAGTCCTGGGCAGCCCCTACTTTTGATAGCATGATCACTGTGCATTCCATTCTAAGCAAATTCAAATTAGAAACTACATTACATAGCTCCCTGGGGTATTTTTAGCTGCTAAGCACTTTTCAAGGGTTTTTTTAAAACAACAATATCCAGACAGTCAAAAAGAGAAATTGCAAACATTGTGGGCAGTGCTTATCATTCATCAACAAAGATAAGATATCCTTTAAAACTGTATTGTGTGTGGCTGATCTGCTGCCTGATTAGAACTGAATGAAGCCTGGAAGGCTTTACCCATCAGTTCTCAAGCTTGGCTTCACATCAGAGTCAAGTGTGGGTTCTATTAAGTGCTGGCTCTGGAGTTGTTTAACATGGATTGGATCCCAGCTTTGCCACTGCCCAGCTGTATGACCCTCTGAAGATTGCTGAAGGTCTCCAAGCCTCAGTTTCTTCATCTTCAAAAGGGGAACAAGTTTATTTTCAAACTTATAAAATTGGGAGAATTAAACAAGCAACTGTCGTTTGTGAACAGTGTAGCATAGTAGCCTGGCTCTGATGAATGCTCGAAGATGTTAGTAGTGGTACAGAGTCAGCTAGGTTCTTCTTCCCTTAACGTGGTTTTTAGGCTTTCCAAAACCCTTTCACATATATCCCTCACCCATTGACAACAGCTCAATAAGGTCTGCTACAATCCCATAAGACACAAAATAAGTTATTTCATGAAAGCAGAATTTCAGAAGTAAACGGGACTTGATCTGCTCTTAGAAATGAAAAGTATTCAATCTGGAAGGCTTGCTGTTATATTTAAATCAAACAGTGCTTAAAAGAGCAGCAGAGGACCCTGTTGAAAGCAGAGTAAGGTGCTTTCCCCTTTGAGGGTAATCATTCCCTTCTAGTGGGAAACGATAGTCACCAGGGCTCACACTCTCTACTTGTTCCTCTTTGCAAATGAAGAATCTTCAAAGCTGGAGGCCAAGAATCAGAGCACGGAGACAATTTGTTGCCTTCCTCTTGCCTTCTCTTAACCTCCTCCTTATGGTCTGAGGGCAAGAAGTATTGATAAGGTGGTGGGTAAGGAAATCTGTGACTCGTAGGAGGCACCCACAGAGCAATTCCCTGCCAGTACTTGGGGAAACCTTAAAATTGACGTCAAACTTCCTGTTCTCCCAGGAGGGATCTGTTTCCAAGAAAACAGGTTATGATGAGTAAGAAAGCAGTGTTCTGATCAAATTTGCATGCAGATTGAATTGTGAATCATGCTGGAGTTTGTGAGAAAGGTGACAATTTGTGAACAGGTTTTCATTTCTCCCAAGTTTTTCTGCAACCAAGTAAAACTAGATTTGCATGTGATATTCCTTTCTTTTTTAATCTTCTTTAGATGCTAACAGTGACTTTGGCTTGCCAGGGTTTTGCCCCTTCCCTTAAAGGACCTATACCTCTGAAGAGAAGGAAGATAAAATTACAAATTCTGTTAAAATGCCTTATTCAAATGCCTTCTCAGATTACATTCTGAGTTTATAGATTCTGTAAAAGAATTGAACATGTGAGCTGAGGCCACTGCAGCAGAATTGGTTGAGGAATTGGGCGCCAGAGTGGGGGATTGGTAAGGTCGGAAAGAATCCTATGTGGAGTTAGGTTAAATAACAAAGGGAACTATTACCAGTAGGTATTCTAAAAAAATTTTTTTTAAAGGAAGTGAATAGACAAGAATGGGTTTCAGTAAACCTAAAATTTGGAGCTGTGAGCCTCTTGTTCTGGTTATCTATTTCTGTGCACCCTAATTCTCTGGCCTTTGCAAAGTAGTGGCATAAAACACCACCAATAATTTTATTATACTCATGGACTCTGTGGGTCGGGAAACCAGTGGAAGCTTGCCTCTGCTTCAGTGCTTTGGACTTTGGCTGGGAACACTGGAAGTCTTGGGGTGACTCAACAGCTGGGGGCTAGAATTATCTCAACACTTGCTCATTTATACATCGGGGGGTTAATGCCCTCTGTCCAGTGGTGTGGGGAAAAGAAAGAGATCAGATCATTACTATGTCTTTTTCTTTTCCCCACAAGTGGGGCCTCAGCGAGGGTTGTTGGTTGGAACCTCTCATGTGGCCTTTCCACATAATCTCTCTGCTTCCTCCCAGTATGATGATTGAGTTCCAAGAATAAGCATCTTCAAAGGACAAGGTAGAAGATGCATCTCTTCTTATGACCTAGCTTAGGAAGTCATGAGTGTCACTTGTCATCACACTCCTTCCAGATTCAAGGAGAGGGAAAAAGACCACGTATCCCAAAGGAGTATCTAATTCACATTGAATGAAGAGCACATGGCATGGGATATTTGGTGTGGCTAGTTTTGGAAAAGATGATGGGCCACACCTCCCAACAATATCAGTTAAGAGCTTAAAACTTTTCTGCAATTTCTGATGGTGACATCAATAGCCCAGCATGATCTGACTCCAGCCTCTCTCTGACCCCACCACTCTCTTTTCCTCTCTGAGTTTCAGCCACACCAGTCTTCATTCTGTTCTTGATCATATCAACATTTTTCTCACTTTGGAACCTTCGAGCACACTGCTTTCTCTGCCTGGAATACTCTTCCCCTCTTAGTATTGTTCCTCCCAAAAGGAAGATCAAAGCAGGCGATATGGTTTGGCTCTGTGTCCCCACCAAATCTCAGCACAGATTGTAATCCCCACATGTCAAGGGAGGGACCTGGTGGGAGGTAACTGGATCATGGGGACAGATTTCCTCCTTGCTGTTCTCATGATAGTAAGTGAGTTCTCATGAGATCTGATGGTTTAAAAGTGTTTGGCAGATCCCCCCTCATTCTCCCCCTCTCTGCTGCTGCCATGTAAGAAGTGCCTTGCTTCTGCTTTGCCTTCTGCCATGATTGTAAGTTTTCTAAGGCCTCCCCAGCCATGTGGAGCTGTGAGTCAATTCAGCCTCTTCCGTTTTTAAATTACCCAGTCTCAGGTAGCTCCTTATAGCAGTGTAAAACAGACTAGCACAGTTGGTGTATCTTTTGTTTTAATATTCCTTGACCTTGTTTCCACAAGCTGTCATGTTAGCATGGAGAAAGCAGGCAATCAAGCACATACGCTTTTATTTGCTTACACCCTGCCTCTTTGAGTCACTGACCCTAAGAGAGGTGTATGGAGAATTTTAGCAGGCCAAACCATACAACCTCTTTTTTAACCTTCCTATGTCTGTGCAGCCGGAGAAGAGAAATGAGGGTCACAAGCCTTGGCAGCCTTGGTGTCATCAGATGCTAGGTGTCTGCTGCTAACTCAGGAGATGACAGGTCCCACAGGCTGTTTTTGGTTTTTTGTTTTCTCTCTCTCTTTTTTTTAAATAAATGGGCCACTGCAACTGAAACTCAAATCCTCCCACCCTTGAAAGTGACTGCCTCATCTTAGCAGGGGCAAAATGGCTGTATTCTATGGAAAAGAAGCCATCCACTCAAGCCTCAGTTATCTCTTAGGGACACCGGGGGCCAAAGAGCAGGCCAATCACTTTTACGAATACTGAAAGCATGTTTCCTGGAACCGATATAATTCCACTACTGTAAACATTTAAACCCTTCCCTCAAGCAGCAACCTCAACACTGACAATTTTATCTTCTGAAAAGAAACACTTTCTTATAATCCAGAGGTTGGTAAACTTTTTCTGCAAAGGGGTAGATAGCAAATATTTTAGGCTTTGCAGAGCCGTGTTGCAGCAATTCAATTCTGCAGCTGTAGCACAAAGGGAGCTATATAGTACATAAAGAAGTGGCTGCGTCTGTGTTGCAATGAAACTTTATTTATGGGCTCTGAAATTTTCTCATATTTCACATAATTTTCATATGTTATGAAATATTATTCTGCTTTTGATCTTTTTTTCAGCCATTTAAAAAGTAAAAACCAATCTTATCTCATGAGCTGTACAAAAATAGGCAGCAGGGCTGGATTTGGCTCACTGGCCCTAGCAATTTAATTCATTACTCTGGAATACTCAATACCCTCCAATTCACAGTTTAAAGGTCACACAATTTGCCAGGAACAACCTGGCCAGTGGTAGTGGTTTTCTAGTAACTGTGCTGGGACATCACCCATCTCTGCTTTGTTAATTATTACATATTCTTTAAATATCAGTGTGAATTTCAATCCTTCGAAAAGCCCTTTAAGAACTTTAATTGGAATTACATTATATTTCTTCATGGTTTTCTGCACATTTTGGTATTTATTATTTGTGTTTATACCTTTAATTTGTGCAATCATGGGATTACTGTCTGTCTCTCCTTCAAGACTGTTAACCCCAGGAGAGCAGAAAGTGGGTTGATTTCTCATCGACCATGTATCCCTAGCTCTAGCGAAATCCCTGACACATAGCAGAAACTTCAAAAATCTTTAATGAATGAAAGAAATCTAGTTTCCTCTTGTTTGTTTTTGTTCTTGTGCTGAAGAGAAGCAGAGCATGTGAGAAAATGGCATTTAAAAAATCAGACTAACTCTGGAGGCAGTAGGAGAATTTCTTGCTAGGGTCTTAAAATGGAGGCGCCAGAACTGAACTCCAAACTCAAATCTGGAGAAGAGTGTGAGTTGTGACAGACCATCACCTCCCATGTTCCGAAAGCTAGACCTCTATTAATTATGTCATTTTTGCTGACAATTCATGTATTTCATTCTACTCACCACAGTTATAAGTATAGATTTGTTTGTGTAATCATTTGATTACTCTCTGTCTTCCCTTCATGACTGGAGTGATTATGTATATTTTGTTTAAAAATTGTCAAAATAAGAAGATTTTTAAGACAGATACAGAACTTGAAAACTACATTAGATAAGATAAATAAACTGGAAAATAAGTCCATTAGGTTCACTTATTTGAAGCACAGTTTTTGGTCAAGTTAATTTTTCAATTCTTAATTTTAGTCTTGCGTTATTCAGATTAATTTAACTGTATCTGATGCTCTGACAGGCTTTAGAATCTCTCTATATATTTAACATATTGTTTAAGGGCAATGCCAGAGAAAGGCTGAGAATGTATTCATTTATTCAACAAATATGTATTAGGAAATGCAAGATTACAAAAATACAATCCTTGCCTGAAAGAAGCCAAATATGAGAAACTCATATGACTTCCCTTCTCCATTCCTATCTCATCCTTTGCTTGCTCTTGTTTCTGCAAATTGGCATTTAGTTTATGTCAAATCTGAACTAATTCAGGAAGCCAGTAACCAATGAGCACATTTGCACTGGTTTCTAGCCCTCTCTCTGAGACCTGAGAAGTTAGCATGAGTGAGGGGTTGTATTTGTCAGGGTTCTCTGGAAGGACAGAACTAATAGGATAGATGTGTATATAAAGGGGAGTTTATTAAGGAGTATTGACTCACACAATCACAAGGTGAAGTCTCACAATAGGCTGTCTACAAGCTGAGGAGCAAGAAAGCCAGTCCGAGTCCCAAAGCCTCAAAAGTATGGAGGCCAACTGTGCAGCCTTCAGTCTGTGGTCAAAGACCTGAGAGCTCCTGGCCAACCACTGGTGTAAGTCCAAGAGTACAAAAGCTAAAGAACTTGCAGTGTGGTATTTGAGGGCAGGAAGCATCCTGCAAAGGAGAAAGATGAAGGCTGGAAGACTCAGCAAGTCTGCTCTTTACAACTTCTGCCTGCTTTATTCTAGCCACAGTGGCAGCTGACTAAAGCTGACTAAAATTAAGATTAGAGGGTTCCCACCCAGATTCAGGGTGGGTTTGCCTCTCCAAGTCCACTGACTCAAAGGTTAATCTCCTTTGGCAACACCCTCACAGACACACACAGGAACAATACTTTGCATCCTTCAATCCAGTCAAGTTGGCACTCAACGTTAACCATCACAGAGGTATTGTCTGTGCTTTGCGTTTTTCTACAGCCTGAGGATCTCACTTCTCTCTCTTATGTGGAAAGAGACCTAAGCAAGAAGATTTGGCTCCAAGTCTGTACAAGGAATCTTCTGCTAGTAAGGGAAAGAAATCCGAAGAGCAGTGTGCTGGGAGCTGGAAACTCTGGTTCCTTCCCAGCTCAGCCACAAACTCTCTATGTAGCCCTAGGCAAGCTGCTTTTCTCTCTCTGGATCTTAATTTCCTATTTAAAAAAATGGAAAAAAAACTAGAAAAATTATCTCTAAGGTTTTTCTGAGGGCTCACATTCTCACATTCAACTTATCACTGTATGCCTGTAGTTAGGAAACCATTATGAACACTAAAATTCATAATTCTTAGTTGAATGATCATTCTGTTTTGTGAAACTTAACTTTTCAATATTTAAACAAGATTGGCCTCCTTTAAAGAGTCTCTGACTGAAAACAGCTGAAGATTAGGAGGCTCTAAGATGTGAAATGTCAATGATATTCTTTTAAAGGGGAATAATCCTTTTTGGGGATATTTTTCTTTGAGTTAGCTCCAATCAGATAACAGACAGAGGGAGAGGACTTTTTAATTCAGGACAGCTACTATGTATTGAGCATCTATTAGATGCTAGGCACTGTCCTAATTGCTTCATATGTATTACCTCATTTAATCCTCTCTACAACAGTATCTTATTCAAACAAAAACTAGGAGTTTGCTTCTAACAGGCCAGCACAGAGCAGGATGATGCTTAGCATCAGGATGAAAGTGTGAAGGGAGTAATTAAGAATGCATTCTTGGCCTGGTGCAGTGGCTCATGCCTGTAATCCCAGTACTTTGGGAGGCTGAGGTGGGCAGATCACTTGAGGTCAGGAGTTTGAGACCACCCTGGCTAGTATAGCAAAACCTCATCTCTACTAAAAATACAAAAATTAGCTTGGCCTGGTGGCTCGTGCCTGTAGTCTCAGCTACTTTGGAGGCTGAGGCAGGAGAATAGCTTCAACTCGGGAGGTGGAGGTTGCAGTGAGCCAAGATCACACCACTGAACTCCACTGGGTGACAGAGTGAGACTAGGTCTCAAAAGAAAAAAAAAATGCATTCTTATTAGTTCGTGACTGTGCAATGAAATGCTGTTGTTTATTTTATTCACCAAAGACTTTCTAGCAGCCTTCCTAGTCCAAAAATAGGTCACTCACTATTCCATGTCACTGCAGCTTAAATCCTATGTTTAAATATAAAAGATAGTGGAGAAGAATGAGGTGGGAAAGGCCAACTAAAGAGGGTAAAGCCTTAGCAAGTATGTGGAGAAGGGTGTGTGTTTGACCCCGACTTATTAGCCCAGGGGATGGTTCATGTAGTTATAAACATGTGAGTAGTTTGGAAGGGTGGGTTGAAAGAAATCTGTAGAAGGACCTTATTTTATGATAAAGTCATTGTTTTTGTTTGCAGGAGAGGCAGAAGCCAGATATATAGTGACAGCTGTAAGCAAAGGGTGGGCAACATGGGAAAGAGACAGGATGAAGACAGAGCTCGCCACGGAGCAAGGTGCAGGTTGCCTGAGAATGAGGAAGGCCCAAGGATGTGTGCAGAAGAGAAAGCAAGTGGTGGAGGGAGGAAAGAAGGAGAAAGGAAAGGAGAAGCGGGAGAGTGAGCGAGCATCCAGCTGTCTCTTTAGTTGTTCTGCTTAGGTCTCTCACAGTTTCCTCAAAATCAATATTTTTTACCTTCTTGAAAAAGCAAGTTCGACTTCATTTTATTTGAAACACTGACTTTATCACAGAATAAAATAGGGTTGAACTTGTTTTTATTCTGTCATAGAATTCTAGAATTCAGATTGTCAAATAAATTTTGATGTGTCTACTTTCAAAATATTTCTCAGCCACATTCATGTTGTCCAGTCTCTACTACCACCATCCTTATTTAAACCATTATCATCTCTTGCTCAATTGCTTGAAAATCCCATAGTTAGCTTTCACGTATTTTATTAACCTTCCAAAACTGTTATCTTGGAGCAACTGCAGTGATCTTTTGAAATGAGATTATAGCACATCCCTCCTTAAAATGCTACAGTGACTTCCCATTGCCCTTTGAGCAAAATCTAAATTTTCTCCGTCGTACATAGTCAATCTCCTCCTGTTCAGCTCTGCTGCAGCCACACGAGTCTTCTTTCCATTCTTCAAGCTCCTGATTCTCTTTTTCTTGAACTCTTTGCACCTGCGCTTCCTTTGGGCTGGAACAGTTTACCTCCAGCTCTTTGTAGACCAGTCCCTTCTCTTCCTCTGGGTCTAACATTAGGTGCCTCTTCCTGAGTGTGCCCAACCCAACGACCCCTCCGTTAGTCTCCATAATAGCACCTTGCTAGTTCCTGCATGTCACTTGCACAATTTGTAAGACTATATTTATTTGTTTGCTTGCTTTTCAAGTTGTCTATTTCTCCTGTTAGACTGTGTACTCCGTGAAGAAAGACTATCTTGGCTCTTTTAGTCACTGTTGTGTCCCTGAAGCTTAGCATGGTGTCTAGCACATTATTGTTGGCATGCAGTAAAGATTGGCTGAATGAATAAATAAAAGGAAGAAAGAAGATCATAGATCCAGACATCTTAGATATTTTATATGTGTATATATACATACACATCTATTTATCTATCTATATATATAGTAGTATTAGGATTGATGAATAAGCTTTTTAATTAACAAAGAACTATAATTTTGTAAGCTGTTTTAAACATTCTCCTACAGGAAAGAAAGGGCAGCAGGTATAATTGAATACTTGAAATAGTGACAGTCCTTTACTTTGTAAAATGATATTTTTAGTGCATTCATTTCTCCTCTAATTGTTGCTGCATTTATTTCAGTTCCCATGGGAACCTGGAGAAGGACTTTCCCTATATTCCCCACCTCTTTGGGCTTCAGCAAAAGAAAATGGACCTCAAGGGAGTCTTCAAGAGCTGCTTCAAAATTGACTGTTCATCAAAGCACTTGCTGAAGACTGGCTTCATGTCAGAGGCTGTGCTGAGTGTTATGGAGAAGGAGGTGAAGGAGATACGGTGCTTACCATGAAGGAGAGGTGGCCGCATGAATGCATCATTTTAATACAGTGCAATAAGTGAGGTGATGAGCTTTGCACAGATTTTATGGAATTAAGGAAGAGGTCAGGAAAGCTTTTAGGAACTGTAGAGACAGTGCCTAAATTGTGTTTGAAGTTTGTCCTGAGTCAGCAGATGAGAGAGGGGAGGGAAGAGTGGAAGGCAATCTAGGTCAATTAACTTCCTATTTCAATTCAAAAGCATAAAGGTGATTTAAAACACAAAAGAAAAAAATGAGAGGAATTAAACTTCAGAAAAGTAAAATACACAGTCATCCACTGCTTATGTCCATGGGGAAGGATGGATATGGGTCCAGCTAAAGAAAACTGTGAAATATGGAAGAAAAAATTCCCACACATTTGTCATCCTGGGTTTTCCCAAGTAAAAGGGATCAAATAGCCACCTTTGGGATGCATCCAATAGTCCCATGTAAGAGATTTTCTTAGGGTGCGGGGTGAGGATTATAGGGGAAGACACGTACCAACCCGAAAGGGAGTAAGCTTGACCACATGGCTGAGTGGCATCTCTGAAACCAGTAGGGATAATGATAATGCTATAGTCCACCTGGTTGGTCTAGAAATGGTGTTTTCATCAAAAGAACACAGTCTAGCAATCTACAGCCATTTCAAAATAACCCAAATCTTTTGTAAGTATGTCTCAGCAACAGCAAGATGAAACATAATTTCCAGGAACATTCAAATTCCCTCCTTTCCTGCTTTTTTCCCACCTGCCTCTCCATCTTCAGGTGCTGCCTTCAGTTTCTCTGCCCTTTAACTCTCTTCTCAAATCCTCATGCCCTTTTTATTACCCCATCATTTCCTCTTAACCTCGAATCCTGCTATCTCAAGAATTATAAGAAGGACCTCCCCATTTTGATGGGGGAGGATCCTCAACAGCTAATTATTTTAATTTAGTCACATTCTCATTAATTGAATCACTGGGACCCAATTCTGTTACAGACATAGAATCCTATAGTATGAGAAGCAGAAGGAAATCGGATATCTTAGTACAGTGTTCTCACTTTACAAATTAGAGGTCTATGGTCTAGAGAAAGGAGCCCAGGAGCAGCTTCTCAGTGCCAGGACCATCTGATAATTAAGGCAGTATGTTCTTATTTTAATAGCTACACTCCCTTAAATGAGGCTCAGAACTCAATTTCCTACTATGTAATTCCTGTCTCAGACGATTCTAGTGTGTCACAGTGGGATCACAATGCTACCTTAAAGATTTTCTTCGTGAAACTGGAATAGAATTTTCACCTTCTATTTTTATGTTTGAAATATGTTAACATTTTTAAAAATTGCCTTTCTTGTTGGCGTTTTTATTGATTCTTTCCACCAACTACCCAAAATAATTAAATGTGTAATAAGGAGCAAAATGTGTGGAATCATCCAAATGCTTGCTCTTGATTATGATCTACCGCATTAAAAACTTGTTTTTGCATAACTAAATCTGCAGGGGGAGAGTTTACAACAAATGCTCATAATAGTGAGGTGCCTGCCATTGAGCCTGGTGGTTTGCATGCATCATCTCACTTAAGCTGTACAACATTCCTGTGAATGAGGTAACTGTTTCCACTTCACAGGAAAGTGGAGATTGGGAGAGGTTAGGCTCCAGGTCACATGGTAAATGGGGGAGCCATTTTCCAAGCCCAGGTATGGCAGAATTAAAGTCTGAGTTCTTAATCTCTGCATTACACTCATGAAATACATTGATTCAAAGGTGCAGTCATCCTCATTGCCACAGACTAGGTGTCATAGATGAACACAATGAGAAGCAACAGTTTTCACTGTTGTGTTCAACCTCGAAAAGGATTTAATTTTGGCGAACTATTGCAAGGCTGTGAGGAAGTTTTTTGGAAAGCATGTCTGGGGTAGATCAACCTAAAGTACCACCTGTGACAGTTTTAATATCTTATAGATTCTTGCCCTGCAATTCTATCTTCTCATATCCCTTTCCTACACGGTGTGTATGCTCAGAATCTTTTTGGGTTCTTGGAACAACAGTTAAACTACTCCTTCCTTATCAGGTTATATGCTTCACTGGTTACACACACAGACACACACACACAATTCACCTCCTTTGCTTCACACTTCATTTCTAGTG
The DNA here is from genome assembly GCF_009828535.3 of Hylobates moloch. Classification (NCBI taxonomy): domain Eukaryota; kingdom Metazoa; phylum Chordata; class Mammalia; order Primates; family Hylobatidae; genus Hylobates; species Hylobates moloch. Next base: position 125,778,404 of record NW_026652281.1, on the reverse strand, counting down.
TCTTTCAGGTTTAACTACTAGCATAAAACTGTCTTTAGGTTCCTTATTATTTTAATGATTGTTACAACTCTGATTGCCCATTAACTTTAAGTTACTGTTATAAATAAGACTAGAATCACTATCAATTAACTGGGATGTAATCAGGAACACAAGTATAATGTAATTTCTCTTGCTGTCTCATAGGTCCATAGAGAGACCCAAGTGGTGATAGCAACCAACCATTCAAGGTAATATATTTCTATAACTCCTTGGTGGACAATAATGGCTTAACCCAAAGATGGCTCCCTAGGGAAGATATCAGGCTTGGTGGTGGCCACCCATTCTCATGTCCTTAACAATAAAAATAGCTCCATTATCTCCATTTCTAGCCCAGATCTCTCACCCAAGGTCTCAGTGCTGAACTTTCAAGTGCCTTTTGGCATTATTTTTTAAATGTTCTTCAGCTAAAGCAAATTGAATCTTTAAAACTAAACTGATTATTCTAGAACTGTGCTGTTCAATGTGGTAGCCAACAACCATGTGTGGCTGCTATTGAACACAAGAATAGCAGCTAGTCTGGGGGTGGAGCCAAGATGGCCAAATAGGAACAGCTCCAGTCTACAGCTCCCAGCATGAGCAACGCAGAAGACGGGTGATTTCTGCATTTCCAACTGAGGTACCGGGTTCATCTCACTGGGGAGTGCTGGACAGTGGGTGCAGGACAGTGGGTGCAGCGCACCGTGCATGAGCCGAAGCAGGGTGAGGCATCACCTCACCTGGGAAGCACAAAGGGTCAGGGAACAACCGGTACCAGCCACTGCAAAAACATGCCAAATTGTAAAGATCATTGAGGCTAGGAAGAAACTGCATCAACTAACGAGCAAAATAACCAACTAACATCATAATGACAGGACCAGATACACACATAACAATACTAACCTTAAATGTAAATGGGCTAAATGCTCCAATTAAAAGGCACAGACTGGCAAATTGGATAAAGAGTCAAGACCCATCAGTGTGCTGTATTCAGGAAACCCATCTCACGTGCAGAGACACACATAGGCTCAAAATAAAGGGATGGACGAAGATCTACCAAGAAAATGGAAAACAAAAAAAGGCAGAGGTTGCAATCCTAGTGTCTGATAAAACAGACTTTAAACCAACAAAGATCAAAAGAGACAAAGAAGGCCATTACATAATGGTAAAGGGATCAATTCAACAAGAAGAACTAACTATCCTAAATATATATGCACCCAATACAGGAGCACCCAGATTCATAAAGCAAGTCCTTAGTGACCTACAAAGAGACTTAGACTCCCACACAGTAATAAGGGGAGACTTTAACACCCCACTGTCAACATTAGACAGATCAACGAGACAGAAAGTTAACAAGAATATCCAGGAATTGAACTCAGCTCTGCACCAAGCGGACCTAATAGACATCTACAGAACTCCCCACCCCAAATCAACAGAATATACATTCTCTTCAGCACCACACCATACCTATTCCAAAATTGACCACATAGTTGGAAGTAAAGCACTCCTCAGCAAATGTAAAAGAACAGAAATTATAACAAACTCTCTCTCAGACCACAGTGTAATCAAACTAGAACTCAGGATTAAGAAACTCACTCAGAAGAGCTCAACTACGTGGAAACTGAACAACCTGCTCCTGAATGACTATTGGGTACATAATGAAATGAAGGCAGAAATGAAGATGTTCTTTGAAACCAACGAGAACAAAGACACAACATACCAGAGTCTCTGGGACACATTCAAAGCAGTGTGTAGAGGGAAATTTATAGCACTAAATGCCCACAAGAGAAAGCAGGAAAGACCTAAAATTGACACCCTAACATCACAATTAAAAGAACTAGAGAAGCAAGAGCAAACACATTCAAAAGCTAGCACAAGGCTAGAAATAACTAAAATCAGAGCAGAACTGAAGGAAATGGAGACACAAAAAACCCTTCAAAAAATCAATGAATCCAGGAGCTGGTTTTTTGAAAAGATCATCAAAATTGATAGACTGCTAGCAAGACTAATAAAGAAGAAAAGAGAGAAGAATCAAATAGATGCATTAAAAAATGACAAAGGGGATATCACCACCGATCCCACAGAAATACAAACTACCATCAGAGAATACCTTAAACACTTCTACGCAAATAAACTAGAAAATCTAGAAGAAATGGATAAATTCCTCGACACATACACCCTCCCAAGACTAAACCAGAAAGAAGTTGAATCTCTGAATAGACCAATAACAGGCTCTAAAATTGAGGCAATGATTAATAGCTTACCAAACAAAAAAAGTCCAGGACCAGATGGATTTACAGCCAAATTCTACCAGAGGTGCAAGAAGGAGCTGGTACCATTCCTTCTGAAACTATTCCAATCAATAGAAAAAGAGGGAATCCTCCCTAACTCATTTTATGAGGCCAGCATCATCCTGATACCAAAGCCTGGCAGAGACACAACAAAAAAGAGAGTTTTAGACCAATATCCTTGATGAACATTGATGCACAAATCCTCAATAAAATACTGGCAAACCAAATCCAGCAACACATCAAAAAGCTTATCCACCACGATCAAGTGGGCTTCATCCCTGGGATGCAAGGCTGGTTCAACATACGAAAATCAGTAAACGTAATCCAGCATATAACAGAACCAAAGACAAAAAAACCACATGATTATCTCAATAGATGCAGAAAAGGCCTTTGACAAAATTCAACAACTTCATGCTAAAAACTCTCAATAAATTAGGTATTGATGAGACGTATCTCAAAATAATAAGAGCTATCAATGACAAACCCACAGCCAATATCATACTGAATGGACAAAAACTGGAAGCATTCCCTTTGAAAACTGGCACAAGACAGGGATTCCCTCGCTCACCACTCCTATTCAACATAGTGTAGGAAGTTCTGGCCAAGGCAGTCAGGCAGGAGAAGGAAATAAAGGGCATTCCATTAGGAAAAGAGGAAGTCAAATTGTCCCTGTTTGCAGATGACATGATTGTGTATCTAGAAAACCCCATCATCTCAGCCCAAAATCTCCTTAAGCTGATAAGCAACTTCAGCAAAGTCTCAGGATACAAAATCAATGTGCAAAAATCACAAACATTCTTATACGCCAATAACAGACAAACAGAGAGCCAAATCATGAGTGAACTCCCATTCACAATTGCTTCAAAGAGAATAAAATACCTAGGAATCCAACTTACAAGGTATGTGAAGGACCTCCTCAAGGAGAACTACAAACCACTGCTCAACGAAATAAAAGAGGATACAAACAAATGGAAGAACATTCCATGCCTGTGGGTAGGAAGAATTAATATCATGAAAATGGCCATACTGCCCAAGGTAATTTATAGATTCAATGCCATCCCCATCAAGCTACCAATGACTTTCTTCACAGAATTGGAACTACTTTAAAGTTCATATGGAACCAAAAAAGAGCCCGCATTGCTGAATCAATCCTAAGCCAAAAGAACACTGCTGGAGGCATCATGCTACCTGACTTCAAACTATACTGCAAGGCTACAGTAACCAAACAGCATGGTACTGGTACCACACAGAGATATAGACCAATGGAACAGAACAGAGCCCTCAGAAATAATGCCGCATATCTACAACTATCTGATCTTTGACAAACCTGACAAAAACAAGCAATGGGGAAAGGATTCCCTATTTAATAAATGGTGCTGGGAAAACTGGCTAGCCATATGTAGAAAGCGGAATATGGATCCCTTCCTTACACCTTATACAAAAATTAATTCAAGATGGATTGAAGACTTACATGTTAGACCTAAAACCATAAAAACCCTAGAAGAAAACCTAGGCAATACCATTCAGGACATAGGCATGGGAAAGGACTTCATGTCTAAAATACCAAAAGCAATGGCAACAAAAGCCAAAATTGACAAATGGGATCGAATTAAACTAAAGAGCTTCTGCACAGCAAAAGAAACCACCATCAGAGTGAACAGGCAACCTACAGAATGGGAGAAAATTTTTGCAACCTACTCATCTGACAAAGGGCTAATATCCAGAATCTACAATGAACTCAAACAAATTTACAAGAAAAAAACAACCCCATCAAAAAGTGGGTGAAGGACATGAACAGACACTTCTCAAAAGAAGACATTTATGCAGCCAAAAAACACATGCAAAAATGCTCATCATCACTGGCCATCAGAGAAATGCAAATCAAAACCACAATGAGATACCATCTCACACCAGTTAGAATGGCGATCATTAAAAAGTTAGGAAACAACAGATGCTGGAGAGGATGTGGAGAAATAGGAACACTTTGACACTGTTGATGGGACTGTAAACTAGTTCAACCATTGTGGAAGGCAGTGTGGTGATTCCCCAAGGATCTAGAACTAGAAATACCATTTGACCCAGCCATCCCATTACTGGGTATATACCCAAAGGACTAGAAATCATGCTGCTATAAAGACACATGCACACGTATGTTTATTGCGGCACTATTCACAATAGCAAAGACTTGGAACCAACCCAAATGTCCAACAACGATAGACTGGATTAAGAAAATGTGGCACATATACACCATGGAATACTATGCAGCTATAAAAAAGGATGAGTTCATGTCCTTTGTAAGGACATGGATGAAGCTGGAAACCATCATACTCAGCAAACTATGGCAAGGACAAAAAACCAAACACCGCATGTTCTCACTCATAGGTGGGAATTGAACAATGAGAACACATGGACACCGGAAGGGGAACATCACACACTGGGGACAGTTGGGGGGTGGGAGGAGTGGGGAGGGATAGCATTAGGAGATATACCTAATGTAAGTGACAAGTTAATGGGTGCAGCACACCAACATGGCACATGTATACATATGTAACAAACCTGCACGTTGTGCACATGTACCCTACAACTTAAAGTATAATAATAATAAAATAAAATAAAATAAAATAAAAAAGAAAAGCAGCCAGTCTGAATTTGAAATATACTGTACGTGTGGCCACACTCAACCACAAAGAGTTAGTGCAAGAAAAAGAGCACAAAATACCTCATTAATGATTTTTATTGTTTATGTGCTAAAATGATGTTTTCTCTGTATAGAATTAAATAACATACATTATTCAAATGAATCTCACTTGTTTCTTTTTACTTTATAAGATGTGTTTATTAGAAAATTACAATTGCGTATATGGCACGCATATTTCTACTGAATAGTGCTGAGCTAGAATACCAAAACTGGGAGGAACTGTCTAATCCCACACCTTATTTTATGAGTGAATAGTTGTTAATAACTAGTGTTTATTAAGTGAGGGTTCATGTCTAATCATGTGCCCTAGCACCTTACCTCTACTATCTCATTTAATATTTACTACAATTCTGTGAGGTAGGTATCATGGTTCTGCCCACTTTAGAGATGAAGTCTGTAGAGGGGAAGTAGTTTGTCTGGTGTTACATAGCTTGTAACTCAGATGCTTGGCACAGCATCAATTCCTGGGAATAATGGAATATACAAGTACTTCCTGAGACTTAGATGCCTGCGTATGGCTCCCTGGTTGTCTCTCACTGAATCCACCTATCTCTGGTAGCCACAGTATCATGGACCTACTCCTCAATTATCCTTGCCCTCAATTCAGATTTCATTTTGTCTTTGAAATAAATGTGTGTACAGTTTAATGGAAAAGTGATTTCTCTGGAGCAGGGGCCTCTAAAATTATAGCAAGCTCTATTTTTTTTTTTTCAGTTACAGAGGCCGAGGAAAGTGGCCAAATGTGAAGCTTTATGATGGAAGGTAAGTTTTCATTCCACCTAGAGCTGTATTCCTGTCATGGCAACACATGCAGTACATACACAGACACACACAGACACACACACACACAGACACACACAGACACACCCCACACAGAGCAAATCCCTCCTCCCAAACTCTTCAGATATTTACAGTGTAGCTACATCTTAGACTTGATTTTAAAAATTAGTTGAAAGGTTAAAATAACATATGGACAAAAATGATAGCATTAACACATTTCCTTATAAAGGACATTGGAAACCGTTATGCCATTTCAGAATAAATCCAACCCAGCCAATTTCTTTTTCAGCTTAGAATGGATTGTTGCTTCTTTAATTGATTGTCACATGATATTGCTTGTTTGTATTTATGAAAAATGCCATATAAAAAGTGTATTACCTGAGACACTAAAATCACACTCAGCACAGTGAGAGGCTTTCTTTGGGAGGAGTACATGAAAACTGGGAAATAAAATTTATGCCTCCCATATGCTAACTCTAGGGTATATGGTTACTGAATGAAATGGGGGATAGAATTTCTCCTGGTATTTGAATTATTTTCTCTATATTTTGGCAAACATGTGAAATTGAACTCGTACAAGTTAAGTGAAAATGCATGTTACTCCTCTATATACTCAACCTTCCAGTCCCTCTGATAAACAATATTAGGTTCTTATAGAGCTATCATTTATGAGGGTTCTTGAGAAAGGCGTATTAGTGATAGCAGGGTGTATTTGTCTTTAATGAGCTTGAAGAATTTATGAATTCATTCACTTACTCTTAGAATAGTAACAGGGGTATCAGCTATGTGTCAGACCCTGTCCCAGGTGCTGAGAAATTTGAGAGAAATTAAGAGATCAACGCTGTCTTTAAGCTACTCAGAAATGTTAGATGGTTTACTCATTAAAAAATAAATAAATGCCCAGGAGCATATGAGTATTGTCCCAATGAGTCAGATACATATTTTACATTTTATCTTATTGTTATAATTATTCCTACTATTATTAGAAAAAGAGGGAGAAATAGGCTTGCAGGAAACAGAATGTTGAAAAAAGATTTCAGAACCTCTGATCTGGTGGGTCCTACTGCAGTAGACAATATGGCAGAGTGGAAATAAGTCTGAGCTTTGGAGACGGTGTGAAATAGATACTGTAGGTACTTAAGTGGAAAAAGAGTTGGAGGCTAGAAAGGCAATTATTACTTTTTGTCTCATAGAGCATCTCTATTTTAAACTGCATGGAAAAAATGCAGACAAAAAGATCTAGTCTGTTAATGAACTAGTGTGAATCTGTTACTGCAATTCTGCCCTTTTGAAAATTTCAGTGTATACGTCACCAAAGGTTTAAAATCATTAATCTTAAACCTCATTTTTTAAGGCTATAAGCTCAGGAGCATCAAATTTCCCATGAATTTGCAATGTAAATATTTACCTTTCTGATTGATTTTTCCTTTGTTTTTTCCCCCTAAGTTCACGACTTTGTTTTCCTCTGTTTTTAAAAGCTGATTGGCTAACTCATTTCAAAGGCATCTCCTTGACCTTATATTCTTAATCTGGAATTTATTATATTTACTGTTACCAAAATGACACTATCTACATCAACTTGTACCTTCTTCCATTTTCTCTCTTCAAGGTACTTTATGACCCAGGCTGCTTTCTGGATCAGAAAGATACTCAAAGCTGTAAAGTTCACACAAAGCCAGGCTTTGTTATCACCTGAGTGTGCAGAAGGGCACTAGCCCTGAGTATGTGCCACCTTGTACGCCTCTCACATGCTTCTCCGTTTTCCCTACTTCACTTTCCTGGGTTCACTCCAAGACAGAGAATGGAAGAAACCAGAGCTAAACTTGTGTGCCTGCAGTCCAGATGTCATGCCTGGAGGTGAGTTGTTCTGAACCTATGGACACATAAGTTTAGAGTATGTGGGACACACTCACTGCTTTAAAAGATTTGGTCTTGGGCCACACCTACTGCTCTGAGCTCTGAGAGTGTGGCCGTGGAAGGACTGTGAGGCCAGCCCAATTTGCTCTTGGAAACAGCCTGCTCCATTTTCCTTTGCTTTGAGCCCCGATGTGGTCACATCCTCTACTTTGGTCTCTCCTCAACACAGCTGATGCCAACTGCTATTCCCAACTAGCTGTGTTGTCAAGGCCCAGAATTCTTTTTTCAATTAGAAAATATTTTTGCAAACATCTTAAAGAACCCATATTGTACTTTTTCTTATTATAAAGTAAGACATATTCAATGTAGAGAATTTGGCAAATACTGAAAAATATAAATTTTAAAAAGCAAGCATGAACTCTGATTCTGCCCCTCAGAGACAACTACTGTTAACGTTTTGTGAAATTTCTCATAGATTTTTAATGTAGAACCACAGGAATTTCTACTATAGGATGCTATTAAATGTGCTGTTAGGCATTCCACTTTTTCTCTTAGTAACATTTTGTGAAAGTTTCCTCATTTTATTTAAGTAGTCTATGCAACCACATTTAGATATGCTTATGTGTGTGTATACTATACAGAATGCTTTCCAGTGATGTCTTTCATAATTTAGCATTGCCCTTAGGCAAGGACCCATCCAGTATTCCTACATAGCATTACTCTCCCATTTGTGGTACAGCTGCTACAAACCATGTATTTTGATGTTTTACTCCTTACTCTTCATGCCTAATTGCATTTTCTTCGTTTTTTATTCTTTACATCATTTTTTTTTAAAAATCTAGTAATACAGTGCTTATAAGAAAAGACAAAAAGCCGTCTGTCTGTTTACCACCTAAGAATCAGCTATCTCTAGAAGACAGATCTTTTTGTTTGAGTTCGTCTGTCAGGACTGTTCAATTTTGAAAAGTATAAAAAATTAGCTGGCTGTGTGCAGTGGCTCATGCCTGTAATTCCAGCACTTTGGGAGGCCAAGGTGGGCAGATCACAAGGTCAGGAGATCCAGACCATCCTGGCTAACACGGTGAAACCCCGTCTCTACTAAAAATACAAAAATTAGCCCGGCATGGTGGTGGGCACCTGTAGTCCCAGCTGCTGGGGAGGCTGAGGCAGGAGAATAGTGTGAACCGGGAGGCGTAGCTTGCGGTGAGCCGAGATCGCGCCACTGCACTCCAGCCTGGGCGACAGAGTGAGACTCTGTCTCAAAAAAAAAAAAAAAAAAATAGCTGTATTGGTTAGAAGTAGGTTTATGTATATAATGGAAAATACAAATTAACAGTAGCTTAAACACTTCATCATTAGTTTTCTCAGGTAGCAGAAGCCTGAAGATATGTAGTCGATCTTTACTATTTAAGCTCTATCGGGGACAAAGGTTCTGGTAGTTTTCTTCTTCCTTATGACTTCTATTTTCAAATTTTCAATATGCCTGCTGTTGGAGCTCCTCATTCTACAGAACAGGAATGAGTAAGGAATCAAAATAATTATGGCATGCTCTAGTCACATCAGGAACTTTGAAGGAGTCTTCCTGGAAGTTCCATACCACACATCTGCTTAAATTTCACTGGTCAGATCTCAGCCAAGGGCTGGGAAGTTACAAATGTAGTCATTTACCACTGAATAAAATCGAGGTTTTACTATTCATGGAAAGACATGAAGAATATTGGGTAGGCAATTAGACAATATATTGCCTCACATAACTGAATAGTTCAAGGGTTGTTTATAGCTTCAGGTACAGTTTGATTTGATTTATGACAACATAATCAGGACTTTGATTTCATTTTCTCAGAGAGTCTCTGGCTCATTCTCCTCATGTTGTTTTTACTGGCTGTCTCTTGGATGGCAGAGATGGCTGTAACATTTCGTGATACATAATTCTTCTACCTCACTGTCCAAAGAAAGAGAGAAACATTATTTCTGAGACCTCTCACGGGAAGGCAAAAATATTTTCTTCCCAGAATCCTAAGCAAAGGCTCTTTGTGTATCATTAGCCCAGCTGGATCACTTGCTTATGCCTGATTCAGTCATTATGACCAGGCGGATGGGATATACTGACTGGTTTAGGCCAATTAAGATTATCCCTAGCACTGGCAATGAGTTTAGCTTCCCTACAACACAGATTGTCTGGATGGGGAGATGTGATTACTGCACATGAACATGAGCATAAGTATCTAAAGAAACCAGTGTTCACTACAACTTTTCTGGAAATTATCTCCCTCTTTCTACTTAGTATGCTTACATAGATAGTTCTTCATTTGTTGTTTAGTGAACTCCCCATATTATTTCCTCTTCTAATCACCTCTGCAACTTTAAATAGCACAATTATACTTTGATTTTAATGTTCATTCCATTAACCACAGGTGATGGACATCTCTTGACTCCTATTTTGTATGATGAGGACATCAAAGTTTCTTTATCCAATCATCACACTTGCTCACCTCTACTTACCAATTATTATGCCAGTTGTATCATTGTTTTTATAATGTTAAGATTGAGCAATATATATTCTGTCCTGCTACATTCGTTAAGTCTTTTCAAATATCCAGGTTCATTCTAAAAGTTTAAAATTAGAAAACAACATTTAAATTTTTATGACATTATAAATACTGTTCCTTGGTGGTCCAGGTGGTTACACTTTTCTTCTAGGTCATCAAAGACACAATCTTGTGCCACTGAAGTTTAAATGGTTTCTCTGTTTCTAACCAGCACAAAATGCCTTTACCATTTCTGTAAGTTTTTCAGGATCTCAGTTAAACCGATTTACCCCTTTTATTTCTTTCTTTCCTCTAGGGACCTCTCTTCCATGATCATCCAGGGTGAATTAGACCAGGTCCTCCTGAGACCAGCAGCGTGGATATTGTATATCCAAAAGCTAGATCTGGGGCTTAGAAAAGAATTCTGGGTTGGAGTGCAAAATTTGAGACTTATTAGGATACAAATGGTAATCAAGCAAGGCTTGTGGATGAAATAGTATGGGGGTAGGGGGACTGTAGTGAAAGGAGTGAAAGGAGAAGAGGGAGGGCTTTGACATTTAAGTGCTAGCCAGAGAAGGAGTTGGCAAAAGAGACTGAGCTTTACAAATCTTAGCATCAGATAATCAACAAGCTGGGGGAGCAGCAGAAAGTGATGTTGAATCTCACACCTGGAACAGGGGTTTTTGCTTCAGCATTCCTGGCAGATGGCATCTAGCCTGTGCTTTGGTACCTGCAGTGCTAGACAGCCCCAAATGTTGAAACAGTCTTACACTAAAGTGAATTATTTCTCTGTAATATCCTGGCCCCTATTCCACCTTCTCATGCATCAGAAATCCAGCCTGATTGTATTGTTTCTCTCTGCATAATAGTGGTCCAAATAATCTGACATAGTTAAGTGCTCAATACGTGTAATGCGATCAGCGATTAATGTTGTTTTTACATTGTTGTTACTATTAACGACATTTTATTTCATAGTTGCTCATGGCAAAAGCTTTAATGTCGGACAGCATGAATTCTAACCTTGGCTCTGCTCCTTTCTAGCCATGTTTTCTCAATATCAAGTTTCTTAGTCTTTCTGTGCTTTGTTTCTTTTTCCTTTGTAAAATTGCAATAGTAATAGAATCTCCTTCATAGACTTGCTATGAGGCTCAACTGAGATAATGCATATAAAAGGCTTATCACAGTGACTAGCAAAAAGTATGTGCTCAATAAATGTTTATGTAATAATAAAATAATGACAGTAATAATAACAATAATAATGAACTCCACTTGCTGCCTATGCTTACCTTATTAATGATCTCAGTGAGTTGAAATTATCTGGGTCCAACTCCATCTCCTTTGCTTGGCTTGGAGTGCTTTGAAAAGTGGAGTCCTATCTTTTTATTCATCATATCCTGCAGGGTTAAGTACAGGGGCCACCCCATAGAAAATGAGTAAAATGTTTGTGGAACAAATACTCGCCAACCTCCTAGACAGCCTGGTTGCCCCTTTTTTAAACATTAAGTGATAGCTCTAATCATCTACTAACCATCTTATTATCTGTAGGAGACCCCAAAGGGATCCACATGCACCACAAATGCAAATATGTCAGCCACACTCACCTTGTCCCTCTTTTCTCTGACCATCTCCACTGCCTGCAGTGCTGCCTGGAGATGCATCCTGTTGCCTCTGCCCATCATGAAAGCACCAGTGTCTGTGCCAAGGAGGCTAGCTGGGAATGACACGAAGACCTGCCTCTCCAGAGCCAAGGATAGGTCCTCCTTCCTGGGTCTAGCTCTGCTTTATTAATTGGGCCCAGAACATAGCATCTTGTCTTGTGCTTAAACCCCTCTTGAACACTCCTGTTGATTTTTGCTTCTAACCCCTTCTCTTTAGAGCTCAAACCAGTTTAAGGGATCTTCAGGGGCCAGAGGCCATTCCTTATCTCCTACTTTTCTTCCCGCTGTAGCCCCTTCCTCCTCAGGGCTTCCTTTCCTACTTACATGACAAGAGCCTCTAGGTGTATGAATGGGACCAACCTGTACGGGGAAGGGGCGATGGACAGTATGGGGTAGGAACTCATTCAAAGATGCCCCATTAATATATTATTTAAAATGTATCTCTAAGTATAGTTGTCCATGTTAAATATCACTTTTGCTGTATCCTGAACATGGCAGTGGTTTCCCAACTCTATAGCTTGGTCAAAACTCACAGAACTGTACACCCAAACCAGCAAATTTTACTACATATAAATCTAAAAATAAATTATAAAATTTTAGTGTTGTCACGAGTTTCCCAGCACTTCATACTCTTGATGTCTGTTTCATTGTTTTGGCTGCCCTTGCCCGAAAGAGCTGACTCGGAACACTGTTTTCTAGATTTCCTTTCCAGTACCCTGAATGTTCATCTATTTGATTTTTATTGATAATAAAACATGAATTAGTTAACTGCAGTCTCAAACATAAATAGATTAAACCAAACAATACCGGGAAGACTGGAGGACAAAGACCAGCTAACACAGAAAGGGGCCAGGAGGCTCTTATCTGGACTGTGATAACTCTGCTTTGCCGCCCTTTATCTGCCTCTATTCTCTGCTGCTTCACGCGGTCGGCTTTTCAGTGTTCAAACAGCAGGTTAATACGGACTTTGCTGGATAGTAAGTGATTAAGAACGTCCTATCTTGAATTGATGTGGTCTTATGTTCTCTTGCTCAATTCTGTTAATTCCTTTTGAACTAGGCTGACTTCTGGGCAGCTGTTTCCCAGTTAGATACAGTCTGAAGCCTCTCTCCTCCTTCTCTGGCTCCACATTCATTTTTTAGTTACAGACATATGATGTCACTGTGTCTGAACACCTGTTCTGCTTTACAACCCCTCCTGCATGTGAGTCTACTTCTTCCCAAGCCACCTCCTCTCATAAAAATGAGTGATCATCGTTTAGTCCACATGGAAGCGGTTTCCTTTGACCTCCAAGGACCCTTGGTTCCTGGGCAACTGTGACTCCTCTGGAGAGGACAGATGCTCAAGGGGAAATCCAACTGTCCCTGTGTTCATGTTTCCACCCATTCACCTCTTACCAAGTGAGTGTCCACCCTAAGCCAAGTTCTTATGAAGTGCATTATCTCTTACTTCCAGCAGCTTACATTTTAGTGAGGGAGGCAGGGTAAGTGAAAAACACATCAATAAGTTATTTACAGAGTGAGATAAGGGCTATGAGTGACATCAACAGAGACAGAAAATAACAGAGTGAGGGATAAATGGTGCAGGGAAACCTGGACCTGTAAAAAGAGATATTTATGCTGAAAGAGAAGAGAAAGCATTTCAGGTCTGGAAAACTGTAAATGCAAAGGTCCTGAGTCAAGAAAGAGCTGTGTGTAAGACTAGAAACCTAAAGCCCAGCATAGCTTCAGCACAGTAGGTGAGGAGAGTGCTGTGAGATGGGATGAGAGAGGAAGCAAGTTCCAGAACCTGAGCACCCTGGAGGCCGAGTGGAAAGGTCTGAGGCACAAGACCCGCTCATTAATCTGATATGGGTTTGGGAGACTGGGAGATAATCATGCACTTCAGAACATATAGCAAAATAAGGATAAACATGGCCCTCTGCTGTAGATTTGACTCTTATAAACAACAAATTGCAAAGGTTTCTCCATTTCCAACTTTATTTGGAGGAGGTTTTATTAGAAGTTCCTTCCTGACATAGAATGATTGTCTATAAGGTAAACTGAGATGCTTGTGAATGACCCATGTGCCCATATATGACACAGTGTCTTGCTCTAGGATCTATTTACTCTGTGGTGTTTATTAAAATAAAGACAGTCACCCTTGCTTTATTATGGGAAAGGTATTCACAGTTTGGTTTCCATGCCTTTGCAGCTGCATTAAAACTCTTTGTACAACTGTTTAAATTTTCAGCAGCTCTTAAGTGGATGGAAGGTATGCAGGCTTCAAGTTTGTGAATTCAAGAGAAGCATTGATTTATTTTAGCAATTTAAATTTGGAATTTAATTTCCATCTTCCTTGTTCCTTTCTCTTTGTTCTCTATTTTCTCTCTCTCTCTCTCTCTCTCATTCTCTCTCTCTCTCTCTCATACACACACACACCCCACACACAGCGCTTTTCTGTAGCTAAGGCACCCTAAATACAATAGTTTTAAAACAAGCTTTGAGACTTTTAAGATAATCTCCATGGTGTGGTGCTGATGACACACTCCAGGCCATTTGACAGACTGCAACGTAGTAAGTACATAGCAGGATATTTGTACCAGTTGAGCAAAGTATGGTGTGGACAACCATTCAAGTTTATAAGTGAAATAATAGAATCAAAGAACACCATCTCTTTGAGTGGTGTTTCTGGCCTGGTAGCTCCACTGAGCTGGTTGTACAGGGTCCCTGGCAGGGAAGCTGAGCCTGTGGCCTGAACAGCACAGGTCTCTGACACATCGCAGGGACAGGGACATGTAGGGGGAATTTAGGCTGCCAGCTTCCATGTTATCTTCCAAACAACATCATCAATTTACTGGGAAAATATATTGCCCATTGCGTGTAGTCATAGTGGTGGGACCAGGGCCTCTCCCTCCAATCCTCTGACTCAGAACAAGGGGAAAAAAGACACATAACTAACCTTGGCCATCCAGTGTATTCTCCAGGGACTCTGAATTTGGGAGAGTGACTCACCCAAGGATGGAAAACTTGTGGAAGCCATTCACCATGTCAGGAGTGATGCTGTGGCATCTTGGTTGAGTTTGTCTGTGAACCGGTTGCTGTGCTTTCTGCTTTATGGTTCTCCAGAGCTCTCCTGGTGCCTGCTTCTCCAAGCTTGCTTCCTGGTATCTCAGTGGTTCTGTGAGTTTCTCATATTATTTCAATCATTTTTTTTTGTTTAAGGTAGCTAGAATCTGTCTCTGTTGTTTGCTCTCAAATGCCTTAATTAAGATGGTATAATAAATGTTCCTAGAGTGAATAAATTAACAGAATAAAGTATGCCCAGATTAAATTTCAAGTCTTTTATGACTTTTCCCTTCTTTCTTCATAATCAGAGAATTGAATCCCATCTGTAGATGAGTTTTCTTGGAAGTTGGATAAATATGAAAGTTTTATATGATGACTTTTGGAGGCAAAACAGTTCTGTAAAAAAAATGGAAACTTTTAAATATATGGCTATTGTATGGTAGTTAGAATGTTCAGACAAGCATAAAAAGAATATAAGCATATCCACAAACATCTTTTTATACAATGAATATCAATTGACAAAATCATGCTCAATACCTGAGGATATCTCATGGGAGGGATAATACAGTTTAAGTGGTGAATCTCTCATTATTAAACATTTGAGTTCTCTCCAAGTACTCACTCTTATAAAAGGCCCTGCAGTGAACATTCTTTTAGGCAAATCCTTGTATGCATAAGCTTATTACCCTTAGGATACATTTCAAGAAATAGAATTGCTGGGCCAAAGATTTTGCACGTTTATAATGCTTTTACTCACAATAGTAGCCCTTTAAAAAGTTGATTAAAAAATGAAGAGCCCTTTTATTGTAGCTCTTCTTCAGCAAAAACAAGACAAACAAACAAAAACAAAAAAATGGTCTACATTTCAAGGTATGCATCAAAGCGGCCCCATTTAAAACCACATTGCATTAACCGAGGTGCTTCAATTGGTCAGCCCAACTAAACAGAAACAGATGGTGCAAGAAAAATGTATTAATATCCTTGTCTGTTCAATACAACAAGACATTGCACCTGCTCTCTTCATTCATATGTTTAAAGCTCATTTATAGAGTCCCTACTGTGTGCCTGGCATGGTTCTAGGGGCTGGGGGCATAAGAAAGGAGGCAAGATCTAGTTTCCGGCTTTGAGGCATTCACAATCCAGTGAGCCATGCAGACCCATAAATAACTCACAAACAACAGAGTGTGGTGGCCACTGCCACAGGAGAGGCATAAACACAGCATTCTGAGAGCAGCAAGCGAGAAGCAGTTTCAACCTGTGTGTAAAGTCTTCTTGTTCCCTTCTCTCTCACTAGAAAGCACTATATAAAATGAGAATATGAGATACACCTTGAGAAAAACAAACAGAGGGTTCTGCAGAAGTAAAGAAGGGAGAGATCAGGAACAACTCAAGGGGGTCCATGGACATTGGCAAGTGGTAGGACTGGCATCATGTGGAGGGGCATTCCGGAAGAGAGGGCATCGTGATCACTGGTACAGAGCAGGAAAGAAAAGAAAGCGTTTGAAGAAAAGACTGCTTGAAATAGAAGGTTTGGGTATAGTGAGATGGCTGAAAGTCTGGGCTACCTAAATTGATGTTAATAACAAGATAAAGCATTTGTGTGTAACTCCATATGTAAAAGAGAAGCACTGCATTTGTTACCTGTCACTGCTGCAATGAATTACCACTTGGTGGCTTAAAACAACACAAATTCATTATCTCACAGTTCTCTAGATGGGAAATCTGACATAGATCTCACTTTGCTAATATCATGGTGTCTGTAGAGCTGCCTTCCTTTCTGGAGGCTTTAGGGGAGAATCTGTTTCTTTGTCTTCCCCAGCTCCCATAGACCATCAGCATTCTTTGACTTATGGCCCCTTCTTCTGTCTTCAAAGCCAGTGACAGCTGGTTGAGTCCTTATGTCCTCTCACTCTGACCTCCTCTTTTACCACTCTCTTTTACTTTTAATAATATTTTAAGGACTCATTTGTATAATCCACAATAATCTTCCCATCTCAAAATCCTTAATCACATCTGCAAAGTCCCTTTTGCCATGCAAGGTAACATAACCACAGGTCCTTGAGATTAGGACATGGATATCTTTGGGGAACTGCTTTCTACCTTTCATGGGTATTAGGGTTTTAGAGCAAAGAGTGATGCTGTTGGGGATCTATCTGCCTGAGGAAGACCATGCTGACCTCAATGAAGAGGATGGACTGGAGGGAGAGAAGACCAGTTAGAAAATCTTTGATGATTACCTCTCTCTCTCTCTCTCTCTCTCTCTCTCTATATATATATATATATATATATATATTATATATATATATTTTTAGGCCCAGTGGAAAGAAGGAAGGTACAGATGCAAATGACAGAGTGGGAATAGACTCCCCAGGAACTGGCAAATGTTTGAGTAGAAAGTGGGGAGAAGGGGAACAGAGGTGGAGATGTCAGAGATGATTCAGGCTTTGAGCATCCATGAGTGAGGATAATGGTGTCATTTAAGTGAAGTGTTTGGTTTAGAGAAGGAGAGTAGTGGTAAATTCAAGTTTAGATCTTATTGTCATTAAAGAAATAATCTACAGCTCCTCTGCTTTTAAATTTTTCATAGGGGATATGCAATAAATACATATTCAAGACATACACACCAGGGAAAGAACTAATAGGTGGAAATGGCTGAGAGATGTTGAGACAAAAACTTGGCACAAAGATGGTGAAGAAGAGATACACAGAATGGGGACTCAGATGGGAGGAGAAGGAAAGAAGAGATTAAAAAGTGTAAGAGTAAGATGGGGAAGAAATATAGACCATGAGGAAGAAGGAAAGACCTAGCAAAATAGAGGGAAAATGAGAGACAAGGCATATCAGCAGAGAGAAACTAAGAAAGGGACCAACTCAAAGGTTTCTAGCATGGATAAGTTGGTCAATTTAAATTTCCAGTTCACTTGAGATGTGCTCACAATCATAAGTTAATAATTTTTAAGATTGTCTTGGCAGATTTATTTACTTTCAGAAGTTAATCACTGTCCACAGCTTCTCTGTTTTGTTTAGGTTCCATGAGGCCTCAGTGGCCCTTGAGGGGGTGAATTACTCAGCCATTACCCCTTTGCTCCTTGCCTGCCTCCGTGAAGGAAGGCTCTGCTCTCTCCTGCCCTTCCCAACATGCTTAGTCTAACTCTTGAATTATTTTATCCTTGGAATTTGAGGCTTTTGTCACATGTGTTGAAGAAAAATATTTTTCACTCTGTCACCGTCCCTCACAGATACTGCAACTCACTAAGTGGCACACCAGCACCACACAACTGTGAGTTTATGCCCGTGTTACAGATGGGAGCATTGAGGCTTGACTCTTGTTTAATTACATGCTCAAGGTCACAGGTGGTCAAAGCTGGGAGGACAGGCTAAGACAGCAAATAGTGGACTATCAATATGGACAGGATCATTTAGGAAGACTTTAGGCAAATGGAATCATTGTCTCTGGAAAACTTGAGTCTTATATCCAAGGTGCTACGAAGCTCACTCTGAACCCTGCTCCCAAACTCTCCCTGCTCTGGCAGAGGCAGAGGCATAAGAAGGAAGTAAACTATACAGGGATAGGATTTCCCTGGCACAGACACCACAAACGCTTTCATATTTATTATCTTTGAATAGAGGAAGTGGGTACTCAGAGAGGCTAACCAACTTGTCCAAGGTCACCCAGGAGCCTGCAGTCAGCCCAGGGCTCCCTTCTGCCCTCCATCAGATGAGCAGCGCTCAGGCCAGGGACGGCGCGTGCTGGCCAGCCCGGAGCGGGTGAGATCCCTCCAGCCCGCCTCTGCGCCCACTCCCCTGTGCGCCCTGCTGGCAGAGCGGCACCCCCGCTGTCCCTGGCGCCCAGTAGGGGCGGCAGCGGGCAGGGCAGCGGGGACCACCGGGGCTGGGGGCTGTTGAGCCCGTGGAGTCAGGCTCGGTTGGGGAGAAGGACGATGCGCGGCGAGCCCAGGTGATCCGGGGCTGGGGTCCTGCGCCCGCAGCCCCTGGCCCGCGCCTCGCGCCCGCCGGCTCCCCAGCGCGGGGGCTGGAGCCCGCACCCGAGGGGGCGGCGGGGAGGGCGCAGGCAGCGGCTGGGAGCGCAGCGGCAGCGGCGGCGGCAGAAGCTCGGCTCCGCGGCTGGGGGTGGCCGCTCGAATCTGCCAGGGCACCTCGCTCCCTCGCCTCCGGCAGCGGGTATGTGCGGCAAGTGCGCCGGGGGTCGGGTCCCCAGGAGCCCACGGGTGCCGGTGGGGACGCGGCGGGGGCGGGGCAGCACGACGGGGTCGGGGGCTTGGGGGTTCTGGACTTAGGAGACCCGGCTTTGCGGCAGGGTGGGCTGTGGGGCGGCTCAGGGTGTAGGTGGGCTGGCTGGTTGTATACGACGTGTTTCCAGCGTGGGATCACTGTAGGCTTGGGGCTGGTGCTTTGCACTTGTGTATGTAAATACTTGTGAAACTGCATGTGTGCTCACTGACTATACAAGGGAGGTTGTGTATCTAAAGATTTGTGTGTGTGCGTGTGTGTAAGAGAGAGCGCGTATAGGCTGTGCATCCATAGCCAAGTGTGTAACTGGATGTGTGTGTGGACTCTATGGCTGGTCCTTGATGTGCAGCCCAGAGAGTGTGCTCTGTGTGTGTGTGTTTGTGTGTGTGCGTGTGAGAGAGAGAGAGAGAGACAAGATAGTGTGTCTTGAGCGTCCACTTTGATTTGTGTGTATACGTGGCCATGAGTGTGTGGGTACGATGTGCTGCATAAAGCCTTGGCGGTCACTGCTGGTACTCGCAACCATCCTGCAGTTGCCTTTCACAGAATCCCAATCCTAATTTCAGATGCATTTCCTCACAGCTTGCTACCCTGTGCGGCACTGTGCTGTTAGTTGTCTTTGAAAGAAGTGGCTGTTGATACAAGGAAGTGGCAGCTGGCAGAGGTCAAAAAGTGGTAGGCATGAGCTTGTCTTCCTAGAGTTCAATGTTAAGAGAAGATCTTGGCTTGATTTCCATTTGGTCCAATCAAATGAAGAAACAGAATGTTTCTTAGGGTATAGGTTTGGCATGAACCAAAGGAGGCTTTTGATGGGACACTGGTTCAAGTTTGCCCTCCCTGTCTTCTATCACTGGGATGGATTCTCTGGCCCTTAAAGCTGTGGGTGACTGTGGTGAGCAGTAGTGGATATTTACCCTGTCCCCAGAATGGAACTTGAGCATCAGTGACCAAGGGAGATGTTGCTGCGTGCTCCTGGTGAGCACAGGTTTTGAAGGAAAAGGACGTGGGTGGTAGATGCGGTGCCCTGAAAACAAGGAAAAAGTCAGAGAAGGGATGAGACCTGCAGAGTTCTGAAGAGCAGCTCTCACCTAGGAAATATACAAGTGTTAGGAAAAACATTAGTAAAAAGTAAAGAGGTTTTGCAGCGTTAGCAAGTCATTTCTTAATCATGTTTATTTTCCTCATGCATTCTCATCTTAAAATCTCTCTTATGTTTGCATCATTCCCTCCTGTGGGAAATATCCTTATTATAATTATTATTATAGAGGAGAGCCACAGTCATCATTTAAATGCCAGAAGAACTGTAGCTCACTGAAGCTAGCAGGAGCGTCAGGGAGCATTTAGTTCAGTTCATATCGAGCACAAGGAGGCCCCAGGGCCCACAGGACAGTAGTGTCTCTGGTTCCTCTGAGTTATCTGGATTTCAGTTCTGATGCTGTTCCTTCTAGGGGCAAAAGCATCCTTGAAGCCAACAAATCAAATGTATATTCTTTCACCCTGCTCTTCTGGACCTCCCTGATTCTGTTCATCTCCTCATCTCCTTCCCCAACTTCACAGACTAAAGGACAGCACCTGAAACCCAACATAGGCATCCTGCTACCCCAAGACGCCTCCTGATTTTTCCACCTGTTATTGAACGCCACCATCCTCTACATCACCCAGGCTGGGAACTGAAGTCACCTTTTTATTCCGCCTCTTCCTTCATCAGTAGCTGCCATAGTTTTCGTCAATAGGCAGGTTTTATCTGTTTTTCCCTCAATACCTCTTAAATCTATTTTGTTTTTCTTTTTATTCCCACTGCTACCACCTTATCAGGTAAGACCCTTATTTGGGAGTTTCTGGAGATAAGAATAGATATAGACTATGATCACTGAAAAAATGCAAAGGAAATACATGAATTGAATACCTTTGATATTATCACTGTCTGACAAGTTAAATTAGTTTTTTGGAAGAATCTGGATAATGGCTGTAGCATCATTGTGTGACATAGATCAACTTTGCCTTTCTAAGTCTTGGTTTCTTCACCTGTGAAATGTGATGAATGATTTCAACTAGAATCTAGTCACTAAATCATTTCCAAGGATTCTTTCAATGCTAGAATTCTCTGATTGCCACTGATGTTCTTGGTCGTAGCAAGAAACATTTCACCTAATTTCTTATGATTACCTTCTGATATTTAACTGATCAATTTGTTGATATGAAAATTCAATCTTCCATGTCATTGCCTTTTTGAGTATTGAAAAATATTCAATATTATTCTTGAATATTTTTATTCAATAATATTATTCAATAATATTCAATATTATTCAATAATATTCAATAATATTATTAAGGTAACTTCACAGCATTCAGTAATTCAGGATTTCTTGGCACTATTAGAATTTTGAGCTAGATAGTTCGTTGTTGTGAGGACTGTGCTCTGCATCATAGAATGTTCAGCAGCATCTCTGGCATTCATTAGATGCCAACAGCCACCGCTACTTGGGACAACCAGAAATTTCTCTAGGCATTGCTAAAAGTCCCGGGGGGTGGGTGGGCAAAGTAACCCTCCTCCCACCACTCTAGTTGAAAACCACTGCTGTAATTCAAGCACGAGTCTTGTAACCTTGTACAGCAACATCTTACAACAAAGTTTTTAAAAAAATAGATGAATTGCTGTATTGCTAGCTGCCTTCCCACCCCCTTCCAACTTTACCATCCTCACACATTTACCCTTATCCCTCTTGCTTTTCACTGCCTTGTTGCTATGCCTGGAAATGCTCAATATGCTGCTGAAGGCTGAGAAGCATTTGGAAGGCAATATAATAATAATCTTAATAGCTCACATTAATCTAGACCTTGATATGTGCCAGACACTGTTCTAAATGCTTAATGAGAATGATCTTATTTAATCTTCATTAAGAATCCTATGAAAGAGATACTTCTGTTACTCTCATTTTAGCAATGCGGTAACTCAAACTTAGAGAGGTAAAATAATGTGCCCAAGTTCTCTCAGCTATGGAGTAGTGAAGCTGGGATGAACTTGTGTGTTGTCTGATTCCGGAGTCCATGCTCTGAACCTCCATATTATAGTGCCTTGCATGAATGGGATCTTGGTGTTACAGGGTAGAAAAGAGCTTAGATATCCTCAAGCCCAGTTGTATATCCAAGTCTGCCTCTAGAAAACAGGCTAGAGCCTATGAGCTTGTGAGTTGTGTTCAGCTGAAATGTGATTTCTCTCATTTTTATGTCTTTGCCCCTTCTCTGTTATTCAGAAATAGCTCAAAGGCATATGCGGAGTGAGAGGGGTGGTGGCAGGGTTGGGTAATGGAAAAGTGGGGAGGTACAGGGGAGAGGAAGGATGGAGGAAGGAACAATGAATTATACCTTTATTTTTCCATTAACTTCTCCTTACCATCAATCTAAAATTTCTTCTCTTGTCAAAATTAAATTTGCCATTTTTTTTTAAAAAGCTCTGTTTTTATTCTTCTTGGTTTACCCTTTGATTCCTCCATTCTGCATGCTGTTGACTTTTTTATACTATTGAGACAGTAGAAAGTAGTACGGATTTGAACAGAGGGAAATACAACGTAAATGGCTACCAAATAGACTTATTCATAGGGCTAGCCTTAAGTATAGTCTGAGTAAGAATGACTGCCTTATCATTTACCAATTACTAATATGCTTGCAAACCTAAGGCACGTCTGAGAAGGTTGACTATTTTTTTAAGACCCTATATCAACAAGTTCATAGGTTTGGTAACTGCCAGTGAACAAATGATAGAGCACTGGCTTTACCAGCCTCATGGTTGGTTAAGAGAGTGCTTCTCAAACTTTCATGAGTGACAGAATAATTGGATTGTTTGTAACACAGAGGATAAATGGCTGAGGGGATGAATACCCCATTTTACATGATCATGATGTGATTATTACACATTGCATACCTGTATCAAAACATCTCATGTACCCTACTATGTACCCACAAAAATTACAAATTAAAACTTAAAAATAAAACACAGATTGCTGGTCCTCACTCCCAAAGTTTCTGATTCACCTAGGTTGAGATCTGAGAATTTACATTTCTAATAGGTTCTCAGGTGATGATGTTGCTCCTGGTCTTGAGACCACTATTTGAGAACTGTTGGGTTAAGACCTAAAGAACGAAAATGAAACTCGCAATCCAGCCACCTGGAATTTTAGAATGAAAATATATCTGATTTTAAGATAACTAAACATTTGGATTAATGAGAATCAATGAGTGGAACAAGACTGAAAGGTCAATAATTACTAGGGATGAATTGACATTTCTTACTAAGCATCTAAGCTTTGCCTCTTATGTTGAGTTTCAGAAAATCCTTTGCTTTTTCTCAGCAATTGTACTTCTAGGTTGAATTAATTCTGGTCTTGGATCTTGTCATGTTCCTTGTCTCCACCTACCCCCACTGCTACCTTAATTTGGATGATAAAATTCCTCATTACTTACAGAGTGATCCAAATCGAAAGTCCTTTAATATCTTGTCTACTGCCAGATAAATTCTGAAGAGTCTAAGTTAAGAAAAATATATTATCTGTCCATCGAGTTTGCATTTCTTCCCCTTTCAAATCCACGTTAGCACTATGGAGAAACCCAACAGAAATTTAAGTCTGCATATTTATGTAGAATTAATTTAATTTTTGATATCTCAATCAGAAAGTTTCTTTTAAAACTAAATTTCAAATTCAATGAACTCCTTCCTTCTTCTTGAATATTAGCTTCTTTTTCTTTTCATGATCACACATTCCTCATCCAAGCAAGGTGTCTCTAAGTACTTACTCAGAAAGATCTGTTCTGAAACTCAGATTTAATTTAAATAATGTTTATTGAATATTTATCATATGTATGTTTTGCACACCTAGTCTTTGATTTTTCTATCAACTCCTGAGAAAAGTATTGTCTCTCTCATCTACAGATGAGAAAACTAAGGCCTAGACACTTTAAGAAAACTCTTGTATTAGTTAGAAGGCTAGGTGTATTAGTAAATATATTTATCGGTTATACAAAATAAAAGCCAACACTGGCTACTTAAACAAAAAATTAGGATTTATTGAAAAAACAATAGTGCTTTTATAGTGGAATTAAGGAACTTGGCTCCAGCAAGGATGGGAAAACAGTAAATTCTAGAAAACTCAGCTCCTGGAGTTCATGACCCTTTCCACATTGCTCTGCCATTAGTTTGACACATTCCCAGGAGTCTGTTCTCTTAGTTCAGATTCTCAAGAAAGAGAATCTGATTGGCTCAACTGTTTATGACCAAGAAGTCGTAGCAGAAGCATAGTTGCCACAGGCTCATCCTTGTGGTTGTGGTAAATTTTTCCAATGACAAGTGGTGTAGTTGATGCCTGAATAAATGTCCCCTCCTATCACACAACTAGTATGGCAAAGACAGGATTTAAACTCTGATCTGACTTCAAGACCAGTATTTTTCTTCTCTGAAAGGGATGTTGGATGGAGAATCACATACTGTGGCTTGTAATAGAGACAATCTGCCTTTCTTTTTGAGGTTCCCCCACATGAGGCAACCCAGACACAACATCCTGATCCTTCCATTCGCGCACCTCTCTTGAACTCTGATGCTTCAGTGGGCACATCCTGGCTCTTCTTTGTCCACCTGGTTTCTGTGTCATGTGGCCTGGCTTCTCATTCTGCTCATGTTTGTCACATCTGTTCACCTAGCACGACCCTAACTCACAGATTGTATCCCATCTTCTACCTGCACAGTAGATCATCATTGCTAATGCCAAGCATCTTCCATGAGCATTGCTGAGAGCTCTGTGTCTCATTTAACTTTTCTAAAAACTCTGTTGTTGCCCTTTTTGAGGCTTATTTTCCAGTATTTTATTATGAAAATAGATACTTAAGGGAAAAGTTGAAAGAACTATACAGTGAACACTCATATAGTCACCAAAAAGTTTCTAGTTTCTATAATTATCATTTTACCATAGTTGTTTTGTCATATTTCTGTCTACCTATTCACCAATCCATTCTTTGGACAATTGCAAAGTTGTTGTTTCTTATTTTTATTTTTATGCTGAGGAAACAAACCAAGACAGGTGACCTGACCTGTCCAAGGTCACTCATGAGGTGGTAATTGGGCTGGGACTTAACACTGGCAGTCTGATCCCCAAACCACCTTCTTGTTTTGTTTTGTTTTTGAGATGGAGTCTCGCTCTGTCAACGAGGCTGGAGTGCAGTGGTGCAATCTCAGCTCACTGAAAGCTTCGCCTCCAGGGTTCAAGCAATTCTTCTGCTTCAGCCTCCCGTATAGCTGGGAATACAGGCATGCAACACCACGCCCGGCTAATTTTTGTACTTTTAATAGAGACAGGGTTTCACCATGTTGGCCAGGCTGGTCTCGAACTCCTGACCTCAGGTGATCCGCCAGCCTTGGCCTCCCAAAGTGCTGGGATTACAGGCGTGAGCCACCACGCCCGGCCCTAACCACCTTATTAACCACCAAGCAGCTTTGTCTGCCCTGTAAGGGGAGAGGGAAAGACTCACTAAAGTTCAGGTAGTGGCAGGGCAATGTCCAGTGCCCAGGTCATCTGATTCTCAAGCTCCAGTAATTTCCATTACATTGAGCCACAAAAAATAGTCCACCTTCCAAGTAGTAGAGTTTCTTTGCTCCCCCAAAGATCAGCAGTTTTGGTATTTTACAATCTACCTTAGATCTCTGGAAAATCTGATTTTTGACACAGATGATTTCATAAGATGAATGCACTCTTTCTTCCTTCTCAGCATTTCAAAATAATTTATGAAAATGACAGACTGAGAAATTACCATTTTGGATAACTTTTTGCATTGTTCAGAGGACTTTAACATAAGTTATCTTATTTGAACTTCATGAGTAGTAGCAGGTCTATAAGACAGGTGGGCTGGATGTCTTAACCACACTGAACAGCGATAAACCTGGGGCAAAGTGAGGAGCTCAAAGTCACATGATGCCAAGAGCAAAATTGAGCCTTAGTTAAAAACGTATTGTCTTTTAAGTGTTGGTAGATGTTCTGGAAGCTTTGAGAGGCAAATAAGTAATAGTAAATTAAGCTGGGAGAGCTGAGATAGGGGATCATTGAGATCTAGGTTTTGTTGTTGTTGTTGTTGTTGTTTGTGGGACAACTTAGTAGTTAAAACTCTGGGCTCTGGAGTCACTGTCCGGAATTGCTTTGGGCAGCTCCTCTTTCCTATGCCTCAGTTTCTTCATCTGTGAAATGAGAATAATTGCAGAACCTCCTGATAGCCTGATGTGAAGGTGAACAAAGTAATGCACATGAAGGGTTAGGTTCTTGGTCTGTTATAAAAATGTGCCGTTGCTCTCCTTCTGCTTCTTCCCCAGGAGCCCTTTCTTCTGTGTTAAATGGGCCCCTCTAAAATCTATGGGTATAATTTTATTTTTTGCTCCAGGGATTGGTTTAGAAACTCTTGGTAGGAGATTGTAGACAGCAGCCTTTGGGGAGGTGACATTTTATTAGTCTAGGAAAAATGTAGATTTTGCTTAAGAATTTTCATCTAAGAGGCTGTAAATAGCCTATGTCTTTTGAGATTGCACTGGCATGTTTAATTGGATATGATCATTAGTACGTGATATCTGAAATGGAGAATTCTGTATAAATGGTTTCCTAATCCAGGAGGTTCAGAAGAAATAGCACAGAGTGAGGACAGCAGAGGTAAACATGCCTGCAGAAACCTTTCTCTTGGCATGCAGAGCAAATACTATAATCCAGGTCTCTCAGCCAATGAGGCATTTAAACTGATACAGAAAAATCATTAAAGAGGATTTCAGAAGGGTATGCTCACCTGGACAGATTGCACTCCATCCTTGCAGTGTCTCCTGAACTGCTCCCCAGGAATCATCTTCATCAGAATCACTGGGGCATTTGTGATTCAAAAATGCTTTGAATGTGGCAGTGCCTGAATCTACAATTTTCCTGTGATTTTTAGATATACTAATGTTTGAGAACCACTGTTGTCAACAGCATAATTCTGTAAGATTCAAAATACTAGTTGTTAATTTAGATGAAATGCAAATTTTGATTTGACCTGCTCCAAATTCCAGACCTCTGAAATCAGTAATGACAAGAACCTTCGGGCATTTTCAGGCTCAGCTTTCAGAGGCTTATCCTATAGAGAAGAGGAATAATTTCTGTAGCCACATCCCAAAGTAGGGGAGATGGGCCACTAGGTGCACAGCTGCCTTTGTGAAGAAGCAGAGTAGGAAATATCTACCCTCCAATGACTGGGACACAGGAAAGCTGGAATCCACCTTATTACAACAGCTGGTTAACATCATACCGTGAACTCATTGAGCACCTGCTTTGTGAATATTCATTTTCTATTTTTAAATTTTACATCAACCTTGTGAGGTTGTTGGTATGTTTATCTCCATTATACAGATGAGGCTGCTGAGGCTAAGAAAAGTCAAGTAATTTGCCCAAGGTCATATTGGTAATTAGTAGAACTAGGACAGATTCCAGGGTTGTGGTTTGAATCAGGGGTTGGCAAACTATCTGGCCCACTGCCTGTTTTTGTGTGGCTTGCAAGCTAAAAAAAAGATGTTTACGTTTTTAAATTGTTCAAAAAAATCAAAAGGAGAATAATATTTTGTGACAAGTGTAAATTATATAAAATCCAAATTTCTATGTCCATATATTTAGTTTTATTGGAACACAGCCATGCCCATCATTTGTGTTTTGTTAATGGCTGTTTCATACTACACAGCAGAGTTGAGTAGTTGTGACAGTGACCTTATGCTCTTGAAAGCCTAAAATATTTGGTAAACAGCCATTTATAGAAAAAAGTGCCACTTCCCACTTTAAACCATTATGCCTGCATTTCTCAAACTTCAGCCATTTGAATTCTACTCCTTCGTGATTCTTGCCACCTTTTCATATCATCTGGAACATTAACTGCATGACATTTTTCTTTAGATCAATTAATTTTCCTTAAATAAATTTATTTTATAAAGAAACAAAAATGAAAGTGAAAACCAGTACCAACTGCAAGAAATAGAAGATAACTGTAAAAACAAATACAATATACCAAGAACAATGTATTCATATTAGATTTCAGCTAAATAGCTGGAACAGACAATGTGGTTGTTGCTTCATTTCCCTGCAGATCCCCTGACCATTTCTCTGTAAGCCATCAGACTTCCAATGATGGACCTGAAACATTTTCGGAGGGCCGTTCTCAGTCTACTGGAATCCCCTTTGCACACAAGCACAATAAATTGGAGGTGCCTGAGAATCCAAGTTCCACTGTGGATAGCTCTAACCAACAAATTGTGGGTACGGGAGTATCCACATCGCACCTTCCTACCCCCTTCTCTGGGAGAATTCTGAGGCATATGTTTTACACCATTTCCCAAAGCTTCCCTGTGAGATTAAGCTTCAGTGGCTTAATAACACACATCTTACTGTGTCTTATTCCGTTTTTTATATTATTATTCCCCTATCAGTGTACTGGCACCTGCCAAATTAACAATGTGCATTTAGTCATTATCATGAGATCTGCTTCTTGGGGTCCCAACTAAGACAATAGTGTTTCCAGCAAAAAAAAAAAAAAAAAAAAAATTGTGAGCTTGAGACCTATTCTTCCTTTAAAAAGAGAGACTAGGAAATAACAGGAGGGTTTTCGTAGATAAAGTAGCACCTATTTGAATCCTTTTAGTCAACATAAACAACAATAACTAAAACAGAAAATGAAAAGGGAGTACATTTTTTACCATACGATCTGATGAGTACTTAATGCTCTAGATACCTACTGCATAAGAACATATTCTTTCCCCAGGGGGATGTGAACCACACTTGGAGAATTGCTGTTTTGCCGTGGTGGTTCTCAAAGAGTGGTCCCTGAACCACTAGCAACAGTAATATCTGTGAATTTGTTAAAATGTAGATTCTCCATTCTAAATCTACTACATCAGAAACTTGGGGTAGGGTCCGGGCTTTTTGTTTTTGCAAGCCTCCAGGTGATTCTTATGCACGCCTAAACTTGAGAACCATTGCTCTGCAATAAACGGCCTCTTAGTTCTGTTCTCGTTGCATTCCTGGATTTCCTCAGAATTCAGAATCATCCAAGATTTGTTCCTTTCCCTCAGACGTGACTATCTGATGGCTTTCTGGCTGCTAAGCCTCCTACTGAGGTGGATCCTTTCACTTGCCAAGACACACAGATCAATAATTGGACAGCACTGATGATTGAAATGATCTGCCTCACAGTCAGTCTCAAACTCCTCGTGAGCCTTGCACCCATTTCTCCTCTGGAGCCACAAAGACAAAGCTAATTATTCCTTCTCTAACTATCAAGTAGAACTTTCCGATTATGCCATGCCATTTATTCTCAGGTGCTTGCTGATCACGTACTATATCTCTTTTCTCATAGAATTTGTGGTCAAATAGCAAGTGAAATGTTAATCAAGTGATTCCAAAAGCACATAAATTAATGACTGAATCTTCTCTTTTTTTCCCACAAAAGTCCCAGATTCACACTTAATTGGTCCTGTTTTCTTGGGATCTCATTGTATTCTTTGGGGAAAAAAAATCTCTGCCTTTGGGAATAAAAAAAACCTGATTTCTAGAAACACTAGATATATCCCATTCAGCACAACATGAAATGGAAGTGTATGTTACCCCTTTATTTTTCCTGTAATCCATTCCTTTTAACAAAAGGTAGGTTGGGTATTTTAATCCTTTTAAATATCCTTTTGTTGGTTAAGGGCTGTTTTATATAATAGTTTTTTGACAAAGGTGCTAAACTTACCAGCTGTGATATGTTTATTTACCCAGCTGAGAAACGTGTATTTACTTTTTAAAAAGTTAAAAACATTTTGCATCCTAATTGTACGTATCAGTATAGGTGTATTCCAATTATAACGGAATTGGCGTCTGTATTGGATATTCAGTTATGCAAATGAAATGGCTAGAAACTTTTTATTTAGGACTAAATCTTTCTAAATGACTTAGTTCAAATGACATTTTTACTACCAGCGCTAATAAGATCCAGCATGTGAAACACAGGCTTCTTTTTTGTTTAATCGTTTGTTCACATTTTCACCCGTACACTGCAATTTAGAGCTCTAGGTAAACAATATGTTTTTTTGGTGAGGGACTAATTTATAGGCAGAAATTCTTTTAAAGAGAATGTATCAGCTGATGAAGGTTAAAAACAATTCCCAGGACAGCATCCTATAAATTCTGAATGTTTCCCAGAAAACAAAATCCAAGTAAATAGCCAAGGAGAGGATTCTTTTCTTCCATTTAGTGAGAGTATTTTCTTTGTTGCAAGTTTTCAGATGATTCGATAGTTTTTTTCATGCTGAAGGTCAAGAGAGTTTGGAGTACTAGGAAATCACGATCATCATGGAATTTGTAAGACTGTTTGCGGGTTGCTTGCTTGTGTGATCCTGATGGGATTGTGTGTTTTAGTGCATATGGCGGGTAGTAGGTTATAGCAGTGAGGTGACAAAGCCAACAACAAGCCTTTGGATAGGTAATTCTTATCCAATATCTGGCCTTACACATTTCTCTTACTTTTATTCTACCTATGGAACGTATTTGAGACATTCTACAAGTTTCCTGTAACTTTAGAGAAGTTCTAATTACTTGACATTTCTCCCTTGGGTTCATCCTCTGCCCCATTCCATTCTGCAGTTGGGAAAATTGAGATCATGAATAGTGAATAGACTTGCTTAAGAATAAGACAGTAGCAGGGCCAGGTGGAGGGCCTAGGTCCAGTGACTCCCCCTCCAGTGGGCCATAATCAATTATTCCATTATGTCAGGCTCCCACCCTTGATTTGGCTATTAACATAATAGTGTTTTACTTACTCCTGACCCTTGTCCCAAAAGAAGGGTATTGGGATATGTCGTTTGATGTAGAAATTTAACCCACGTAGGCATACTCTATAAAGAAACGTGGTCAATCCCAGCATAGTTATGCATGAATATCCATCCATGCAACCAAAACCAGAGAAAACAAAACAAAGCAGAGCAAAGCAAGCTGAGGTTATGACATAGCTCCAGGTTTGCAGATGTTGGCACTGTACCAAACTACATCGATATTTCATTCCAATAGGTGGCAGCTGTTCACATGTGAACCCTGTGCTCACACTTCTTATAATAGAGATGCAACTACACACCTTCTGTTAACCATTAACGACTGTTCCACAGCAATATTTCAGAGAATTCTGAATCGAAAACAAGGGTAAAGATGGGATGCACTTACCTTTGGGGTTTGCCCTTAAAAGTCGTAAAGCCAGAAAACCAAGGGTTGGAATGGTATTGAGTGGCATAAATAAGATAAGCTCTTCCTCCTCCTCCTAGTCTTATAAGGAAAAATCAGATTCTGAATATATCCATCAAGAAAAAGAAGCTCAAGGGAATCTGATAGAATTATATGTTGCTGCAATTTTACTTTTATGATGGATAAAATGTTTTCAGTAATTCCAGTGGTTTGAGCTTGTCATGCATGGTCTTGAGAGACTATTGAGACATGCATTTGTACCTCACATTGGTAGAAGAGTTTGCTTGACTCCTCGCCCATCCCTTTTCCAGAACTTGCCATGATCTTTTTCCAGTGATCTAGGACTGTTTCTCCGAAGGGGATTAGTATGGAGGGTATCATTTCTTGTCCCTTAGTCCAGACGGTAGGGTACAGCGTTACTGTCTTTAAAACACACTCACACCACCACACACATACACACCAGGTCTTAATGGATTTGAATTGGCAGAATTTTTAGAAGTGACACAACTTGTACCTGAGCATAGGAGATGCTCTGAGTTGATTGTGTTTTTAATTAGCTAGGCAGTGTTTTGTGAAGAAGCCAGAAATACAAGTATTCAAGATAAAAGCACTGGTTCCTTCCACATCCCCCTCACCCTATGCAATCTTCCCAGCAAGAGATGTTCCTATAATCATGGCTCTGATTAGTTCTCCCTGGTGAGTCCTGCAGAAAATAGTCAGGCATAATCAATTAATCAAATTAGGATAGGTACTAATCATCATCTCCTCCTTCCTCTGTTCCTTTCTCTCTGACAAAATGCATGCTATCTCACTGGTTTGTTAAAAGGCAATCATTTTAAATTTGCTCATTGGGTTTCAGTGCAAAAAATGTAACAATGTATATGCTATGAATATATAAGATTTTCCTTGTGTTGTAACATTTTCATATGCAGTTTTAATGATACAAACTTTAGGTTTTAATGGCTTTTAAAGCTGAAACTACCCAGCTTTTCTTCCTTTTAATCTGTAAAACAATACAATATTGATTTTATTGTATATTACTCAGCATTCATTTGCTTGCTGACTGAAACACAACTCAAACTGGCTTAAGGAGGAAAAAAGAATTTGTTGGCTCTAGTAATTAGGACTTTCAAGTGTAAAATTATCTTAAGACACTGCTGGATCTTAAGCCTCAAATTATGTAGTCAGGACACTGGCATTCCCTGTGTTGCGGCTCTGCCTTCGTTTGGGTTAGTTTTCTTCTCAGACAGGCTACTCACAGGGGTGGCAATGATGGCCACCAACAGCTTCAAACTGTCTGACGTCGGAGGAAAGATAGAGTCTTTCTAGCAAAAATTCTAGGCCTGGCTTTCCCTGGTCCAGCCAGTAAGCTAAGGGATTCTTGTTGCCAGGAATGGGCTATTCTGATTGACCAGCCCTCCTTATGTGTTCATCATTGGAGCTAGGGATTGGAGAAGGGAAGGGGTGGTTCCAGTAAGGAAAATCAAGACATTATTCTCAGAGAAAGATGAAATAGATGGATGGATAGCAGAAAATTATAGTAAATGTTCACTTTCATCAGGATACTTTGTTGCTCCAGTGGGAGGACGTATAATAAGATGACGAGAATGATGTAAGCTAAAGCTCGAGTTTTGGAATACATAGCCCTGAATTCTATTCCCAGATTGGTCAAGTGCTGCTGTGTATGACTTTGGCAATTCAATTAACCTCTCTGACCCCCAGTCTCTTCATCTATAGGATGGAGGTTGGACTGGGAGGTTGGACTCAAAGGTTGGAGGAGGAGAAAAAGGGCAATGTCTGGTACTTATTAACACGTAGTAAAGGGTAACTAATTAAGATATAACACTTTTGCTATTCTTTAAATTACAGTATTCTATTCTGGGATGGTCCCCTTCCTCCCAGTGTGAAAGTCAGAAACTCCTAAGCCTCAGTTTTCTCATTTGCAAAACTAATGAACTACTTAGTTGACTCAATAAATATCTATGATGAGGACACAATACAACAGGCATTTCTCTAGGGCACTGAGGATGTCACAGTAATCAAGACAGTGTCCTATGCTCTCTTGAAATTCATATTCTAGTGAGCAAGACAGATCACAAATAAAGAAGCAATTGACTATATGTATATATATATATATATATACTGGGAAGAAAAAAATAGAACAGAGAAAGAGGATAGACATTTTTAGAAAATGGGGTGTGAAATTGTAGTTAGGTGTTGAGAGAAGACCTGTCTGAGGAAGTGATATTTGAGCAGCACCCCTAAGGAAGTGAGAGAGTAATCTATATGGTCACATTCCAGGGAAAAGAGACAAAGTGAAAAGTCCCTGAGATGGGAACCTACAGCTATGGCCCAGGAAAGCAGCAAAACCAGTGAGCTGGTGGGTGGGGAAGGGGAGGGGCATGGCTACAGTTGAGTTTGGAGAAGAGCGGGGGCCAGATCTTGTAAGGTCTGTTTAGCTATGATAAGGAGTTTGGATTGTATTCTAAGTGTGATAGGAAGCCACTAGAATTTTATGCAAGCAGGAAATGACCTGACTTACATTTAAAAAATATCATTCTGGCAGGAGACAGATTGGGGGTGTGGGTGAGTAATTCAGAGAAAGAAATTGGTGACTTGGACCCAGGTGCTGGGTCCAGAGGTGATGAGAAGGGTCAGGTGTAGGAATAATTTTCTTTCTTTCTTTTGCTTTTTTTCTTTCTTTCTTTTTCCTGAGACAGGGTCTCACTTTGTCACTCAGGCTGGAGTACAGTAGCGTGATCAGCGTGATCTTGGCTCACAGCAGCCTCAACCTCCTGGGCTCAGGCGATCCTCCCACCTCAGCCCCCCAGGTAGCTGGAACTACAGGCATATGTCACCACACCCATCTAATTTTTTGTAGAGACGGGGTTTTGCCATGTTGCCCAGGCTGGTCTCAAACTCCTGGGCTCAAGCGATCCGCCCACCTAGGCCTCCCAAAGTGTTGGGATTATAGGCATGAGCCACCGCCCCTGGCCGGAATCATTTTCAAAGTAGAGAGAATGAGTTTGCTGATGGTTTGGTCTTAGGGTATGAGAAGAAGTCTTTTTGGTCTGAATCACTGGGTAAATGGTGGACCATTTACTGAGATGGAGAACACTGGAGGAGAGCAGGTTTTTGTATTGGAGATGAGAAAGGAAGAGTTTAGTTTGAAATGCTTTTTAATCTCCATTTTGAGATGCTGGATGGGCACTGTCTACACCTGGGAAAGTTTCAATGTAGGGATAAAATTTCGGGAGTCTACAGTGAATAGTATTGTAACTGTACTGTGTTTTCAGCCGCCAGATGGATGTGATCCTCTCAGGAAAAAATTTAGATAGACAAGGAAAGAGGATTGAGCCCTGTCACTTCAATAGTTAGGGCTTTGTACTTGTATATTTCCAGCAAAATATTATTCTACATTCAAAATATAAAACAGATAGATGTGGACACAGCTACTTTGCTTCAGATTAGGGGAGAGGGCTCAGAGTCCTGCAGGTGGAGCCTTCCCCATGCCTGCCCCAGGCGCAGAAATGCCTGTGGGAGCTCCTGTTAAGTTTGGAGGATCTCAGAAACAAACATCGAAAAACACAGAGAGTCGAGGTCCTTTCCTTATCTAGTGATCTGCCATTCTCTTCCAGGCTGCCAGCCACATCTGTTTAGCTCACCCTGGCCAAGGTGTCCAAGGGCCCAGGCTGAGTTTCATGGTTCTGTTATGTAGATAAACAGATTTCCAGGTTCTTCTTGGTAAGATTCAATTAGAAAACTAGCAAACAGAACTATAGAATATCAGAGCTAGGAGTGAACTCAGAGATTATTTTTTTCCAATCTCTTCTCTTTACTGAGAAGTGAATGATGATGCTCAGAAAGAAGAGGGACTTGCTCTTGGTGACCCTGGAAGAGACAGCCGGACCCTGCCCCTACACTCACTGATTCATCATGCTGTGGAACAGATGTGATGAAGATATAAAAATTCTTTGCAAAAATGGAACTGAACAATTAGTAATGAGAGTTGATTTTGTGGAGATCAGTAAATGCCCATCCATTAAAGAGCATGAGGTCTTCTGAGGGTCTGTGATAGAGGAACTCTCCTTCGATTGGGAATTCTTAGCCTGGGGTTCCTGGATGGGCCTGGGATTCCTGGATTCCTGAGTTCAAGGAATCATGGACTCTCTAGAAAGTGTGCATGTGTGTGCATGCATATCTGTTTTTTTCTGGGCAGACAGTTCTCGAGAGTTTACTAGATTCTCAAAAGAATCTGTGATTTCCTACCCTTAAAATGATTTAAACATTTTTTAAAAATTCTCATAGGAATAAAATGGCCATTTTGGGCAATATACTATTTTAAGCATAAGAATATAGCTACCTATCTTCACTAGTTACTGTCCTAATGCAGATCATAAAAATAAGCCATGTTTCTGGGAAGAACAAAAATAACAATAAACGGAGCAAAAAGAAGCACCCATATGTTTTAATCACAAAGCGATCAGTAGGATGTAAATAAACCTTTTGTGACACGCGGCTGTACCATACCTCAATATGCCAAAAGCTTTTTGCTTTAGTATTGTTTATTAAATATTTCTACAAAACAAGTCATAATAGGAAGCAATAATTATTTGAGTTTTTTAAAACAAGGACTTGTATTTGTCAATGCTACTTTCTTTTATAACATCTTTTTACTTCCCCCATTTTAGGACCCTGTGGGCATTGAAATCCAACTCACTCATGCTTATTTCCTGTAATGGACAAACTTGATGCTAATGTGAGGTATGTTACCTTTCTGTACATATTGTGTTGTAAACTGTGAACATTTCTGCTATGAAGACTCTAAAAATCTGTTGTTGTAGAGTTATAAAGTTAATGGATGTGGATTTTCTTTGATGTTTCATATATAATCATGTTCGTGGTACTGTTTGATTATTAGTGTTTTGTCATTTCTGTTTAAATGAAAAACGTAATATGGCTGTAAACATTTCCAGCTTCCTATACTAAAAGTCTGCATTATGGAGATGATGTTTGAAAATAGATATTCATTTCTGTAATAGGAAGAAAGATGTATTTAAGTAGGGGTAAAAATAGCTTAAGAATAGATATCTGTACATCTAAAGTTGAGACAAATTCATGTTGCTTTTTATAGCAGGTTCTAGTTTGTCCACTTCTTTTCTCAACTAGGTTATTATATTATGTGACATAATGGTTGCATGGTATAGTTACATAAAGCTAAATGGTTTTTGTTTGGTTTTGATTTGTTTTCCTGTAATTTTCTGAAAGCCTTGGAGATGAAATAATAGTCTGACTGTTAGGGAAGATTTTCTTTTCGAAAAGATTGCTTTATTTGGCACAATCAAATAGTACAAAGAAAAGTATATTCAATAAGGCCTAAATGTTATGAATTGGTATTTGAGGCTGAGAATTATCCATAGATATCAGTAGCTGGAATACATCCTAAAAAATACATTCTTGCTGTAATCACAAGAACTTTTTCATTCACTTGAGACCTCTAGAAAAGTATATTTCAGGTATAGATCAGGGGCCTTTTGCCTCTGTGTTTGACATAGTAGAAAACTATCACAAAAGGAGTTGTCAAATATCTTGACAGAAACTCTAGTGTAATATGACTTGAGTTGCCAAGATGTACTATCACCCCAACCAGGGAATTTCTTGAGGGTAGAATGTGTTTCATGATCCCTGGCAAAATCCCTGGTACATGGTGGGTATTTAATAAAGGATGTTGATCAGTTTGTCATTGTTGTAATATATATATTTCAAATAAGGTTGTGTTCTAATACATATAGATATACAAAAAGACTGAATTTTTAGCAATAACACATTTTACACTCTCAATAAAAGTATGTGGATTTTGTTATTTCCCAGATGTACTGACTTGGTCAGAGTTTTAGGACTTTAACATAGATTATTTAGGCTGGTGCCAGGTCTTTAATTTTCCTGTAAAAGTTTCTGAAATTATTTGCCCAGAGAAAGCAGAGAATCTCAGTTTTGTTTTTGTTAATTAAAAGGCCAGAGTGAGCAATATCAATGGTGATACATTATAAAATTGTTTTAAATTTCAGACACTGTATCAAACTGGATCAGTTGGTTAAAATGTACTTTTGGGGGAATAATTCAGATATTATGAGCTGTAACATTTCTAGCTTTTAAACATTTATTTATAGCAGCATTAGATTATAACAGCAGAATACAATTTGATTAAATGGACATTAGCCATTCTCCTGGGTGCTGTGGAACAATAGTGCAGGATACAAGATAATATCACGCCCCAGAATCTTGTCTCTGGACTGTCCTCTCTGTCAGTTTTGTAACCAGATCCCATCAACATATGTTTCTCCTCACTTACTCCCCCTCTCTATCCACAATATTAATAACAGGCAAATGCCACAGACTTTCCACTCATGTCCTCTCAGTACAGCCTCTGAATGTCCATAATAAAAGATGTTTTTAGGCTCACATTTACCAAATAGTGATGCATGAATTGTTAGGAATACATAATGAATTTAGGTGGTATGCCAACAATATTTTTATTTTAAAATTAAATGTTTATTTTGAGATTACCTCCTTCGGATGAGTAATATTATTTTGCCACTTATGATAGTGAAAAATATTTCCTTATATGATTAATTTATTTAAAATGTAAATGTAGGTTTGTTTTTAAAAATATGCATTTTTATATTAATTAATAAAGGAATGTTAAAAAATTCACAAGGGTATTATGCAAATGACTAAAGTCTAGACACCCTTGTTCTAGGTGTAATTAGCAAGAGGAAATTTTATTGTTTTAAAAGCATGAACCAGAAATTCTTCTTTGATAAGGGATGTCCCCACTTGGAAAAGCGCCTACATAAGGTGAGAACTGAAAGGCCTGGGTTTCTAGCCCAGGAAAAGAATCCTTTTTACTTGCTCTGAAGATAGAAGAAAATGAATGGAAAAGGGAGGAGTTTGGAAGAGAGATGATTCAGAGAAGGAGAATCTGGTCTCTGTTTGGGAAGGGGCAAAACATTAGTTGTAAGGGACTCTGAGAGTACAGTTGCATATCTTTTTTTTTTTTTTCTTTAATGTGGTGTGTGTGCTGACTTCTCCAAGGACTCATTCCTTCAGGAAAATTTTCTAGCTTGGCTATGAATGTTTCTTTTGTTGAATGTGTGAGCTCAGCATGGGCTATAAACTGGTATTATCCCATTTAATTTTTAAAGCAGTCCTACAAGCTCCATATCATTATTATCCCTATTTTACAATGTGTGTCAACTAAGACACAAGGAGGTTAAATAACTTGCTCAAGGTCATAAAACTGCATTGCCTTCTGTTATATGATATTTTATTTCAATACATGTGTGCATGTGAATGTGCGTGTGTGGGTCTATGTATACACTGCTGAGATGTCTGACATTCCTGTGTTGGTAAATGTGGTTTGAAAGAGAGGATGCCCGTGTGAGAATGGACACCCAAAAGGAACAGGATGGCAGGAGACTATAAATGCCCTGGAGAGATTTCAGAAATCTGAGAGAAGGCTTTAGACTTCCACAAGCTGTAGAATTGAGGGGCTCCAGTCAATTTTCCCCAGATGTCAAGAGACAGAGAGGTCCTAGTTGACATTTTCTATTAAATGAAATGTCTTACAGTTAAGTATTTTGTCCGGCCATACTGATCACTTCATTTTTTGTTTGTTTGGCGTCATTTAATTGAGTTTTCTAATTCAGCTTGGTCCTTGCTACAATGTGTCTGTCAGCATCCTTGACTAAAAACATCAGAAACTAACTCTGGCTAACATAATCAAAGGTAATTTGGGAGTAGATGCAGTGTACAAGCTCAAAGAATTACTATGAAAAATGCTGGAGGACCAGGATTAGACATAAAAAAGAACTTTGGGAGTTCCAGGAAAGTTAGAAAATGGAATCATGGCCAACCACAGGAAGAAGTCAGTAGATTGCCTTTATTTCTTTACTATAAAATAATTAAGCACCTACACTTCATGGCAGAAAGAGGGAGACAATTTCCTGGGCTTAAGGATTTCACTGTGTAGTTAGATGACAATCACTGAACTAAAGTATGTAATATGATGATAAAAGAATTCTAATAGTAAGATA
Source organism: Hylobates moloch (assembly GCF_009828535.3). NCBI lineage: Eukaryota > Metazoa > Chordata > Mammalia > Primates > Hylobatidae > Hylobates > Hylobates moloch. Next base: position 125,738,929 of record NW_026652281.1, on the reverse strand, counting down.
CATACAGTGAGCTATGTTCTCTGTGAACTATAAGGTAAGACTAAAGAAAAGTCATACTAGGTCTTGATTTTAGCAATATGAGAAGCATTATAAGCATTTTCCTCTTAAGAGTCTCCATGGCAGAGAAAGCAGTTGATGCAGGATGGATTGAATCATGATGAAAAGCTGGCAGTGAATCAGGCCCTGGTTGGGGAGGCAAGTTCCTGATGAGTCCTGTCCCTTGGTAAATAGTGTCAGCCAACTTAGCAGTCAATAGGAGGCTCTTTCCAGACAGACTGACACCCACCTGATCTGTTTTATTGGTCTGTTTTTTCCTCCTCAAGGCTCCGGAGGAGGCAGCTGCATTTTTTTTTTTTTTTTTTTTTTAAGGGTTGAAGAAAGAAAAATGGAAACACTGGCTTTGATGATTTTGCAGCAGATACCCTGTAGAACATCTTTGGCTTGTATTTGGGGAATGAGCCTTGCTGGTGCCTCACCCTACTTAATTCAGCCCTAAAACACTTAATGCCTGACTTCACAGACAGCCATGCTTTTGATGTTGTTTAACTACCAGATTCTCCCTGCTGACATGTGGTTTTCCTCAGTTGATGTGTGATCCCTAAATGCAGCCCAGGTTTCTGTCTCTTTTTTCTTGCTATTTATTACAATTTGAAAGTTTCTGCTTTCTAAGAAATTTTTTCAATCAATTTCTTTTTAAGTTCCAGAGAGTACAATGTTCAGACAGGAGATAAACAGGTAAAGGAAAGTCCATATGTATATAAACTTGCACTTTGAAGTTTCTCAAGATAATGCCTCCAGATTTTGAGCAGAGAAAAAGTTTATTTTATATCTTGGTTCTTTTTAACGGTAGTTTCCTCCTACCCTTGTCTCACCTCCCTGCCCCATGCGCTCTCTACCCTCTTGCTTCACTGCCCCTGCAGTCCCTGGGGCTTCTTTCTTCTCTAATAAGAACAACCTCTTTTAAGGATCTGCTTCTTCTCTAGAAAATAACCGTTGTGCTTTCTTATTAATGTTTCTCATTAGCAACCAAAAAAGCATCTTATAGGATTATGAATCATACAAATGGTAGCATTTTCTGCCCTTTGCTAGGGTTTCTAGGAAACTGAGAGACAAATTTATATCCACCTCTATGTGTAGAAGATTTCTAGGTATGTACAATGGCGCTAACATGCCTTTATTATATTTTCCAACCCTTTTGATCTCTTCATCTTGTTTCCTTTGCTTTTTAAATAATGTATTGATCATTTTTGTAAGCCACTTTAAGGATGTAAAGGAAGAAGGAGGAAAGTGAGAAAGAAATCAAAGAAGGAAGAATTTTCCAGGGAAAGAATCTTTCTTTTTGATTCCGTTGGTAGGCTTGATGTTAGGTACTAGGGAGCCACTAAATATTTTTTAACTGAAGATCAAACTGGCAAGCTTTTATACACAACACAGAAAATCTAAGTAAATATCAAAAGTTGAATAATTTAAATATAAAATACATAATCTTTATATAAAAGCAGTCACCTGCTATACATATGCGACAACATTAATTAAAAACCATAACAAAAGTGAGTAGTTGGCTTCAAATTAATTACCTAGTTGCCTTAATTCTGTCATGACACCAAGTCGCAATTCACTACTTTAGATCAAGAAATTAAATGTATTGGATATCAATGTAACTACAAGAATGAATTGAAATTTTCCAATCTTAGCAAACAGAAAAAGATAGAAATGTTTTAAATAGGAAAGTTTATTTTGGGTTTGATTAATACCGGTAAAAATACACATTATGTTTCACTAAAGCCTGAAATGAAATGGTAATTTTTAATGCTGACTATTCTAAAGTCTTGAAATAATTTATAGAATTTTAAAAATCAATGTGTGTTAGTCGTTTGCCCTAAAGATTTATCGATGTGGAATTGATTTGGAACTGGAGTTAATTCATGTTTGTAACCTGGCAGTCAGAATTGTGAACATGTGCAACTTTAAGGCATTTAGGTGTTTTGCAGGAAATCTCTCTTCAGGCTCTGAAATTGCGACATTCATTAGCATATAAGGAGAAAGTGAGTGGGTACCATTTAAAAGGGGTTATTTTTATGTTGCTTTAGAAATGTAAATGAGAATAATACTCAACTTCACTGCTTGACTGACAAAATGGTGATTATTCAGTAAGTACTTTGATTAGATCAGGAGCACAGTGAATATGAGCTGGGACTCATCCTGTTGAAAACCCCTGTGCCACCTGGGGTTACGGGGGACCTCAAGCTAGAGACATCACAAACTACCTGAAGGAAGAAGACACATTTATATTTTGAAAGCAATGGTCTCTTGCAATGTGTGAAATTTTCTGGTTGTGGAATTAAGCTAGTAATCTTCTACAGATATGTGATCCTATACATCTTCTGAAGTGCTCCTAGCACAACTTCAACTACTAACACCATGGGATGCTGGAAAAGTAGGGTTTATGGAAACAGAATAATATGAGTTCAAGTCTTGACTTTCCCACTTACTGGCTGTATGACCTTGAAGAATTTGTGTAATCTCTCTGAGCCTTCAGTTTTGGCATCTGAAAATGGGATTTTTCTTAAGATTATAGGTAATCTTCAGAAAAACATAGGCAAAACTCTTAACATAGTATTTTGCACATAGTATGCATAGAGTAAATGATAAATGTGTCTTTAGTCATCGCAAGTGTCGTGAGAGGTAGGTATTTATTACCCAAAAACTGATACTTGATTACTATATGCTATAAGTTTCTTGATTGTTTAAATTTAGTATCCATTTATTTAGCTGGCTGACCTTAATGGTCAGTTATTAAATTGTTTGAATATTTATCCCTGACTGTGCCCATTCTCTGGTGAGGAAATGAAGGCTCCCAAAGGTGATAAAAAACCTTCAATATTGGAGCTAGGAAGTGGCTTAGCTGGAATGAAACCACTGGTCTTCTATACCTATTTAGCACCATTTTCTCTTTACTCTGCAGTTTTGATGGACTTGGACACAGTTCTGTTTGGGAATTGGAGCATCTGGGTTAAGATCCTGTGTCTCTTTGACTCCAGGTCTTGTGCTGGATTCCATACAGCCAGCTCTGCTTTATATGCAATCAATCCCTTGATTGGTGACCCCTGTTTACAAGAAAATACCCCTGACTTATTTCTTTCTGCTATTATATTTGTCAGTGTCCAGGCAGGAAAATGGAAACTGTTCTATATATTTTAAGCAAACGGAGATTTAGTGCAGGTCACAGAGCTCCGTGGCAGAGCAGGGAGAAGGAGATGTTAACCAGAGGTCAAGAAGCCTCATGATCCTCCTTGCTGTTATGGGTCTGCTGGAGCCACAGCCATTGCCACACTTCTGGAACCATTTGCTGTTGCTCTTACTGCTTAAAGCACCTCCAAATACAGAAGAAAAATACTCCCCTTTCTCACCTCGTCGCCCGAATTTCCATCTTGAGTCTCTCATTTGGAAAACATAACCAGAAGCCAGTGGGCAAGAAAGTCTTAAAAATACAGTTTTCAGGCTTCTGACTCTCATTGATTGATATAAGCGCATAAAAACTGTGGCAAATAACAGATACAGCTTCCCCACTATATAAGCTTGGTTTCTTCTGGAACTTACTGCTGTGGAGGCTGCTTTGCCCGGCTTCAGAAACCTGAGGGTGCAGATGTGACTGCATTAATGTAAGCATCTGAATCTCAATCTGCTTGAATGCAGGAAGCTCAGTCTTCTGTGCAGTTTACCTTGTCCACCTCTTTTGGAGAATTTGATTATTACTGAAAGGGGTGCTCCCAAGTGTCCTGACTTTGTTTTGCTTGCCAAGCTGAACCTCTGCAGCCTCTAGCTCTATCAGTTCCACTGAGGCATACTTTGAATTACAGCCTGCTAAATGAGCAGTCTGTAGGCCTCAAAGCTTCCCCCTGGACTTTAGTAAAGCAGAAGCTCCTTGATAATGAAAATCCACATCATTTCACCTGTGAAGTGAGAAGAGTATGCCTTCCATGTCATACTTGATCAAAGTGGGTCCCATACTAAAATTGCTTGAGATAGAAGTATTTCAGAAGCAAGCATTGTAGCATTTCAAATTCTCAGACCTAATCTTCTTCCCTGAAACACACAGAGGGTAGTGTTATGATGAATTTTAGTATCAACAGTTACATGTTCTCAGAATTATTATTGACCTGCATCGTTCTGGGTCTGTTGCTCAGTCAACCCTGGTGTATCTGGCTTCTTTTCTTATGACACCTTGTTATTCCTCCCTGCAGTTTGCTTCTTTTATTACCAATCTTTATTTAAATGTCATATTTAATGAGATTTTTTAGATAGTTTATTAGGACCTGTGCAAATCAGTGGATGCAAATAGCTTGGCAAGGGTAGAGATATTGCCTAATTAAAAAAAAAAATTACAAAATCTTTATGACTCTCGGCTCAAGCCCAGTCAGTATTACCTCTGTACCTAATAGTATTACAGCATGGTCTAGATGGAAGGGTCACTTGGATTCCTGTAAGATTGTGTCTTTTTGTCTCACTTTACAAGCACAGGCTGTGATGAGATTCAAGAAATGTGACTGATGCTGTGAATTATTTACAATTTCTTAGAAGCTCCTTTCTATAATTTGGAGCCTTGCCTATGACTTGTAGCTTCTTGCAGTCCTACAAAGCACAATTTTTGTAAATAAAGAAATAAATATCTTTATTTACAAAAGAAATAAAAAGAGTTTCAGAGAGGTTAAGTGATTTTTCCTCAGCCCACACAGCTAATAAGTGATTAACCTGAGACTAAAATCCAAGTCTTTGCTTCCAAAATCACTGATGTTTTCAAATTGTCTCCCAACTGTCCAAAGACAAACTATCGCCTAAGGCATATATAATTTAGATTAAAATGTCACTCAACCATGACTAAATCTATGAAAATGGATTTGGACAATAAAAGGAAAATATCAAATCACTGTTGTTTGATGCCTTGAACATTTGATAAGAAGGACTTGCTGTGGTTCAGACATTTCTCCAAACATGTGACCTATATATATGATCTCGCTGATAGTGGCCCCAGCATTACATACGAAGTAACTGAGGCAGAGAAGAATCATTATTTTGCCCAAAGTCACATTTCTAGAAAGAGGCGAAGCTAGTATTTTCACCCAGATTTTTGAACTTCAGTGGTTTGCTTTTCTAAAGATTTCTATGTGGCAGAGAGTCTATCATTTGACATTTTAGACTTGGGTTCTCAAACTGAAGGCCTAGCGGATATGTTCATTTGGCCTGTCCAGGGTTTTAAAAATGGATTAAAATCCTTTTAGGGAAGCTGGGCACTCTCCAATTTACCAGAGTCGTAACTGTGAGTCCCTATTGTTTGAAAGGAAGCCATATTGAACTATCACATTACCTTTCATAGCCACAGTGTACAGTTGTTCAGTGTGCAATCTGCCTGCCTGGTCCTGGAGGGCTTTTCATCTTATCACTTACATTTTGAAAACAGTGGTAAGAATTATCCTTAACTTTGTAGAACCATATTATGACATTTAGTACCCACTATTTTCTCCCTGGAATTCTGTTTTATTACCATTTAGCAAATAGGGTTGTGTTGAATTTCAGACCTTTTTTCAATTGGAACAGATTTCTAAATAAATATCTGCTAAGTGGTTACCATTTTATCAGTCAGATAATAATGTTCAGGCAATGTTCTTATTTGCATTTTTAAAGAATGTAAGAAGAATCTTTTTTCCCCCTTCTCTGCCCACTCACTTACTTCTTAGCTTATAATGACTTCATTTAGTTTCAAAAGGTTTTATACAACATACTCATCTTTGAATGTTCAATACTAATCATACCTTTGTGCATATCAAATATAGATGGATATTTATTCTCATCTTTCTCTATCAACAATGTAACTGACGTTTCTAGCCTCACCTTATTTCAAATGCCACCATTGTTCATTGTGTGTAGTTACTGCAGTTCAAATCCTCAAAAGATGAATTCCAGAAAAGGTGTTATGTGTAAATAGATACATTAGAGTCATTTTTTAAATGTTAAAAAAATCGACAAACTTCTTGGCATTCAGAAAATATTGGTAATAGAAAATACAGAGGCATTGTAGAAAACTAAATATGAAAGTTCAGAAATATGATCTATCAGTCTGCACGGAAGACAAAAAAGTTCTGTCAGGCATGTAGGAAGCATGACTGAGACTGAATGCAAATAGGGTTACAGGGTTGACAGGAGGAGGGGCCCGAGGAAACAGTGACAGTAGTCCAGGGGAGGCAGGATAAGGACCAGGAGGAAGAAGAAGGGAGTGAGAGTAAAGGAAAAAACACAGATCCTAGAGAAATTTATGAAGTAGCATTTCCAGTAGATCATGATGAATTGCATGAGGAGGAAGAGGAAGATGTTTTTAAAGTGACCTTGGAGAAGAAGTGTGGTGCATAGGGAACGAGGACTTAGTTTGATGTTGATTGAGATGGAGAAAACTGTGGGACATTCAGGTAAAAAATGTCTATAGCAAGCTGGCTAACTTAGTGTGGCTCTCAGTTGGGAAATATTTTGGGGAGGATTCTAATCACATCTGCTGTATGGTCAATTAAATATAAAAGAAATTGACTCCAAAAAGGGCTAATGATCTTGACCAGCAAAAGGTAAACCTCTCTCCAAATATTAACATCCAGAAAACTACCTTTATGTGGAAGCTCTGCCTTCTTCTGACCAAAGGGATCATTTTAGTCTCTCATTTGCAAGGACTACAAGCGTTTTGCATAATTAGGAAGTATCCAAAGGTTAAAACTGTCACCTTTCTGATCTGGACTCAGGAAGCTTATGAGAGCAAATCACCTGTTGTGTATTCATTGGTAACGTGAGACATTCTGACTTATTTTCTTTGTATTTTCATTTCTAGTCAATATGATTGTGAGAATCGAGTCTAATATTTTTCATAGCAAATACATTCTTTATGACTCATGAGGGTTACGATGTAAGAAATGTGCAAGGATTTGGAAAATAAATAGTGCATTGAGTTAGTGTGACTTTTAGACAAGCTATGATAATTAAGAGTTTCAACTAATTTAGTACTTTAGTAGAGGATAAGATAAAATCCCCTCCCTGAAAGGGAATGTTTTGATGGCTTGTCCTGGAATTGAACTGAATTTTGTCATCGCACCACTGACGGAAGTTTTGCAAAACAAATTGAGTCACGCCACGGAGTCCTGAGAATCAGAAAAATTGTGTCTGATTTCTATTTGTAACTTCAAATGTTATTTTCTATGATTGCATTACTGATGGCCTAGAATCACCCAGATGACACCCCTAACTGAGGGTGAGGCATATCAGCCAACAAGTCTTCTATGACTGAGAGACTCAGACCAGTTCTCTGGACAGTCAAGCCTGAGGGTTGTGACTTTCTACACTAGTGAGAAGGGAATAGGCTATGAGTAGAGACCAGCCTTGGAATTCGTGAAGCGCATCTGTGTGAACAAAATAAAAAAACAAAAGAGTTCAATCCACTTAAAAAAAAAAAAAAAAAACCCTTTACAGCCGGGCGCGGTGGCTCACGCCTGTAATCCCAGCACTTTGGGAGGCCAAGATGGGTGGATCACGAGGTCAAGAGATCAAGACCATCCTGGCCAACATGGTGAAACCCCATCTCTACTAAAAATACAAAAATTAGCTGGGTGTTGTGGCGTGCACCTGTGGTCCCAGCTACTCAGGAGGCTGGGGCAGGAGAATCGCTTGAACCCGAGAGGTAGAGGTTGCAGTGAGCAGAGATCGTGCTGCTGCACTCCAGCCTGGCGACAGAGCAAGACTCTGTCTCAAAAAACAAACCAAAAAAACCCCAAACAAACAAACAAAAAGAACTTTACTTCTAAGAACCTCATTTTGTTTACAGGAGCATTGATGCTTCTAATTAAGAGTGGGGAAGTTGAAAAGTTTTTAAAATATCTCATCTAGTCAAAAATTCCTAAGCTGTTAGTCATGTATTTTTTAAAGCTACAAATCATATTTGATTAATCTGACATGCTTCTATCCAATTATGTTGAACTGATGAGGTTTTACTCTGAAAATAATAACTAGTACCCTTTTTATACCAGCTTAATTTTAGCAGTGTTTTATTTAGAATTATGTAACCTTGACGCTGCCACCCTCTCTCTACCCTTCCTGTCATTGCTGTCTTAAGGCTTCACCTCTTTTCTGCGTGATTGGCATCATCTCCAAATACCTTTTTGACTCCCTAACTCCAATTCATTTTTCAGCCAGACGTATGGCCATCTTTCTATATAGCCTAATCCCAGGCTTCACGTCCCCTCTTTCTTTCACCAGTTTCCTACTCGCACCTCAAAGTACAAAGTCATTTATCATCTCCTGACCCCCAAGCCTCCTGACCTCCCCTCTATGCTCCCAGACCTCTCTATACAAATTGCTGTTATCAATTATTTATAATTGTCATTGTTGTTTGTAATTATTTGTTTAACATGCCTACCTCCTCTGCTGGACTTCATATGCCTGATATTTAGTCTGACATCTTATAATGTTGGAAGAATTTAACTAACATTGATAAAGCCTTTATTTTATTTTTTAACTCTTTAGGCAATATCTCCACATCATTGAAGGCCCATCATAGAAAGTTTTGTGCCCAGTGGATATTAATAACCATTACCCATCTCCACTCTATGCCCCTGAAACTTCCCCCACAGCACACTGAATTTCACTTGCAGCCTGGAATCTGAGGCTATGGGATTTGGAGAGGAGACGGGAGAGTGAAAAGAACACAAGTTCTCTATTTGAGGTTGAAAAGGCTTCTCCTGTGGTGCTGTTTGCAGATTTCATGGCATGGGATTGCCAATGACAGGGACAACATGCCTTTTATTTTGTATCCCTTAGGTGGGATCTATTCCTTTGCTCAGGCTGCCACCCTCACCACCATCCCTGCTACTACTAGCTAACAGGCACTGAATGCTCAATGAGTGTAAGTGCTGAGCTCAGCTCTTCACAGGTATTTTCTCATGCACTCCATATGAGCACTCTATGAAGGGGTGCTCTTATTATCTGCATTTCATATTGAGGTGCAGAAAAGTTAATTAGCTTGCCCAAATTTATGCAACTAATAATAAGGGATGGAACCAACCAGCCAAACCTAGGAGGTCTTATTGCAGAGCTCAGATCCCTGACTACCACATTACAGCTATTTGTAGAATTTACAGATACTGGTATTATTACACCAGTTCCTAAGATCAGCATTACTCCTCTTCTACAAGTGCTGCTACTACTACTACAGCTGTTACTGTTCATTTTATTTCTACTGTCTCTACTACCATAACCATAAACCCCTAAGACTTTCTTTGCTCCAGGTGCCGTGCTAAAGCTGACTGTACCTTAGGTCACTGAGTCAGCAGTACAAATAGCCCACTCTAAGAAGGAACGTCTATATCACCCCAGATAGGTGAGGCCATGTGCTCTGTGATTCAGGACCCCCTCCAAGAAAATCTGGGAGGGGGAACGCCCTTTTAATAACCTTTCTGTTTCTCTTTGACTGACTCATTCTCTAGGAATTCTTTCTCATCTCTAATCAGAAATCTTCAGCTGCTGTTACCTCTTTTATTTATTTATTTATTTATTTATTTATTTATTTATTTATTTATTTTTGCTGTCCTCAGAGGTGACTGACATCAGCTGAGGACCTACAACGTTAGCACAGGAACACTCCAAAAGAGGGTTGAAGTCCCTCCTATGTATCAGAATTCCATTCCCATTTCAGGATCCTAGAAAGCAGCAACTCTGCTTGGGCTTGAAAATTCCAGTCCTGTTTTTTTTTTTTTTTTTGAAAACATCATTCTCAGTAAACTATCGCAAGGACAAAAATCCAGTCCTGTTTTTAAGTATGTCCAGATGATTGGTTAAATTTTACTTACCAGCCAACTAAACCCAGATTATTACGTATATCAGTGAAGAAAAGAAACAACAGTGAGATTGTGTCAAATTATGCAATATTTTAATAGGTCTGACAACAGGTTTTGTTTTACAGGATGTTAAGCTCATCCTCTGCCCCTTTACTCCTCTCATTTTCTGTGCTGTTGTTAAACATCTGAGTATTTCATTTGTCCAATTTTTGTCCCCATCTCGTCTCTTCCCGCAGAGCAGGCATTGTCTGTCTCTGTGGAGAGGCCTTGGCTACCGATTTTCCTCACTGGGCTGCCTGAGATTTCCTTAAGATAAGTTCAAAGGCCCATTTTTTCCTGAAGGACCTGGAGGCAAGGAGCTTGCTTCCATTGCAGTCTCTGAACATTTTCCAAGCAGGTAATTCTGGTTTCGGAATGTCTGGTGCCTTTTCTGTTCTGTTGTCTTTTCTCATTCCCTGCTGTCTTTTCCTCCTCTTCCTCTCCTGTATTGCATTCTACTTGCCTTGTCTTCCCTGTTTCTCTTTCTCTCTTGCATTTCCACTCTGCCCAACACTCTTTCTCTCATTCACATTCACAACTCACATTTTTCTACCTCTTCTTTTTCCTCAACAGCTTTATCCCCCTAGTCCCTCCCTCACTTAGTTCATTGGACATACATTTCCATTTTGCTTTACAAATAGATTTTTAGGAGTACTTGCATACATATTTATGAAATGACAAATATTCACCAACTATTAATAATATGTATGGCTGTTTGTGGTTAAAAAGGAGTATGAGATAACAATTCTGGCTAGTGAAAAAACCTTATATTAATGATTTATTTATATAGTCCTTCAAAATTTACAATGTGCTTTCACATACGTTGTTATCTAAGTCTCACAAATCTAGCAAAACAAGGGCAAGTATCATTAACCCAACTTATAGATAAGGAAAATGAAAATTTGAGAGGTATAAAAGATATTTTCTTTTGCACTTAAAGACACACTGCTAGTAAATAACAGATCCAAGTTTCGAATCTGAAAGTTTTGTTTGAGTTCAATGTTTTCTTACTATACATGTGTCAGTAAGTAAACACAGGAGTATCAGAAGGATATCAACCTGACAAGCATGACATCATAATATGATAAACTATTGGTAGAGAGGCATGGTGGTTTTATGGTGTTTCTTGTAGCTTGGGACATGTGGAAAGGTTAAGCAAAGTTTGGTGAGATGTGGCTGGGATTTGAAGACAAAGTTATCCATCAGGATAGGGCTGGTTACAGAGAAACGTAACAGGTACATGAGGAAAGATTAGTCCACAAAGCAGTTTTATAATACGCAGTTAGCATCAGGCAAATCCAGTAAATGGTAATATTTAGACCATAGCAATGAGTAATCTGGAAGTTGACAATTTTAAACCACAGAGAAAATGCTTAGTTTACTTAGAGAAGTTTCTCACAATGTACTAGGGATCCCTTTGCAGTTCCTAGATTGGGAGTAATGATCAGGTAGACAGACTCCTGATCCTGAAGCCACTGGGGTTTGGAGCAATTATTACAAGAGGCAGTCAGAAACATCAGGATGCATTTGGATACCGGTCAAAGCTGGAATGCAAATTGGCGTCTGGGTCTCAGGATCCATACAGAAGCCAAGAGCCCAGAACTGGGATCCAAATAAGCAGCAAGAATGACTTGATGTTGAGTATTGTCGGTAACTCAGAATGAAGTATTGAAATGACCTTTGAATTCCCTTTATTATGGATGGACCAGATCTCCAAGGCAAGTTCTAAAAATGATAATCATGACCTGTAGACCATTTTTTGAAAAGGACAAATGAAACGGAAATTACAGGGTGAACGTACATCATCAGGAGAGACTTCACTAGAAGCTACCCCTTGAAGTATAGAAAAAATAGATTATCCATGGAATCGCTCTTCAAATATTTGCAGAGTGCTGTTAGGATTTTTACAGTTTTAAGCAAGATAAACTAAATTCAAAGTGGCTTCAGCAACAGTGAGAATTTACTAGCTCACCTAATTGAAAAGTTCAAGAACACAACTTGCTGGACCAGAGCCTCAAACTAGTCGTTAGAATTGGTCTCTCTATGCTATCATGGACTGACTAGCAGAGTCTGGACCAGGAGTTTGATGCAACTGGCAGGTACTTCTAGGTGTGCTAGGTGGTAGATTCTAGTGGAAGACAGGACTGGAAGACCAGGTGGCTCATAGGGTTGGAAAAGAGCAGAAGTCCAGAGAAGACAGCTAAGAGAGTAGAATCCAATTGTGCTGGTTGGCGATCACACTGGAGGTTTTTATGTCAAGGCCAAAGCTTACTTTTGACTCTCTGTCATGCGTGGGCAGCCCTGAAGTCTTGATTATAGATAGAAGCATGATTCTGGAATCCCCTCTCAGTAAATTGGTTTCTTGTTAGGAACTGGAAGACATGAAGTTAAATACTCTTGAATTTCAAAGAACCTTTTCTTATTAACAAGCACTAATGAGTCTCCCTAACTCAAACAAATAATTACAGTTGAAATGTAATTTTCACTGTGACAATGATTCTGCTAATATTCCTTTCCTATTTATGGATATTTTTCTGACACATACAAATATGCTTGTGTACACATGTGATGAATGGGGTGTACATGTGAGGAGGTGGCAGTGACTGTTCTTCTAAGTAAGTGTATATTCTCACGTGGGTGTGAGTTGTGTGGTTACAGCATCTGTTGAGTCTCAATGTGGTTTCCTTTTGGTTAGTCTGAGACAAGGCTCTGCTTGAGATGGAGAAGATAGTGAGGGCTAAGTCAAGGCTTCCTGAATATCATCATATCACAGAAGCCTGGAGAGAGAGAAAAGGGACTTTACAGAGCAGGTTGTCCAATAGAAATACAATGCAGACCACAGATGCTAGCCACATATGTGATTTTAAATTTTGTAACAACTATGTTAAAAATAAGCAAAAAGAGAGAAGTGAAGCCAATTTTAATAATCTATTCAATTTAACTTAACATATCTAAAGTATTATTTCTGCCTATAATCAATATGCAAATTATTAAAATAGTATATATTTTTGTACTTAGTTTTCAAAATCCATTGTGCATTTTCCACTTACAGCCCAGCTGAATTCTGTCCAGCTACATTACAGGTGTTAAATAACTAAACATGGCTAGTGGCTACCATATCGGACAGTATAGTTCTAGAACATACATTCCAAGGTCAGCAAATTTCTCAAGTGGGTCACCACCTTCCCTTCCTACTGCCATCCCCACTGGAAACACTGCCAATCTATCACTCTTTATTCCTGTGCGTGGTTCTGCTATGACTTCACCTTCCTTTCAACACAATGTTTAAGGCTGCCATTACAAACTGATCAGTTTCTTGGGAAGCAACTTAAAACCATTTTGTCAGCACAGATGGTTCAACCTCTGACTTTTCCTCCCTTTCCTTCTACCTTCTTTGTTGAGGCTGTGAAGCCCTCACTGGGTCTGGTGCAGGTGCTCTGCCCTTGTCTGACCTTGCCCCAGGTGAACATCCAGCCCTCAAGGATGGAGTCTCTCTTGCTTACATTACCTCTTTTCCCCTAGTATATCAACAAATTTAGTTTCTCAAACCCGGCTTGTCTATTGCCTGTTCTTGTACCCTGGCTATTTATAATGAGTATTTTTAGCATGAAATACCTCAGAGCTTTTAATTTATTTTGGTATCCTTTTTTATATTATCAATTGCCTCATTTCAGAATAAACAGGCTATATTTTCCAAATTCCTTCTTTGGACCTGATATGTTTCATGCTTTTCTGTTTTCTTTTGTGACTCTGTCAAGTTACAGCTCATTTCCTGCTTTGGCCCTTTCTTTTTAAAAATTTTTTTTATCTTCCTCCTACAGCTTCTACAATCTTGGCTGGACCAGGCAAATCGCACACAAAGAAGTGTGGGGACATCCTCCTCTGTGGATTTTCAGTCGTGTTTTCAATTTTGCATTGTGTCGATGGCTAGGCTCTGTGGGCTCCTGCTGGCTTCATTAGTGTTTTCCTTGGGCTTCACTGCAGATCCCTATTGATAGCCCCACGTTGTCTGTACATAAAATTTGGTCTGTAGCAAGAATCTGAACAAAAACAAGTTTGTTTTGAATTGAGGGCAGGCGGTACCTTGGGTTTTCATTCCATAATTAACTTAAATGATTCCTAGTTTTCAAAAAGATTTTGCTTTCTTGGTCAGAAAAAATATATTTATCTAATTTAGTAAAGTATCTTAATTTTCTTTGAACAGGCAGTGTTTGTAAGGGCATTTTTTTCTTGCAAGCATCATTAATTGTAGTTCATTAGAACTTCATAGATTATTAAAACTGGAAGGGACCTTAAAAATGGTCTGGCCCAATCCTAGTGTTTACAAGTCAGGACAATGAGGTCTGGTGAAAAGGGAAGATGTCCCAAGGACACCTACAATGGTCAAAAACAAAGCTGGACTGAATTCTAAGGTTTCCTTACTCCAAGATCAAAACTCCTTATTCCTAGGTCCTTTTTCTTTTTTCTCTCTCTTCCTTCTTTCCTCCTTCCATTCTTTTCTTACTTTCTTCTTTCCTTTCTTCATTCACTTTCTTTTCAATACTACTAGAGAATCAAGATCATCTCCACTAAAATATAACCTTCACAGAGTATATTCCAGATATATCCTACTAAATCAACCCAAAATGAAGGCGATTGAAATTGGCTGTATGTGTCACAATCCTCAGTATACTTCTGTGGTCACCAAAGCCTAGGTCATAATAACAGGCAATTTGGATTAAATTGACAGTGTCCCTTAGCTTTGAACTTTTAATATTCACTTCCATTTCTTGAATGAAGACTTTAATGCTAACCAAATTTGCGGTTGACATGAAGGAACAGTGATAGGTTGAGCAGCCTGATAGGAGGTCCCATAGGAAAGGGAAAGCAGGCACAAATAGTTAAAGGTGTGTGCAAGGTTAAAATCAACAAAGGATGGTGGAATACCCTGGAGCTTAGCACAGCAGTGAGCTGTTATCATCTTTGTGCCTGAAGGGCCAAGGGGAGAGAGTTATCATCAGAGCCCACAAAGAGATCAGGAACACAGCTGCTGCCAACCTGTAACCCACTAAGGCAGGAGATGAAGAAATACGGTGACTTCACTCTCCTGCTAATACATCCTGTTGAGTAAGCCCAACTGGAAGCCAGAGGGAAAGGAGCTGGTTGATACAGTCCATATGCTGACCCTGGCTGGAGAAGAGTGTAGAGTGGATCAGAAAGAGTAGATGGAACACACAGGAAATGTTGCTGCTTTTGACTGCACAGTATCCTTGCTGATAGCACCCTGATTTTGCTTTTGGGGAATGACTGCTCCTTGACTCTTGGGTTCTTGAGTTTTGGGTGGGGTGAACTGTGTCATCAGGCTTCAGAGTGTGAATGTTCTCCGGGTCTGGCCCTACTCAGAGCACCTGACCCCTGGCTACAGTGATTGGTTCAGAAGGGTACAATCAGAGTGACTCCTGGGACTAAATCAGAGGACTGCTTTTTCCCCTAGAGTTCCTGAGAACGTAGAAGCCTAGAGATGCTGATGGCCATCTCCTCACATTTTGGAAAGAGCTGGCCCGGGAATGAAGCTGTTGCCGAAGAGGGAATTGCTGAGAGACAGTGGGAGTGAAGCTAAGTCTTGCTGACTTACTTGAGTCTGTGACTTCCACTATGCATTCAGCTAGCCTCTCCTACTGTAACTTTTAGCAATGCAGCCACACTTTGCCTTTTGCTTGAGTCCCTTTGAGTTGAAGTTTCTGAAATTTGAAACCAGAGTCCTGATTAATTCATTACTGTAAGAAGCAGGTAAGAGACTTGACTAGGGTAGGCCAGGCGCCGTGGCTCATGCCTGTAATCTCAGCACTTTGAGAGGCCGAGGCGGGCAGATCACAAAGTCAGGAGTTCGAGACCAGCCTGACCAACATGGTGAAACCCTCTCTTTACTAAAAATACAAAAATTAGCTGGGTGTGGTGGCGTGCGCCTGTAATCCCAGCTACTCAGGAGGTTGAGGCAGGAGAATCACTTGAGCCTGGGAAGTAGAGGTTGCAGTGAGCCAAGATCACGCCACTGCATTCTAGCCTGGGTGACAGGGCAAGACTCCGTCTCAAAAAAAAAAAAAAAAAAGAGAGAGAGACTTGACTAGGGTAATATTACAAGAAGTGTGTGTTAGGCTGTGCTTGCACTGCTGTAAATACCTCAGATTGGGTAATTTATAAACAAAAGAGGTTTAATTGGCTCATGGTTGGGTAGTCTGTACAAGCAAGGCACTAGCATCTGGCCTGGCACCCCAGGGTGCCTTTACTCATGGCAGAAGGTGAAGCAGAAGCAGGCACCAAAGCAGGAGCAAGAGAGAGGGAAGTGGGAGGGACCACACACTTGTAAACAACCAGATCTTGTGAGAAATCACTCACTATTGTGAGAACAGCACAAATATGGCATTAAACCATTTATGAGAAATCTATCCCCATGATCCAGCCACCTCCTACCAGGTCCCACCTCCAACAATGAGGATTACAATTCAACATAAGATTTAGAGGGGACAAATATCCAAACCATATCAAAATGGAAAGGAAATACTGATATAAGATTCTGTAATTAATAAAGCTAACTATGGTTGGGTTTAGGTGATTAACGGGAAAATGCAATAAGATTAGTAGAGTTATCTTATAGCTGATCATTTATCCTGTTAATTACTCTTCCAAGTTTCATTAAAATACTTCAATGATCCTGGTGTAGTGCAGAAGTCATTAAAAACTATGTAGGCTATTGTGGAGTTTATAAGGTAAGTTATAGCTTTTTTATATGGGTGATAGAAGAAAAAATCTGTCTGTGTATGTACAGAAAAAATCTAGAATGATATGCACCAAGGTATTTACATTGCCTTAATTTACATTACATTATTCTTTCTGGTGAAGATGAACACAGATACTAATGTTCATTCTTGTGTCTATATTTTTCTGCTTTTTTGTTAATGATCATGTATTGCTTTGTAATAGGAACAAAATAAAGCAGACTTCTTAGAGTCAACAATAGTATATTATCACAGCAACTGAAGAGGGTAAATGCTGATCACAAGGGAGAGGAGTTGCTCACTAGCAGATAGAACATGCCCTTGTAATTTATCAAGTGAGTGAATGGACTGGTATGGGAGGGGGAGAAAGTATGCCTATTAGGATCAGGAGGGAAGGTGTTAAAATAACTCAGGCTATAGGTGCAGCCCTGAACTAGAGAAATAGAAACAGGTCATTTTTACCTACTTTCCCCCTTGAGATAATGATCGTTATAACACACTGTGTCAAATTTCCATCAAGGAGAATTCTAAACACATTTTGGAAAAATAAACCATCAGAAAGGTTTAAAATAAGTGTGCCTTTTCCCTTTCTCAGGCACATCCAACAGCATGTGTGTCAAAAGCACTAACCCCTGTGGTTATCAAGACAGTTCACTCACAAGCTCCTCATATTTCTCCTTCGTGCAGATGCCCAGAATCCATTCATTGAGCTAATACGTAGCCCTTGTTGCCTAGCAACATTTGTGGAATTGCTATGTGTGCTTCTTAATCACTGTAAAGTCTTGTCCTTTATTTTATATTGAAAAATAGAAAAGGAGAGAAAGCTTATGGAAAACAAAGGGAAAAAGAGACTGCCCCAACTGTATTTCCAGTTGCAAATTAAATCACAGCATCTGGGTCAATTTAGACAGGACAACATTTTTCAAAAAACTATTTTGGGTCCCACTGGAGAAATTGATTGACAAGTGAAAGTCCTGAATCAGCATTTTACCTGAGCAGTCTGCAAGAAGAGGATCCAGAAACTTAACCACTTAACATACCTTTAGGAGCTTTCTATCCACAAGACTATGAGGGCTGAAGAAGGCCTCCACTCACTCTTTTTCTCAGATAGTTGTGATGAAGAATGTTTTATTGGAAGGACAACATCATATTAGAATTGTTCTGAAATGCCCTGGCTTCCAATGATCCTTCTGGAGCTTATAAAATTTGTATTTTCAAGTTCTACAACTTCTGGGATAGTGTAATTTCCATTAATTTATTCTTCTCTGGAGTCAAATCTCACTCGAAAGTTTCTAAGATTAATATTTAAGGTGAATTTTCACAGTAAAAAAAAAATACCGGCTAGGCGCAGTGGTTCACAGGCCGGGCGCGATGGCTTACGCCTGTAATCCCAGCACTTTGGGAGGCCTAGGAGGGCGGATCACAAGGTCAGGAGATAGAGACTATCCTGGCTAACATGGTGGAACCCCGTCTCTACTAAAAATACAAAAAAATTAGCCAGGAGTGGTGGCGGGCGCCTGTAGTCCCAGCTACTCGGGAGGCTAAGGCAGGAGAATGGCGTGAACCCGGGAGGCAGAGCTTGCAGTGAGCCGAGATCGCACCACTGCACTCCAGCCTGCGTAGAGTCTCAAAAAAAAAAAAAAATAATAAAACCCTTAAAAATTCCTTATACACAAGTACATTATACAAAAGTGGGGCCTAATATGCCCTTTCTCAATAAATCCACATCACCGTTTTTCTAGTGTTGGAACACATTATCTTGAGAACTGTAATAAGTATTTGCCTTATATTTTGGGGAGCCATGATGTTTGAAAATTCAAAAATTCATATCCTTGATCACCAGAATTATAAGCAGAGTGCCAGAGTTTGTCCCCAGTGAAGGACAGTGGGAACTGAGTTGACTGAAGGAAGAGAAGATACCCAGCTCTTGTCTCATGCTTATTTGGGGGCATGTGATCAATCAGTGGAACATTGGACAAAATTGCCTGTAATATTCAATTGGGTCCTCTCTTTCTCTCTCAGAAGAGGTTAGCTGTGTGTGCAATGCAATGCCATTATAAGTAGTGCTTTCTTTTTATTTACAATATCTTACCAATTTTTAGGCAACGAGGGGGTCCCTACTCCTATCATTCAATAAATCATTAATTAAATAATTATTCATTGTTATTCCCTATCTTCAGCACGGAATCAAAGTACTGCAAACTTGAAAAGGATCCTAAGTGACATGAACCAGTCCCTTGTCTGATGTAAGAATCTCTTCTATTAACACTCCTGATAGAATATGTAGCATCCTGACTGGCCATCTGGGAGTCGATGGCCGAAGATCAGGCAAGCTTCAGAACCAATAAAATATTAAACCCTACTGCTTCTACCTCCTTAATCCCTCTGAAATTCTTTTACATCTCTCTGACAATGGCTTGATTTAGAACAGTATCATCTCTCACCTGGGTTACTGCAATATCCTCCTTGTTGGTCACACTAAAGGGCTAATAGAAATGTTCTTCTCTTGTCTCCCTCCAATCCATTCTGCATGCTGCATTTGGAGTGATGCTTCTAAAATGTCAATCTTGTTATGCTGCTTTTCTGCTTAAAAGCCTTCAGTAGTTCCCCATTGCTTTCAATTGATTAAAATCCAGACTTTTTAACATGGCTGTTAAAGGCTTTTGTGATTTGGCCCCTGTTCTTTCTGTATTGTATCATACCACTTTCCACTTTATGGCCCATATTCCAGTTCTAATGCATTACTTGCATTTTTCCAAAAAGGGCATTCTCTTGCTACTGAGAGCATTCTTCTTCACCACTTCACTTGGCTAGTTATGGCACAATCTCTCGGAAGCTTTTGTGGACCACCAAAGCCTAGATTAGCTGCTTCTCTAAAATGTCCCCATAATATTTTATATACTCTTCTCATTATAATATTTATGATATTATATGATAATGGCCTGTTTGTTTGTTTCCCCTGCAAGACTTTAAGATACATGAAGGCAGGCACTGCTTATTTTACCCAGATTCTTAGAACAGTATACACTCAATAAATATTTGTTGAGTGAATGTGAAAGTAAGCTCGGTTTACACTGTTGGCTCCAAAATAGCCTTAGTTATTGCTTGATAAACCAGTTCTTCATCCAGACAAGAATGTATTTTTGGATAGATTTGGGGTATAGTTCATTCCACCTAAGTTTACAGTTGCAGTTAGACAGTCCAGAGCAAGGTTCTAAGCTCTTGCACATTCCTCATCTTAGCTGTCGCCCTCCAGTATTCTGATTGGGATTCTCTAGGGATCAATGATTTGGCAGTATACGACATTGCCAAATTAAATTTGAAAGTATAAATAAATAACTTTCATGGTTTCTCCACATTCATAAATGTCCATGCGACATTTATGTTTTAGGCTCCAACTATCAAAATCCAGTGGGACAGACAGAAAAATAGAATATTCTGGTAGCTCCTACACATATCTCTTTATTCTTATGATTGGACCAACTTGGATCATCTTTCCTGTGATGAACTAATTACTGTGGTCAGAGAAACTTAGTGCTCCAATTGGCTGGGACTGGGTCACATGCTCCATCTCTGGAGGCACGTGGTGCCCACCCAGGGCACTTGAACTGCAAGTGGGAATGGAGAGGCTCATCAAAGGTGAGTTAGGGCCTTCTTAGGAAAAGAATGGGGACATGATGCTGGGATGATGGGTATAAAAACAACAAAGACCCATAAAAAATAACCAATTTTATTTCCTTCAACTATCTTCAGTCAATTCATGAGCCCTGTACAGCATGCATCACTGATGCCTGAATCACAGCATGGGCAGGCTAGGCCAACATTGAAGCTTGAAAAGTATCTCAACTTTTTTGACCAAAGTATCTGAACTCTGGTCCAGTCTGTGCCCACTACATTTTTCCCCCCTAAGCAGTATTTGTGCTGTGATTTGAGAGCATGGAAAAGAAGGAATTGTCATGTATCTAAGCACTATGTTAAGAACATAAATATCTTTATCTCATTTTACAAGTGAGGAATTGGATTCCTGGGAAGTTAAACAATTTCTCTGAAGACAAAGTGGAAGAAATAGAATTGAGACTCTTACCTAGATCAAGCCAACGCCAAAGCCAGTGCTTCCCCACAATACCTTTTTACTTCCACCATTATGATTAAGGTTTAACTGAAGAAAGGATTGCCTTTATCTCCAGAAATAATCTACGGTAATATTGCTTAAGTTAGAGGGACATAAAACAATTACCAATTAAACCTTGTACCTATAGTGATTTGAAACATTGCTGTTTCACGGTAAAGAATCCAAATCTTTTAAATGTTGCAGACAACTTCCAATAAAGTGTTATTTTTGACAGGAGCCTAATTCATAGAAGTGACAAATCAGTTACAGACCTATTTTATATATCAAAGAACGATGGGACCTATCACCAAATATTTTGTATGGATTTGAGCCACAGCATCACAAATGTAAATCTAAATAAAATTTAAAATAACTCAGAAGCTGGTTTTTAACCATCATACAGACTTGAATATGTCTCTCTCCTTCATAGAAACAATAATAATGGCAGCTAATATTTACGAAGCACATATTATATACTGAATATATAATAGTGCTAAATGTTCTACATGCACTATTACCTCATCTAAGGAGTCAGTTTTGGTGGAGTTAAGCCACTTGCCTAAGGTCAGAGAGCTAGTAAATACAATTTAAATATGTATATGGCTCCATTTTTTTTTAAACCAATGTAATGTTGCATTAACACCTTCAACTGTGTTCACATTGAAAATTCAGGTTTCTCACATTGGCATTCCAAGTGTGTCAGCCTATCTGCAGTCTTGTTATAACTCATATTTACACCTGCCTGTATGCCAGGTGTCCTGGCTGTATCGTGTAAACTGCAGTTCCTCAAATCCTTCCTGCATTCTCTCAGCTCTAATTTTGCTCATTTTCTACCCTTTCCCAATAATGTCCTCATTCCCCATCACTGCCTTTCAAAGTACTTCTCATATTTCAAATTCATTTGAAAGGACACCTGCTCTACGCTCCTTTTTCCCTCCAGTCTCTGCAATTCCAAATTAATCTGTTAGTGTCTTTCAGTTTGTATTTTTAATATTTTTAAAAATTCCATATATATTAAAATCATTTATCTGTTGAACTTCTCTTCTACCAGATTGTGAGACCCAGAGGGCAATCGCCATGCCTTATTTATCAAATTATCCCCCACTAAGCGTAGCACATATCCTGACATACAGTAGGATCTGTAGAATTGAGTTGTGTTAATTCATCCACATCAAAGATTTTGCATGCTTCTTGGTAGCAGTTAATACACCAAGTGTTGTACAGGCCATTCAGAAAGAAGAGACTGCTACACTCTGTAGGGTTAAAGATCTCAGCTGCAACAGTCTGGGTTGATTTGTTTTCCGATTTTTTTTTTTTTTAATCACAGAAACATTTAGTTTCTTCATCTATACAATGGTGATAAAAATCTGTTACGTGATCCTGACTTCAGGGCCATAGATAATTTGTCCTGAAGGGGATCCCTGGCCCACTCTGTCGTTCAATATAGGTAGTAACTCTGGAATGTGAAGATCCAGAGCATGCTTTCCTCATGAAAATGCAATCTGTGAGGCCGGACGTGGTGGCTCACGCCTGTAATCCCAACCCTTTAGGAGGCCAAGGCAGGTGGATCACCTGAGGTCAGGAGTTCAAGACCAGCCTGGCCAACATGGTGAAACACCATCTCCACAAAAATACAAAAATTAGCTGGGCGTGGTGGCAGACACCTGTAATCCCAGCTACTCGGGAGGCTGAGGCAGGAGAATCGCTTGAACCTCGGAGGCAGAAGTTGCAGTGAGCCGAGATCACGCCATTGCACTCTAGCCTGGGCGACAAGAGTAGACTCCATCTCAAAAAAAAAAAAAAAAAGAAAAAGAAAAAGAAAATGCAATCTGTGGTAACAGAAAGAATTGAACATACTGAAAAAAGCAGAGACCCAAGAGACCAAGCAGGAGAATGTCCCAGCCACAGTAGCATCCCTGGTTCCAGTTGACCCTGGTACCAGCTGAGCCAATACGAGCTGTATTGTGCTTATGTGAGATACAGCGGTCAATTCCTATACTGTCTGAGCCATCAAATGCAATAGGTATACAGAGATACCTTATTTTACATAGTGGCTTACAGTTTACAAAATGTTTTCCCTTTATCATCTCATTTAGTATACTAGGTAGCCAGCCATCTTCTCCACTGTGTTCCCACCCCACTGGTCCATGTAGGTGGTGAAAAAAATGTTTTTATTGGAATAACTGTATCAAGAAATAATAACATTTCCAATGCCTTAAGTGCCTAGTCCCTACCTCTGCCCTGCAAAGGTAATTACCATACATCAGTTCTGAATTTCAGATAAATAGAATCATACATTCTATATTGTTTAGTGTCTGGCCTCTTTCATTCATCATTATATCTTTGAGATTTATACATTTCATTTCTTGCAAAAGTGGTTAATCCATTTTCATAGCTAACTATTCCATTGGGTGAATGCAACACAGTTTTAAAGTTCATTTTAATAGTGGACCTTTGAGTTGTTTTGATTTTTACACTCTTACAATGAGTGCTATACAAGTTTTTTTGCTTTTTATTTTTCTTGCATATGTGTACCCATTTCTACTGTACAATGAGTTAGTAGCATGTTTGCTTAGATCACAGGCTATGTGTATATTCAGCTCTGCATGATACTCTCAGTTTTCCAGCAACAGTATAAGAGATCTAAATGCTCCCCATCCTGGCAAATGCTGGTATTGGTATCATTTTTTTTAATGAAGATTTTGTTCAAGTCTTTTGTTCATTTTACTGTTGAATTGTTTGCTTTTCTTCATATTGTTATGGGCTCTTTCTGTATTCTGAATAAAGCCATTTTTTTCAGATATGCATGTTGCAAATATATTCTCCCACTCTTTTAAAGGTGACTTTTGGTTAACAGAAGCTCTTCAAAATGTAGTCTAATTTATCAATGGTTTCTATTATGGTTAGTGCCTTTTTACATCTTATTTAAGAAATCTTTGGTTACCTCAAGGTCGTGAAGAGAAAACCCTAAAGTTTTTCTCTAGAAACTACATTACTTTATCTTTCACATTTAGATTTACGATTCATTTGAATTTGAGTTTTTATATGGTATACGGTAAGCATTATGATGAGTTTTTAAATATATATATAGATATCAGATTGACCTAGGGCCATTCATTGAAAAAGTCTTTTTTCTCCACTACTCTGTATCTTAAGTCCGTGATGATTATGGGTAGGGCTATTTCCAAATCCTATTTGTCCCTTTGGTTTGTTAGTCAACTCTTATACCAATACCACCCTACCTTATTTCCTGTAGTTTAGGACATTTCATGTGTTACTGTATGTCTATAAATGGCATCATTTTCAATTTAACTTACTAATTATTTGTTGATGTTATGTCAAAATAAAATTAATTTGGAAATTAACCTTGTATCCAGTATATTTTATAAATTAGTTTATTAATGCTAACACTTTGTTTTCAGATAATTTGAAATTTTTCATGTATAGAGCCATGCTTTTTGTAAATAATGGCAGTTTTGCTTCTTTGATTTCAAACTTTGTACTTTGTTTTCTTACCTTATCATACTGGCTAGGACCTCCAGCACACTGTTGAATAGAAGTAGTGAAAGTGGACATCTTTGCCCGTTTTTGATATTATGAAAAAGCTTTTAGCATTTCCCTATTAAGTATAGTATTTTGTGTAAAATACCTTTATAAGATGTTCTTTTGGATTACAAAAATTTCCCTCTATCCTTAGTTTGCTGAGTTTTTTCTTTGTAAATCATAATTATAACATTTTTTCAAATGCTTTTTTTGAGGTGGTAATATGAATATTCTCTTTTATTTTATTAACATGGAGAATTGCATTGATTTATATTTGTTAAACTAACCTCACAATGATGAAATAACTATTATTTGTTGCTTTAGATGTGGTTTTATTCAATTTGTTCATGTTTTGCTTAGAATTTTTAGATCAATATTTATGAGATAAATATGCATATATTTATCCTTCTTGTAATGCCCTTTTGGATTTCGGTATCAAGGTCATTCTGGCCATTTTTCTTTAAAAGTTTTTGTGTAAGTTGGTATTATTTATTTCTTAAGTGTTTGGAAGAATTCACCAGTAAGTTATCTAGGCCTGAAGATTTTGTAGAAAGGCTTTTATTTACAGATTTTGTTTTTCTTATGGAGTACATTTGGTAAATTATGATTTTCTGGGAATTTCTCCATTTCATCTAAATTTTAAATTTATTGACATTCAGTTGTTTACATGTTTATTACTTTTGTGATGTTTGTAGAATCTCTGGTATGTGCCATTTGTCATTCCAGATACTGATAACTTGTGCCTTATTTCTCTCTTTAAAAATTTTTTAATAAGCCTGTCTAGGGTCAATTGTATTAGTCTTTTCAAGGAATTAAGTATTGGTGTTGCTTATTTTCTGTGTTGTTGGTTTTAATTTAATTAACATCTGCTTAGCCTTTCTACTTCCTTCATTCTATTTTTTGGGATTAATTTGGTTTTCATTTTCTAGCTTCTTAGTTGATTATTTATGTAATTTAAGCTGTTTTGAAAAAATTATATTCTTAACAATTTTTCTTATAATATACACATTTAAGGTTATAAATTTCCCACTAAGCCTTGCCTTATCTGCATCCCATAAATATTAACACATCATAATTTAATTATCAGCTAGTTTGAAACATTTTAAAATTCCCATTTTAATTTCTTCTGTGACCCATGGTTTATTTAGAAGGATATTGCATAATTTCCAAACGTTAAAAAATTCCCCAGTTATTTTTTAAACTACTTTATTGAGGTATCATTGACATGTAAAAAGCTGTATATGTTTATGGTCCACAACTTGATGAGTGTGGGAATAAGTATACACCTGTGAAACCATCACCACACTCAAGGCCGTAGACACGACTGTTACCTCCCAAACTTCCCCCCAACCCGATTTATTATTGTTATTATTTTGTGGTAAGAACACTTAACATAAGAGCTACTCTCTTAGCAAATTTTAAGTATATAATAGAGTATTTCTAGCTGTAGGCACTATGCTGTGTGTAGCTTTCCAGAACTTACTTACCTTGTATAATTGAAACTTTGCACCATTTGAGTATTATCTCCTCATCTTTCCAACCCCCCAGCTTCTGAAAAATTATCATTCTACACCTGAGTTTGATTAATTTAGATCCCATATAGAAGTGAGATCACACAGTGTTTGTATTTCTGTGTCTGGCTTATTTCACTTAGCATAACGTCCTATGAGTCCACCTATCTTGTCACAAATGGTAGAATTCCTATTTATTTATTTATTGAGATAGGGTCTTGCTCTGTCTCCCAGGCCGGAGTGCGGTCGCACCATCTTAGTTCACTGCAACCTCTGCCTTCCAAGCTCCAGTGATCCTCCCACCTCAGCCTCCCAGGTAGCTGGGACTACAGATGCATGCCACTGTGCCCAGATAATTTTTGTGTTTTTAGCAAAGAGAGGGTTTCACTATGTTGCCCAGGCTGGTCTCTAACTCCTGAGCTCAAGATATCCACCCCTCTCAGCCTCCCAAAGTGTTGGAATTACAAGAGTGAGCCACCACACCTGGCCCTCTTTTTAAAGGCTAAATGTTATTCCACTGCATGTATTTATCACATTTTCTTTATTTATCCATCCATTAATAGACATTTACGCAGTTTTTTTCCATATTGGCTATTGTGAAAAATGCTGCGGTGAACATGACAGTGCAGGTATTTCTTAAGACTCTGATTTCAATTCCTTGGATAAATATACAGAAGTAGGATTGCTGGCTCATATGGTAGTTATATTTTTACTATTTCGAGGAACCTCTACACTGTCTTCCATAATGTTTGTGCCAATTTGCAGTTCCATCACCAGTGTAGTAGGGGTTCCTTGTCTCCATATTCTTGCTAATACTTATCTTTTTTTTTTAATAATAGCCGTTCTGTGATGTGAGGTGTTATCTCACTGTGGTTTTGATTTGCATATTCCTGATGATTACTGATGCTGAACACCTTTTCATATGTTTCTTGGCCATTCATATGTCTTCTCTGGAAAAATGTCTATTTAAATCCTTTAGCCAATGTTTAATCACATTGTTTTTGTGTGTGTGTGTTTTTTTTTTTCGCTATTGAGTTGTGGGAGTTCCTCATATATTTTGAATATTAACCCTTTATCAAATATGTGGTTTGCATGTATTTTCTCTTATTCTGTGGGTTGCATTTTCATTTATTTGGCTATTTATTTTGCTATGAAGAAGCTTTTTAGTTTCATGCAATGCCACTTGTTCATTTTTGCTTTTGTCGCTTCTGCTTTTGGTGTCATACTTAAAAAAAATTATTGCCAGAACTAAAGTCAAAGATCTTTTCCATTTCTCCTTCTCGAATTTCTTCCATTACTGTTTTTTGTTGTCAGCATACAGATCTTTTGCCTCACTGGTTAAATTTATTTCTAAATATTTTATTCTTTTGAAATTATTGTAAATGGGATTGTTTTCTTAATTTGTTTTTTTGGATAGTTTCTTACTAGTGTATAAAACTGCAACTGCTTTTTGTGTGTTGATCTTGTATTCTGAAACTTTACTTTGTATCCTGAATTCCTTTCTTAGCTCCAATATTTTTTTTCCGGAGTCTTTAGGGTTTTCTACATATAGGAATATGTCATCCCTATCAGTCCTGTTGAAATAAGCCTAGTTAAGAGCTTCCTTTAGTGACTGGTGCTGATTAGGCCCCCAGTCATGTGTGAAAAAATATATATATATATATATAAAAATTATATACACATATTAAAAAATATATAATATGATATATATGTGTTTATATATGTATATATGTTATATATGTATATAATTATATATGTTTATGTATATATGAAGATATATTAATATTTTATTTGTCCTTATATTTAAACTAACTTTATTAAAGCACATACTTTAGGAACCCAGTTAACAATGCTTTCTTATGAGTTTATTTAAAATATTTACATTCAAATATATTTGAATTATATCTAGTATAGTAATTTTTATTTTCTAGTTGTCCTTTTTTTTATAATTATTTTATAAGCTTTCCCACCATATTTTGGACTAAAAGTTTGTCTTTTATTATTGCTTTTTTTCCTTTATTGATTTGTTAGCAGTATATTCCTTAATGGTTATTATAGAGATTAAAATATGCCTGTGTTATTAGCTTAATATAAATTTTTACTTTTACCATTTCTCAGACAATGATAAGGAAACACTGACTCTATTTATCTCCTTTCTTTCTTATATGTTTTGCGTATTAAATCTAGATATGTTTTAAACTGCAAAAAACATAATATATTGTTTGTATAGTAAGAAATAATTTAAATTTACTTATATATTTTCCCTTTCCATTGTTTTTCATTTCTGTTTGCATTCCCATGTTTTTCTCTGGGATCATTTGTCTTCATAAAGAGAACTCTTAAAATTTACCAGTACTAGATATGATGACAAATTCTGTTTTTATTTGCCTTAAAGTGTTTTCATTTTTTTTTTCACTTTTGAAGGATAATTTCAATGGATATAAAATGTCCAGGTTGACAGTATTGTTTTCTTTCAGTATTGTAAAGTTTTCATTCCGTTGTGTTTGACTTCCATACTTACTGCTGAGAAGTCAGATGTCTTATCTTTTCTTTGAAGCAATATGTCTATTTCCTCCCCACCTCCCAAGCTGCTTTTAAAATTTTCTAATTACATTGGAGTTTTAAGCAGATTTTTCTTTTTATTTTGTGCCTAGGCTTTCTTATACTTTGTATTGATCTTGGTTGGATTCATAATATTTCTTGATTTGTGATTTGATGTGTTTCAGCAATCTCAGAAATTTCTTCAAACTCTGCTTTTGTCCTTTCCTTCTCTCCATCTTGTGGACTACCAATTGCATATACCTTACACCATTTCAATGTATCTCATCTATCAACTATACTTTCCTTTTGTTGTATTCCATTCTTTTTTATCTCTATTATCTAGTCAGTGTTTTTTTCTACTTGCCTATCTTCCTTTTTTTAATGTTCTCTTTATCTATGTCCTGTAATTCATATCCTGCTCTTACATTCATCAATTACTTAATTTCAATAATTGTATTTTAAAATTCTAGAATTTACATTGATTTTAAAATATTTTAAAATCTACTTGTGAAATTCTGTCCATCTTATCATCTATTTTCTTGAACATGTTAACTAGTTATTTTAGTCTGTGTCTTACAACTCCAGTTAGCCATTCTTTCAACATGAATTTTGTTTGCAGAAGGAAGGCTAGTAGTCAGGCAATTATAAATAAGTCTGACACAATACTAAAAAGTAGATTTACTTGAAGTAGAAGATTATTTGGTCAGAATTTACTCAATAAATATTTATTTAGTACCTACTGTGTTCCAAGACACTTTTTAAAGTGCTAAACTTCATGGCTTGAAGGTCTTTCTTACTGACCACTAACCTTCACTGATAGTACTTTTTCTGATCTCAACTACTGGCCTTTTTTTTTTTTTTTTTTTTTTTTTTTAGCCAGACTCTGGCTCTGTCACCCAGGCTGGAGTGCAGTGGTAAGATCTTGGCTCACTGAAACATCCACCTCCCGGGTTCAAGTGATTCTCCTGCCTTAGTACCTTAGACTCCTTAGTACCTGGGACTCAGGCATATGCCACCACACCTGGCTAATTTTTGTATTTTTAGTAGAGATGGGGTTTGACCATGTTGGCAAGGCTGGTCTCAAACTCCTGACCTCAGGTGATCTGCCTGCCTCAGCCTCCCGAAGTGCTGTGATTACAGGCATGAGCCATCGTGCCTGGCCTCAACTACTGGCCTTCTGAGCATCACTTTTCTGTCTCATTTCTTTACCACCAACCTCCCCCAAATCAGTCTGTCCTTCCCTCAGCTCCTCCTCATTTCTTCTGACTGTCCTATGCACATACCCTTTTTATGGTCCTACTCTTTCCTCTTAATCCCAGAATCTTCCCTCAGAGTTCACTGATGGCTACTTAAGTAATCCCAGATAAAACTTTTCTTCCTCCAACATTCTGGAATGAAGGTATTTTGCCTCCCTCTTCATAAACATGCTCAGAATGTTGATTGTTCAGTTATGGACATCTTCATCAAAACTTTAACTACTTTTAAAAATCCATTTGCTCATCAACTTAACAAAATCTTTTATGGAACGCTTTCTATGTGTCAGTCACTGTTATGAGTGTAGGAGGTACTTGTTCTCACTGATCTTGTGATATAGTGAAGGTGATGAGCCTTTATCAATCATAGAGGCAAAGATATAATATAGGCTAAATAACTTATACAGGAAATGAAATTGATTGTTTAACATGTTTCCGAAAAACCACATGTTGGCTGGAGGGTCAGATAAGGCTATGTAGGAAAGTGACAGTTGAAAGGTGCGATGCAGAGGCTAGACAGTGGTTGGGGAGCATTCTAGGCAATGAAAAGAGCAGTGCAAAGGCCCTGCTTTAGGAGAGAACATGGCACCTTGAAGCAAGGAGTGAATATGGCTGGAACACAGACAGTAAAGGGCACAGTGGTAAGAGGTAAGGAGTAAGAAGAAGAATGAGACAGGCATTAGGGACTTTGGTAGTTACATTCAAGGCTTTGTTCTTAATCCTAAGAGTGATGAGAAACTGTTTCAACTTGGGTTTTAAGGTGATGTACGGCATTTTAAACACATTACCCTCACTGCCCTTTGGAAAAGACCCTGGTTGAAGCCTGTAGTAGATGTGAATTTAGCTTTTCTTTTTGTGTAAAGACCTGAGCTTCTTGTGGATAAATCAGAAATGAATATGACATGCATCCTATACATAAGAGATTCACGTAGTCAGAGATCTATGCAATAATGGGGCCATGAATAATAACCAATACAGAGCAGGGTGCCAAGTACCATAGAGAATGTCTGCCCTGGCTATGCAGAGGATAGGAGATTACTTCTGTGTGAAACTATCAGAGAAGGCTGAATAAAGCCAGCATCTGAGCTGGGCTTCAGGGGGTGGGTAGAATTTGTATACACTGAGTTCTGTAAAGGATGTCCTACTCAGGTGAGTGGAGGCTTCTGCTCTCAGCACTTTTCACTCTACCTCTTCAGGGGCTGCTTACTCAACTCTCTGCCTTCTTGGCTTATTACACTTGATCTGGCTTATTTCATAAGGCTATCAGCTACACAAAGTCAGGGCCATAGCCATCTTGTTCACTACTGAACGTTTAGCACCTGGTAGAGTGCTTTTCATAGAGTCAATGTTCAGTAAAATATATGCAGAATGAATGAAAGATGGACATGGAGGTAGGAAAAATCAGAGTTTGTGTAGGAAGAATGAGTAATTCAGTTTTGCTAGAGCAGTACTTCTCAACTGGGGCACCTCCCACCCCCCTCCCTCCACCACCAGGGGACATTTGACAATGTCTAGAGATGTTTTTGGTTGTCGCAACAGAAGGGGGTGGTGATGCTTCTGACATTTAATGGTTAGAGGTCAGGATGCTGTGAAACATTCTACAATGCACAGATCAGCTCTCCAAAAAAACCCAGCCCCAGCCCCCAAAATGCCAGCATTGGGAAATGCTGAGCTAGAGACAAGAGGAATGGGGGGGATAATAAATGAAAAAGTTGCTTGAGGTGAGTTAATAGAGAGCTTTGAATGCCTGGGTAAGAACTGTGAACTTTAAAGAATAAACAATGAGAGCCTATCAAGGGTTGAAGTTGGAGAGTAACCAGATTTGAGGTTTGCTTTTGGAAGATGAATCAGGATTACTTATTAGTGAGGTAGTGATAATTGCACCATTTAAATTTGTAAAAATAGATTTCCTGGACACATTCAGAGACTAGTAGTAAGACATTATCAGCACACACTAAGACTTTCACAAGTGCATTTTCACACAGGTTGTGCTTGTCACTTAAAATTGGTGCCAAATAACTATAATCAATACATTCATACATTTGTGAATTTTTTAGACTTCTCATTAGCATTTGCTTAATTACTATGTCCTCAGCTACTGCTCTGGGTAATAGAAGCACAAATGCCATATGCTGCAATTGATTTGCAGCCACAGTCTTTGATCGGAAGTCTGTGGGATGCTGATTGGTGTCTGAAGCAACTGATCATCTGTACGATACTTTTAACTAAGTTGGAGAGAGAAAAACACGATGTTGCAATAATTATTAGTCATTGGAGTAAATAAGTGTGTCACTACACTAACTCCTCATGCAGCCTAAAATTTTATGGATTTTTGTCCTTATAAATGGGTTGCATCATTTTTATAATTTATATCATTAAGATTGGAAAAGATTTTTAAAATACTTTTTTGGAGGACGAGAAAAAGGAAAGGATAAATTGAATTATTCATTATATTTGGAATCAATGCAAATTGCTTATGGCAAGATGATTTGCATATAATGGTCAATGTATCAATCTTGTCAGGCCAATAATTAATATAATATATAAATTAAAAGAACACAAATATATGAAGACTTTTCCTGTTACAAATGTTATGTCATTGCATTGTGGGATCTTTGCACACCCTTCTCATGTTTGGGGCATGATTTGATCCTGGTGGGTGGATGTGTCCTGTGTCCTGGGTGCTATCAGTCTTGTCAAGAAGAGAGGAAAATGGGATGAAGCAGATGCCATGGGAAAATTTCTTTTGTAATTTTTGGGAGGCAGTGGAGAATCTCACTTTGGGCTGGTGTTGGATCTTGGGCCTACACCACAGTCTGGAGTGTGAGCTGTGGCATCTGTGCCCTTTGGTCGTGGTGGTGCTAGAATTTTCTCTGGAGAAGTCCTGTAATGTTTGAGTATTATTTTCTGGTTGGATTGACTTCAACACTGACCCTCTGATCTTGCTAGAGATTCTAGAACTGCCTAATATCCTTTAATACATGTCTTTTCTGTCTGTATTAGCTAAAGAGGATTTTGCTATTTGCAGTTAGAAATGCTCACTGATACACCTTGTATAATCCCATTTGGTTAAAAAAAAAGTTTTCAGAGAAAAAAGTATAACAATGGTTATTTCTTCCAGCAGAGATTTCTGAAGATTTCTATCTTTTATGTGTTTGCTTTTCTTTATTTTTGAAATTTTCTGCAATGAGCAACTATTTCTTATGTCAAAGCTTCTAGGGAGTAAATACATGGGAAAACTCATTACATTATAACATTAATCTATTTATGGGATATGAGAAATGAGAAATTCTATTGGCTTTCTGAGATTGGGTTGAACTTATTGTAAAAAACAAAAGTCATAGCCATAGAACTTCATGGAGACGTACAAGATTAGGGTTAAAGCCAGCCTTATCCATGGCTAATTGACCTTGAATACATCATTTGGTCTCTGGGCTTCCAGTTTTTCATTTGAACAGTAACTGGGTTGGGGTAGATCAGTGATTTTTAAACTTAGTCCTGTGTAACCTCTGTGTTGCGGGTAGATAGGAGAAGGAAGGATTACCTGTGCATAGGGCTGCAGTATTGTAGTCTCTAAATGAAGTCAGGGGAGGCCCACATGTACCTGTCTCACATGTTGGATTTCAAGATTTTTCTTTGGAAACAATGTTCTGGCTAGTAACACATTTCAGAAACTATTGAACTAAATTATCTTTAAGGTCACTTTCAGCTATAACATTTTATTATTTTATTGCTTTTCCCAATGAATTACACTTACTGGAATGTCAAGTAGGTAGCTTTACACACACACACACACACACACACACACACACGAAACCCAGAATTGTAAAATTATGAGCCAGAAAAGAACTTATTGATCTCAACTTTTTATTCTTGTAATTTCTAACCATATTATCTAACAACTCAGTTCCCCTTTAAGAACTCACTTAAGACAAGCGTTTACCTGTCTATGAGAATTCTATTATTATATTTGTCATTGACAACATGTTTAAACACATACACTCTCATATTATTAGGAATATATGTTATACTGCTATTGAAATATAAACAAATGAATGCAATTCCTAAAAAGAAGAATATTGTTGCTGACTACAATTTAATATACTTTCACTACGAAGCATAGTAAATATACTTAGTATAATGACGTGTAATAAAGAATAACAATTTTTATCATCAGAAAAGATGTGACAATAATTCATGCTGAGAAGCTTTCATCTGGATTTTATGGATCAACACACTGATTTCTCTAGCATATAAAAATATTCTGGGAATTTGAACACATTGAAAATTTAGTATGGTTGAAGCATTGGTCATTTGTATAAAGGCATCCAGGAGAAATTTGCAAGAGATAAAAGCCAAAAACAGAGCTCAGATTGCCAGTAAACTTGAATTTCATATTAGAATTCAAGGATTTATTTTTATTTTGAAAGTGATGGAGGTGCAGTAATAATTTTTAAGCCATAGAATGACAAGATTAGATTTGAATTTTAAAAATATCGGCCGGGCGTGGTGGCTCATGCCTGTATGTTCTACTAAAAAACACACAAAATAAACCGGGTGAGGGGTGGGGCCTGTAGTCCAGTATCCGGAGGGCTGAGGCAGGAGATGGTTGAACGCAATCTCGGCTCACTGCAAGCTCCGCCTGGGCGACAGAGCGAGACTCCGTCTCAAAAAAAAAAAAAAAAAAAATCAATTCAGCTGTGGTGTAATGAATCAGGGAAGGTTAAGTCTTGTGGCAGAAGCAGTAATTACAAGGTTTATTTCAGGTATGAGATCAAAGAATTAAGTTAATTACATTAAAGGTGGAGAGAAATTGAGGTATTTCAGAAAAAGTAATGAGATAGAAGCCACAGGAGTCACATATTTGGATGAGGGTGTAAGAAAATATGAGACATTAATGATGATGCTGTGTTTCTTTCTTGGTTAGCTGACTGGAACAAAATCAGAAAAAGAGTAGCTTTGAGAACAAATGATGAAAATTCCGTTTTGTAATGAATATGTGTAGTTCAAATGTATACTACTGTCATTGATCTGAGAACTCACAAGCCAAGAAAATATCATGAAATTTGCCATGGCAGGTCTCCTGCCGGAAGAAAACTTGATACTCCTCTGAAGGGACACACACTGAACCAAAGTTGTCCAGAATTCTCACAGGAAAAGTCCCATGAAAGAGGAGCTCACAACCAAAGATGGAAAAATATATAAGAGTAAAAGCTGCTTTGAGTCAGAATCAGAGGACCCAAAAGCAGAAAAATTTTAACTATAAGTACTTCAGATTGCATACCAGTTTGAGAGATTACAACATAATTGTTTAAAATTAATAAACAATAGAAGAAATTGAAACCATAAGACAGCCATGAGACATTATGATGAAGAATAAACCAATGTAGCCAAATATAACTTCTAAAGAGAAAAACATAGTAATCAAAATTTAAAATTGTAAAAGGAAAATAAAACATTACATAAACCATAGTGAAGGCAGAATTAATAAACTAAAAGACTGAAGTGAGGCAATTAGCAAAGTGGTAGTACAGAGATAAATAATATCTGAAATTTTAAAGGACATAGGGGACAGAGGAAAATAAATTAGTTTACATTTCGTATGAGACACAAAAATCAAATAGGATGAATGGGGGAAAGGCAATATTCAAAAAAAGATGGCTGGAAATTTTTCAGAATAAATGAAGTACATGAATATTAATGTATAATAATAACAATGAGTCCTAAGTAGAAAAAATGAAAGTAAATTCCTATATATAAAAATATTCGTGAAGCTGCATGATATCAAAGACATAGAAGACAAAATATTATTAGAGAGAAGAGTCTGCTTATTTGCAGAGCAACAGCAAATTTTCAGCAACAGTACAGACTAGAAGACATGGGGCTATTATCCTTAGAGAGCTGAGAGGATATAATTATTAGTTTAGGCATCTATTCTCAGTAAAAAAAAAATTCTTTTTTTAACTCTTATTTTGGGTTCAGGGGTACATGTGAAGGTTTGTTACATAGGTAAACATATGACATGGGAGTTTGTTGTACAGATTATTTCATCACCTAGTAATTAAGCCCAGTACCCAATAGTAATCTTTTCTGGTCCTCTCCCTCCTCTCACCCTCCACCATCAAGTAGACTCCAGTATCTGTTGTTTCCTTCTTTATGTTCATAAGTAGTTATCATTTAGCTCCCACTTGTCAGTGAGAACATATTATTTGATTTTTTGTTCCTATGTTAGTTTACTAAGGATAATGGCCTCCAGCTTTATCCATGTTCCCACAAAAGACGTGATCTCATTCTTTTACGTGGCTGCACAGTATTCCATGGAGTATCTGTACCACATTTTCTTTATCTAGTCTGCCATTGATGACATTTCGGTTGTTTCCATGTCTTCTGCTATTGTGAATTGTGCTGCAATGAACATTTACTTGCATATATCTTTATGGTACAATGATTTATATTCATCTGAGTATATACCCAGAAATGGGATTGCTGGGTCAAATGGTAGTTCTGCTTTTAGCTCTTTGAAGAATCACCATACTGCTTTCCACAATGGTGAAACTAATTTACACTCCCTCCAGCAGTGTATAAGTGTTCCCTTTTCTCTGCAACCTTGCAGCATCTGTTATTTTTTACTTTTTCGTAATAGCTATTGTGACTGGTGTGAGGTGGTATCTTATTGTGGTTTTGATTTGCATTTCTCTAATGATCAGTGATACTGAGTATTGTTCATATGCTTGTTGGCAGCATGTTTGTCTTCTTTTGAAAAGTGTCTGTTCACATTGTTTTCCCACTTTTTAATGAGGCTATAAAGGCAATCCCATTTACAATTGCCACAAAAAGAATAAAATACTTAGAAATACACATAACCATGGAGGTGAAAGATCTCTACAATAAGAATTACAAAACACTTCTCAAAGAAATCAGAGATGACACAAACAAATGGAAAAACATCTCATGCTCATGGATAGGAAGAATCAGTATCATTAAAATGACTATACTGCCCAAAGAAATTTACAGATTCAATGTTATTTCTATCAAATTACTAATGACAGTTCTTTATAGAAGTAAAAAAAAAACCTATTTTAAAATTCATATGGAACCAAAAAAGAGCCGTAATAGCCAAGGAAATTCTTAACAAAAAGAACAAAGATAGAGGCATCATGTTACCCACTTCAAACTATACTATAAGGCTACAGTAACCAAAACAAGATAGTACTGATACAAAAACATGCACATGGACCAATGGAACAGAATAGAGAGCCCAGAAATAAGGCTGCACATCTATGACTATCTGATATTTGACAAAGCTGACAAAAACAAGCAATGGGTAAAAGATTCCCCATTCAATAAAT
Organism: Hylobates moloch; assembly: GCF_009828535.3. Lineage (NCBI taxonomy): Eukaryota > Metazoa > Chordata > Mammalia > Primates > Hylobatidae > Hylobates > Hylobates moloch. Next base: position 125,701,964 of record NW_026652281.1, on the reverse strand, counting down.
AGTACTGGAATAACTGGCTAGCCATATGCAGAAGATTGAAGCTGGACCCCTCCCTTACACCATATACAAAAATCGACTCAATATGGATTAAAGACTTAAATGTAAAACCCAAAACTGTAAAATCCCTGGAAGTCAAGCCAGGCAATACCATCCTGGACATAGGAACAGGCAAAGATTTCATAACAAAGACCTCAAAAGCAAACACAACAAAAGCAAAAATTGACAAGTGGTACGTAATTAAACTTGAGTTTCTTCACAGCAAAAAACAAACAAACAAAAAAAAAACTATAGAGAGAATAAACAGATAACCTTTTGGGAGAATGGGAGAAAATATTTGCACACTACGTATCATCTGTAAAGAAAAATATTTCAACATCAATGTTGAAACAAATACATTTTCCAACAAGACTGAGAGCATTTACATAGAGTCTCTCACTCAAGTATGAAGGATGGAGTTTAGGAAAAAGAAAATTAAACCAGAAAGTAGAAATACAATTCAAGAAGTCATATACCCCACAAATTTAATGAACATGTGGGTAGCGCTGAGAAAGTATTTGCTCTGCTGTTCTGTAAAAATAAAATAAAAATAATAGCAACCCCGTCTCTATTAAAAACCCAAAATTAGCCGAGCATGGTGGCGCATGCCTGTAATCCCAGCTACTTGGGAGGCTGAGGCAGGGAATCACTTGAACCCGGGAGGTGGAGGTTGCGGTGAGCCAAGATCGCGCCATTGAACTCCAGCCTGAGCAACAAGAGCAAAACTCTGTCTCAAAAAAAAAAGGAAAGAAAAAAGAAAATAATAATAATACCAATCATTTAGAATAATAAAAACAAGGTAGAACTAAAATCCTGGGTTGGGGGAGGAAGAATACCATTTTCAATTACAGGGGTGTTAGAAGTTTCTAGTATGGTATTATGGTAGGCAAAACATCTTCAACAAAACACAAAAATTGTAATCCAACAATAAAATATTGTTATCTTTGACTATATTAAAATTAAAGCTTCTGAAAGTTAAACTCATAGAAGCAGAGAGTGAAATGGTGGTTGCCAAGGATTAGGGAGTGCTGGGGAAAGGAGAGATGTTGGTCAAAGGGTACAAAGTTTGTTAGAAAGGTTAAATAAATACTTCTGGAGTTCTACTAGACAGCATGGTGACTACAATTAATAATAGTGGATTGTATACTTAAAAATTGCTAAAAGAGTAGATCTCATATGTTCCCAACACCAAAAAGATGATGTTTGTGAGGTGACAGCCATTTTAATTAGATTGATTTAATTATTTTAAAATGTATATGTTTATTAAAATATCACATATTGTATACCATAAATACATATATATATTATATATTTTTGTAAAGTATATCTTCATAAAGCTGGGGGAAAATAAAATTAAAGCTCCTGTGTGGCAAAATATGCCCAAAACAAAGTGAAAAAAGCCAACTACAGAAATTATTTGTAAACCATGTAACAAATAAAGTATTACAAGCCAAGGTATAAAATTTCTTACAAAACACTAAAACACCAAACAACCCAACCAGAAAATGAGAAACAAGGCAATTCCTAGAGGAAGAAAACTGAGTGGTCAATACAATAAATGAAAAGCTATGTGATCTCACAAGAAAATAGGGAAATGCTAGCACAATGAGATACCATTTGATACTCATCATATTGGCAAAACTTAATAAATCAAAGACAACAAGGGCTGGCAGAATGTCAGGAAACAGAAACTCTTATTCAAGGGAGAGTTCAATGGTATAATTATTTTGAAGAGCAATTCAGCAAAATTTTCATCTAAGTATTTAGCAAAATTTTGGTATAGCTATTTTGAAGAACCTTAAAATGAATACATACCCATAACTTAGCAAGCCCCCTTCTAGATTTTTGACCTAGAAAAACTCGAACTTGTGCACAGGTATGTTTATTGCAGATTGCTTGTGGTAGCAAAATAGTAGAAGCAAATTATCTATCTCTTATAGGAGAAAAAATAGATTGTGGCTTATTCATATAGTGGAGTGTCAATTAAGATGGACTCAGTCTATAACATATACTATAGACAATCTCAAAAGAATGGCATTGAATAAAAAAGCAGCTTTCAAAAGGATACCATCAGCATGATACCATTATTCACATAAACGTAAACATACAGAAAACATAAAAAAATTTAAAATAGTATATTTTGACCATAATATTTATGTATTATTTATATGTATTAAATATATTTGTATATTTATTATACATTTATAATAAAAGAACTAAAACCTACTGGGAATGATATACACTGACTTTTAGTGTAGTGATAACTTCTGGGGAGAGGGAGCAAAGCAGTAAAGCCTTTTTCTTCCCCCTGGTTCTTCTCCATTCCCCAAGTCTAAGACCCTCCCAGAATTTAACCTTTGGCCACCTGAGCTTTTTCTCATAATCATTGCTCAGGTCTGATTGTACGGTTTGTTTGCTCAACATTATGTACTTTTTGGAACATTTCAGAATTAGAAATTGTTTTAAAAATTGTTAAACAGGTTGGTCAACAATGCAGGTGTTGCAGAGATTAAATGAGACCAATGCTGAGAAAAGTCTATTGGTCCTGCAATCACAGAGCTGACTGATGGTTCAGCAGGGGAGACTCAGCTGGTTGGTGGCAGAGCAGGACTAGATCTCAATCTTACGAGCCTTGGTGTTTTCATTTCTTCCACTTGATCATACCGCTTCCCTATGTGGTTAAAATTCCTTCAGAGGTCCCCAAATCCATCTACAAATCTAGAAGCAGGGTGAGGAAAAGAGGAAAACTGAGGGCAATCAGTTATCCCCACGCTCAGGCAGGCACAGCCAGGAATGGAAGTATGAGGGTGCAAGAGGCTGTGCCAGAGTCAACTGTGATATCTGCTGAAAGATGCTAAGTTGCCGGGCGCGGTGGCTCACACTTGTAATCTCAGCACTTTGGGAGGCCGAGGCAGGCAGATCACGAGGTCAGGAGATTGAGACCACGATGAAACCCCGTCTCTACTAAAAATACAAAAAATTAGCCGGGCGTGGTGGTGGGCACCTGTAGTCCCAGCTACTCAGGAGGCTGAGGCAGGAGAGTGGCATGAACCCGGGAGGTGGAGCTTGCAGTGAGCCGAGATTGCACCACTGCACTCCAGCCTGGGCAACAGAGCGAGACTCCGTCTCAAAAAAAAAAAAAAAAAAGATGCTAAGTTACTAACTCTCACTTTTAAATAGGACTTTCCCCTAGAGCCAGATGGGAGGATGGGGCCACAGCACGAAAAGAGAAGAAAATTCCGCAGCCAGAGTTTCCCTTTCTTCCAGACTGTCTTGTTTCTGCAAAGGCTTCCCCAAAGTAACACCATTCTCTCCCACAGTTTGGATCCCCACACACCCTGCTTGGAAAGAGTAAACAGTAATTAGTTATATAAAGTGACAGAAAAGATACAGATACAAATTAGTGAAGGAGGATGAAGGTACAAGTGTATCATTACGTGGGAGGAGAAAGTATCCTACCTTCCAGAGTTCTGCTGGGAGGAAAAGCCTGAGAAAGGTGGGCTCAGCCCAGGCAGAATCTTGAAGATATTCTAAATTCCACCACCAGCCATCCCAGCTTTCTTTCACCCCCTCTAGTACTTCAAAGCATCCTTGCTCTGCACCAGACCACTTTGGTCACCAAGTCTAAATTTCAGTACCAGATCTACCACTAACTTGCTCTGTGACCTTAAGCAAGTCATCTACCTTTCCTAAGCCTGTTTCTTCATTCTCAAATGAAAAAGGTGAGAAAAGACTGTGTCTAAATTTCTTTTACCTCTGATACCCTATGCGACTATGAATATCTTCAAGATATTCTCCTCCATGCAACAAAATTAGCTCTGGGTCATTTACTCATGGTCAAATGTAATCTATCGATAGCAGCTGAAGAAATTGCACTTTAGCCCTAAAACAAACGTGGTTCCAGGGGCCCAGCAGGTAAGATAAGTTTCTAAAGCAGCCAGAGGTGAGACAATAGGGAGCAGTGGGGGTTCAGGGGAGCTGGAGAGTGTCTGCCTCACCTAAAGGCATCCACGTGCAAATGTTTCAGAAACACTGTGCTGCCCAGGGCCATCAGAGTGCAGCCCCAGATAAAAGAAAAAGAAAATCTGTGATGGAATTTCAGGCATGCATCCTGTGAGGTTTAAGAGGATTAGGGCAGCAGAGAGTAAAGGAGTGGGTGAGAGAAGTTGGACCATCTCATAGTCAAATCATCAGTTGCTATCTCATTCACTATTATTCTAGATTTTTAGAGAGGTAGCCATGGATAGATTTTACCCCCAACTTCGCCCTGTCTACACATCAGTTAATTCAGTCAGTTAGATCTCGAGGCAAGTACTCAACTTCACTTTCCTCCTTGATATGGTTTGGCTCTGTGTCCCCACCCAAATCTCATCTCTAATTGTAACCCCCACATGTCGAGGGAGGGACCTGATGGGAGGTGATGCGATCATGGAAGTGCTTTCCCCCATGCTGTTCTTGTGATAGTGAGGGAATTCTCACAAGATCTGATGGTTTAAAAATGGCAGTTTCCCCTTCTCTCTCTCTCTCTCTCTCTCTCTCTCTCTGTCCTGCCGCCATGTAAGAAGTGCCTTGTGTGAAAACGGACTAATATACTCCTGTTTCACATTAAAGGGTTCGAGTAACTTTGCTTCAGGATCTTTTCAGGATCTAGTATCTTATAAAGCTAAATACAAAATGGCTCCAGGATTTATTCATTCATTTGTTCAACGTATATTGCCAAGTATAGCTCACAAATATTTATCAGACAAAGATTGTCTCAGGAGCCTAGAATTCTAGAGCTAACAGCATCACCCAATGTTCTTTTGACAAATAGTTATTGGGTACCAGCTCTGGTTGCAGGCATTGTTCTGGCCTCTGGAATGCAGCAGTGAGCAAGGCAGATAAGGTGTCTGCTCTCATGCAGCCCAACAACAAACATGTGAAAAAAATTAGTTAAGTTAATTTCAGCTGGTTATATATATGAGCTGAAAGAAATGGTGAGTGAGGTAGAGAATGACAACGATACATTTTAAGGGGCAATCAAAACAAATGGCCCTCAAGTTGTGGCTGAAATGGTGAACGAATGCCATACAAATAAAACTAGGGATGAAGACCAACCAGAAGTAGGGGATAATAGTGTAAGAGTCTTGTAAAAGGAGCAAGTTTGACATATTTGAGGAAATCAGACCAAGACTATACTTCCTGGAGCATAGGGAAATGAGAGAATGGTAGGAAATGAAGGAAACTCAGGGATCAGATTTTCTATCTCAGTCATCCTGGTGGACAGTAAGGAATATTTTCTGATGGTATACAAAAATGTAAATCAGGAATTTCAGGATATAGACAAAAGACCAACCCAATAGGAGTCAAGAGGCTTGAATTTTACTCCAACATCTGCCATTAACTGCTGTGTGATCTAGGTATGCCTGCAAGTCATTTAACATCTCTGGGCTTCAGTTTCCTCAGCTGTAATTGAAATGGTCATATTAGATACACATTAGGAAATGCCCCCACTACAAGATAAATCCCATGAGAACAGGAATCTTACTTCAATGATATATTCATACATCAACAGTGACTAGCATGGTTCTGAACATATATTTGGCACTCAGCAAATATTTGTTGATGAAGGTTTAAGCTGTCTTTCTAGCTTTAGCATTCTAGGCTTCTAAGGCAATCTTTGATGAATATTCATTAGTTTTATTTTGGTAATTTGTGCCTTCCATGACCAATCTACGTATAAAGTTGTGGGTGTAATATGTGTTGTTTGCTGACCAATGAGATCAATTCTGCATACATTCCCTGGATAAACAATGGATAATAATAAGATAATTTCAGAGAGAGATTCCTACATTTAACCAGGCTACCATATACTGAGGGCTTGCAATGTGCCATTTTAAGCACTTTATATGCATTTTTTAATTTAATGTTTAAATCAATCATGTGAATTGGGAAAACTGGCACTCAGTGAAGTTAGGTAACTTTTTCAATGTCAGGCAGCTAGCCAGGACTCACACCCAAGTCTGTCACTCCCAGGCAGTGCCTTTAGGTTCTATACCATGTTGCTTTCTGAGTTATTGTTTCTTTTACTGAAAAGATACTCAGTTATTAATAGTTCAGGGCTGGTACAGCCAGCCAGTGATATCAATGACCCGTGCCTCTAGCTTTCCATTTTGTTGTCTCTATGTATGGCTTCCAGGTGGCTGCCGTTGCTCTAGATATCAATTTAGGTTCAAAGAGAAGAAAAGGGAAGATGTGATGCCAGCAATCTTTATTCATTTACTCAGAAAAACAAGTCTTCCCCAAATACTTACTCAGCTTCTGCCTGTAACTCCTTGGCCCAAACTATATCTTGTTGCTCCTGGCAGCAGGGGAGGTTGAAAAAGAGAGTAGCTTGATGGAGTTGGGCATATTGGTGCCCCCAAACAAAACTGGGGTCTGTCACCTAGGAAGTAGGATAGAATGGCTATTGGGAAGGTAGTTATCAGTGTCTGCAGTAGCTAACAGGAAAGCCTGGCCATTGAATTGTTACAGAATGTCTGATTGCTTAGGGGTACTGTTAAGTTATAATGAGCTATTTTTACTTTGTAATTTCTCCTTTGAGTTTTTTATACATAAATACACAGAGAGAATGAAAGTAGTCACTAAGCAGAGCTTTGGAGGTCATAAACTAGGCGCCAAGTGGAGTCATGTAATTGGAAAGTGTGTGGCACTGGGTGACTGGACTCCTGATGTCCATCTGTCTAGTCCTGGCTCTGCCACCAGCTGGTGACTCTAAGAAAATCCTTTTTCGGGGGAAAGCTTCAGTTTTTCCACAGTAAAATAAGGTATTTGTACTAGATAAAGTCTAAAATCTCTTAGAAGATTTTGCTAACCTTATTTATGTCACTTAAGGATTGACATTTGAAAAGAATGAGAGAATGAAGGGTGTTAGTTTAATGAGCATGAAATGTTTTATATGCTGTTATAAGAATTGAGAGAGCTTTTGAGTATTACCTTTCTCCACTAAAAGTTGGGTAAGATGGGGTGAAAAGCTTTAAAACAAATAACAGGTAAAATTAGATAAAGTAATCTGTATAACCAGAAGATAAAGATCAAATGTAAATGTTAAAAGGGCTGCATTTTGCACTAGACAATGCAAATTCCACCATCAAGTTGGTGTTAAGAAACTGGGAGATTCTGGATTCTGGTGTTGTCAGTTCCAGGACTAGAGCTTCAACCACAGCCCTCCTTGGGGTATTAAAAAAAGCAGCCGAAAAATGACCAGGCAGCTTCTCAGGGAACAGGAGCTCCCCAGAAATGCCTTGCAAAAGACTCATCATCTCCACGGTTTTTAAATGGCCCAGATTAGGAGTGGGTGTGTGGTAGGTGCTACTGGAGACTTTTGCATTTCTTCTTTTTAATATAAAATGATGATAATGCTGATGCTGCTGCTGATGATGACAACTGGTATTAATGAGTGTTTTCTATTTACCAGAGGCTATAACTATGATAACTGCTTTTAGATATTATCTTTAAGTCCCAGTTTCTTCATCTGTAAAATATGAGTATTATTAGCCTTTGCATCATTCTTTTATATAAAGAATAATTATTGGGGACCTAATCAGCATCAGTCACCAAAGGAGACTCTGTATTGGGCTCATTTTAAAAGGGCTGCTGGGCTGGAGGCCATAATCCAAAGCAAATTAACACAGGAACAGAAAACTGCATGTCCTCACATCTAAGTGGCAGTTAAACATTGGGAACTTGTGGACGTGAAGATGGCAGTAGACACTGGGGACCACTAGAGGAGGGAGGGATGAAGGAGGACAAGGGTTGAAAAACTAACTATTGGGTAATATGCTCAATATCAGGGTAATGAGATCAATCCTACCCCAAACCTCAGCATCACACAATATACCCAGGTAACAAACCCACACATGTACCCCTTCAATCTAAAATCAAATTTGAAATTATAAAAAAAGACGCTGGAATGACATGATCTTATATGTATAAAACCCTAAAGACTCTAAAAATAATAAAGGTTAGAACTAATAAACTAATTTAGGCTTCAAAGTATAGCTGAAGAATACAAAATCAACACACAAAAGTGAGTTGCATATCTATTCATTAACAATGTACTATCCAAAAAAAAAAAATCAAGAAAACAATCTCATTTACAATAGGATCAAAAAGAATAAAATACCTAGGAATAAACCTAACTAAGGAGGTGAAAGACTCATTTGAATGCTGAAAATTGTAAAATACTGATGAAAGAAATTAGATAAAAATGTGTGATTTTGTATGCTTTTCCCAAAAATACATTCTATGTCAAAATGTCTACACTACCCACAGTAATTTACAGAGTCAATGTAAGCCCTATCTAAATCTTAAAAACATTTTTATAATTATAAATAAAACAATTCTTAAATTTTCATGCAACTGCAAAAGACCTTAAATAGTCAAGACAATTTTGAATAGTAAGAACAAAGCTGGAGGTACCAAAATTTCTGATTTGAGAATATATTACAAAGCTACAGTAATTTACACAGTTTGAGACTGGCATAAAAATAGACATATAGATCAATGGAACAGAATAGTAGGCTCATAAGTAAACCCACATATATATGGTCAATTACTCTTCAATAAGGCTGCCGATAATATATAATAAGGGAAGGACAGTTTCTTCAATAATTTTTTTTTGGGGAAAACTGTATATCCACATCCAAAATAATAAAATCGTGTCATTCATAATACACAAAAATTAACTGAAAATGAATTACAGATTTGAACATAAGATCTAAATCCATAAAATGCCTGGAAGAAAACAGAGGGGAAAATCTTCTTGTCATTGATCTCAGTAATGATTTCTTGGATATGGCACCCAAAAACTGGCAACAGAAGCAAAAATTATAAGTAGAGCTACACTAAAATAAAACACTTCTGAACAGCAAAGGAAACATCAGAGTGAAAAGGCAACCTATGAAATGAGAGAAAATAGTTGCTAGACATATATCTGATAATGCATTAATTTCCAAAACATATAAAGAACTCCTACAACTCAATAGCAAAAAATCAAATAACCTGATTGAAAAATGGAGAAAAGATCTGAATAGGCACTTCTCCAAAGAAAACATACAAATGACAAACAAAAGAGATGCTTACTATCACTAATCATCAGGGCAATGCAAATCAAAAACATTGAGATATCACCTCACACCTGATAGGATGGCTATTATTAAAAAAAAAAAGATAAAAAATGTTGGTGAGGTTGTGGAGAAATAGGACCCTTTAAAATGTAAAACAGTACTGCTGCCATGGAAAACAGTATGGAGGTTCCTCAAAAAATCAAAAATAGAATTACCACATGATCTAGCAATCTCAATTCTGGCTATATATCCCAAAGAATTGAAATCAGGATCTCAAAGAGGTATCTGCACTTCCATGTTCATGGCAACAATATTCACAGTAGCCAAAATAACCCAGATGTCTATCAACAGATGAATGAATAGGCAAAGAAAATGTGTTAAACACATAAAGTTGAGTATTATTTAGCCTTGAAAAAGAAGAAAAACCTAACATTTGCGACAACATGTATAAATCTGGAAGACATTATGTTAAGTGACATAAGTCAGTCACGGAAAGACAAATATTGTATGACTCCTTTTAAGTGAGGCATCTAAAACAGTCAAAGGTATAGAAGTAGACAATAAAATGATGCTTACCAAGAGAGTTGTTATTCAATAGATATAATGTTAGTTATACAAGATGAGTAAGTTCTAGAGGTCTGTACAAAATAGTGCCTGCAGTTAACAATAAGATACAGTGCACTTACTCATTGGTTAATAGGATAGCTCTCATTAGAGTAAAAAGGGGGACTTGGCACGATGGATACATTTATTGCCTGGATTATAGTGGTGGCAACATGAGTGTAAACATGTTCAAACTCACTAAGTTGTATGCATTAATAATGTAGAGATTTTGCATATCAGTTGTATCTCAGTAAAACTGGGGGAAAAAGATTACTGGGAAGATGAAATAATGAAAACAGGCAGCCTAATCCTGAGTATAATCAGTACTTGGAAGCTTTTTTTGTTTCACTGTATCTAATTGACTTTTTCTCTGCAGTGAGCACCATTGTTCCCATTTTATAGCTGAGGCTTGCAAAGCCAATATATCTTCTTGTGATTGGCAAAAATATAAGCTGTCCCCCAAGATATCCTGCTCCCTGGAGTACATACATACTCCTTCTCCTTGGTATTCAATAAAACACTTACCTAGGTACTGATGTAAAGGAATTTGGCATGTAATATTAAGGTTCCAAAATCAGTTGACCTTAAAATAGGAAAATTATCCAGGTAGGCCAGACCCAGTCAGATGAGCCCTTTAAATCTGAGTCCAGAGGAAAGAGATGCAGAAACTAGCGATGTGAATTTGAGAGTGATTTGATATGCGGGAAAAATCTCTTGCTGGCTTTGAAGATGGAGGAGACCATGTGTCAAGGAATGTGGGCTGCCTCTGGAGCTGCAAGTTACCTCAGCTGACAGCAGCAAGAGAATGGGGTCTTTAGTCCTACAACTGCAAGACAGTGAATTATGCCCACAATCATGTGAGCTGAAAAGGGAACCCTGAGCTCCAGATGAGATCAGCAGTGATCCCTACCTACATCTTAATTTTAGACTTGAGCAGAGAACCCAGTCACCATGCCCAGACTGTGAGATAATGAATGGGTGTTATGTTAAACTGCTAACTTTGCAGTAAATTGTTATCTATCTATAGAAAACTAATATATTTACTTGGGCCACATGCCTAACCCATGGTAGAGCTAGGATTTGAAGTCAGGTCTGGTTGACTCTAAAGTTTTTGTTTTTAATCTCTCTTAATGTAGGGAATTATGCAAATCCAAAATTTGATATTAGGTGAGAAATAGACCAACTGCAAGTATAACATAGATGATGTGATAAATTTGAAGCAAACTCTGAGAATTATGAGAAAAATAAATTGCCAAAAAGTTACATATGCTATGTGCAACTCAACCAAAGTATTATTAGCATGAATGTGAAAAAAGAAACATTGGCTGTGCCCCCAGGCTCAACTTAAAGAAAGAACGGTGACATATAAACACTTATGTAGAGTTCTTTAATTGCCAAATTAAATTGGCAGAAACTGACAGCTATAAGTGACTTGAAGAAATTCTCCTGTAAGAAAACAATGCCTGGAATTTGGACAAATAGAGCTTAGTGTGCAGAAATCAAAAGACTGGACATTGCTACAGGTTCTATAGAGTTTCTGAAGGATGGCTGATTTCCAAAGCTTAGCATAATTAGGAGAAGTGGGCAAAAGAGCATCCTGATTTTTCTAGAGTAGCCATAAGTTGGGCTTGGTATAAGGATGCCATTGTAAGGGCCCTTTCCAATATATTATAGCAAAGACTGTAGCTACGAATAATATTTATCAGGGCCTTACTATGTTCCAGCCACTTCTCTGAGTGTTTTACGTGACTTTACTCATGGAATCCTCAAACAATCCTAAGAGGTAGGTATTGTGATTATTCGTTTTATAGATAAGACACCTGAAGCACAGAAAATAACTTGCCGTGGGTAAATATTGTATTGACTCCAGGACTGGAAGAATTCAGGCAGTTTGTCTCTAAAGACTGTGTTTTTAGCGATTACCCTCTGCCTCAAAAAGAAAATGCTTAAGTTCCAGGAAAGTTCATTATTGTTGAAGAGGGAAGTCTATTTATACGGTTAAGACATGAGGTTTATTGAAAGTATGCATGTTAGATTATCATTTATATAAAAAGGAAAGAGATACCTTTGTTCAAACAATGCTATTTATATTGAGTGGAAAAGAACTAATAACTAACAGTAGATAACTCTTTAGGGTGCCTAGGACTAGGTGCTGGGTGGTGGTCAAAATGAGGTTTAAGTTTATTGAAATGTTTGAATTTTTTTTCCTAGAGTGTTTATAATTTATTGCAAAATAGTTCAGACTAACAAAATAACACCGCACAACAGAACAAATCTGCATCACCCAGTTTAGGAAACAAAGCATGACCAATACAGTTTACCCCTCCTTGTGTGCATCCCCTCACTTCGCCTCACAGAGGTAATTGTCTCCCAGAATTTGTAGTCTTATCATTCTGTTGCATTTGCTTAATACTTTTTAGTACATTAAGCATGTATTACGAAATGATATTTAATATATTTTATATTTCATATTTTGTATAAATAACATACTTCACGTATCATTTGACAACTTGCCTTTTTATTTTACGTATTTACTTTTTTTAATTTTTATTTTAGGTTCAGAGGTACATGTGAAGGTTTGTTACATAGGTAAACTCATGTCATGGGAGTTTGTTGTACAGATTATTTCAACACCCAGAAATTAAACCCAGCGCCCAATAGTTATCTTTTCTGCTCTCCTCCCTCCTCTCACCCTCTGCCCTCAAGTAGACCCCAGTGTCTTTTGTTTCCTTCTTTGTTTTCGTAAGTTCTCATCATTTAGCTCCCACTTATAAGTGAGAACAGGCAGTATTTGGTTTTCTGTTGCTGTGTTAGTTTGCCGAGTATAATAGCCTCCAGCTCCATCCATGTTCCTGCAAAAGACGTGATCTCATTATTTATATAGGCTGCATAGTATTCCATGGTGTATATGTACCACATTTTCTTTATCCAGTCTGTCATTGATGGGCATTTAGGTTGATTCCATGTCTTTGCTATTATGAATGGTGCTGCAATGAACATTCGTGTGCATGTGTCTTTATGGTAGAATCATTTATATTCGCCTGGGCATATACTCAGTAATGGGATTGCTGGGTCGAATGGTAGTTCTGCTTTTAGCTCTTTGCGGAATCACTATACTGCTTTCCACAATGGCTGAACTAATTTACACTCCCACCAACAGTGTACAAGTGTTCCCTTTTCTCTGCAACCTCACCAGCCTCTGTTATTTTTTGATTTTTTACTAATAGCCATTGTGACTGATGTGAGATAGTATATCATTGTGGTTTTGATTTGCATTTCCCTAATGGTTAGTGATATTGAGCTTCTTTTTCATATGCATGTTGGCCGCATGTATGTCTTTTTTTGGAAAATGGATGTTCCTGTCCTTTGCCCACTTTTTAATAGGGTTGTTTTTCTCTTGTAAATTTAAGTTCCTTTTAAATGCTGGATATTGGATGATCTCTGTCAGATACATAGTTTGCAAATTATTTTCTCCCATTCTGTAGGTTGTCTGTTTACTCTGTTGATAGTTTTTTGTCATTTTTGTGCAGAAACTCTTAAGTTTAATTAGATCCCACTTGTCAATTTTGCTTTTGTTGTGTTTGCTTTTGGTCTTTGTCATGAAATCTTTGCCCATTCCTATGTCCAGGATGGTATTGCCTAGCTTGTCTTCCATGTTTGTTATAGTTTTGGGTTTTACATTTAAGCCTCTAATCCATCTTGAGCTGATTTTTGTGGTACAAGAAAGCAGTCCAGCTTCAATCTTCTGCATATGGCTAGCTAGTGATCCCAGCACCCTTTATTGAATAGGGAGTCTTTTCCCCATTGTTTGTTTTTGTCAGCTTTGTCAAAGATCAGATGATCATAGATGTGCAGCCTTATTTCAGGGCTCTCTATTCTGTTCCATTGGTCTAGGTGCCTGTTTTTGTCCCAGTACCATGCTGTTTTGGTTACTGTAGCCCTGTAGTGGAGTTTGAAATTAGGTAACATGATGCCTTCAGCTTTGTTGTTTTTGCTTAGGATTGCCTTGGCTATTAGGGCTCTTTTTTTGTTCCATATAAATTTTAAAATAGTTTTTTTCTAGTTCTGTGAAGAATATCATTGGGAGTTTGATAGAAAGAGCTTTGAATCTGTAAATTGCTTTGGGCAGTATAGCCATTTTTATGATATTGATTTTTTTCTATCCATGCACATGGGATGTTTTTCCATTTGTTACATCTTCTCTGATTTCTTTGAGAAGTGTTTTGTAATTCTCATTGTAGAGATCTTTCACTTCCATGGTAAGTAATATTCCTGGTATTTTATTCTTTTTGTGGCAATTGTGAATGAAATTGCCTTTCTGAGGAATGCTAATGATTTTTTACATTGATTTTGTATCCTGAAACTTTGCTGAAGTTTTTGATCAGCTGAAGGAGCTGTTGGGCTGAGACTGTGGGCTTTTCTAGATATAGAATCATGTTGTCTACAAATAGAGATAGTTTGACTTTCTCTCTTCCTATTTGGATGTTCTTTATTTTTTTGTCTTGCCTGATTGCTCTGGCTAGGACTTCCAATACTATGTTGCATGGGAGTGGTGAGACAGGGCATCCTTGTCTTGGGCCAGTTTTCAAGGGGAATACTTGCTTTTCAGAAACTCATTACATGTGTGAAATGTATCAATATTGATATGTTTAGTTTATTTAAACATTTTTATTCCTATGTAGTAGTCAACTTTATGACTATAGTTTATTTTTTGATTATTCTATTAATGAATATTTAGATAATTTCCAGTGTTTCGCAATTATAGAAAATGAGTCCATAAATAATAATGCCACCTTGGGTACATGTGTGAGTTTCTTTAGGTTCTGTGCCTAGGAGTGGGTAGCAGGTGTATATACATCTCCACTTTACTAGGTAGTACCAAAATTCTATCAATGTGGTGATGCTCCCACAGCAGTTCATAATGGTTCCAGATCTCTGTCAACACATGGCCATGCCAGGCAGGAATTATTCTTAATCCAATTTTGTTAGCAATAAGAATGTGTTCATGTTTTACTCATTTAATTAAAAAGAAAGGAAGGGAGAAGGGAGGAGGTGAGGAGAAAGAAATAAGGAGCAGGAAAAGAAAGGAATCCAGTTTCTGAGCCAATGTGCAACTTCAGTGTTTGGACAGGGTAACTGGAGTCACAGGAAGGCCATGTTGAGGTACAGACCTCTTGTAATTGATCAGGGGATGCTTACCTCTCCTTCTATTAAGGATTACACTAGCCTCAAAATTGGAGGTTGAGAAGAGCCTCTAATGATTTTAACTTGGGGAGAAAAGAGGTAAAGGCAGGCAGAAAGTAAAGAGGAGAGGTACCCAGAAGCCCTTCTCAACTGGACCAGTGAGGAATACATGATTCAATCAGCCAGTCAGCCATTTTATCTCCAGCTGGTTTGGCTGATTTTCTAGTGTATTTAGAGGTTGACTCTCATGTGGACATACTCATTAGTTATCCTATCATGCTTGCTTCCTCTTGGGATATTATAAGCTCCACTATAAGGACATTTTAGCAGCAGAAACCACAGAAAATTATTTTATGCCGTTTGACAATATGAAAAATAAAATGAATTCTGTGGTGGGTGGAAATTTCATTTACTGTAGAATGTCAATGATAAATGATTTCCCTGAGCATGTAAGAAGTACCGTATATTACAGGAACTGTGGTCCCTCAAGCCTGACATTCCATCACCAGCCCCAGCAAGTAGTGGTGGTGTGATGAGGTCAGCTTTGAAAGATTAAGAAGTCAGTTTTTGTCACACATCCATTCAAGGTGCTTTCCTGTGTACTACAGATGTAGACCCATTTGGACACAAAGTGAATCAAATTAATCTTTTTGAATCTGAATTTCTTTATCTGAAAATATCACTTATAATAGTAATTCTAACCTCCCCGAATTTTGTGGATTAAATAGGAATCATAAAGAAAGCTTTTGATAACTGAAAGCTGCATTCAGATGTTGATTTTTAAAATCTGTCACGTGTGTGTGTGTGTGTGTGTGTGTGTGAGTGAGAGAGAGGGAGAGAGAGAGAGCGAGAGCCTTTACAGCATATTTGCCCTTTTATCAGGTGTTTTCGGATGTTTTTTCCATTGCTGATTAGCCTAACAGTCTTGGGTGAATAGCAGTGCATTTTCTCACCCAACCATTTGCTGTCCTGTCTGTAGCTGAATAGGGAGGCTGATAGTCAACTGCTGATTTTTATAAAAAAAAAATTTAGCACCACAAACTTTGCTATAGCAGCTTTTTCAATAAAAATCCTTTCCCTCACTTTATGTTGATTCTTCTCATCATTGTCGCTTGCTGGGGAGAGAGTTAATGTGCTTTGCCCTCCTGCGGGAAGAGGAGCAATGATGGAACTATAATGGTCAGCCTATGTTTCTCTCCGTTTTAAATGAGCAAAATTCACCCCATTGCTTGGTTGTTTAGCTGGCCTGAGAACTGGTAATTTTTCTCTAAATATCTGGTACACTTAGCAAAGTATTCCATAATTCCTAGTTCTGTTTATTTCAGAGTGGTAAGAGACCCATGTAGACCCAGGTAGACCATTAGTCTACCAGATAAAGGAATAGCCTCTATGGTGTCATTAACCTGCACTCCTTTAACTTTTGCTTGCAACACTGTGGTGTTAGGGAGCTCACTACATTGTAAGGCTTTGCAGGGCAGCTCTGGTGATTAGGGCAGGGATGAAGAGTAGCAAGACAAATGCTAGAATGCCTTATCTAGACCCAGGAGGTCAACCACTGCTCATGCCACTGCTTCTGGTGCTCATTATGTTGTTTATTGTTCTCGCCTTCTGGATACATTGTAGATTTGCACTCCCCATCCTCCTACGGTTGGGTGAGTCTTTCTGACTAGCGCTGGCCAATGAGTTTTTGAGTAGATGTAATATAAGTCACTTCCAGGCTGGAACATTTTATTACCAGTTTGTGACACACACACTTTAACCCCCCAAGTTCTATTTCCCTCTAGCATGTAAAATGGGAACATTTGAGATGGTGATCACTCCATCTTTCTGGATCACAGAGGGAGTGAGTTGAGCAGAGCCTCCCTGACAATGCACACAGACATGTACAGTAAAGTGAAAAATAAACCTTTGCTGTTTTACACTACTGAGGATTAAGATTTCTTTGTTCCCAGAGTGTAATCTAGCCCAATCTGACTGAGACAATGGTGACTGAGAACCCATTCTCAGAAACCTTCTCAATACAGCATTTCAGCTATACCATTGGATTGTAGTTGTAGTATGAGAAGAAAAGTACCTTTCATTTTCTCTTAGTTTGAGCTGAACCCTTCCTTCCAGTGTCTTCCCTGACTAGGACCCAGCCACACTCTTTAGAACTGCATGACAGTGTTCAGATATTGGAGTTAGCTACTCCAGCACCTCTGAGCTGTTTGGTCTCTCAAATGAGATCTCCATTTCCTCAGCTGCTCTACCTGTGCCACAGGGAATAATTCTAAACCCTTCATTATTCTGGTTAATTGTCTAGATATGTTTTAGTGTCACTGGATTATCATTATCCATGACAATTCTCAGGGTATCCTTAATCTTCCAGCACTTTTAGCATTCACGATATCTTTTAGAATCCATAGCCTGCCTGTGGCATGTCATGTTCTGAGATGAGGAGGGTGAGGGACAGTGAAAACATGTTAGAATCAATAGGTTGAATACCCTGAGATGGTCAAAGAATTACTGGAGTCAAGAGTACTAAAGAAAAGGGTTCTAGAGACAGGAAATGACAGTTTAAGAATGAGATATTTTAAATTGAAATTGTTTTCAATTTACAACTATTGGTAATGATGAACTCATGGACTGAACATTGGAGTGAGTAACTGAGGAAGTACGGAGCACAAGCTCATTGAAGGAGAGCAGGCTTGGTTCTTAAAGGAGTTATCAGATTTTTTTAAAGAGGCAAACATTTCTATTCATCTGTATTCCAGATTATGTATTTTACTGTTAGATTATCTTCATAATTATGCCACTGGTGATTAAATTAAAATATTATTACATTTGTCTATCATAGGGATTAAGATATCCTGTTCTGGACTATCTACCAGCCATGTGACCTTGGGCACATCAGTTCAAGTCTCTGAGCCTCAGTTGCTTCATCTGTAAATTGGATATAGTCATAATATCTATAGCCATAGGCTATAGATAAAAATCAGTCAATGAATAAAAAACAGATATCACTCTTTCTGGCATATAGTAGCACTCAGATAATGAGAATAACTGTTCTTTATTCCATTATTATTAAAGCAGAGAAACTGACAAGGCCTGAAGTCTTGGAAAGCTGCCACAGCCAACCCTAAGGGGATACCTTTATTATATTATATTACATTACATTGCATATTAGAGCCCACCATTTATTTTCAAGCTAACCACAAAATTAATTTTTTTATCTCAGCAGTTTCTAGCACATAGAAACATTTCTACCTTAAGAATTATTCTGAGAATGAACAAAACACACACTCACATGAACACACCAAAATTCCACAAACTTGATTTGCAAATATTGTCAAATTAGATATTCATGAGATAATAAATTACAGCTTTTTATGGAAGATGTGTTAAAAATCCTTCAGGACTTTGAGAAAAGCTTGAAGCTGGAGCAGATCTTTCTAATTTTCTTGATAGGGAAGTAGTGTGCCATCTCTGCCCCTGTGCTGCTCTCTCCAACCTTTGACATTCACTGAGCTTCTTTAACTGCATGCATCCAGTACTGATAAATCAGGAACACTCCAGTGCATTCATTTAGACAAGACACCTGAAGTGTGTCTTGTCTATCAAAACAGCCTAGCTCTTGAAAGTCATATTTTTCTAGGGCAGTAATTCTCAATCACCCCAGATCAACTGCTACTCTCTTTTTAAAAACAAATATCTTGTAACACCCCTTTACAATACTGAAATGAAATCCACGAGTAATCTAACGTATCTATACACAATGAAGAATTATCAATATAATGCCTTAACTGAAATACAAAGAAGCAATAAAAGGAGAGTAATTTTGGTAAAATAACATACATTTCATTGTATAAATGTTCAGGCTCATCTACAACAGAAACATAATAAAGCAGTCAGATATATGCATTTGTACATTAAGTCACCACCATGGATGCAACCACTACCAACGAAGTCTAACAGACATGTTGTATGTAGGTGACAGGGTGAATATTTGTTCTGAACCAAATGAAAGCATACCCTTCCCTTTATTCAGTGTATGGAAATTACCGTGCAAGATTCTTTTTATTTATAAGTAAAAGGAGTTATGTTCTAGATTAGAGAATTACAAACAAATTTTTCACTTACACAAGTGGCTGGTAGGATGTTCTAGAATCATGGAGAATGTGGCCTGTGGAATGATAATTTTCTTATGAGGGATTGTCCCTCATGTTGTAATGTGAAACCTGTCCTTCCTGTAGATTTGTGTTGTGCTCCCCAATCATAACTACAACCCGGTATCCCAAAGATATCTCAAACATCCCCTAGGAGATGGTGCCACTTCCACCAATAACCAGGTTCTAGGTAGGTTGACTGATATCGATACAAGGACAATATTTTTAAATTACTAAGACCACTCTAAACAAAATAAAACAAAAACACACACACACATAAACACACAAAAAATACTCTTGTCCCTTCTCTTTTATACACCAGATAGGTCAAAATGCAAATCTAATCATGTCATCCCCAGTGCCAACCTTCTTAAAACAATCACTGAATTAATGATAATACCTAAATACTTAGTACAACTTCCAACCCCCTCCTGATATGACCCTTGCTGGCCGCATCTGACATGAGGCATCCCCTCATTCTCTGCACTCCAGTGATCTTTGTCTCCTTTCAGTTGCTGGACTAAGTTATGTGGCTCTCACGGCTGCACTTCCAGCCTCAGTCCCCAATGTTTTCTGCCTTTTTTCTGTCAACTTCTATTCCTCTTTAAGTTGCAGCTCAATTATCATCTCCTCAAGAAAGTGTTTTCTGTTCTCCCATCAGGGTCAATGCTACCTTGTGTACCTCCCCTTATAATATCCACCATAGCTGTAATTTTATGTATGTGCAGTTATTGAATTCGTGTCTGTCTATTTCAGTAGCCTCTGAGCTCCCTGAGGGAAGGAACTATGCCTGCTTCCTCTTCTCAGTGCCTGAAATAGAGTGGACTATCAAATACTCTGTTGAGTGCATCTACATATGATTAAGCTGGTGAAGGAATGGTTGAATGAACAAATGGAAAAATGTATGCCTATATCTAACCTGACATTCCTTGGCCAAGCCTCTTTTTCAGTCAGTGAGTTTGTTTTCTGCTTGGAGCAGGGCTTACACCCAGCTGCTTGGAGAAATTAATACTCTTGTGAATGACCTATTTGGCAAGAGCAGTACATTATCCTTCTAGTGCAAAGTGAGAAGACTTAGATGTTGGCCAGAGTGCAAAAGATGGGATTCACAGGTGAGGGAGAAGTCTTTCCTTATTCTTCAGTTAAACAAGTAACCCATAAGCATACAAATTCATGTAGTTTAAAGTTCTAGTAATATTCCGAAAGAAGAAGTCTCCCATCATCTTCGATCCCCTGCCCAAAATATTTATGATTAACAATAGGGTGTGCATTCTTATGGCCATGACCTCTGGATCTACTTATATTAAATGTATGTATATGTATGCATACATATGCATAGCTGTCTCCCTCTTCTTCTCAGTTTTTATTTTATTCAAACTCTTATGATATCATGTAATATATATTGGTGTATGATTTTTTAATCTACTCTTGTGTCTTGGATACATTATATTATTTTATTGTAAGTATAGCACAACTTCTGTACAATAAAATAATAAATAAAATAAATATAATACACATACATACAATAAAATAATAAAATATATTTAAAATAAGATTTTTTTAATTTAAAAAGTCATTTAAAAATTATTTTAAGTTCCAGGATACATGCACAGGATATGCAGGTTTGTTACATAGGTAAACGTGTGCCATGATGGTTTGCTGCACCTATCAACTCATCACATAGGCATTAAGCCTCACATGCATTAGCTATTTATCCTGATACTCCCCTTCTCCCCATCCCCCAAACAGGCCCCAGTCTGTGTTGCTCCCCTCCCTGTGTCCATGTGTTCTCATTGTTCAGTTCCCACTTATAAGTGAGAACATGCAGTATATGGTTTTCTGTTCCTGTGTTAATGGCTCTATTTTAGATATAACAGCTCTATTTTAGATATAACAAAAGGTACTGAGAAAAAACATAAAAGAACACCTGTGTGTCCATGACCCAGCTTAAGATATAAAATATTACAAATATGACTGAACTTTCTGCTGATCAGATATATTCCTGATGAAAATCAAATCTCCTTCTGATAAAAAAAAAAAAAAACTCTTCTGTCTGTCTTGACCCTACAACTACTTCCCTGGTTTCATTGTTTATGCATGGCTGTATACTTTTTATTATATGTATATGCATCCCTTCTCATTCTTTTTAACACCTGCATAGTATTTTTTAAGGGTATCAATGTGTCATGATGTAATTAATCACTAATAGATTTGTGAAGATTTGTACCGTTTCCAAGTGTTCAGTTTTACAAAAAACCATAGCAACACACAACCTTCTACATGCATCTTTGGACACCTAAGCAACTGTTGGGGCATTTCCCTAGAATAGATATGTCAAAAATGTGCATTCAAAAATTTTGAACATACTGCCAAATTAGCATCCAAAAAGGTTTACTAATGTGTCCTCCCACAACCAGTCCTGAGAGTATGCTTTCAGCACACCCTGTCAATTCAAAAGATTAGCAATTTGGTGTTTTTTGAGTCTGACTGGTGGAAATTGTATCTCATTGTTTGAAGTTACAATTTCCTGGCTGCTTATAAATGTGTGCGTCTTTAGTTAAGCTCATGGACAATTTGTAAAAAGAAGAGTGATTCTACAATATATAATTCATTACCGCTTGCTCTATGAGGTCGGGGCCTTATCTGTCTCACTGTCAACTATAGCTCCATGGCCAAGCATGGTAAATACATAATAAATATTGATTGGTTGGTTAGTTGATTGATTTATAGGTTAATTAATTATCAGACCCTGTGTATACTTTAAAAATTTCTCTAAAGGGATAAGATAATCTAAACTAGAAATAATCAGTGTAAAAAATGAAAATTGTAATGCTTATGTAAGAATAAAAAATGGGGATTAGTGTGGCCAAAACCCGTAAACTTAAAAATAGAAACAATTCAACTGAGTTCTGAAAACAAAACAAACAATGGAACTGGAGAGGACAGACTTATGGTCTCTATTGGATGTAACATATATAACATCTGGAGGAAAAGATAGAGTATTTCATTTGCAAGTAGAAGCAAAGTTATTCTTTCTTTGTAGTAGCTTCAGGTGGATGGGCAAAAACTAAGAAAATTTCTTCTATTAAGCACCACACCACAGTTTATAGCTACATTTGCAATTAAAAACTTCTTAAAATGAAGTACGCCAATTAGTAAGTTTAATAACTGGTGAGAGGAACAATACATGTAGATTTCATATAATTATCAAGGCAATTTTATGAGCAAAACCAGACATAGGCAATGCATTTTGAAAAAAACACAATTTTTTTGTGGATTAGCAATGTAATACACATTTGATGGGAAATACTGGGAAAAGGTAAAAAAAAGTATGAAGAAATAATTTAAATTTTTTTAGATTAATATCACCTAGAGATAACCATTTTGGATGTAGATAATATTAATATATGGAGTCATATGTAATAAATACAGGTATGTCATATGTATAAATATTAGGTACCATGTATGTATCATTTACCCGTATATATATATGTTTGTATATGTAAGAATGTACGTGTATGTATATCACATACATATACCAGATTTGCATTTCAGTGTTACTCTACAACATTCAGATGTATGAAATGCCAAATTCCTTTTAATCTCTAAATTAGTTAACTTTTCTTTGAGCTCCTCAAGCTGGGTCTCAGTGGTAAATTCAATCTCAGACATTTTGTGGACCTCTTCCTCTTTCTGGGTTAAGCTGGAGCTTTTGCTATTCACTTTGTCCTGGTCACCACCACGTCCACAGATCCCTTGAAGGCAGGAGGCTCTGTTGCTTCCCTGTCAAGCTTGACACTGGAGTCTTCAAAGCTTGTAGTTATACAAATCTTAGTTATTTTCTTGAGATGGAGGAAGAAGGTAACCACTCATTTCTTCTAGTATTTTTGTAATTTTTTAAAAAAGGTCACAAATTAATCTTTCACTATAGTATCTGGGCCCATATATAAATATACATTTTTTATAAAGGTTGAGCTTGTGCTTTACTGTTTTATACCTGCTTTTAACTTTGGATGGTATTTAGGAGAAATGTCCCCTGTCATTAAATATTTTAAACCTGAATTTCAATGTCTGTGTATTAATAAATTGTTTATGTAACCAATACCCAAATATAGACATTTAGATGTTTCATGTTTTCCAGTTATGAACAACATGGTTGTGAGTAATAATGTACAGAAATCTTTATGAACAGCTATAATGATTTATTTCTTTTGGAATTTTTGGAGCATGAATGTTTTTAAGGCTTTTTTAACATTTGTCACAAGCATCACGTGGATATGCATTGACATAGTACTGCAATACAGTTCTTAGATTTGCCAGGTTGGAATGCCACAGCCAGCATTTCTAAATGAGCCTACTTTACATGATTCTGTCTTTGGCTCTAGGGATGACTAGTAACCAGGTGCAGGAGGAGAAATAGTGGGTAGAGGGTCTAATCCAGGTAGAGAAGCTGAACTTCAATCTGTCTATCTTTGGGCAACCCCACCATTATTCCCCACCTGCCTCTCCCATCACCTTCACTCCCTCATCTTCTCTTATATGTTGGGTGCATGGCAGGGCGTGTAGGTGTGAGTGTATACATGTTGGTTGTGGAATAGAATGCAGAGCCTTTCTCTTCAAAATCCTTATGCCCCATCAAGATACTGGATACTCCCTGCTTCTCTTATGATTATGCCAACCTCAAATCCTCCCAAATTCTTACCCCTCACATATGTTTACCACCTTCTAAACCCCATCTCCACTCCTATGAGCTTTCAGCACCTTTATTTCTTCTCTGCTATATTAAATTTTGTTTTCTACTGGTCATGTCTGGAAAAACTTCAGTGTGTTCTTACTCATTACCTCTTTTCTCTGACCGCTATTTATACTTGTCGTTTCAACAGCCCCCGCTGTTGAAATTACAACATGCTCTCATAATGATCAGTCATTGATCAGGCTGAGTTTCTTGCTACATTGTGGGCTAGAAGACCAGGACCAACGTTAATGTCATTTGTGTCTATTTGAAATGAACAGAAAAGATGAATATTAATAGCTAGGATTAAGAGAACAGACACTACATGCCAAACAATATTGTAAGTGTTTTAGATTTAGATTTATTAATCTTTTTTTTTTTTTTAGATGGAGTCTCACTTTGTTGCCCAGGCTGGAGTGCAGTGGCGCGATATCGGCTTACTGCAACCTCTGCCTCCTGGGTTCAAGCGATTCTCCTGCCTCAACCTCCCGAGTAGCTGGTATTACAGGTGCCTGCCACCATGCCTGGCTAATTTTTGTATTTTTAGCAGAGACAGGGTTTCACCATATTGGCCAGGCTGGTCTCGAACTCCTGACCTTATGATCCACCCACCTCGGCCTCCCAAAGTGCTGGGATTATAGGTGTGAGCCACCGTGTCGGGCCGAATTTATTAATCTTTTTAACAACTTCGGTGCCCAGGACATGACTAGAAAATAGACTTAAAAGTATTATTAGCCTACAGAGTACAATGTGGGAAAGGGTCCTGATATTCTCTGGAGAAACTTGTTAACTCTTTAGCGGTTTGTATGTGATGTTAACAGCTATAACTTGTAATTCAAAGTGAGGTTTGCTGGCCCAAATGCACTTGTCTGGGGGAGTGGTTTAGAGACAGGATTAACAGAACTACTGAGCTGATCACTACTTTAAACTTCTTTCAAGCAAGGGCTACCTTGTATATCTTTTTACTTGTCTAATATATATTTGTTGTACTAGGCACTGTTGATACCCAAATCAGTAAGTTAGTGTGGTTGGGAGGCACAGATCTTTAAATAACAATTAAAAGTAGGGTGATAAAAGCTATGATATATAATTATAGGGTACAATGGAAGCATATAGGACAGGGACAATATTGAGGTCAGGATGGCTTCCCAGACAATAAGATGTTTAAGCTGAGTGCTGAAGGACATGCGAGAGCTTGCCACATAAAGAATGGGAAGGAGAGAAAGGAGTTTAATAAGCATGTCTCATCTCACTGAGTGGGAATTTGGGCACTTCATTTAGTGTTGGTTATGGAACAGTGTCAGAAATAAAGCTAGAGAGGTAAGTAGGGACCACTTTAAACCAGGTCAAGATGTGCTATTTTATCAAACTTGCAATGGGAAGACATTACAAGATTTTGAACAAGAGGGAGAAATTAGCTAATTTCTTTTGGGGGAAAAACATATCTTGACTTCAGTGTTGAGAGTGTTGGGAAAGAGTAATTGCCAAGGCAGAATAACTAATTAGGAAGTAGCTCATTCATTCAGTCAGTGAGTCATTCATTCCACAGATACCTTTGTCCCTTGGTATCCATAGGGGATTGGTCCCAGGACCTCTCTGGGGTACCAAAGTCCAAGGATGTTCAAGTACCTGATATAGAATGGTGTAGTATTTGCATTTAACTTAAGCATATCCTCTCATATACTTTAACAAGGTTACTTAACAATACCTAATGCAATGGTAAATACTATGCAAATAGTTGTTACATGTATTGTTTATGTAATAATGACAAGAAAAAGTCTGTACCTGCTCAATACAGGCACTATTTTTTAAAGAATATTTATGATTCACAGTTGGTTGAATCTACGGATGTGGAACCCACAGATACAGAGAACCAACTGTACTTTCACAGCACTACTATGTGCTAGGTACTGTAAAACAGTACCTAAAAGGTGCTGGAAAATACTTCAGTGAATATAACAGCCCAAGTTCTTGCTTTCGGTGATTTTACATTCAAGTTATTCTAGTGTGTGTGGGAGCATAAAAGGTAACAGCTGTGAAAATCAATAATGCAAGTCAAGAGAATAGAGAGTGAGGGGAGGTTCTTTTTTAAATAAGTCCTCTCTGCAGAGATGAATCTGAGCAGACACCTGAATGAAGTGAAGGGTGAGCTTCTCTGGTCACTTGGATGGAGAGATCCAGATGATTGGTAGCATCAGGTGAGATGTGGATGGTGGAGGTGGATGCACGATTGGCACCATCTGGGAACAGTGTGGAAGTCAGGAAGTCTCCTTAGCAGGAGCAGCCTGGGAAAGAGAGAGTGGTGAGAGTCGAGATGATGGAAGCAGCCAGCGGCCAGCTTTGTAAATTTACATAGGTCATGGTGAGGGCTCTGGGTTTACTCCTAGTGAGATGACAAGCCATCTTAAGGGCAGTGAGTATGGAAATGATATGTTCCAATCTCAATATTTTTCAAAGCTCATTCTGTCTAGTGGGTGAAGAGTGGATTGTATGTGAGAAATGATGGATGCCAGTTGAGAGGCCTTTGCAGTCACCAAGTGAAGCATGATGTAGTAGGAACTAGAATGGTATAACAATGGCTGATAAAGGGTTGGGATCAGGAAACATTATGAAGTTAGAGCTAACAGGATTTGCTGATGTATTGGAGGTAGAAGAGGCAGAGACCTGGTAAGAATGGCTTCCAAATTTTTAACCTGAGCAACTGGAGAAATAGATTTGCTATATATTCAGACGGGAAGCAGGTTTGAGGTTAGGGAAATCAAGAGTCCAATTTTGGACATGTTAAATTTAAGCTGTCTCATATACTAAGAATTTGAAGACAAAGACAAAGTAGTTAGTGGGATAAAAGTGGTTGTGATAGGCTAGGCAAAGATGAAAGGAAGCCCTCTCCTAGGGTACTGACAGCAGATTGGAGAGAAGTGAAGGGATTTAAGAGATCCTCAAAGTAGATAGTGACCTAGGTAAAGGAGAAGAAAAAAATGAGCAAGATGTTCAGTTTCTGGCATGGTCAACTGGAAGGGTGTTGCTTTCCACTTAGCGAGAGAATCCAGAGGAATGAATGACTCCCAGTAAATAGGTTCCTTTTAGGCTTTTATAGGTCTTTGTGTCTTTATGCCATGTTCTTCTTTAGAACAAACATCTCTGGTTACAAAAGAGCAGGGGTCATGAGACCTTTTCATAAAGGGTCATAAAGGGAGTAAAGTTTCTCTTCGGGCCACGCAATCTCTCTCGTAATTACTCAGCTCTACTTTTGTAGTGTAAACTCAGCTAGAGGAACTACATAAATGATTGAGTGTGGCTGTGTTCCACTAGGATTTTATTTATAAAAACAGACAGCAGGTTGGATTTGGCCCACTGGCCATTGTTTGACTACTCCTGCAACAGCGTAAAATTGAGCTGTTTCATCTCTCCTTTGGTCAAAGGATTTTTTGCATTATCAGAGGCAGAAGTAAGAAGAGAAACCATAGTACGGGGCAACAGCAAACCAAGATCCTGGCAAAATGTGGAGAGCTGTATCCACTGGCAATTGGGCCTAGTGACAGAGGCCAGTTGTTGCAAAGGAATGGAGAGCAGGTTACTATCAGAGTATGGGAAAGTCCACTTTTCCTTGAGTGCTTATGCTTAGGGTAAATGATTCACCAAAGTGGAGAGGGCATATGTGGTCCACATTTTTTTCCCTGTGCTGAATTTCTCATAATCACAGGAATAATTTTGAGGAAATGATCAGCCGAATATTGAAAACATGTCATGTGTTTTACCCCAAAGGAGGACATTTCTGTGCCTGATGAGTGTATTCTTTAACAAGTGTGTGTAAAAAAAAAATGTTCTCAACACAAACCAGAGACCCTAGACTGTGCACACATACAGAAAAAATGATCTTGTAAAGAAAATCTATCTCTGTAGCTGTTGGCTCAGTTCCACTTTTGGAAAATGGGTTTTCTTAAAGAGAGACCACCTCTGAGGTCTAATTTACTAGCACTATTATTTGGCATTTCATTTCCAAGAAGAATTGAATCCTTAGTGGTTAACATGCTGTGCAGCAGTGGGTATCTCCCCAGATGTAGATCTCACCTTGCCTATCTATCCTGCCTTGGCTTCACATTCAGGCATGGTCTCAGAAAACAGTGTCTTTCATCCTGAAATCCTTTGTATTCCTTACAGCTTTTAACTCCATTATACGCTATATAGACAGATCCTCTTTGGGCTTTGAAGTTTGTTTCATGCCCATTATGTGTGATATTTGAGGTTCTTGAAAAGTCTATTAAGATTTTGCCTCAAGAATTTTACTCTGCATGTTTGCAGTTCAAAACTACCTAACCTTCACCAGCTGTGCACCAACCACCTCCTTGCCCTCCTGTCGTTGTCTATAGGGTTTTCAAAAAACATCAAACAGAATTATTTTAGAATTACATAAAAACTCCATTATACATAATTTCCATCCTATAAGGTTTATTCCTTTTTTCTCCTACCATTTTCTATAGCCAGCACATTTTACAACACATATTATAAGCTGTCATCATCAGCATTTTGAGTCTTAAGTTTCTAGACAAAAAGCGCAACTTATAGCATGTGTTTTTTTAAAGGAAATATACTCACTTCTAAGTAAGCATGTTTAAAATTTAGTAGGAGAAATACTGGACTTGCAATAAAAATATGTGGGTTTAAATCCCAGCTTCACCACTTAATAGTTACAAAATATTACGTCTCTTAACCATGCTGAGCTCCAGCCTCTTCTGAAAAGGGGACATTATGATATTACATCACATGATAATGATAATTATGAAGATTGAATTAGCCAACATGAAAAATCTTCCAGGTGTATTGTTTGCCATATGGTAGGTGCTCAGTACATCAATGTCAAAACCAACCCACTTCCAAGGAAGACATTTCAAAGTGAGAAGCGGAAGAAAATAATTTGCAAAGGCAGAATGGAGGTTAAGATTAAGGGCATCCCTTGTAAGGTTCTAGGTCAGTGGTCCTCAAAGTGTGGTCCCAAGACCAGCATCGACATCAGCATTACCTGGGAACTTGCTAAAAATGCAAAGTTTTGGTCTTCACCCAAGATGCACTAAATTAGAAAGTGTGGGTGGGTTCAGCAGTCTGTGTTTTAACCAAGCCCTCCAGATGATCCTAGTGTTTGCTGGTGATTTTGAAGCACCACTGCTCTGATGCTTCATATTATGGAATAAGGCTATGCAAACTATCTTATTTAATCCTCCTCTTTTTTTTTTTAAAAGCTTTCTGTAAAAAAGAAAAAAGAAAAGAAAAAACGTTAACTGGGAGACCTGAGAACTTAGTACAAGAACCCAAAGTAATATAAGCCAAATCATAAGAAATATTTTCTCCCTCAGAAAGGATTTCTACTTAATTCAAAATATAGGATTTCAAATAAGTGTAACATCTAGAACACATCTAGAATATGGAAATAAATGAAGACCACACAGATGAGAACAAACAGAAGCAATTTATTTGCATGATAAAGCAAGAGGATCAGCCACCATCCTTGGAATTTAGCAAAGTCTCAAAGACAGGCAGGGGAGTAAAAAAGCTTTATAAGCAGGGAAAAGAAGGTTTCTGCTATCTTCTGACTGGAGGTTGTTGGCACAATGAAGCAGGAAGTGCACTAACAAGCAGTGAGGCATCTTACGTAATTGCTTTGGGGAGCAGCGTCTTTGGGGTTCTGTTGTTAGTCTTGAGTTGGAAGCAGGTAAGAGGGTTAAAAAAGGGGGAAGCTAGCTCGCAGTCATTGAACAAGTCCTGATCGTTCTGGGCTGGCTGCCAGAGATTGTCCATCAGAGTTTTATTGTTACACATGGTCTGGCCATTGTCCATGTGTATGTTTAGTCTCTCAAGAAACCTAGGGGGAAAGAGTGCATGTATTTAAAGGAAATGATATATACTTTAAAACAATTACATAGTATTGCTCAGGTTATTTGTTATAAGGAAAAACAACATATTCATGGATTCTGTTATTTCTATTTTAAATAAAGAAATATTTGAAAAATTAACTTACATAAGTCATATTAGCAATGCGATTATTATCTGAGTTTGTCTCTCCTATATGTTAAACTCAGATTTTGTTCATGGCCAGTAATAAAGGTAATGAAGAAGCCACACACATATAATTACAGATGGTCCCCGACATGACGGTTTGACTTAAGAATTTTTTACTTTACCATCATGTAAAAGCAATATAAAACCAAACACCACATGTTCTCACTCATAGGTGGGAATTGAACAATGAGAACTCATGGACACGGGAAGGGGAACATCACACTCCAGGGACTGTTGTGGGGTGGGGGGAGGGGGGAGGGACAGCATTAGGAGATATACCTAATGCTAAATGACGAGTTAATGGGTGCAGCAAAACAACATGGCACATGGATACATATGTAACAAACCTGCACATTGTGCACATGTACCCTAAAACCTAAAGTATAATAATAAAAAAAAGCAATATGCATTCAGTGGAAACTGTATTACAAATATTGAATTTTGATCTTTTCCCAGGATAGCAATATGCTGTATGATATACCATCTTACCTTGCCTGGCAGCAGCAGTGAGCTACAACTCTCAATCAGTCAGGTGATCATGAAGGTAAACAACCTATACTCTACAGAGTAGTCTGCTGCCAGATGACTTTGCCCAACTCTAGGCCCATGTAAGCTTTCTGAGCACATTTAAGATAGGCTAGGCTGTTACAATGTTCTATAGGTTAGGTGCATTAAATGCATTTTCCATTTACAATGTGTTCAACTTAAATGGGTTTACTGGGAGGTAACCCCATCATAAGTCTAGGAACATCTGTACTTGTAATAAATGATGTATACTGTCAAAACAAAAATTGCACCGGATGAAGTTAAACAGGTAAAGATGACTTTTTTCTTTTCCAAGGCTATGGCAATAGGGAGAGAGACCAGAATGCAATCTGACTTCAACTTCACTGCAACAAAGGACAGGAGAGTTTTTAAGAAATAGAGTGGGGGGAAGGGATTACCTAATGTGCTACCTAATTAGCCTTACCCAAAGGATAAGTAAACTTTCTCATATCTTCATGACAAGAGATGGTTTTACAACTTGGAACAAGGTGTCCACCTAAGTTAGGCTGTTCGCTCCCACACAGACTGAGAGATAGGAGCACTATATTTCTTGATGATTTCCTTTCAAAGGGAAAGGAAAAGTTCTTGAGAATGACAGTCCCAGCTTGTAAAACTGGTGAGTATCTTTCATTTACATCTCAAAGTGTTAGAGAAAGAATTTGCAGTTACAAATTTTCTAAAGTAAATGCTCTAAGAAAAGGGAGTCCAGAGCCTGGAGTCAGGAAGAAGGCTGCCTAAAGTTTAGTCAAGCTAAGTGGAACGTTAAGGCCCTCTTGGTTAATATTCAATCTTTTATCAGTATAGAAACCAACAGGGACCTTACATTTAAGGTTAATAAAATTCTCACTAGAAAAAAATTATTCAATTTTAGACAGGCTCTCTTGTAAGTCAGAATGCCCTTGTACTCTTCTCCTAACTGTTGATTGGTAAGAAAATGAAACATTATTTTCTTTAATTTAAATGTAATTCCTTTGCAAAAGACTGTGCAGGGCTGGGCAGGAAGGGTGAAAGAAATACTTGGATAGGGAGTAATGGGGGCTTTTGTGGATGTGCTGTGTATATTTTCAAGAATGTTTCTTGTGTACATGACACTCCTAACAGGTGGGAGAGGAGGCACTTACTGCGGAGATCATTGGTGCAATGGTGGAGCCCTCTGGTCTAACATAATTTTATTGCAAAGTTCGATACATAAAAAGATAAAGAGAAAAAGTACTCTAGTTTCCCTGCCTCCTTGCTTCCTGTCATTCTTAGGAGTGATCTTGAAGTAGTTCCAGGGAAGTATCAAGAATATATATATTTATATATTCCTAATATATATATTATACATACATATATTCACTTGAAATGTTCCTCTTGGCTTCCAAAATACCACTCTCATCTGATGTCCTCAGAACATCCTGGATAGTCTTTCGCAGTCTCCTCTTCTGGTTCTACCTTCTCTACTGCACATCTCAGTACTGCCGTTCATCGAGACCCTGACCCTCTTCTTGGGTGATCACATCCTTCCTCAGTTCTCTAAATCCCATAGAAGTGCTGGCAATTCCAAGTGTGTATCTCCTGCCCAGTCATCCCTCTGAGCTCCAGACACACACACATCCAATTGCCTACTTGACGTCTTCACTTGAATGTCTTATAGGTATCTCACACTTCATGTGTTTCACCCATCTCATTAAATTGTACCAACATTTATTCATATATGCAATTCTAAAGTACGGCGTTTGTTTGTGCTTCTTCCCACTCACTCATGGAATCTATTTTTCTTATCTATCTCTTTACTCCCCAAATAAACCTTTATTCCACCCACTTCTCTCCATCTCCCCAGCCACCATGCTACTTTTAACTACCATCTTCTTTTACCTGGACTCCTGCAGAAACCCCTGGCCTGTTATCACCCCCGCCCCCATGTCATTACTCTGCATACATCACTTCTGTGTCTTCTCATTGATCTTCCAACAGAACATAAATTTCCCCCTAGAGCACAAAAAAGTCCTCAGGGTCTGGCTTCGGACTACTTTTCTGAGCTCATCTCGGATGCTTAGAACCTTGCTCATTTCCCCTGTGATAGTGAACATGAAAAATCTTTTCTGTCTCAGGGCTTTTGCAGTTGCTCTTCCCTTTGAATGCAATGTGCTTATCCTGGTTCCTCTGACTTCCAAATTCTCTGCATTCATCAGAACTCAGTTGAATGTCACCTCCAGTGTTTCCCAACCACCTAACATTTCTCTCTAAGCCAGCGTGTTTTCTATCATAATGTCATGTTTACGCCTTTTATACTTTGCTACTCCACCTGTGACTCAGGAACCAGCAGCATCAGCAATTCCTACGGGTCTGTGAGAATTGCAGAATCCCAGACCCTGCCTCAGCCTAAAAAAAAATCAGAATCTGCATTTTATCAAGATCCTCAGTGGATTAATATAAACATTAATATTTGGGAAATGGAACTCAGAAGAACTGATCACAAACTGTATTTATTTCTTTAATTGTGCATTTGCTTATGTCTGTTTCCATCCATACTGTGAACCCCATGAGGTCAGGAAATTTGTCCATTTTCTTTACTATTGAATCTAGTACTCAGCACAGTGCTTGGTATATAGTTGGCACTCAATATATATTTGATGAATGAGAAATTTAGTCTAACTTTCTCAATTGATCCATGAAGAAACTGAGGCTCAGAAAAATCAAGTGAATTTTTTGAAGTCCTACAGCTGTTTATGAACAAAACCAGTGCAAAAAGCCCACAAAAAATAACAACAAAGGCTGGGCGCGGTGGCTCATGCCTGTAATCCCAGCTCTTTGGGAGGCCAAGGCAGGCGGATCACCTGAGGTCAGGAGTTCAAGACCAGCCTGACCCACATGGCGAAACCCTGTCTCTACTAAAAATACAAAAATTAGCTGGGTGGGGTGGCAGGTGCCTGTAATCCCAGCTACTCGGGAAGCTGAGGCAGGAGAATCACTTGAACCCAGGAGGCAGAGGTTGCAGTGAACTGAGATTGTGCCACTGCACTCCAGCTTGGGGGACAGGGCAAGACTCTGTCTCAAAAATAAATAAATAAATAACAACAAAAAATGTTCTTGACTCTCCAGAAAGTATGAGAGAGAGAGAGTGCGTGTGTGTGTGTGTGTGTGTGTGACAAAGTATAACCTAAGATTTCCTTTGCTATTGTCTCTATCATTATTAATAACAATAATCACTTATTTATCATACTTTATCATTCACGGTCCATTTTCACGTATACTAACCTATGTGGAAATTTACCCAGAATTTGTGTCTTTATATTTTCTTTCATGAAGAGCAGAGAAAATGGCAAACCCAGCCCACAAGTTTGTGGAGTTTATTAATGGATCAAAAGATCACAGAGAAAGCAAAAAAGAAGAGAAAGTAAAATTTCTCATAAGAATAGCTGTCAACGAACCAATTTAGTGGAGTGGACAGCTCTTCAGCCAGATGAAAGCTATCCAGTTGTGGTTGACAGGATTGCTTGAGGGTGTCAGAGGCAACCCAAGGACCTAACACGAATTTTGCAGAAGTGGTTTGGAATTTATTTTAATTGTCGTTACTGGACTTACTTTTAGTTCAATGGACAGTTCTGCCTAATTAAAAAAGCTTCTTCTATGCTTAAATTTTGCTCGTCACTCCTAGTTTAAAGTTAAGCTATTTCTAACTCCTAATTGGCATGCCACAAATGAACCATTACCTTGAACTTGGTGCTCTCTAACCCTGACATTCCCGCTTGGTTCAAAATGTACCTTCTCTGGAGCCAGAGATGTTCATCACAGACGCTCTGAATCTGTTTTCTTCTTTTACAAGAGGAAAGACAGTACAAGAGAGATTATTCTAATGGTGGTGGTTTTGTTGATGGAGAATTCATGTTATAAGGATATGTTTAAATCATAGTCCATAGACAAAAAAGCGACCTAAAAGAGCCAGGCCAGCCTGCCCCCAATACAGGAGCCCTCTACAGTATCTTGATATGTGGTCACCCAGGAATTCTTTTTTTATATAATGCTAAAATATAAATAATAAAATTTATCATTAATAGATAAAATAAGCATTTTAAGCATACAATTTAGTGATATTAAGCCCCAAAAGAGAATGAGATCATGTCCTTTGCAGCAACATCGATGGAGCTGGAGGCCATTATCCTAAGAAAACTAACAGAGGAACAGAAAATCAAATTCAGCATGTTCTTACTTACAAGTGGGAGCTGAACACTGAGTACATTACAGACACAAAGAAGGAACAACAGACCCTGGGACCTACGTGAGGGTGGAAGGTGGGAGGAGGGTGGGGATCAAGAAACTACCTATCAAACAATGCTTATTACATGGGTGATGAAATAATCTGTACAGCAAACCGCCTGTATAACAAACCTGCACATGTACCTCTGGACCTAAAATAAAAAGCTAAAAAAAGAACATTCACAATGGTGTGCAACCACTACAACTATCCACTTCCGGAATTTTTTCATCATTCCAAACACTCTATACTTCTTAAATGATAACTTCGCATTCACCTGTGCTCCCAGTCCCTGATAACTACTTTTCTATTTTATTTCCTTATGAATTTGCTGAGTCTAGAATCCTCATGTAAGTGGAATCACAATATTTCTCCTTTTGTGTGTGGTTTATTTATTTCACTTATTTATTTGTTTCATCTATTTTTAAGGTTCATCCATGTGGTAGCATGTATCAAAACTTCATTCCTGGCCGGGCGCAGTGGCTCATGCCTGTAATCCCAGCACTTTGGGAGGCCGAGGCGGGCGGATCACCTGAGGTCAGAAGTTTAAGACCAGCCTGACCAACATGGAGAAACCCCGTCTCTACTAAAAATACAAAATTAGCCAGGCATGGTGGCATATTCCTGTAATCCCAGATACTTGGAAGCCCGAGGCAGAAGAATCACTTGAACCCAGGAGGCAGAGGTTGCGGTGAGCCAAGATCACGCCATTGCACTTCAGCCTGGGCAACAAGAGCGAAACTCTGTCTCA
The DNA here is from genome assembly GCF_009828535.3 of Hylobates moloch. NCBI lineage: Eukaryota > Metazoa > Chordata > Mammalia > Primates > Hylobatidae > Hylobates > Hylobates moloch. The sequence continues at coordinate 125,666,569 of NW_026652281.1, read as the reverse complement.
AAAACAACAACAACAACAAACTTTATTCCTTTTTATAGAGAAATAAAATTAAGTAGTATGTATATACCACATTCTATTTATTCACTTATCTATTAATGGAAACTTGGGCTGTGTTCACCTTTGGGCTCTTGTGAATAATGCTGCTATAGACTGTTGGTATACAAGTGTCTGTTTATATCCCTGCTTTCAATTCTTTTGGGTGTACCCCTGGGATTGAATTGAGGGATCACATAGGCATTCTACATTTAACCTTTAGAGAAACCATCAAACTTGTTTTTCACAGTGGCTGTAGCATTTTACATGCCTGCCAGCAATGCACAGGTGTTTCAATTTCCCCACATTCACGCTAACACTTGTTGTTTTTTATTCGTTGTTTTATTTTTTATAATTGCCATCCTAATGAGTGCAAATTAGTATCTCATTGCCATTCAGGTATTCTTAAACACTTTCTGTGCCAGGGAGCACAAAACAACACCAGGAAGCTATTGCAGATCATCTTTAATTGTTAGAAGGCTCTTATTATCTAGTACTAAATCTTGCCTCCCTGTCAGTGACTCTAATTCATTACACATCAGAGTCACTTGGGAGCTTTTAAAAATTTCTCTATCCAGGCTGTAACTCAGACCAATTAAATCAGCACCTCTGAGGGTGGATTCCCAGAATCAGCATTTTTTAAAGCTCCTCCGGTAACTTAAATATGCAGGTAAGGCTGGGAACCACTGCTTAAAGTTCACCCACTGGTCTTAGTTAGCCTCACAACCTGTGATAACCTTATCATTAAACCTTCTCTGACATCCTTTATTAAATAGCCAGTCTGCAATCCCCCACGGGCCATCCAGTCCTCCTTACCCTCCTAGATATTTTTTTTGCCATGGACTGTACTATTAGCTGACACCTTACATACTGTCTCATGCATCTGTTTATTGTCTGTTTTGCTCTCTGTTTTGCTTATTGCTGTTTCCCTAGGACATACAACAATGCCTAACACAGAGTAGGTGCTCAGAAATTGTTAAATGAATGAATATGTAAATCTACTCTTATTTCAAATGACAGCGCTCAGATAGCTGAAAGTAGCTTTTGCATTTCATCTCTTGGCCTTCTTATCTCTAGGTGAAATCTCTATACTTTCAACCAGGCTTCAAAGACATTGGATAATAAATATAACCATTATGAGCACAATATATCTCTCTTTCACTGAATCAGCAAGTAATTGAGCACTTACTATGTAATGCATCATCTACATATGTAATATTAATACATAGTATTACATGTACATTAATACATACTGTAGACTAGACATTGTGCCAGACACTGGAGATTGTAGTGAAAAAGATAACCAAAGTCAATCTGTGGAATTGGGGCACAGACAATCAATAACAGAAGTCATTTCAGATAACAGTAAATGCTGTAAAGAAAATGAAAAATGTTTGTTGGCTGTGGTACATTAAGTGGGGGTTAAATTTAATCTGAGGCCTGAATGACAAGAAGTCTGTCACTGAAGAATCATTCCAAGAAGAAGGCACCTCAAATACAGAGGCCCTGGGGGTGGAAGAGATGAGTTTCAGAGGGGCCGTTAGTCTCTAAGAAGGACAGGGAAAAGAACCACCATCACCTCCTTTGTTAGTGCTTTAACTCAACTAACATGACCTAAGATCAAATGAGTTTTTGGTGGCCACATCAGCCTATTAAGGTCTTTTTCCTAAGTGTACAGTTTTCCTCATTGAATTAAATCTTCCCTGTCTGATATTTGTACTGTTGATAGTTAGAACTTAAGTGTAGAAGGGTGATTTAGATAAGCATATCTGGAATTTCTTTTCATCTGAACCTCAGTCACAAACAATCTATCAATCTGCCTGTAAAAACACTTCTCAGCTGAATGGAGGGACTTTCTCATTCTCCAACCACTGCCAGACTGGTTGCTCATTCCCTTTGGCACCTTGTCTTCTGTGCCAGCTTAACAGAAGTTCTGGACAAGGCCAAAGCCAGGACTTTGCAGGCCGCTTTCATTTGGAGAGGGCATGCATCTTAATTTTCAGTCAAAAGAGCTCAGGAAAGACAGAGAATTCTTGATTTTTGGAACTGTGTGTTCTCAGTGATGGGCTCACAGGACAAGCAGCCCCTCCCAGACCAGCCGCTAACATGCTCTGACAAGTCAGCTCTTCTTTCTGGGCCCTGGTTTACCCATATTCAAATGTGGGGTTTGGGTCTCGGACAAACTTGTCCAACCCACGGCCTGTCAGGGAACAGGCAGCCCAGGACAGCTTTTAATGCAGCCCAACCCAATTTATAAACTTTCTTAACACATTATGAGATTTTTTTGCAATTTTTTTTTTTAGCTCATCAGCCATTGTTAGTGTTAGTGTATGATATGTGTGGCCCAAGACAATTCTTCTTCTTCCAATGTGGACCAGGGAAGCCAAAAGATTGGACACCGCTGGTCTAAGAGTTTTAAGATTCTTCGAAACTTCATTAAAAAGAACATTTTATTATACTATAAAAGTTTTTAAAATCCTTATAGCTTCCGAATATTAATCTGCAGATATCGTGCTTTCATTGAAAAACGTTCTTCATTTTCAAGTTAATAAAACAAAATGCCGAGTTTACATGGGGAAGGCAACATTTGTAGACTAAATCAGATGCTGAAATCACAAATTTGAACTGGGAAAACAATGACATATTGTGGGCACTAAAAGAAATGATCAGGGTGGTGAAAGGAGCCACTGAGCTTATTTATTGGCTACTATCTTTCCAACGGACTTCACAGAATCCGAATTCAATTTGTCCAGGTGAACTGATGTAAGAACAACCATTAAACCACAGTCTTTTTTCTCTGGGAGAACCTACCTGTAAGCAGAAGCTTCTGCATGGGCTGGAATGGGACACTGTAACAAGATGGCTTTGCATTCAAGCCAAGCAACTGTATGAATGCAAAGTAACTTGCTCAGTAACAACTGGTTCAAGTTGCTACTGAGCAAGCAGTGGGCTCCTTGCTGATGTTCATAGAAGCCAATACTATGGCCATGGCTTTTGAGGAAAAAAAAAAGGCTTCATTGTAAGTTGATCAGCAAGGAAGCAGGAGGCAAAGCTCAAATCTGTCTCCCTGAGCTGGGGGCTGTGGCAGGTTTTATAGGCAGAGGGTAATAAGGTATGATCTGATTGGATCTTGTGATAAGTTAATGCCAGGAGGATGATCTGACTGGATTATTCCACAAGGTGATGCTAGGGCTCTATATGATTGGATCATGGATCATGCCATGAGATGTCCACTTCTTTATTTGGTCCCCATGCCTTGGTCCAAGCACTTAGGTTTCACCCTGTGGTTGCATGCTTGGTTCATCTGGGCCTGGTCAGTTTAACTTGCAACCTGGGGGTCCATGGCAACTAAAACACAACTCACCATTTTATACACAAAGTTGGACCAGATTGGGCTGCTCCTGCAGTTACAAAGTTACTATCATTCGTTCACTCAGCTTTTGCAATCTAGTTGAGTAGGTGCACAAAATAGGAATCAACCACATATGTCTGAATGCTAGTTGAACTAAATGCCCTGAAGGAAAGCCACAAGTGCTTGGATGGAAAATAACGTTAATTCAACTCTCTAAGCCTCATACTCCTCTTATATAGGAGCTAACCAGGATAAAATGTCAAGCGACAGGTTCAGATTTTGGTGTACATTAAATGCATGATTAATATATGTGTCATCAGCTGATGGTGAAGTTACCTTTCTGAAGGTCAATGATGAAAAGATGAATTTTCTTTCTTGTGTCCCAGAGTTTCATTCAATTCTTTGTGCTGGTGTGTGTCTTTCAGTTCCGAGGAGGGTTTTGGGTCAGTGGAGAAGGTCGTGCTGCTCATGTTTCTCTCGACGGTTATCCTGATGGCCATCTTGGGGAACCTGCTGGTGATGGTGGCTGTGTGCTGGGACAGGCAGCTCAGGTGAGCAGCAGGAGGGAACCTTTTGAGGAAACATAGGAGTTCTGAGCTGTCCCTAGAGAGTTGGGTGTGAATATTTCCATTATAATTTGTAATTAAGAAAGAAAACATTCGGCCAGGCGCGGTGGCTCACGCCTGTAATCCCAGCACTTTGGGAGGCCGAGACGGGCGGATCACGAGGTCAGGAGATCGAGACCATCTTGGCTAACACGGTGAAACCCTGTTTCTACTAAAAATACAAAAAATTAGCCGGGTGTGTTGGCGGGCGCCTGTAGTCCCAGCTACTCAGGAGGCTGAGGCAGGAGAATGGCGAGAACCTGGGAGGCGGAGCTTGCAGTGAGCTGAGATCGCGCCACTGCACTCCAACCTGGGGGACACAGTGAGACTCCATCTCAAAAAAAAAAAAAAAAAAAAGAAAACATTCATGGGAACAACATTTTAAAAATAAAAGGGGAGAAAAAGGGATTGCAATTAATCCTACAACTCTAATATAACCAGTGTAAACACTTCAGTGTATTTCCATCCTGTCATTTTTTTCTTTGTCAAATGTGTTTATAGTTGTGATCACTATATATACAATTGTTGAGAGCACATATAATCTAACCTCCCTATTTTATTAATGGTTTAGGAAAGATGTGGCTCACAAGGGACAGATTTAGAAATTAAACCTGTGTTTTTTGCACTTCCGCTTCATCAGTCTCAACCCTGGCTGTAATTAGAACCACGTGAAGCACTTTTAAAAACTATCATCGTGTGGTATTAATATGTCTCATGTAGTATTTTGGACATAGTTATATTTAAGAAGTTATTTATTACTAAAGTTCAAATCTAATTAGGCATCCTGTATTTTATCTGGTAACCTTTGAGGGGAGAGGTGTTAACTCCCAAGGGTGCCTGAACTAACTGATCTGGGGTGAGACCTCAGCATCAATACTTATTAAAATGCATCAGGTGATTCTAGTGTACAGCCTGGGATGAGAGCCTCTGGGCCATGAGAGTGTATAACGAAGCAGTTCCTCTCTAAGTAAGACATGCACACATCTAATGATGATGCAAATAAAGTGTAAAAGCACAATTCTGACCAGCGTTATAAATGGGAGTACACAGTAGCCAGTCTACTAGTGTAAAATGGTGAACTGTGACTACAGTCACAGGACATACCTTGGGAGAGTTTCCTGAGAATGCCCGACCAAGGACTGATGGGTGGGTGGGATTAACCAGGCAACTTTGGAAGAAAGAACATCTGCAATGGCCCTCAAAAGGGACCTGTATGTGCAGGGGAACTCAGATTAGGGCAGGATGGCCAGAAGGGGGTGGAAAAAAAAGGTTTTGGTATAAGGTAGGTCTGGAGAAGTCAGGAGAGGCTGGACCACGCTGGGTCTTCTCAGCTGTGTTACAAAAGGGGAAATTGAATCTCACGGATACACTAAGCATGTGACTTTTTCTTTCCTCTTTCCCCCTCCCTTCTTTTCTTCTTTCTTTGTTTCCCTTTTCCCTGTTTTTTCTCTTGATCTCTTCTCCCTCCCCTTTTTCCCTTCATCCCTCCCCCTGCCTCCTCTGTTACACTTTTTCACTCACAGGAAAATAAAAACAAATTATTTCATTGTATCTCTTGCTTTTGCGGATCTGCTGGTTTCGGTGCTGGTGATGCCCTTTGGTGCCATTGAGCTGGTTCAAGACATCTGGATTTACGGGGAGATGTTTTGTCTTGTTCGGACATCTCTGGACGTCCTGCTCACAACAGCATCGATTTTTCACCTGTGCTGCATTTCCCTGGATAGGTAAGGACAGAACAATGTGCATAGCAGAGCTCTGTGCTGGAGACAATGACTTGAAGGATATTGGGCAGTGTCTGCCTTTTCTTATTCATTAGAAGAAATGAATCTCAGAGACGTAAATTTGATAATTCAGTTATAGAGTCACTCTCCAGCCTTTGCAGAGGCCCCCTTTTTAGTCAGGCTCTCTCTGAGGCACTGTAGATGCACAGATTAGTAAGACCTAGAACCTGTCTGCAAAGAGTTTGCAATCTAAATAGCAACAGATGTCAGCAATCAAGTTTACTGTAGAGCTCTAAATTTTATACTGATGGCATGAACAAAATTCTGAAGAAGCTGAGCATCAAGAATGAGTACATCTTCCCAGAGGGCAGCAGGGGGGGTTCAGAATGAAAATGCCCTATGTTTGAACATAACCTTTTCTTGAAAATATGTTTCTGTAATAATTTGATATACATATTTATGTGTGTGCATGTAATTGTGGAGACTCTTTTCCAGAAAGTTACAGTAAGCTTTCCAATAATTTTATGTTTTTTTGGACCCAGGTCTAGCATTTCATTCTTGTTGCATAATTTTATTTTCTTTCTTCATATTTGACTTCAAGAGACCTAATGATTTTCATCTTTGCCTCATTTGTTGCAGATTTATGTATTTATCACTTGTATCATCACTATTCATTTTCCAATTCCTGCTAATTTACATTTCATCATGAAGGTAAAATGCAATCTAAAGTCAGATGATTACACAAACATATGCTGTTATCAATGTAGTAGTATCTTAGGGGTTAGCTCTCAGAAAAATATGGGGTACAAATCACATATAATCAGAATTACCAGGGACAGTGATTTCTTACTGTCTCTTGAGTAGCCCAGCAAACCCAAGTTTTCCTCCAGTTTTGGGATAGATCACTTTTTTAAAATTTAGTTTTATTTATTCTTATTTATTTTTTATAGGGACAAGTCTCACTGTGTTACCCAGGCTGGTCTCGAACTACTGTGCTCAAGTTATCCTCAGCCTTTAGCCTCCCAAAGTGCTGGGACTACAGATGTGAGCTATTGTGCTCAGACAATCACTGTTTTTTATTTTTATTTTCATTTATTTTTATTTTTATTTTATTTTATTTTATTTTTATTTTTTGAGACTGAGTCTCGCTCTGTCGCCCAGGCTGGAGTGCAGTGGCGCGATCTTGGCTCACTGCAAGCTCCACCTCCCGGGTTCTTGCCATTCTCCTGCCTCAGCCTCCTGAGTAGCTGGGACTACAGGTGCCCGCCACCAGGCCCAGCTAATTTTTTGTAGAGACAGGTTTTCACCAACAATCACTGTTTTTTTTTTAATTGAAGACTAGGAAAAGTAGTCGACTAAAACTAGAGATTGTGGTATATCTAACATACACACTTTTAAACACTAACATCATAGTCTTCCCAGAGAATTAATCACACTGGGGGAGGTACTTAGAGACTGAAACCAGCTGAGGGGACAGCAGGTTCATCTCCTATTTCATGGGACTTATGTGCATTGATTGGAATGGTAGTCATAATGGCCTGCTGTATTTAAATTGCTTTCTCTTTTGCTCTGCCAAGAACATATAGTTGAATATGCTTAAGTTAAATGCATGTATAATGAGACTCCACTCTATAGCTAGAGATAATGACTCTGGTAAAATTGAACTCATGGCAAGCAAACAGACCCATGGCATGGCGTAGTTGGAAATTTGTGTTTATTAGCTTGTTTACAACAATCTGACTTCAGTACATGAAAGACTTTTAAAGACAGTCAGGATACACGGTATGAAAGTTCATATTATAGGAAATACAATGTAAGGAAGTAGGAAATCTATGGAAATCCTGCTGGGTAACCTGCATATGATCATTGTTAAAATGAGTAGTGAGACTGAAAGTACTACAGGAATTTGGAGAAAGCCAGGCAGGGGAGATGGAGGCAGCTGAGGTAACCTCAAGGCCTGGGTAAAAGCAAGAGTAAGAAAAAGAGCCAGTCAGCCAGGAAAAAAGTGGGAGAAAGTGTAGAATCAACTGTCTGTTGTGGAGAGTTTGCTATGGGCAGCCCTGAGAGAAGGTCTAGAGGTTTCCTTGAAAGGTTTGGCTTCAGATTTATGCCTATGTACTTTTCAAATCAGGAAACTTTTCCTGAGTAGGTATGAGTTGTCACGAAACAGCATGAATTGGTCATTAAGAACCATCTGCTTTAGAATTGAAGAGATTTGGGTTCAAATCCCAGCTTTTAAAATGTTTAGTTCTGGGAATGGCAATAAGTGATTAAGCCTTTCTGAGTCTAAGCCTTTCTTGTCTCTAAAACTTGGGGAGATAGCACCTATTTTATATGACTACAGTTAGGTATAAATTGAATAATCCATTTAAGGCATCACTTTGGCCCAGCTTGTCACAGTACTCCATGTTAGTGGATGTTGTTGTTCATGTCAGTTTCTTGTAACTAGCCATACAACTCATGATCTTTCTCATCAAACTTGCACCTCCTCAGTGAATAGCTGCTCCAACAGCTGCATCATCGAGAAACCAGGTAGTTATTCTAATAGCAGTCTTTCCTCATCTCCTACATTTAAATAATGACAAGTCCTGCTCATTTTCTTTCCTAAAGAGATCCTAGTCTATTTCTCTCTATCATTCATCCAAAGTAATATCATTTCTTGGAGAAATCACTCAACACTTTCCTAATTATTCCCTCCAAATATGTTTTATCCCCTCCCCATCCATTTGTCACTCACAAGATCAAATAGCCATCTTTTTAAAATGCTGCTCTGATACTGTTGCTCCTTTGCTTAAAACCCTTCAGTGGCTATTCATTGTACTGAAGATCAAAACCAGACTCGTACAGGGTTTTTCACCCTCTGTTTCCTGTCCATGTCCCCAGCTTCCCTTCACCCCCTTCCTAACCTCACCTCCAGGCCCGAGTCGCTTTGGCCTTCTTTCTAGTTCTCTAGGGCTCTCTGCTCAGCCACCTGAGGCCTTGGCTTTTCCCTCTGCCTGAAAACCTCCTCTGCCCCTCCTCTCCTGCATGTCTTTCAGATTTTAGCTAAATCTTCTCTTCTTTGCAGAAGTCTTCGCTGACTCCATCAAAACCATTTTTCTCCTTTGTAGAACTCAGTGTAATTATAGTTAAAATCAAGTCTATACTTTCTTTTTAAATGTCTTTCTATTCCAATGGGAGGAAGCTCAAGGCTACGAACAAGGGCAAGGTCCCTGCCCTCAAAGAACTTGCATTGTTATGGGGAGGTTGACAATTAAACAGTAATTGCATAAATACTTATTTAGGTATTTGGCAAACACGATTGAACAAATGGAGTTGTCAGCACGTTCTCTTTGTACAGTCATGCCAATAATTCCATTTCATTCTCTGACAGTGTATGTCAAAAACTCTAATACCATAAGTAAGATATCAGATGCGGTTTCTTTTGTTTTATTTTCCTTGGGGAGCTTGGGGATCTTGCCTCCATCTTGTCTCCAGCTTTCCCTGTCCCAAGAGAATTCTCTCATAGTGCTGGAGGGTCCATCCTGAACATTACAGGGCAATGTTTAGCCTGGAAGAGTATGGTTTTATTTATCATCTAGCTCTGTTTTTGCTGTGTCCTTCCCATCCTAACAGTTTGGTTCACCTGGGCTGGGCCAAAGCACAGAGTGAATGTCTCAATGAGGTGTGATGTCCTTGTTAGCCCTGTTATTCCTGGCAGTATGCCATGTCCTTCTCTCTAGAGCTGCTACAAGTCTTCTGGGATCAATCATAAGGGGTAGTTCCTTTGAGCAAGAGGGCTCACTTTGATTTGTAACTCCTCTCAGATGGCAGACTCCTGGATCAAAGCAAAATGTAGGACTCCTTTAGTACTACAAAATGCATTTTCCCAACTCCCATTCTCAGCTCACTGTGCTTCCTGATGCTTTCAGAATTGAATTCTGTTAATAAGAATTTATTGCCTCCTTAAAAATAATTTCCAAAACGTAATTAAAATAAATGCACCATATAGTATGGGTCATAGGAGATCAAAAACTGCTTTAAAAGCTTTAGAGTACAGTTGATTTTTTTTAAGATCTAAAGTTCTGTGGTGAATAAAAACTAACCAAGTAGTCATGATGGAGTATTAGTTTTAAAAGTGAAATATAAGACAGCCATTGAAAACCATGAGAAATAATGACGTGTGTTGTCCTAGAAAGATATCACTGGTGTATTATGTTGGGGGAAAAAAAAGCAAGTGGCAGACTCTAATGCTTAGCATAATTCCACTTTTGTAAAATAAATATAGAGATGCGTGTATCTGGGTGTACATGAGTGTGTGTGGAGAGAGAGAGAAAGAGAGAGGGAGAGAGAGAAAGAAAGAGGGAGAGATTGAGAATGAAAAAGAAAGAACATGAATGAATTTTCACCAAACCATTAACAGGTGGTTATTTGAGGGGTAGGGCATACGGTGTAGTGCTGGCCAGAATGGATGGTCAGTTGAACTGGGGTTGGGGGCCTTCACTTTTACTAATTTCTGTCATACACATTTTAAACTTCAATTTTCCCTTTGCTAGAAAGGTAACCTTCTCAAATGCAAGTCCATCCACAATAGCCTTTTAGCTGAAAATGTTGCTAGAATGGCACATTCCTCAGTTCTCTGAGAACATTCTGCTTCAGTTCTGGGAGTTCCCTCTGAGGTCAGAACAAGCCAGGGAGCATGGAAATCTTCCTGACCAGTGTGTTCTCTCTGCTTTCTCATCAAACACCCTCGCTTCTCCCTCTAAGGGAGCCCTCACCATCTCTTACGGGGTGCATCACTCTCACATTGGTCTTGGTTAACCTCCTCCTTGTTCACAAGCTTGCATTTGATTTTTTTCTAACAGTCCCTTTTCTAATCCTCACAGACTTTTTAAGTCACAATATTAATAATACCTGAGCATTGTCAAAAATGCCATCAGTTCACAAGTAGAACATAATGTCCCCAATTCTTTCAATATCCACTTCCACCGCTGCATAACCTGAGGTAACCACTGTAAATAGCAACTGCCTATAAATGCCAGTGATTTCATGTGTAATAAGCAGACCTATTTGAATGTATTTTGAGTTTATGATATATGCCAGTGAGTTGCCTGAATGTAATGTTTTTACCAACTTGCTTATTGGATGATCTGTTAGCAAGGTTTCTTTCAGCAGCGTGCGGCAGATAATAAATTGATCGTTCAAATAACCGAAAAGTCTGGCTTCAGACATGGCTGTCTACAAGGATTTGAACAATGTCATTTAGTCTAACTTTGCCCCTCTCTAACTCTGTTTCCCTCTCCTTTTTGTCTCCATCTTGCCTTCTTGTTCTCCCTGTTTACTTCCCTCTCTGTTTCCCTATGTCTATTCCTCTCTTTCTATCTGTCCCTCTTTGTCCCTGTGCTGTCCATCAGCTCTGGTTTCTTGTTAGATTTTTTTCTTAGGCTGGGTTCTTCCACCAAGAAAGAAAAATAGACACAGGCAACAAATCTTAAACCATCCTTAACACGTGAGTCCATAAGACGAGAAACCTAAGTGCTGTTTTTCATGGAAGAACTTTTGTTGGCTTTGCTTGAGTCAAACACTCTTCACTTAACCAGTCACTGTGGTGTGGAGATGACACATCCTGGTTACTGGGCAGAGGTCAGGCACCATGACTCCCAGCTTTACCAAAAACATATAGTGTGAAGAAATGGCAGTTCTCACTGGAAAGATGGGTGTTAGGCAGACAAGAAGAGGAGATACCAATTCCCCTTAGGCTGGCCAGATCCTACAGGTATCTTTAGGGAGCCTCCACAACAAAACAGAGGTATATCATCCCCAATTCCTCCCTATATTAGGCCAAATATTTCTAGATCCTTCTGCTGGCCTCATAAGCCATACTTTTCAGACTTTTAACCATTTTTATCCCCTTTCTCTGAACATGCTGTACTTTGTCCTTTACTTAGCATCAAATGTAATTCCCTTTTTTAAAAAAAGTCAATTTCACTTCATTGACGATAGCATTCTCTATAGTACTGCAAGATTCTTTTTTGGATACATCCAGCTGAATTGTCACCCTTCCTCTGCACAGCTCGAAAATCTGATGTGTTTTATTGGCAAAATTCTCCAACAGTTTCTTGGTCTCCGATCCTCTTTTAAACAGGTTTACTTGTAAAACATACAATTCTTACTTCAAGGTTGCATGTTTAATCTTGTGCTGGAGATAAATGTATCTGCATTTCTTAATGATCTCCCTGGAGTATAATTCAATTTTGTAATGTATAAATGAAAAGTGTCTGTCATCGTGAACTGTGTCACACAATTACATTTGTTTTCCCAATAGGATTGAAATGCATTTCATAAGGAAAATATATTAAAAGTTTATCCTTCTCACATACTCTTTTAGGGCAGGTTCAGGCTTTGTACATAATATTTGTTGAGTCGAATTTCATGCCAGAGGGTTTGAACTGTTATTTTTATATTCATTTCATCAAACATCTATGGAGTGCTTACTAATTACTATGAGTTGTTCTGGGCATTGTAAATACAGTGGTGAATGATCAGAAAAACTCTGAATCATGGAACTTTTTGTCTAGTTGGGAATACAGAGAGTAAACAGATAATTACAGTAAAATGGGTGACCATTTAATACTATAAGGAGAAGAAAAAAAAAGCTATTGGAGTCTGCTAAGTTGCAATCTCCAAAGCAGGGTAGGCTCCTGAGGAAGCGATGCTGATGCTGGGATCTGCAGGTGCTGTGGGTATCAGTAGGGGATAGGGAAGTTGGTGAGGCCAGGGGAGTGGCTGCTCCTGAAAACACATGTGAAAACCCCCAGGAAAGCCCTTGTTAACTAAAAGCTAAATTCTTAGCTCAGCTTGCACTGCTTTTCCAATGTGTTCTCAGTCTGATTTTCCTACCTCAACTCCTACCCATGAGTGATCTGTTATCGTTCCCTGAATATGATATGTTTCCTCATAACTGCATGTTGCTACCTGTGCCTTGGGTTTCTTTTATTTTTCTGGCAAACATCCACCTTTCTTCAATACTCAGATAACACGTGTCACCTTCTCCAATGACTGGTGGGCTTCATTCATAAAAATTTGTCATTTCTTCCTCTGAGCTCCCATGGAATATTGAATCGAAGCATCGTGGTTAATAGAAGGTTCTTAGTATGTGCATCTCAATAATTGTTTGATTTGTCTGCCTTGCTCTAGAATATAAAATTCTTGAGAGTAGGACTTATCTATTCGTGTGTTTTTCTTTCTGGAACATAATAGCTGTTCCATGCACGTTTGGCTGAGCATAGAATGCTGAGATGTGACTTGTGGTTGTTTGCATGACTCTGGGGTTGGTTTCTCTGTCCTCATAGAACTCTTAATATAGAAAGTGGCTAAGAATGAGACCTGAGGTGCTAGGCTGCTTAGATTCAGTCACAGCTTGACTGGTTGTCAAGTGTGTGATCTTGGAGAAGTGACAAAGGTTTTCTGGACTTTGTCTTATCTGTAAAAATTGTGTTATTAATAGAAAATCCCTTCCCTTCTCTTTTAGGACTTGTGAGGAATAAATAACTGAGTGTTTATTATTCAGTTAATAAACTGAATAATTCATAGACCAGTGCATGGTACTTGGTAAGTGTTCAATTAATGTTAGCCACAAGGACTATTCCATCATTGTTTTCCTCTCTAAATGCAAATTCCTAGTGGTAGCGAGGGCCTTCCCAGACACTGATAGTCATCTTGTTCTTTCTGACTCATAGCTGAGTGCCCTTGAAGGCTAGATCCTTAGCCTTCCAGCCCAGAGTATGTCCCTCCTTTCCTTTGGAAACCTCATTTATCCCGTGGCTTCACTTGCACCTCTGCTCTTGTCTCTCCCTCACCCCTTTCACACACTGGGCTCTGGGGTTCTCTCTCTGTCTGCTCAGCATCTTGCCTTAAACATCTTTCTGTTTTCTCAAACCTCAGTGTGCTCTAAGTAGACATTTTTGTTGTAAACTAATACTATATCCTCTTCCACATTGTATATTGAAGGTGAATCTATTAGTTATCTTTCAGACATTGAAACACAATTTTTTGAAGTCATCTTTTACTTACCTCCCATGATCAGCTGGATGCCAAATCACACCTATTTTTTATAAATATCTTTTTTAAAATTTTTATTTTATAAAAATTATGTATTTTATATATATATATAAAATAAAACCTAAAATTTTATTTTAGGTTTGGATGTATATTTGAAGATTTGTTACATAGTTGAACTGTGTCACAGGGGTTCGTTGTATACATTATTTCATCACCCAGGTATTAATAAACCCAGTACCTAATATGATTTTCTGCTCCTGTCCCTTCTCCCAGCCTCCACCCTCAAGTAGACCCAATGTCTTTTGTTCCCCTTTTTTGTGTTCATGAGTTCTCATCATTTAGCTCCCATTTATAAGTAAGAACATGCAGTATTCGGTTTTATCCTTCTGCATTAGTTTCCTAAGGATAATGGCCTATAGCTCCATCCATGTTCCTGCAAAAGACATTATTTTGTTATTTTTCATGGCTGCATAGTGTTCCATGGTGTATATGTACCACATTTTTGTTATCTAATCTGTCATTGATGGGCATTTAGATTTATTCTATGTCTTTACCATTGTGAAGGGTGCTACAATAAACATTTGGGTGCATGTGTCTTTATGGTAGAATGATTTATATTCCTCGAGTATATACTGAGTAATGGGATTGCTGGGTCAAATGATAGTTCTGCTTTTAGCTCTTTGAGGAATCACCATAGTGCTTCCACAATGGTTGAACTAGTTTACACTCCCTCCAACAGTGTATAAATGTTCCCTTTTTTCCTCAACTTCGCCAGCATGTGTCATTTTTTGACTTTTTAATAATAGCCATTGTGACTGGTGTGAGTGGTATCCCATTGTGGTTTTGATTTGCATTTCTTTAACGATCAGTGATATTGAGCTCTTTTTTATATGCTTGTTGGCTGCATATATGTCCTCTTTTGAAAAGTGTCTGTTCATGTCCTTTGACCATTTTTTAATGGGGTTGTTTGACTTTTTTATTGTAAATTTGTTTAAGTTCCTTATAAATGCTGGATATTAGACCTTTGTCAGATGCATAGTTTGAAGATATTTTCTCCCATTCTGTAGGGTCTGTTTGCTCTGTCGTTAGTTTCTTTTGCTGTGTAGAGGTTCTTAAGTTTAGATCCCACTTGTCAATTTTTGCTTTTGTTGTGATTGCTTTTGGTGTCTTAGTCATGAAATCTTTGCCTGTTCCTATGTCCAGGACGGTATTACCTAGTTTCTCCTCCAGAGTTTTTATAGTTTTTGTTTCACATTTGAGTCTTTAATCCATCTTCAGTTGGCTTTTGTATATGGTGTAAGAAAGGGGTCCAGCTTCAATCTTCTGCATATGGCTAGCCAGTTACCCAGCACCATTTATTGAATAGTGAATCTTTTCCCAATTGCCATTTTTGTCAGCTTTGTCAAAGATTAGATAGTTGTAGGTGTGTGGTCTTATTTCTGACCCTCTATTCTGCTCCACTGGTCTATGTTTCTGTTTTCATACCAGTACCATGCTGTTTTGGTTACTGTAGCCCTGTAGTATAGCTTGAAGTCAAGTTAGGTGATGCCTCAGCTTTATTCTTTTTGCTTAGGATTGACTTCACTATTTGGGCTTTTTTTTTTTGGTTCCATATTAATTTAAAAATAGTGTTTCTTCTACTTCTGTAAAGAATGTTTTGGTAGTTTGATAGAAATAGCATTGAATCTGTAAATTGCTTTGGACAGTACATCCATTTTAACAGTATTCATTCTTCCCAGCTATGAACATGCAATGATTTTCCATTTCTTTGTGTCATCTCTGATTTCTTTGGTCAGTGTTTTGTAATTCTCATTGTAGAGATCTTTCACCTCCCTGGTTAGGTGTATTCCTGGTATTTTATTCTTTTTGTGGCAGTTGTGAATGGGATTGCCTTCCTGATTTGGCTCTTAACTTGGCTGTGGTAGGTATATAGGAATGCTAGTGATTTTTGTACATTGACTTTGTATCCTGAAACTTTGCTGAAGTTGTTTATCAGCTGAAGGAGCTTTTGGGGCAATACTCTGGGGTTTTCTAGATATAGAATCACGTTATCTGCAAAAAAAAAAGGGTAGTTGCACTTCCTCTCTTCCTATTTGGATGCTCCTTATTTCTTTCTCTCGCCTGATTGCTCTGGCTAGGACTTCCAATACTATTGGAAGAGAGAGGGCATTCTTGTCTTGTGCCATTTTTAAAGGGGAATGATTCCAGCTTTTGACATTTCGTTATGACGTTGGCTGCGAGTTTGTCATAGATGGCTCTTATTATTTTGAGGTATGTTCCCTCAATACCTAGTTTTTTTTGAGAGTTTTTAACATAAAGAGCTACTGAATTTTATTGAAAGACTTTTTCTGCTTCTGTTGAGATTATCATGTGGTTTTTGTCTCTAGTTCTGTTTATGTGATGAATCACATTTATTGGTTTGTGTATGTTGAACCAACCTTGAATCCTGAGGCTGAAGCCTACTTGATTGTGGTGGATTAGCTATATGATGTGCTGCTGGATTCAGTTTGCAAGTAATTTGTTAGGGATTTTGCATTGATATTCATGTAAGGATATTGGCCTGACTTCTCGTTGTTGTTTCTCTGCCAGGTTTTGGTATCAAGATGATGCTGGTCTCATACAATGGGTTGGGGAGGAGTCTGTCCTCCTCAATTTTTTGGAATAATTTCAGTAGGAATGGTGCCAGGTATTCTTTCTACGTCTGGTGGAATTAGGCTGTGAATCCATCAGGTGTGGGCTTTTCTTGGTTGGTAGGCTATTGCTGATTTAATTTCAGAGCTAATTATTGGTCTGTTCAGGGAATCCGTTTCTTCCTGGTTCAGTGTTTGGAGGGTGTATGTGTCCAGGAATTTATCCATCTCTTCTAGGTTTTCTAGTTTGTGTGCATAGAAGTGTTTGTAGTAGTTTCTGATTAGTTTTATTTCTGTGGGATCAGTGGTAGCATCCTTTTTGTCATTTCTAATTGTGTTTATTCGGATCTTCTCTCTTTTCTTCTTTATTACTTTAGCTAGTATCCTATCTATCTTCTTCATGTTTTCAAAAACCTAACTTCTGGGTTCATTGATCTTTTGAATGTTTTTTGTGTCTTGATTTCCTTCAATTCAGTTCTGATTTTGGTTATTTCTTGTCCTCTGCTATTTTGGGGGTTGATTTGTTCTTGCTTCTCTAATTCTTTCGGTTTTGATGTTAGGTTGTTCATTTGAGATCGTTATAACTTTTTGATGTGAGCATTTAGTGCTATGAATTTCCTCTCAATACTGCCTTTGCTGTGTCCCATAGATCCTGGTATGTTATATCTTTCTTCTCATTAGTTTCAAAGAACTTCTTGATTTCTGCCTTAATCTTATTACTTACTCACACATCATTCAGGAGCATATTGTTTAATTTCCATGTAATTGCATGGCTTTGAGTGATTTTCTTAGCCTTGACTTCTATTTTTATTGCATCGTGGTCTGAAAGTGTGTTTGATATGATTTTAGTTCTTTTGCATTTGTTGAGGATTGTTTTATGTCCAATTATGTGATTGATTTAAGAGTATGTGCCATGTGGTGATGAGAAGAATGTATATTCCGTTGTTTTGGGGTGGAGAGTTCTGTAGAAGTCTATCAGGTCCATTTGGTCAATGTTGAGTTCAGGTCCTGAATATCTTTGTTAATTTCCTGCCTCAATGATCTGTCTAATGCTGTCAATGGAGTGTTGAAGCCTTCCACTATTATTGTGTGGGCACTTTTGTCTCTTTGTAGGTCTCTAAGAACTTGCTTTATGAATCTGGGTGCTCCTGTGTTGAGTGCATATATATTTAGGATAGCTAGGTCTTGTTGAATTGAACTCTTGGCAATTATGTAATGCCCTTCTTTGTGCTTTTGGGTCTTTGTTAGTTTGAAGTCTGTTTTGCCTGAAATTGGGATTGCAATCCCTGTTATTTTCTGTTTTCCATTTGCTTGGTAGATTTTCCTCCATTCCTTTATTTTAAGTCTATGGGTGTCATTACGTGTGAGATGGGTCTGTTTAAAACAGCATACCATTGGGTCATGCTTTTTTTTTTTTAATCCAGCTTGCCACTCTGTGACTTTTAAGTGAGGCATTTAATCCATTTACATTCATGGTTAATGTTGATATGTGTGGATTTGATTCTGTCATTGTGTTGTTAGCTGGTTATTATGCTGGCTTGTTTGTGTGGTTGCTTTATATATCATTGGTCTGTGTATTTAAGTGTGTTTTTGTATAATCTGGTAGCAGTCTTTCCTTTCTATATTTAGTGCTCCTTTCAAGATCTCTTGTAAAGCAGGTCTGGTGGTAACAAACTCCCTCAATATTTGCTTATCTGAAAAGAATCTTATTTCTCCTTCACTTAGGAAGCTTAGTTTGGCTAGATATGAAATTCTTGGTTGAAGATATTTCTTTAAGAATGTTGATTATAGGACTACAATTCTTTCTGGTCTGTAGGGTTTCAGGTGAGAGGTCTGCTTTCAGACTAATGGTGTTCCCTTTGTAGGTGACCTTCTCTCTCTCTCTCTCTAGCTGTGTTTAACATTCTTTCTTTCATTTTTATCTTAAAATATCTGATGATTACGTGTCTTAGGGATGGTCTTCTTGTGTAGAATCTTGCAGGAGTTCTCTGTATTTCCTGAATTTGACTGTTGGCCTCTAGCAAGGTTGGGGGCGTTTCCGTAAGTCATTTTCTGAAATACGTTTTCCAAGTTGTTTGCTTTCTCCCCATCCCTTTCAGGGATGCCAGTGATTTGTAGATTTGGCCTCTTTTCATAATCCTATACTTCTCAGAGGTTTTCATTATTCCTTTTAATTATTTTGTCTTTATTTTTGTCTAACTGTCTTATTTTAGAGAGACAATCTTCAAGTTCTGAAAAAGTTTCCTCAGCTTGATTTATTCTGCTGTTAATATTTGTGACTGCATTGAGAAGTTCTTATATTGTGTTAGCTCTGTCAGATCCATTACGTTCTTTTTTTATACTGGCTATTTCATCCTTCAGCTTCTGTATCATTTTATTGTGTGTCTTGGTTTCCTTGGATTGGGTTTTGCCATTTTGCTGAATCTTGATAATCTTCATACCTATTCATATTCTGAATTCTATTTCTGTCATTTCAGCCAGCTCAGCCTGGTTAAGAACTCTCATTGGAGAACTGGTGCAGTCATTTGGAAACATAACAACGCTCTGGTCATTTGAGTTACCAGAGTTTTTGCACTGGCGGTTTCTCATCTCTGTATGTGGGTATTCCTTTAACTGCAGTGTAGATTGAGTACAGTCAATAGACTCCTTTCCTGCCTGTTTTCACAGGGCCAAGGCATTGTGTACAGTCTTTATTTGAAGCTGACTTCTTGTCTTTGGTTTCAGAGGTGGGTATGTAAATGAGATATTTTTGATGTTTAAGCTTTGAGGTGTGGTCCTGTGGGTGGCACTTAAACATATGGTCAATTGGTAGACTCTTGCTCAGTTGTGTGGCTCCCCTGTTTCCTCACAGTTGCAGCTGTGTTCCTTCTAAATGCTCTGAAGGTGTGGGTTCCTCTCCCCCTTACATGCTGGCTGTAGATCATGGCTTGGAAGTCCTGGGCTGCCCACTGTAGCTCTGGGGCAATCTCAGTATTCATTTTCCTTCCTCCACTTGGAGGCAGCAGAGGAAGGGACCTTAATAGTGGTTGTGGACAAGGGTCTTTTCCTTGTCTCTTGGAGGCTCCACCCCAGAGAGATTGAGGTCAGGAATTGCTCAGTGCAGTCAGCCCAGGCTGAAGGGTATGTGCTGGGGCCCCAGTTAGGGGTTACCTCTCTGGCGCAAGCAGAAGGAGTAGGTGGCACCCATGAGAGATGGTCTGGCCTTCTCTCCTTGGGTCAAGGAGCAGCTTGTTGGAGGTGTAGAGAAGGCACTTAGGGTCTTTGCTCCTTCATTAGTCCAAGGGTAGCAAGGGCAGTTCCACTGCAGAGGCAGTGGCAGAGATGCTTTCAGTTGTCTCTGGAGTCTCTGTCCCGGGAGGTCCTGAGTTGCTACTGGCTCAATACCTCTGAGAGGGGATGGCTGGAGGCCCAGGCCTGGAGGACCTGCCTGGTGAGGAGATATGGGAACAGGCACCCACTTAAGTCTGGCTACTTTAACATAGGGCTACTGCAGTATGCTGGAGGCCTGCTCCAGTCACTAGTCACCTTGGATTTCCCACTACTTTGAGGTATCAAGAATGAAAAGTGCAAAACAGCAAAGATGGCAGCCTGCCCCTCACTCTGGGAGCTCCATCCCAGGAAGGTACATACCTGTTACCAGCCCAAATGCACCTGTTAAAAGGTGGCCAGGGACCCCAGCTGGAAGGTTTTGCCTAGTGAGGAGGAATGGGGTTGGAAATTCACTTTAAGAAGGAGTCTGGCTACATTTTTGTTGAGTAGCTGTGCTATGCTGGGGATTTGCTTTAGGCCCCAGCCATCTCAGACTCTCTAAAGCCCAAAGGGTAGAACAGCTAAGCCACCCAAATAGCAAAGAAGACATCGCACCCCTCCCTCTGGGAGCTCCATCCCAGGGAGCTTCTGTTGGCCAGAGAGCCCCAGCAGGGGTGGCTGGAGGCCCCAGTTAGAAGGTCATGCCCAGTGAAGAGGAACAGGATCAAGGCCCACTTAAAAAAGCAGTCTGGCCACGTTTTCATAGAGCAGCTGTGCTGTGCTAAGAAACAGCTTCTGCCCGCGGTCAACTTGGACTCGCCAAAGCCCAAAGGCTAGAACGGGTAAGTCACCCAACAGCAAAGATGGCAGCCCACCCCTTCCACTGGGAACTCTGTCTCAGGTAGGTGCAATGCTGCTATCAGTGGCTGGCTGGAATTCCAAGCCAGTAGGGCTTATCCTGTGAGGTACTGTGGTAGTGGGGCCTGCAGACTGTTGCTGCTCAGCCCCCTGGATTCATGCCCCTTTCTAGGGGTATGTACAGGGATCTAACTTTCTGCTTTGCCAGAGTTGCAGCTACTTTTGCCAGGATGCACAGGAAGTCCAGGTATCTAGGGCTCCCAGGTCTCTGCATGTGCCTGTGCAGCTGCTCTGAAAAGATTCCATGTAGCTCTATGTGTCAAACTGAAGGCTCCCGTCGAGTGGGTTCACAGGGGAATCTCCTGACCCAAGGGTTGAAAACATCTATGGCAGAATCATGGGTTCCAGGGGTCGCACATTCATTCACTACTTTCCTGGGCAGGGGAGGTTCCCCTGGATCCATGTCACTCCCAGGAGGGCCGACATCCTGCCTTGCTTATCTTCATTCCCTGTGGTCGAGTTGCTTCCTTGAGTAGTCCCAATACGTGTATGTGGATGTGCCAGTTGAAGGTGCTGTATTTACTCACTTCTTTCATTCCTCTCCATGAGAGCTATGCACACTAGCTGCTTCTAGTCTGCCATCTTGGCCACTTCCTATAAATATCTTTGAAATATATCTTCTTCTTCATTCCTTCTTCCCATCCCATTTCTGGATTACTGTAATAGCTCCCGAGTTATTCTTCCTGTATATTACCTTATCTGTCAGGTTCATCATTAAATATGTCTTTTTCTTGTGTATTCTCAGCTCATAAAGCTTCTAGGCCACTGCATGGTCTTCTCCTCTTACTAGATAGAGTCACTTTTGTCTAGCCTTGTCCCACTTACCAGTGTCACCAAGGCATAGACTTCAGCAGATGTGGGTTTAAGACCCACTTCTACCATAACCTAGTTGTATGATCTTGGGTAAGTGGATTCAACTCTCCAAGCCCCAGTTTTCTCATATTTGAAATGAGGATGAGTGCTGCCTTGCAGAGTTCCTTTAGAAATTAGATATAACATAGAATAAACTTCCTGCTATATAGTGTGCCTTCAATAACTGAATGGTGTATGTAGCAGGAATAGTAGTAGTTGTAGCAGGAGAAAAGAATGTGGACAATTACAATATAGCTAGGAAAATACTGTGTTACAGATACACACAAGGTACTGTAAAAAACCAGAGTAGAGGTGGAGAACCATTCACTGATTTTTGAGGGCCAGAGAGGACTTTACAGGGAAAGTGACCCCTGAGCTGAGTCTCAATGAGTCAGTGGAACAGTCAGTATCTGCTGCCAGATTTATTAATTAGCATATGCTATGAAATAATACTTTGGTAACCTCTATGTGTGTCCAGTAAGCCTCTGCCAAGATGTTTTTAGATGACATTTTTGGCAGGCTATTATTTTTCCTGTAGTCTGTTATAAAATGCCTTTCTAGATGGCTGACACTCCCTTTCTTACAAATTTTATTATCATGAAGGTAAAGAATAATTTTTTTTTTTTTTTTAGGTGGCGTCTCACTCTGTTGCCCAGGCTGGAGTGCAGTGGCAGGATCTCATCTCACTGCAACCTCCGTCTACTGGGTTTAAGCAATTCTCCTGCCTCAGCCTCCCGAGTAGCTGGGATTGCAGGTGATCGCCACCACACCTGGCTAATTTTTGCATTTTTAATAGAGACGAGGTTTCACCATGTTGGCCAGGCAGGTCTGAAACTCTTGGCATCAAGTGATCCACCCGTCTTGGCCTCTCAAAGTGCTGGGATTATAGGCATGAGCCACTGTGCCCACCCACAGAAGAATATTTAAGAGAGGAACATAATAAACATTAAATCTGAAGATTGCTCATGGGATTATAATTCCTGCAAGGGCCCAACCTGATGTCCTCCAGATTGCTGACAGAAAGGAGTCTCTCTCTGTCCCCTTACCCCTACAGTTTTTCCTTCCTGGAACCCACAGTTCTGCCTCTGCTTTTGGCTAATTCCTCAGCCCCTCTTCCTGTCTCCAGCTCCTGGTGAATACCTCTGCTGGGTCTTCCTCATTGATCCTCCAGGATCAGTGAGGATCAGTGACAAAGCTTGCCAAGCCTGGAGACCACAGGGAAGAGGCCTTTAGTTTTTTCTTAAAGCTACTACTGCTCTTCTCTCTTCTCCACCTCCTCAAAGGGGGAACAAGGGGAACTAAAATATAACAAAAAGAATTACTAAGAACAGAAACACAAGTTTCTTCATCCAGAGCTCTGCTACAAAAATGTATTGAACCACCTTTTGCTAGGAGGACTGCTATTCAACCAGTGAACCCCACAGCTACCCCAAGCTATACATGTTTACCCTGTTGTTATCTATTGGCATGTAACATCTACATCAAAACTCAGCAGCTTAAGCGACAATGTATGATTACTAAATCTTACATGTAACCAACTCCATTGCACACAGCAAATATGGTCTTAATGCTTTCGTTTGCCTTTAGAGACCAATTCATTCACCTTTATATTTCTTAGAATCAACTGTTAGGGAAAGATGTTGAACCAAGTGGCTTTTTATTATTTGTTAAATAATGTAGAGCTCATAATTCCAAAATATATTTGAGTCTGTTTATAATAATATGTATTAAACAGATATTTATGTGCCAAGAACTTCCGGTGTTTTAAATATATTATTTCATCAATTCTCACAGTGAAGGAGAGGCATATTTGGAGGTAGACATAATTATTCTAACTTTTAAGATGAGGAAACTGGATCTTCTTGAGGTTAGTAACTGATTCTAAGACCACAGAGCTACTAAGTAGTTAAGGCAGGGAAAGTTGGTACCCAATTGTGAAGACATGAAGTTGACTGCTACTATCTCCTCCAATTCTGACAGTCTAGAATTCCAACTTATTATCATTGCTTCTTGTGCCTTTTCTGTCGTTGGGAGGGCAGGAAGTGAGGAGGTAGAATTTTCCTTAATTGCAGAAGGAGCACGGAAGGGATTAGCATGGAGCTTAAAATACATGGCTGCCTACTAAGAGTTGTCAAAGTAAATTGTGTCCCCAGAGACATTTAAAAGCAATTTGATCACACATTTGCACATGGCTGCGGTGGGAGAAGCTGGTGGCTGGTCTACAAAAGCGGATTTTAATGGAGTTTTATGAGCAATACTTTTGAAATGTTTTGCATAAGAAATTACTTTGTAAATATCCTTGCTTCATTTTAGTTAATCCTGGCCATCTGGAACCTCACTCATCATTTGAACATTCATTTAACTACTTTGTAAAAGTTTTCTGGTTAAGGAAGAATGGGAGATACCCAATGGAAGGCTGGAGAACAAATCTTGCTGATTCATGTATTCCTGAGATGAGACAATTACTTTTCCTGTTAAACACTGTCCACCTAGCATATGAATCAACAACTCCTTCTCTTGACTTCCTTTTAATTCAGCTTCTTTAGAAAAGCACACAGCAATATTGATTACAATTTTTTTCCAGCTTAAAAATCTTTTGGTAACTCCTCCTAGCCTAACATTCAAAACCTCTAAGACAATGGTTCTCAAAGCGTGGTCTCCAATCCACTAGCAACAGCATCATCTGGGAACATATCAAAACTGCAAATTATTGGGCCCCACTCCGGACCAACCAGCAATCTGTGTTTCAACAAATCCTCTAAGTGATTCTGACAGATGATACAATTTGAGAACCACTGCTCTGAGACGTGCCCCAGTCAGTCTTTTTAGGCTTGTTTTTATCTACTTCCTTGTGAACACCCTACAATTTCATTAACTTTACTCTTATGTTTATAGGGCTATATAGATATAGGAATATACATTTATGGGTATGTATTTCATATATATAATTTCTCTCTTCAGGCCTTGGCCATGCTGTCTGCAGCACCTAGATTACACTTTCTCCTCTACCATCCTGATCCAGTCTCTAACATTTGATTTAAAAAAACATTGAAGAAAGCCTTTCCCCATCCCTCTACTAGATATGCCTGTTCACATCTCCAAAATCTGGTAACATATTTTAATGGAATTTATTGTACTTGGTAGTGATTGAGAGTTTATTACTTTTTAAAAATCCAGTTTGTCAGTATCCACAATATATCTGGCATTGTACTAGCCATCATGGACACAAAGCAGAACAAGGCAAACATTGCTGCCCTCATGGAACTTATACATCAGTTGGGGGACAGTTTTCCCACCTCCTGTCCTAGATCATTTTCTTTTTTAGGGGCACAGGTGTCCTGTGCTTATGGGTATCCCCTAGGCTATACTAAGTTATGGTGAGCAAAGTGGAAGGCAATGCAGTGGTTTTTTGTCCATATAGGATGCACCAGAACATAGTGCTGTCCTTGTGGCACCCCACTCTTAAGAGATAATGACATGTTATAGCACATATAGAGGACAAGGAGCTCCACTCCTGCTATTGGTGAAAATCCCCTCATCTAAACCAGGGATCCTCAATCTCAGCACTATTGACATAGACCAGTATTGTTATTGGGGCACTGTAGGATGTTGAGTGGCATTCCTGACCTCTACCCACTGGATGCCAGTAGCATTTCCTTCCCAATCGTGACAACAACAACAACAAAGTCTCTAGACGTTGTCAAATGTCCCCTGGTGAGCAAAGTCACCCCTGGTTGAGAGCAACAGGGAATTTTTTACCTGCAGAAAATAAGACTTCAGAGGGATGTAAAAGCTCTCTTCAGATGTCTCTAGAACCACTATGCAGAAAAAGAATTAGATAGAAATTTAAATTAAGCCAGAGGGAAAAACTGCAAGTTACTGACAATTGATTTTTAGAGGAAACTTTCTTAACTTTAGGATGCCCTTAAGTTTAGAATATACTGCAGTAGGACCTGGTGAATTCCAAATCCCTAGAAAAATTAAGTGGGTTTGGATACACACTTCATTTTAGAGGGGATTTATTAGCCCATTTTCACACTGCTGGTTAATACGTACTGAAGACTGGGCAATTTGCAAAAGAAAGAGGTTTAATGGACTCACAATTCTACATGACTAGGGAGGCCTCATAATCATGGCAGAAGGGGAAAGGCACATCTCACATGGTGGCAGACAAGAGAAGAGAGCTTGTACAGGGAAAGTCCCCTTTATAAAACCAACAGATCTTTTGAGACCATCATTCACCATCATGAGAATAGCATGGGGAACACCCACCCCATGATTAAACCACCTCCAACCGGGTTCCTCCCACAACACATGGGAATTGTTGGAGCCACAAAACAAGATGAGGTTTGGGTGGGGACACAGCCAAACTATATCCTGCCACCTCTGGCTTCTCCCAAATCTCATGTCCTCACATTTTAAAACCAATAATGCCTTCCCAGCAGTTCCTCAAAAGTCTTAACTCACTTCAGTATTAAATCAAAAGTCCACAGTCCAACATCTCATCTGAGACAAGGCAAGTCCCTTCTGCCTATGAGCCTGTAAAATCAAAAGCAAGTTAATTACTTTCTAGATAAAATGAGGGTACAGGCATTGGGTAAATATGGCCATTCCAAATGGAAGAAATTGAGCAAAACAAAGGGGCTACAGGCCCCATGCAAGTCTGAAATACAGTGGGGCAGTAAAATCTTAAAGCTCCAAAATGATCTCCTTTGAATCCATGTCTCACATCCAGGTCATGCTGGTGCAAGAGGTAGATTCCCATGGTCTTGGGAAGCTCCACTGCTGTGGCTTTGCTAAGTACAGATTCCCTCCCATCTGCTTTCACAGGCTGGCATTGAGTGTTTGCAGCTTTTCAAGGTACACAGTGCAAGCTGTTGGTGGATCTCCAGTTCTAGGGTCTGGGGATGCTGGCCCTCTTCTCAGGTCTACCAGGTGGTGCCCCAGTAGGGACTCTGCAAAGGGGCTCCAACCCCACCTTTCCCATCTGCAGTGCTCTAGCAGAGGTTCTCCATGAGGGCCCTGCCTTTGCAGCAAACTTCTGCCTGGGCATCCAGGTATTTCCATACATCCTCTGTAATCTAGGTGGAGGTTCCCAAACCTTAATCCTTGACTTCTGTGCACTCACAGGCTTAACACCACATGGAAGTACCCTCTGAAGCCATGGCCCGAGCTCTGTGTTGGCCCCTTTCAGCCATGCCTGGAGTGGCTGGGACACATGGCGCCAATTCCCTAGGCTGCACACAGTACAGAGACCCTGAGCCTGGCTCACAAAACCATTTTTTTCCCTAGGCTTCCAGGCCTGTGATAGGAGGAGCTGCCACATAGACCTCTAACATGGCCTGGAGATATTTTCCCCATTGTCTTGGGGATTAACATTCAGCTTCTTGTTACTTATGCAAATTTCTGCAGCCAGCTTGAATTTCTCCTCAGAAAATGGGATTTTCTTCTCTATTTTATTGTCAGGCTTCAAATTTTCCAAACTTTTATGTTCTGCTTTCCTTATAAAACTAAATGCTTTTAACAGCACCCAAGTCACCTCTTGAATGCTTTGCTGCTTAGCATTTCTTCCTGATGGTGGAAATTTCTTCCTGGTGGAAATTTCTTCCCAGATACCCGAAATCATCTCTCTCCAGTTGAAAGTTCCACAAATCTCTAAGGCAGGGGTAAAATGCCACCAATCTCTTTGCTAAATCATAACAAGAACCATCTTTGCTCCAGTTCCCAGCAAGTTTCTCATCTCTATCTGAGACCACCTCAGTCTGGATTTTACTGTCTATATGATTATCAGCATTTTGGTCAAAGCCATTCAACAAGTCTTAAGAAAGTTCCAAACTTTCTCACGTCTTTCTGTCTTCTTCTGAGCCCTCTATACTGTTCCAACCTCTGCCTGTTACTCAGTTCCAAAGTCACTTCCACATTTTCAGGTATCTTTTCATCAGCACCCCACTCCTGGTACCAATTTACTGTATTAGTCCATTTTCATGCTGCTGATAAAGACATACCCAAGACTGGGCAATTCACAAAAGAAAGAGGTTCAACGGACTCACAGTTCAATGTGGATGGGGAAGCCTCACAATCATGGCAGAAGGTGAAAGCCATGTTTCACATGGCAGCAGACTAGAGAAGAGAGATTGTGCAGGGAAACTCCCCTTTATAAAATCATCAGATCTTTTGAGACCCAGTCACCATCATGAGAACAACACGGGAAAGACTCACCCCCATGATTCAACCACCTCCCACTGGGTCCCTCCCACAACACATTAGAATTGTGAGAGCCGCAATGCAAGATGAGATTTGGGTGGGTACACAGCCAAACCATACCAGAAAACTTGAGGATTTCATGATTCTCAGCATCCCTCAAGTTCTGAGATTCAGTATGTTTATGTTTTGATTGTTTCCAAAGTGGCTTTTCAATGAGAGAGGCAGCTGTGTGAAACGATAGGAGGTTTATGTCCTGGCTCTTGAGTCAGGCTGCCTGGGCTAGATGCCAGCTCAGTTCTTACCACCTGTGAGACTGGGCAAATTTTGATCACTCCTGTGCTTCCCTTTCCTTATCTGTGAAATGGACATATTTATAGTTCCTGTCTCAAAAGTGTTAGGTTGGTGCAAAATAATCATGGTTTTTGCCATTTTTCTTGATGGCAAAAACCACGATTATTTTGCACCAATCTAACAGTTGTGCAGATTAAATGAGATCAAATGGGCAGAGCCTTTGGTCAGTAAATAAATACTAGCTATTATTGTCAAATCAGCCAGTGCATTTTGCCTTACCTCCCTCCAAAGAACTTGCAAATTTAATTAGCTAATTCTGTCTAGTGGTGGTGTTTATGTGTTGCAGGAATAGTTCGTGATAGGTCAGTTTCCTTTTTGTTATTAACAAGGACATTATAATCCAAATACAGAAACTGAAAATCAACCGCAATATATAAAAGTGAAGTTATCAGATTTCTGTCTAGTCTTATCTACAGACAAATATTAAAATTTTAAGGAAGCACCATTAGTTAATACTAGAACTCAATTTGTATTAATCCCTTTATTCAGTGATGTTTGTTTTCACCTACTTAATTTGCATTCTTGAGTCCAGCCTTCAGAGGATGTTTACTTTTCTAGATTTTTTGCTTGAAAGCAAAGATCAGAAAGACATTGGAAGGATATGAGGTGACTTATTTAGGGCTGCTGCCTCAAGGGTGCCAGGTCTTGGTGTGAATCTTGAGCACATAAAGTTAAGTAGATGCTAGAATTTGAGCTCCAAATAAGAACCTTATGTTCTATACTCAATCCCACTCAAAAATCAAATTATGTTTACTGTAAGACAGAGGACCAGATGGAAGAAAATGTAGAGGTCAAAATGCAAGTAAAACATATACCTAGACATAATTTAGTATTTTTCTTATTCATATCCTTACCTGTCACTAACAAT
Organism: Hylobates moloch; assembly: GCF_009828535.3. Taxonomy (NCBI): domain Eukaryota; kingdom Metazoa; phylum Chordata; class Mammalia; order Primates; family Hylobatidae; genus Hylobates; species Hylobates moloch. The sequence goes on along the minus strand of NW_026652281.1, from coordinate 125,637,746 downwards.
TTACCTAACCTAGTTTAAATTTAAGTAAAATAAAATCCTTTTTCCCCCTTTACTTACTGATAATTTTTAAAAAGGAGATAAAGGATTCTTCCCACCCTTGCCTAACCACCCCAGATCCTGCAAGAGCAACTTTCTACATCTGCGTCTGGGCATGTTTTGATGTATTCCACCTTAGCCCCCTACGAGATGGGCTCATTGTCCAAGCACTTTACTTCTGGCAAGGATTTTCCAGGGAACTGATTGTGTATGTAAAATGTGTAAGGGGGCCGGGTGTGGTGGCTCATGTTTGTAATCACAGCACTTTGGGAGGCTGAGGCGGGTGGATCACTTGAGGCCAGGAATTTGAGACAAGCCTAGCCAATGCAGTGAAACCCTGTTCCTGCTAAAAATACAAAAATTAGCTGGGTGTGGTGGTGCATGCCTGTAGTCCCTGCTACTCAGGAAGCTAGGCAGGAGAATCAATTGAGCCTGGGAGGCGGAGGTTGCAATGAGCCAAGATCACATAAGCACCTCAGCCCAGGCAACAGAACAAGATTCTGTTTCAAATAAAAAAATGTGTAAGGGATTGGTAAAATGTGTACTACATTCACAGTATCCTCCTTTAAGTTGAATTTTAAAAGCAAACCTGTTACTACTATTTAATTCTATATAGCAGCAGCTCCTAGAAATCTAGGTTAAAGCAAATTAAAGCATAGAACATTTGGACAGCAGAATGTAGGGCAATATTGTTGTTCATGGGACGTTCATTATGTCAAGGGAAACTGGCAATAGCCCTGGGCAAGCTAGATTTAGAAAGAAAGGCTTTCATAAAAATGTTATGAGCACCAATATAACCATACATCCTAAAGCCCTCTTTTGTAAATTCTATTATTTTCCCAACATAACCCTCTAAACATCCACATCCATTTATGGAAATCAAAGAATATTCTCAGGTAAGACGTCCTACTTTCTCAAATGTACTTTTTGTCCTGCAAGATATTATTTATTTATGTAAAATATTTTAAATTGTATGGGTACATAATAGTTGTACATACTTATGGGGTGCATGTGATATTTTGATACAAGCATACAATGTGTGTGATCAAATCAGGGTAGCTGGGATATCCATCACCTCAAACATTTATCATTTCTTTGTGTTGAGAGCATTCCAAATCTACTCCTCTAGCTACTTTGAAAGATACAATAAAGATTGTTAACTAAAGTTACCCAATTGTGCTGCCCAAACACTAGATCTTATTCTCACTGTCTAATTGTATTTTTTATGCATTCGCTGACCCCTCTTCATACTCTGCCTACATACTACCCCTCCCAGCCTGTGGTAACCATCATTTTATGATTTACCTCCATGAGATCAATTTTCTTAGCGCCCTCACGTGAGTGACAACATGCAATATTTGTCCTTCTGTGCCTGGCTTATTCACTTAACATAATGTCCTCTAGTTCCATCCATGCTGCTGGAAATGACAGGATTTCATTTTTTATGGTGGAATAATATCCCATCATGTATATATATACCACATTTTCTATATTCATTTATCCACTGATAAATGCTTAGGTTGGTTCTGCACCTTGGTTGTGGTGAATAGTGCCCTATAGGGTACTTAATTTGGCCTTGTGTTTTTGAACTTTTGGATTTTTGTGATGTTGGAGATCCAACCAAAATTTCTGAAATCTGCTCTTTACTTGGCAACATCTTGGCACCTCGTTCTAAACCTCGAAAATTATATTGATTACACAACAAAGATAGGGCAGAATTCATTCTTCATTTATCCCTCTATTGCCTTTTTGGGATAATAGAAGAAAGGATGCCAAAACTTGAGCTATGATCTGAAAGTATATTGAATGAAACAAAAGATATTCTTACTTAAGTATACTATGAAAGATATATCTGGCATTCAAGCCAGTTTTACTTCTCTGTGTGAGGGAGGATACTTTTCTTGCAAGCAAGAGATTGTTGTTAGCCAACTGTATTAGTTTGCTAAAGCTGTCATAACAGGTACCACAAACTGGATGGCTTAGAACAATACACACTTATTGTCTCACTGTTCTAAAGGCTAGAAGTCTGAAATAAAGGTATCAATAGGGCGATTATCCCTCTGGAGCTTGTAGGGGAAGGATTCTTTCTTGCCTCTTCCTGGCTGCTGCTGGTTGCTGGCAACTTTAAGTGTTCCTTGGCTTATGGACGCATCACTCCAATCTTCCATCTTCTCATGGCCACCTTCCTAATGTGCTTATCAGTTTCTGTGTCAAAATTTTTCTTTTCATAAGGACATCAGTCACAGTGGATTCAGGATCACCTTGAAGACCTCATTTTAATTTGATTGCCTCTTTTAAAACCCTATGTCTAAATAAGGTCACATTCCAAGGTTACTGAGAGTTGGGACTTCAACATATCTTTTGGAAGAGGAAGGACACAATTCAACCCATGATACCAGCTTAAGCAAAAAGAGAATTTATTGGAAATATATGAGGCAGTTTATTTAAAGAGAGAGCTAAGGAGTGAGGACTTGATGGGTAAAAGCATGCTGCAAAAGATCCAAGGAGCAGGAATTAATCCCCAGCCCTGCCAGGGGGCTGGCTGCTGCTGGGATAAAAGGCCCTCTGCTGACCTGCCCACCTTCCATCCCTCTGCAGGACATTGAGTCCCAGGAGAAAGTCTGATTGGGTCACCCCTAGGCTAGAAAAGTCACAGCCCCATCATTTGTTTTCCCAATAACACTATAGCAACAGCAAAGAGATAACTCCTGAAGGATTTGAAGTGCTATTAACAAGAGAAAAGAGGAAGGATGTTAAATGGAAAGAAACTTGCCCCCAACGGGAAATCAAGAAGGAAACAAAATTTGAAATAAAAAAAAAAAGAGTATATTTCATCCACTTCAAATTCATCATTAATTCTATGTTAATAATAAACCCCTGATGATTATGAATATCACCGTTCAGAGAAATTTGCTACTCAGATATAATTTGTCTTTCTTGTAAGCCAACAGTATGGAGGGAATCCAGCTAATCATGATTCTTTCAATGACTGAGTTATCTTTAGTTTGATTTTGCGGCCGTGTCAGAATTATAATGGAGACAATGGTTTTTCTGAGCAAGCCACTATCCCATTCTTCGGTTTGTTGTTTCTTGCACTCTGGCCCAGATCAGGATGCCCCACCGAGCTTGCTGGCTACAAGGAGCTTTTAGCACAATGTCGTCAGCTGCTCCTCAATGCCTTGTAGGAAAGGGAGTATTTCTCCTCTCCCTGCTCCTGAGGCACCTGCTCCTCATGCTCCAACACGGGGCTCTCCTCATTCCACCCTCTCTCTCAACCCATCCTACTACCACCTCTTCAAAGAATATAGCCATTGTTATGTTAGTTATGCTTTGAATTAAGAAAAGAAGAGGTGGGAAAAATTAACAAAGTGAACTGCATAAAATGAGGGGTGTATGAGGGTGGTTTATCATTAAATGGTATAAAACCTTAAAGAATAGACTTAGCCTCCAGGCTCTTTTTCCATTTATATTTTGTACTCTCCCAAAGAGAAATAAATGATAGATCTACTGTAGCATTCTGCCTGTTGTGAAATTCCATGCCATGCCTGGGCATGGAACAGGTGATCTCCAAGGCCAGAATAACATGCAGGAATGGTCTAGAAGTTAGAGGCCAGACTGTTGAATGGGCAGGTTGTACCTCTGTCTGGAGGCAGGAAGAAAGCTAGTATCATAGGCAGAACATGGAATCAAAAGAGAGTGAGCACTGTGTCCCAAGAGAGAGGTCAGACACTAATAAATGGAAGTGGGGTGGTCTCATCCAGTAGACAGGAAATGATGGAGCAGGAAATATTCAAAATTTTACATTCTTAGTATCCCAGAAACATTTAAATGGTTTGTCCCAGAAGTGATGCATGTCAATTCTGTTCATGATTCATTGGTCAGGACTAGTCCCTTGGTCCTATCCAGCCATAAAGATGCCAAGAAGTGTACGTGTTTGGAAGGAGGAAACTGAGTATCCTTAGCAATAACTAACTCACACTTAGTAATAACTCACACTTGTCAACATGCAAGCTCCAGGTTGTTCACCAACAGGCTCTGATTCAGGAGATCCTTGGGATCTGCATTTTAAAAAGGCTTCCTCAGGTGAGTTTGATTCAGCATGGCAGGGATTGGGGGATGGAGGGGAATCCTTGAACCACAATTAAAAAAAAAAAAAACACTGACTTAGAGTTCCACTTCCATGTAGGCAGGTGATCAAGGGTACGGGGACAAATCTGAGACACAGTGGTTAGAGCCCAGATGTAGAGCTATGCCTGGGTCACCTCAAGTTGTAATCAAATAGATTTCAGTTGCCTGGATACTGAGGCCCAGAGGGCTGGGTAGAGGCTCCTCAATGCACAGGCATCGGGATAGTGTTGGAACAGTGCTAGAAATAGAAAAGACCTTCTGGTGTGTGTGGACCTCCTCCAGATGTTGGGAGATGGAAAGGACTGTGGGGCCAACTGCAGGCAATGATCCTGAGATGTGATCCAAAGCATATATTAATATTTATATTAACAGAAACTCACAGGCCAGTATATCATATTGTATTATATAATCACTTTTCCTTTCCTCTGTTCTTTTCTCCCTTCTCTCTTCCTTCTTTTTCCCTTCCTCTGCCACTTGCTCTCCTCTTTTTACCCTTTATTCTTTCTTTTATTTCCTGATTTTTATTCTCTGCTTCCCCTCCAACTCTTCTCCTCAATGTTTGCTCTTCTCTATCCCTTGCTCCATCCCCTCTTCCTCTCCTCTTCTCTCTCATATATTCTCTTTTCTCTCCCTCCCATTCCTCCTTGCCCATGCCTATGCTCTGCCCTCTATTCTCTCTCCAGGTATTACGCCATCTGCTGCCAGCCTTTGGTCTACAGGAACAAGATGACCCCTCTGCGCATCGCATTAATGCTGGGAGGCTGCTGGGTCATCCCCACGTTTATTTCTTTTCTCCCTATAATGCAAGGCTGGAATAACATTGGCATAATTGATTTGGTGAGTATCCACACAGACCCCACTGATTTACTGTCTGATCAACTTTGCATGGGATTCCTAAATGAATAAATAATATTAGATTGAGTATTCTAAGAATCTGATAGTGGTCTGGGTGATTTTATTTTTTTTTAAAGCTAACACTTTTGAATGCTTACTGACAAAAATCCTCTCCTTAACCCAACTTTAGTTAGGCTTTTCTGAATCCTTGTCCCATCTAGGTCTTGACTTTTGGATTTCTATGTCTGTTTTTGTATCACCCAATTTTAGCAAGAATCTTGCTAAGTTGGTTTAGCCAGAATCCCCCACCCTTGATATTTGACTGGATTCTTCATCCTCCACCATCTCCCAGGTGATGTATGATCACTTTGGCCTGTCTTCAGCAAGAGCCCTGCTAGGTTTGTTTAGCTAGAATCCTCTCTTACTCCTGATGTTTCCTATTGGCAATTTTCCATCCACTAACCCCCACTCACCATGCTGTTTGGCTATAAATTTCCACTTTCCGTTGTTGTATTTCAATCTCTCCCTTCTACTACAAAACCCCATCACAGTAGTCCCTATAACCTATGTTGATAGTCCTGAATAAAGTCTGCTTTACTGCTTTAACAAATGTCATGAATAATTTTTTTCTTTAACATAGCTGTATGCCAGAGAGTATGCTAAATACTTTATATATAATCTTGAAAACCTCCTTGTGGGGAAAGTATAGTTATTTCCCCCATTTCTCAGATGAGAAAACCCAGGCTCACAAGCTTATGTAGGTTAAGGTTAAGTAACATACCCAATGTCACACAGCTTGTAGATAACTGAACAAGTATTCAAAGCTTAGACTCCAGGGCCTGAGGCATGTCATTTGCCCCAAAAGGTTTTTATTCCATTTTATGTGGAGAGTCTATAAGGCTGATGTACTAGTCCATTTTTACACTGCTGATAAAGACAAACCCCAGATTGGGTAATTTATAAAGAAAAGGAGGCTTAATGGACTCACAGTTCCACATGCCTGGGGAGGCCTCACAATCATGGCGGAAGGCAAAAGTCACATCTTACATGGCTGCAGGCAAGAGATAATGGTAGCCAAGTGAAGGGGGTTTCCCCTTTATAAAACCATCAGATCTCATGAGACATATTCACTACCACGAGAAAAGTATGGGGGAAACCACCCCCATAATTCAGTTATCTCCCACCAGGTCCCTCCTACAACATGTGAGAATTATGGGAGGAGCTACAATTCAAGATGAGATTTGGGTGGGGACACAGCCAAACCGTATCAGCTGACATGGACCTGAAGAAAATATGTCATGTGGGTAGAGGCTGCCGGGGAATGAAGACAGCTCCAGGCTAAAAGTTGAGAGAAGTAAGCCCTGAGCCCAGCTTGAACTGTCTCACTTCCTGAAGCACTGTGATGAGAAGATCCATTGGTTCTCAGTGGAGAAGAAGGTCTACCAGGGATCTAGGAGGGCATGCAACATATGCCAGGCATTATTCCAATCCCTGTGTATTGGTTCTCCAGATAAACATAACTAATGTGTGTGTGTGTGTGTGTGTGTGTGTGTGTGTGTGTAGAGAGAGAGAGAGAGAAAGAGATACTGTAAGGAATTGGTTCATGTGATTATGGATGTTTACCAGTAGCAAGATCTACAGTCAGCAAGCTAGAGTCCCAGGAGAGCCAATAGTGTAGTTCCTGTCCAAATGCAGGCACACTAGAGCCCAGGAGAGTCAATGTTTTAGTTTGAGTCCAAAGGCAGGAAAAAACTGATATCACAGCTTGAAGGCAGTAAGGCAGCATGAGTTCCCTGCTCTTCAAGCCTTCAGTGGATTGCATGAGGTTCACCTGCATTGGGAAAGGAAGTCTACTGATTCAAACGTTAATCTCATCCAAAAATTTCCTCAAAGACACACCCAGAATAATGCTTGACTAAATGTGTAGGTACCCTATGCCTGGTCAAGTTCACACAAAAAATTAACCATCTCATTCTGTCTAGATACTAACCTTTAAGAGTCCTCCAGCTTTAACATACTAAACTTATAATGAAGATCAAAATCTATGATCTGGATTCTTTAGCAGGGATATATACTCCATAAGGAAGTTGTCAGGCACTCACTTTAAAAGTGGTCCCAGGATACATCGAGATGTGGGAAGGGGAGTGGAGAGGAGAGATTAAGAGCAACAGGACCCTCAAGAGAAGGAGCTGCCCTTTCCTCTTTTCACCCCATTCTTAGCCCTTAGTCCTGCCTTGTTCTTTTTCAAGGAAAGGAGTCTAAACCAAGGCCTGGGCCAGGATTTTCATGTCAGAACAAGTATTCCTTGGGATTCTGAAAGAAATGCCGGAGGCAGGAGAGTGAATTAGAAGGGTAACTGCATGGACATTGTTTGAATCCTATCCAATTTATTTTAAACTGTCAGTTTTACCATTCCTGGAGGAAATGAAATCCAAATTTTCAACAATTATTATTGCTCCAAGAATAATAATGGCCAGTAAATGTTGAACACTTACTATGTATGTATGAAGCCCCCTGTTAATCATTCTTCCTGAGAACCTCACTTAGGCTTCACAACAACATTATGAAGTAGATCCTATCATTGTCCTCATTTTATAGATCAGCGAACAGAGGATCAGGGAGATTATTCACTAAAGTAATTGGTAGGAAGTAGTGGGGACTGTATCTGAGCCCAGGCTTTGAATTCCAGAGTCTATGCTCTTAATTTATATGCTAAACTTATTCCCTAATGGAGAAGATTTTTGGAAGCATATGCTTCTGTGCATTGGGAACTTCTGATTAGGGATCAGCACTTCTACCTCCTGAGTAGAATTTCTAAAGAAAACAACCCAGAAAGATTTTGTTCACTTAGAATGAGCCAAAGGGATTGCCTATTAAATTTTAATCATGGTTTAAAATGGACCCTAATTCACCTAAATGGGAAATAGAGCATCTGTTTACTGTTAACATGACTAATATTCATATCTGTCCACTCATTTGCACACTGAACCTGCCTAGAGAGAAGCTAGCACAATCCACATGGTCATGTTGTTGGCAGCAATTAAATTTTATAAAGTCATTGCAAACACTGAATTGGTAAATACTGAGTCTTTGCTTCCAGGAAAAATACAGGATTAGGTTCCTGTGAGTCTCTGGTCACAACATTTTCGTCAGCCAATCAATGCACAACCTTGTTTGATGTGTGTTTGTGCTTAAAAACCCCTATTTAATTTATATGTTGACTCATTAGCACTGCAGTCATGGACAAGGCACTATAACTCATGCCTGAATGAAGCTTATCTAAAACATGTATTTTCTCTGTAAATCACATCACAGCCTTCTTGCAATTACGAACACCAGACAGCACTTCAGCAGTACACTTAGGGTCCATTTTAAACCATGAAATCCCCATCAAAAAGCACAAAAGGCAAAACATGTGCCAGCAAATAGCAAAAGGGACAGTTGTTGAAGTGAAACAAGATGATAGAGCATTGCCTTGTTTGACTTCAGCTGGAAACACACCTATCAGGAAACAATGCTTCCACTGCTTTGTGCACATGCATGTCTACAAATGACCATAAAAACACTGTGAAAGCACCTCAAGTATTGATTTGGGGGATTTAGGAGGTTACAAATAAATTTTAGTGAGTAGATTAATTCACAAATATGGAATCCATGCATAATGATGACCAGCTATATACCCACACATATAAACCTACACATACGTGCAAGTACAGATGCCCAAGGCAGAAACCTACTCCAAGGACTTTCTTCCTTTCCTCAATGGAATCAGCTGTGCTTTTAAAGCTAAGCTTGCTAGAAACGTCCTAATCCATCCCCAAATTTTACAAATTGGTAACCACACCAACCCAATGCAGGGTTGTTAACGTAATGGGAAAGAAACCACCTAAAAATTCAGTGTTCACATAATAATTTTCTCATTTATGTTCCTAAACCTAGACCCTGCTTTCTCTTTCCATCATCACTACCATTTATTAAATATTTATAGACAATATACTAAATTCTTCACATGTTTCAATATCATCTAACCAACACAATATCACTATGTTTAATATTCATTTTATAAAGGAAATTATACGACTTCAAAGTCTAAGCTCATAACGGCTGCACTGTTCATTTATTCATTCATTCAAGAAATAATTGAATGCCCACTATGTTGCATAGGCAATTGAGAAATTAATGGTAAAAAAATTTCAGTTCATATGGCATTTAAAATGTAGTGAGGAGAAAGTATGATATATTTCAGGTGTTACATTTTATTTTTAAAAAAAACACAAAAACAAGTAAAAAGTGAGTGATTTACACATGACATTCACCTTCCTTAATAAAATATTGCTGAAGCAGAGTCCTGCAGGAAGAGGGAAAGTAAGTCATGTAAGCACTAAGAAAAAAAGTGATTTGGAACAAAATTGCAATAATCATAAAGGCCCTGGAGCGGGAGCATGCTTGGGTAGTTCAAGGAATGGCCTAGAAGATTACAGACAGCAGTGAGCAAGGAGGAAATTGGTAAGAAAAGTAGAGGTCAGAGAGGTAGCCTGGAGTCAGATTGTGGCTACTCAGAGTGATAGAAGAAGCTTTCGAGGGTTTGGGTGAGAAGAATGACATTATTTGCCCTGTGTTTTAAAAGAATCATTCTGGCTACTCCATAGAGAATGACTGTGGAATGGCAGAAAACAGTGAAAACTTTTGGGAAGGAATTACAATTATTCTGGCAAGTGATGATGCTAACTTGGACTAGGATGATAGCAATTTGGGTAGTAAGAAATGGTCAGATTTCGCATATTCTTTTGCTCTATAATTAATTATTTTTCAGGCCCCAACCATACTTGAGAATCTAATTCAGGTGCTTAGTGTACATTATTGAACAGTATAGACAATGACCCACATCCTTGTAAAGTATATTCTAACAAAGAGAGGCAGACAATAAGTGATGAGATGAAAATAAGTAGAGGAGATTAAAAATAAGCAGATATCTAGGATGTTAGGAGATGGTAAGTACTATGAAAAAGCAGGTGAACGGGATAACAGATTGTAAATAGGGTGTTAAACTAGGCTTTATTGAGAAGGTGATGTTTCAGTTACAGCTTTAAGGAGGTTGGGGAGCTGTACTTGTGGATATCTCAGAGAACATACCAGGCCAGAAAAATAGCAAGTGCAAAGTGCTGTGGCAGAATATTCCTAACATATCAAGGTTAGTGTGGCTGTTGCAGAGTAAATGAGGGAGGGAAATGTAGGAGAGGAAGTAAAAAAAATATATAGGAGAAAGATCGTGTAGGACTTTTCAGGTTATTTTAAGAACATTGACTTTTACTATAAGGAAAATGAGGAGCCATTGCAGAGTATTGAGCAAATGAATAACATGACCTGAATTATATTGTTAAAGAATTTTTCTGGTTTTCTGTTAAAAAGCAGACAGTAAGGGAGTCTATTGAAGTAATCTGACAGGTGAGAGACAATGGTGCTCCAACCTCAGTGATAACAGTCGAGATTGTGATTTAGAATCTGGATCTATTTTGAGGATTTAACCAACATGATTTTTTTTTGAAAAATTAGAAGAGGAATGTGAAAGGAAAACCTAAGTCAAACATGACCCAAAATTTTGGACAGAGCAACTAGAAGATTAGAGTGAGTGACCATCAATCCAGATGAGAATACTGTGTGTAAGTTTATAGGGTGGGGAGAGTCAAATGCTTGGCTTTTTTATTTATTTGAGATACCTATTAGATATGCAAGTGGAGATGTCGAGTAAGGAGCTTGATATCAAATTCTGCAGTTCCTAGGAGGTCCCGATCAGAAAGAAAAAAAGTGGACCATTCTCAAAGATTAGATGCTATTTAAATCCATATGACTAGATGAGATCACCTGAAGAATGCAGGTAGATACAGAATAGAAGAGGTCTAAGGAACGAAGGGCAGTAAAGGACAGTCGGAAGGAACAGCCAGTGAGGAAGAAAACAAAGAAAGAGAAAATTGTCTTGGAAGCAAATATGCCTTAAAATATATTATAAGGAAGGAGAGAGAATTGGGTTTCTAGATAAGGTGGGAACTGTCATAAGCATGACTGTCAATGCTAAATAAAACACACTGAATTAAATACAAAATATGAAGATTAAATAAAATACTCTTTGAAAGATTAGAAAATAACCGAGGCAAATAAGACTTAGTAGCCATACTCTCAAAGAGAAAAAGAAGACCTCTACTATTTCCTTTGGGGCCTTTACTGAGTCATATAAGGTCTGTGTAAAAGTAATTGTGGTTTTTGCCATTGAAAGTAATGCATTAAACATAACCTAAACATGATTGAGGTGTTCTTTTCATATTCCATGTGCTTGCCAGAAGAAAATTAAATTATTTCTGGAATAGGCTACTACCATCCAGAGCACCTGTACTTTTTTATATATAATGTCTGTCCTTTAATTAAGTCACCAGACCTTGTAGGAAGCAAGACTAAATGGCCAAAAACCATGAACATAGAAAGACAACAGAAACAGTCTCATAGGCAATCTAGATAATGGAGTAATTAGATAAGGAGCATCTACAAAAAAAAAAAGGGAATTTTTGGCTGGGTGCAGTGGCTCATGCCTGTAATCCCAGCACTTTGGGAGGCCAAGGTGGGCAGATCACGAGGTCAGGAGTTCAAGACCAGCCTGGCCAATATGGTGAATCCCCATCTCTACTAATAATACAAAAATTAGCGGGGCATGGTGGAATGCACCTTTAATCCCAGCTACTCAGGAGACTGAGGCAGAAGAATTGCTTGAACCCATGAGGTGGAGGTTGCAGTGAGCCGAGATTGTGCCATTGCACTCCAGCCTGGGTGACAGAGAAAGACCTAGTCTCAAAAAAAAAAAAAAAAAAAGAGGGGGGGGAATTGAATGGAAATACTGCAACTAATAAATATACTGAAATAAATAAGTATAATGATAAATTTAATAGTAGATTTGACATATCTGAGAACACCTGTAGTAAACTGGAATTTAGGTAATATCATTTTTTCATAATGATAACAATATCAATTCAAGAGGATGTTATATCATAACCTCGTAATAAAATATTGATTGAAGCACATAGAGATAAATGGATAAAATTTTATTACAGACCATTCTGATATATATATACATATATGTATCATATCAGAATATATGTGTGTGTCCATACATATACTTATATGTATATGTGTATATATATGTTACATATATATATAATACAGAAAAGTTCTAATGTCCATATAATTAGTATTCTATTTGAAGAGAGAGAAAATGGGGCAGATGTAATATTTGTAGAAATAGTGCCTAAGAATTTTCCAAAAAGATAAAAGCTATCAGTCACAGATTCAAGACACTCTACAAAGCCCCAGCAGGTTAAATAAAGAAGAAAACTATATCTAGAAAATTCATTTTAAAAAATTGCTGAAAATCAAAGACAAGTTGATAAATCTCAAAAGTAATTAGAGAAAAATGATAAATTAAACTTAACAGGGGAAATAAGACTTACAGCTGACCATGCAATAAAATGAAAGAAGTGAGAAGACAATGGAATGACATGTTGAAAATCTGCAACATAGAATTCTATACCCAGTGAAAATATGCTTTAAAAATTAAGATGATATTAAGACATTTTCAGGCAAACAAAAATGAAGGGAATTTTTCCATATCAGGTTTTATACTGTGACTTTTATGAGAATTTTTCAGTCAAAAAGAAAATAATCCCAGATAGAAGCACCATAATGCAGGACAGAGTGCAGAGCACTGGAAATGATAAATATGTGGATAGTGTAAGAGAACATTGACTATGAAAATAACAATAATATTAATGTCTTGTGGGTTTTCAAATATATGTAGGATTAAAATGCATGGAAACAATAGCATAAAAGGCAGGCGTGGGGCAGGTAAATGGAGATGGGCTGTTTGGGATCTTTGCATTGCCAAGGAAATGGCAAATGTATGAAATAGACTGTAATGAGTTGTAGCTCCTAAAATAAAGATAATAAAAGAATATATATCCAATAAGCTAATAGGGAGAGAGGTAATGTGTTAATATAAACAGATATTATTCTGAAAATAAGCAATAAATATGGAAACAAGGAACCAAGAAACAGAAAAGGTTAATAGATAACAGTAAGATTATAGACAAACCTAAATCAATTTGTAATTTTAGTAAATATTAAATTATGAAAAGAATAGATGCTAAAAGACAAAGTTGTCAGACTGCATCAAAACAAAATACAAATATATGCTGCTTGTAAGAGAGGACCATTAAATATAAAGCGACAGAAAAATTGAAAATAAAAAAATAGAAATACACTATGCAAGTGATAATTCAAGGAAAGTTGGTGTTACTCTGCTATTATAAGTGATAGAATAAAATTTAAGGAAAGTAATATTTCTTGAGGTAGAAATATTTCATAATGATAAAAATATCAATTCAGAGGATGATACATGATAACCTTATAATAGTCTATAAAACAAGATACTGAATATGTTTTATAGACTCACAAACATTTGTGAGTATATCATATAGGTGTCTATTCTTCATACCTTCATGCATGTGTATATTCACAATGGATGCAGATTGATCCCAAGAAGGGTAAGTGACATTGGGTTAAGCAGCTCCCTTCAGTCAAGAGCTATTTCTAGAGAAGGTTGATGACTAAGACCTGTCAGCAGGCAGTGTTTATAGTTGGTGGAAAAGTCCTTCAATCCTTAAGAAAAATACTAGTGTGTCACAGGGTCCAGTACAAATAAGACTTATTCCAGGAATTGTAATGCAATCAATGTAATTCCTTGCATCAATAAAAGAAAGGGGAGAAAACCCACATGTTCATTTTGTTACTGCCAAAAATGCTTTGACAAAATTCAATACCCATTCATGATTTTTTTTAAATCTCGTCAAACCAAGAATAGGATGTAATTTCCTTAATCAAGTAGAGGGTGTTGACAAACAATTTATAGCAAATATCATACTTAGTAAATTACTGAAGACTCATCCCCTAAAACTGGGAGCGAAACAAGGTGTCAACTACTCTCATTTTTATTCAAAATTAGACGGGAGGCCCTATCAAGTTCAATAAAGCAAGAGAAAGTGATATCAGGATTGGAAAGAGAAAAAAATGTAACTGCCATTATTTGCAGATCATATGAGTATTTCCTGGAGAAAATTCAAAAGAATGTAAAGATGAAGTATTAGTTGATATCTAACTTAGCAAAGTTGCTGAATACATAGCCAGCTTACAATAAAAATCCTCACCAAGTTCTACATATTAGCAACAATTAGGAATAAGAATTTTAACATGGTACCATTTACAACAGAATAAAAACATAAAATACTTAGAAACAAATCTAACAAAAGATGTGCAAGACACAAAGAAAATTATAAAATTAAAAAGCATTATTGAAATATACTTAAAAAGACAAAGGGAACGAATTACCATGTTAATTAATTCGAAGACTTAACTTTGTAAAGATGTCAGTTTCCCTTAATAATTTTACTCTCATTCCAATCAAAATCCTAGAAGATCTTTCTAGAAATTGAGATATTAATTTAAATTTTATATGGAAATACTGAGATAAAAGATTATCCAAGAGCCTTCAAGAAAAGAAACCACAGTTTAAAGACTTTTATAACTAGATGTCTAAGATGTGTGAAGTTATAGAAGTTAAAGCAGTATATGCAGAGAGAGACAACTCAAGAGAACAAACAGGAAATCCAAACGTGGAGCAACGTGCATATACAGTCCTCTGATTTATGACCAAGGTTACACTGCAGTGCAACTAGGAAAAGATAATCCTTTCAATACATGCTGCAGGGGTCAATTCAATATCCATATCTTGTACATCATTCCATACAGAAAAACTAATTTCAGGTGGGTAGAAGCATTAAATGTAAAAACTGGTCAGGCACAGTGGCTCATGCCTCTAATCCCAGCATTTTGGGAAGCTGAGATGGGCTGATAGTTTGAGCCTAGAGTTCGAGACCAGTCTGAGAAACACAATGAAACCCTGTCTTTATAAAAAATATTTAAAAATTAACTGGGAGTGGTGGCCCACACCTGTAGTCCCAGCTACTAGGGAGGCTGAGGTGGGAGAATTGCTAGAGCCTGGGAGTCAGAGGTTGTAGTGAGCACAACTGCACTCCAGCCTGGGCGACAGAGCAAGATCCTGTTAAAAAACTCCCTAGTAGCTGGGACTACAAAAAAGACATAAAAATTAACACAATAAAGATATGCTAAGTGATCATGTAAAAGAATGTCTTTACATCTCTTGACAATATCTTTGAGACCAAGTCTCACTCTGTCACCCAGGCTGGAGTGCAGTGGCATGATCCCAGCTCACTGCAACCTCTGCCTCCCGGGTTCAAGTGATTCTAGTGCCTCAGCCACCCTAGGAGCTAGAATTACAGGTGCCTGCCACCAGGCCTGGCTAATTTTTGTATTTTTTTTATAGAGACAGTGTTTTGCCATGTTGGCCAAGCCGGTCTTAAACTCCTGGCCTCAAGTGATTTGCCCACCTCGGCCTCGCAAGGTGCTGGGATTACAGGTGTAAGTCACTGCGCCCAGCCAGTATCTTTATACTTAGGTGTAAACAAAGATTTCATAAACAAGATACAAGTACTAACCTAAAGTATAGGTTCTTTCAGAGCTTCTTTGTATCACAAGATACTAGAGTGAAAAGCCATGCCACAGAGTGATATATGTGCAACACATAAATCTGACAAAAGACATCTAGAATATAAAAGAACTATTACGTTAAAAATCAATAAGAAAGAGAATCACAACTTAATTTTTAAAATGGGAAAATATCTGAATAATCAATTCGAAAGAGAGGATATCAAAAGGGCAAAACAGTGATTAACATTATTAGTTCTCAGGAGATGCACAGTAAAACTGCAATAAGAAACTGAAGGGTTGTAATAAACTTAGATTTGATTCAAGTTTATTGGATTTAATTCAAAATTACAATGAAATAGCCAGGACATAGTAAACAGGGAACAAAGATGCAGAAAGCAGGGCACACTGAGAGTTTGAGGTGACTTACTCGGATTGAAACTGAAGATACAGCTGCAAGAATTGGGACTGGCAAGATCTAGGCAATATTTTACCATTCTGAAGGCAATGCTCTCGTCCCGTTGAAGGAACCAGAGTGCTAATTAGGAAACAGATGCAGAAACTCAGTCTCACATGCTTTCCAAAAGGAGTGATGTCAACGTACTATAATTATGTGGATATGGATGCCCAGGACACTTTCCAGTAACAAAGCATAAGATAAATCCTAATCTAAACCAATGGAAAGAGTCAAAAACACATAGAGTATTTTACTTACATAATCAAATACACTTTACCAACATCATCAACAAATCCACAATGAGATATCCCTATATACTGACAATAAATTCCAAATGTTGGCGAGCATGTGGAGTAACTGGAACTCTCTTGCTCTCGTGGTGGAAATATAAATTGATACGGTCCCTTTGGGAACCGTTTGGCTGTATATACCCAAGCTATGAGACAGCAATTTCAGTCCTGGGTATATACCTAAGAGAGATGAAAATACACACACACACACACACACACACACACACACAAACTTCTACAAGAATATTCATAACAGTTTTATGCAAAATAGCGCAAACCCAAAAATAACTCAAATGTCTGTCAATATTGGAATATGTAATATTGTAGTTTATTCCTATAATGCAATATTACACTACAATGAAAAAGAATAAATTACCTGTACGTGCAATAATGTGAGTGATGCAATATTAAGTTAAAGAAGATACAGATTGTGTGTTTTATTATTATATCGATACTTAGCTGGAAAACAAAATTACATTATGATGATATAGATAAGTGGCTATGTTTGGGCATATTAATGACTAGGAGAAGCATTTGGGAGGCTGCTGCATTGTTGATAATATTCTATGGTTTGATTTGAATAATAATTACACAGGTATATTTACTATGTAATAATTGATTCATCTGTATATACACTTTATGTACTTTATATGTATTTTGGTCCAATAAAATATTCAAAAAAAGAAGGATGGAGGGTTCAGCTATGTCAAAGGTGTAGATGGCTCATTTAAAAGGAGGAATGGCAACACAGAGGTCATTGATAGCCTTGACCAGAGCATTTTCAATGGAGTGATTAGGGTGAACACCTAAATGGAGTGGGTTCAGGAGAGACTGGGAGGAGAGTAAGTTGAAGCATTGAGTATTGTCTAGGTTCTAACTCTTGTTGGGTTCCAAAGTCCTTCATGACCTTGCCCTACCCAATCTTTATATTCTTTTCTTCCATTAAAATATCTACCCTTTCTTTCCTCCAAGCCCTAAGGCCCCTCTTGGCTGTTACACTAAAACACAG
The DNA here is from genome assembly GCF_009828535.3 of Hylobates moloch. Classification (NCBI taxonomy): domain Eukaryota; kingdom Metazoa; phylum Chordata; class Mammalia; order Primates; family Hylobatidae; genus Hylobates; species Hylobates moloch. The sequence goes on along the minus strand of NW_026652281.1, from coordinate 125,620,390 downwards.
CCTGTTACACTATAACACAGGCTGTTACTCTGTATTATCTAAATGAGACAAACCTCCATCAGGGAACTCAATAAGTAGAGAAATGACTCTAGAAAAGTGCCCCATGGCATCCCCCAAAGACCTAAGTTTAGCATGGTATAGAGCAATGGTTCTCAAATATTAATGAGCTTTAGAATTATTAGAAAAAAACTTGCTTAAAATGCATATATCTGGGCTTCATTGCCCAGAGATTTAGAATCAGTAGATCTTTCAGGGATGAGAGTGGAGGGCTGGCAGCAGGGAGTGGGCAGGAATCTGCACTTATAATATGTACTGCGGGTGACTCTAATGTTACTGATCTACAGACATTCTGTTAAGAGACTGATCTGTGCAAGCAGACAGGGAAGGGAGAACAGAGGCAGAATTCCACTTCTGGTTGGGTAAATGTAATAAATGATTCTGTCTCTATTTTATTTCTCTAGTGTCCTGAGCCTTCAGCTCCTCTTGTACAGATAAGTTATCTGAGCCCTGGGATATGATCATGTTCCTTTTCTGTCATCAAGGTTCTTTGTGTTGTAGGCTTATAAGAAAACCAAAGCTTTGCTGATAAACTTTGTTCTTTCTTTCCTTTCCCCTTTACTCTTTTATTCTCCCATTTTCTTTCCCTGTTCTCTTCCCCTTCTTTTTATCTTCCAATCCTCCACTTTCTTCTTTTTCCCTTTTTCTTTTCTTACACTCTCCCCCATTTTTCCCACTTCTTTTTCACTTTTTCTTTCCTTTTTACCTCCTTTCCTCATTTCCTCTCTCCCTCCAACTCTCAGATAGAAAAGAGGAAGTTCAACCAGAACTCTAACTCTACGTACTGTGTCTTCATGGTCAACAAGCCCTACGCCATCACCTGCTCTGTGGTAGCCTTCTACATCCCATTTCTCCTCATGGTGCTGGCCTATTACCACATCTATGTCACAGCTAAGCAGCATGCCCACCAGATCCAGATGTTACAACGGGCAGGAGCCTCCTCTGAGAGCAGGCCTCAGTCGGCAGACCAGCATAGCACTCACCGCATGAGGACAGAGACCAAAGCAGCCAAGACCCTGTGCATCATCATGGGTTGCTTCTGCCTCTGCTGGGCACCATTCTTTGTCACCAATATCGTGGATCCTTTCATAGACTACACTGTCCCTGGGCAGGTGTGGACCGCTTTCCTCTGGCTCGGCTATATCAATTCCGGGTTGAACCCTTTTCTCTACGCCTTCTTGAATAAGTCTTTTAGACGTGCCTTCCTCATCATCCTCTGCTGTGATGATGAGCGCTACCGAAGACCTTCCATTCTGGGCCAGACTGTCCCTTGTTCAACCACAACCATTAACGGATCCACACATGTACTAAGGTGAGTATACTAAGGGAGTTCATCAATTTGGTTGATTTGTATCACTCAGAAGGGGTAATGCTCCAGTTTTCTGTTTCCAGAGGGGGTATCCCTGAAACCTGCATAGAGTTTGCAAAGATTATAAAAGATTCTACTATCTGGTCTTGGAATACAGCAGCGGTTAAGAGCTCAGGCTCTGGAGGGAGACTGACTTGAATTCGAATCGAGTCCCCATAGTTCTGTGACCTTGGGCAGGTCATTTAAACATTATTAACCTCAATTTCATTTTTTAAAAACTCAAGATAATAATCACTGTATCTACACCACAGAGTTTTTATGAGAATCAAATTAGCTAGTGTATGTGGAGCGCATGGTACAGAGCCTGACACTTAACAAGTAATTGGTAAATGTTATCCATTATTATTTAAAGGTGGTACTTTAGAGTAGTGGTTAAAAGCATGTATTTTAAAGTAAAATAGGTTTTGTCTTCATTCTCAGTGCTCCTACTAGCCATCTGCATACTCTCTCTTAGTTTTACTTTCCTCACCTTTAAAAAATTGTAATAATGTTAATTCTCATCTCATGTGGGTTTTGTGATGAGTAGAGATAATATATTCATATAGGGCATGACATACAGTAAGCACTCACAATGACACTAAAAGTTTTATTAATATTAGGACCAATAGTAATAACGTAGTGCCTGAAAATCTAATATAGCCATAAATAACATGATAAACTAAAATAAATACCATAATAAATATACAACAGTAATACCATGTGATATAATTGATGTATGGGCAATCTAGAATTGGGGTAGAAAGGAAAGGAAGCTGATTTGGCTTAAGAAGCTCAGGGAAGGCTTCACAGAACACAGAACAGTATTTCCTAAGAATTTGAGACATGGAGGAGAAGGCAGGGAAGCCATTTCAGGCAGATAGAACAGTACAAGGAAGGAAATGAAATAGAATACCGACAGGTCCAGTGATTTTTTTTTCCCCAAGGTCACATAAGTGGATGGAGGTGGGAGTGACTTTGGAGTTGAATGTCCAGTGTCTAGTTATGGTACCTCTTTCCAGACCCTGAGACTTTTCTGGTCACCCTGGGCTAGAATTGTTCTCAGCTATTCAAAGCTGTGTGTGATAAGTATATCCATCCTGTAGCAAAACTGGATTGCCAATGACATTTTTTTCTTTGCCCTGAGATGCACAGGAATTTCTAAGGAGAAGTTCCTTCTTTGAGACAAGCATTTAATTTTTCTGATAATGATTAGTATTCAGCTGTTCTGGCAACTGAAAATTGGGGGATATTTTCATTTGCATGTGTAAGAAAAGAAAAATAAGAATTGCTATAAAATATAAACCCTGTGCCTCAGAGGCTGCTCAGAGCATGAATTCCTTTTTTTGCTACAAGTGTAGGCAGATTTGTAGCTAAAGCCTAGCATGGTGTTGTGGTTTCCGCTGGAGGAAAGGCCCCAAAGGATACTCCTAGAAACTGACATTCTCTCTTAATTATTATGCCTTCATGAGTGTCATAGAAAGAAATCAACCATAAAGTGTGTGTACAAGAACTTCTGTGTGGGTGCCAAATAGGTTTTAGCTATTTAAGCTAGCAGTTGCCTAAGTACAGGCTGTTGACAACTTACAAACAGCGTATGCTCTGGTAATACATTTGCTAAGTCAGTTGTTTAGCAGTTGATGGTTTATTTCATAGAGAGTTTGGGAGTTTCTAGGGCAGCCCAAGAAAGCCTATTTTACTAAATAAGATGTATTGTTAAAATCCTGCTGCGTCTGGTAATCTGCAGGATCATTGTAAAGCAAAGAGACAATTTAGAGATGGCATATGGATGTACACTCCATATTTTCTTCCATAAATTTCTATTTTTTTTTTGAAGAATCTTATATGGTATGAGTACAATTACCATTTTATTTTATTTTATTTTATTTATTTTTTTATTATACTTTAAGTTCTAGGGTACATGTGCACAGTGTGCAGGTTTGTTACATATGTATACATGCGCCATGTTGGTGTGCTGCACCCATTAACTCATCATTTACATTAGGTATATCTCCTAATGTTATCCCTCCTCCCTCCCCTGACCCCATGACAGGCCCCAGTGTGTGATGTTCCCCTTCCTGTGTCCAAGTGTTCTCGTTGTTCAATTCCCACCTATAAGTGAGAACATGCGGTGTTTCGTTTTTTGTCCTTGCTAGTTTGCTGAGAATGATGGTTTCCAGCTTCATCCATGTCCCTACAAAGGACATGAACTCATCATTTTTTATGGCTGCATAGTATTCCACGGTGTATATGTGCCACATTTTCTTAATCCAGTCTATCATTGATGGACATTTGGGTTGTTTCCAAGTCTTTGCTGTGCGAATAGTGCCACAATAAACATACGTGTGCATGTGTCTTTATAGCAGCAAGATTTATAATCCTTTGGGTACATACCCAGTAATGGGATGGCTGAGTCAAATGGTAGTTCTAGTTCTAGATCCTTTAGGAATCACCACACTGTCTTCCATGATAGTTGAACCAGTTTACAGTCTCACCAACAGTGTAAAAGTGTTCCTATTTCTGCATATCCTCTCCAGCATCTGTTGTTTCCTGACTTTTTAATGATCGCCATTCTAACTGGTGTGAGATGGTATCTCATTGTGGTTTTGATTTGCATTTCTCTGATGGTCAGTAATGATGAGCGTTTTTCATGTGTCTGTTGGCTGCATAAATGTCTTTTGAGAAGTGTCTGTTCATATCCTTTGCCCACTTGTTGATGGGGTTGTTTGTTTTTTTCTTGTAAATTTATTTGAGTTATTTGTAGATTCTGGATATTAGCCCTTTGTCAGATAAGCAGATTGCAAAAATTTTCTCCCATTCTGTAGATAGCCTGTTCACTCTGATGGTAGTTTCTTTTGCTGTGCAGAATCTCTTTAGTTTAATTAGATCCCGTTTGTCAATTTTGGCTTTTGTTGCCATTGCTTTTGGTGTCTTAGACATGAAGTCCTTGCCTATTCCTATGTCCTGAATGGTATTGCCTAAGTTTTCTTCTAGGGTGTTTATGGTTTTAGGTCTAACATGTAAGTCTTTAATCCATCTTGAATTAATTTTTATAAAGTGTAAGAAAGGGATCCAGTTTCAGCTTTCTACATATGGCTAGCCAGTTTTCCCAGCACCATTTATTAAATAGGGAATCCTTTCCCTATTTCTTGTTTTTGTCAGGTTTGTCAAAGATCAGATGGTTGTAGATATGTGGTATTATTTCTGAGGGCTCCGTTCTGTTCCATTGGTCTATATCTCTGTTTTAGTCCCAGTACCATGCTGTTTTGGTTACTGTAGACTTGTAGTATAGTTTGAAGTCAGGTAGCATGATGCCTCCAGCTTTGTTCTTTTGGCTTAGGATTGACTTGGCAATGCAGCTCTTTTTTGGTTCCATATGAACTTTAAAGTAGTTTTTTCCAATTCTGTGAAGAAAGTCATTGGTAGCTTGATGGGGATGGCATTGAATCTATAAATTACCTTGGGCAGTATGGCCATTTTCACGATATTGATTCTTCCTATCCATGAGTATGGAATATTCTTCCATTTGTTTGTGTCCTCTTTTATTTCATTGAGCAGTAGTTTGTAGTTCTCCTTGAAAAGGTCCTTCACATCCCTTGTAAGTTGGATTCCTAGGTATTTTATTCCCTTTGAAGCAATTGTGAATGGGAGTTCACTCATGATTTGGCTCTCTGTTTGTCTGTTATTGGTGTATAAGAATGCTTGTGATTTTTGCACACTGATTTTGTATCCTGAGACTTTGCTGAAGTTGCTTATTAGCTTAAGGAGATTTTGGGCTGAGATGATGGGGTTTTCTAAATATACAATCATGTCATCTGCAAAGAGGGACAATTTGACTTCCTCTTTTCCTAATTGAATACCCTTTATTTCTTTCTCCTGCCTGACTGCCCTGGCCAGAACTTCCAACACTGTGTTGAATAGGAGTGGTGAGAGAGGGCATCCCTGTCTTGTGCCAGTTTTCAAAGGGAATGCTTCCAGTTTTTGTCCATTCAGTATGATATTGGCTGTGGGTTTGTCATAAATAGCTCTTATTATTTTGAGATATGTCCCATCAATACCTAATTTATTGAGAGTTTTTACCATGAAGAGTTGTTGAATTTTGTCAAAGGCCTTTTCTGCATCTATTGAGATAATCATGTGGTTTTTGTCTTTGGTTCTGTTTATATGCTGGATTACATTTATTGATTTGCGTATGTTGAACCAGCCTTCCATCCCAGGGATGAAGCCCACTTGATCATGGTGGATAAGCTTTTTGATGTGCTGCTGGATTTGGTTTGCCAGTATTTTACTGAGGATTTTTGCATCGATGTTCATCAGGCATATTGGTCTAAAATTCTCTTTTTTTTTGTTGTGTCTCTGCCAGGCTTTGGTATCAGGATGATGCTGGCCTCATAAAATGAGTTACAGAGGATTCCCTCTTTTTCTATTGATTGGAAGAGTTTCAGAAGGAGTGGTACCAGTTCCTCCTTGTACCTCTGGTAGAATTTGACTGTGAATCCGTCTGATCCTGGATTTTTTTTGGTTGGTAGGCTATTAATTATTGTCTCAATTTCAGAGCCTGTTATTGGTCTATCCAGGGATTCAACTTCTTCCTGGATTAGTCTTGGGAGGGTGTATGTGTCCAGGAATTTATCCATTTCTTCTAGATTTTCTAGTTTGTTTGCATAGAGGTGTTTATAGTATTCTCTGATGGTAGTTTGTATTTCTGTGGGATCAGTGGTGATATCCCCTTTGTCAGTTTTAGATCTTTCCTGCTTTCTCTTGTGGGCATTTAGTGCTATAAATTTCCCTCTACACACTGCTTTAAATGTGTCCCAGAGATTCTGGTATGTTGTGTCTTTGTTCTCACTGGTTTCAAAGAACATCTTTACTTCTGCCTTCATTTCATTATGTACCCAGTAGTCATTCAGGAGCAGGTTGTTCTGTTTCCATGCAGTTGAGCAGTTTTTAGTGGGTTTCTTAATCCTGAGTTCTAGTTTGATTGCACTGTGGTCTGAGAGACAGTTTGTTATAATTTCTGTTATTTTACATTTGCTGAAGAGTGCTTTACTTCCAACCATGTGGTCAATTTTGGAATAAGTGTGATGTGGTACTGAGACAAATGTATATTCTGTTGATTTGGGGTGGAGAGTTCTGTAGACATCTATTAGGTATGCTTGGTGCAGAGCTGAGTTCAATTCCTGGATATCTTTGTTAACTTTCTGTCTCGTTGATCTGTCTAATGTTGACAGTGGGGTGTTAAAGTCTCCCATTATTATTGTGTGGGAGTCTAAGTCTCTTTGTAGGTCTGTAAGGACTTGCTTTATGAATCTGGGTGCTCCTGTATTGGGTGCATATATATTTGGGATAGTTAGCTCTTCTTGTTGAATTGATCCTTTTACCATTATGTAATGGCCTTCTTTGTCTTGTTTGATCTTTGTTGGTTTAGAGTCTGTTTTATCAGAGACTAGGATTGCAAGCCCTGCCTTTTTTTTGTTTTCCATTTGCTTGGTAGATCTTCCTCCATCCCTTTATTTTGAGCCTGTGTTTTTTTCTGCACATGAGATGGGTCTCCTGAATACAGCACACTGGTGGGTCTTGACTCTTTAACCAATTTGCCAGTGTGTGTCTTTTAATTGGAGCATTTAGCCCATTTACGTTTAAAGTTAATATTGTTATGTGTGAATTTGAGCCTTTCATTATGGTGTTAGCTGGTTATTTTGCTTGTTAGTTGATGCAGTTTCTTCCTAGCATTGATGGTCTTTACAATTTAGCATGTTTTTTCAGTGGCTGGTACCAGTTGTTCCTTTCCATCTTTAGTGCTTCCTTCAGGAGCTCTTGTAGGGCAGGCCTGGTGGTGGTGGTGACATAATCTCTCAGCATTTGCTTGTCTGTAAAGGATTTTATTTCTCCTCCCCTTATGAAGTTTAGTTTGGCTGGATATGAAATTCTGGGTTGAAAATTATTTTCTTTAAGAATGTTGAATATTGGCCCCCACTCTCTTCTGGCTTGTAGAGTTTCTGCCGAGAGATCAGCTGTTAGTCTGATGGGCTTCCCTTTGTGGGTAACCTGACCTTTCTCTCTGGCTGCCCTTAACATTTTTTCCTTCATTTCAACTTTGGTGAATCTGACAATTATGTGTCTTGGAATTTCTCTTCTCCAGGAGTATCTTTGTGGTGTTCTCTGTATTTCCTGAATTTGAATGTTGGCCTGCATTGCTAGGTTGGGGAAGTTCTCCTGGATAATATCCTGCAGAGTGTTTTCCAACTTGGTTCCATTCTCCCCATCACTTTCAGGTACACCAATCAAACATGGATTTGGTTTTTTCACATAGTCCCATATTTCTTGGAGGCTTTGTTTGTTTCTTTTTACTCTTTTTCTCTAAACTTCTCTTCTCGCTTCATTTCATTCATTTGCTCTTCAGTCACTGATACCCTTTCTTCCAGTTGATCGAATTGGCTACTGAAACTTGTGCATTCGTCATGTAGTTCTCATGCCATGGTTTTCAGCTCCATTAGGTCATTTAAGGACTTCTCTACACTGGTTATTCTAGTTAGCCATTCGTCTAATCTTTCTTCAAGGTTTTTAGCTTCTTTGCGATGGGTTCGAACTTCTCCTTTAGCTAGGAGAAGTTTGATCGTCTGAGGCCTCCCCATCTCCTGCTTGCTTTTTAACTTTGGTTAACTTTTGACTTACAGAAGTTTCGTCAAAGTCATTCTCTGTCCAGCTTTGTTCCATTGCTGGCGAGGAGTTGCACTCCTTTGGAGGGGGAGAGGTGCTCTGATTTTTAGAACTTTCAGCTTTTCTGCTCTGTTTTTTCTCATCTTTGTGGTTTTATCTACCTTTGGTCTTTGATGATGGTGACATATGGATGGGGTTTTGTGTGGATGTCCTTTCTGTTTGTTAGTTTTCCTTCTAACAGTCAGGACCCTCAGCTGCAGGTCTGTTGGAGTTTGCTGGAGGTCCACTCCAGACCCTGTTAGCCTGGGTATTAGCAGTGGAGGCTGCAGAACAGTGAGTATTGCTGAACAGCAAATGTTGCTGCCTGATCGTTCCTCTGGAAGCTTCATCTCAGAGGGGTACCCGGCCGTGTGAGGTGTCAGTCTGCCCCCACTTGGGGGTGCCTCCCAGTTAGGCTACTTGGGGGTCAGGGACCCACTTGAGGAGGCGGTCTGTCCGTTCTCAGATCTCAAACTCTGTGCTAGGAGAACCACTACTCTCTTCAAAGCTGTTAGACAGGGACATTTAAGTCTGCGTTTTCTGCTGCCTTTTGTTCAGTCTTTTTCTGTGTGTGTGTGAGATGGAGTTTTGCTCTTTCGCCCAGGCTGGAGTGCAGTGGCATGATCTTGGCTCAATGCAAGCTCCGCCTCCCAGGTTCATGCCATTCTCCTGCCTCATCCTCCCCAGTAGCTGGGACTACAGGCACCCGCCACCATGCCAGGCTAATTTTTTTGTATTTTTAGTAGAGACAGGGTTTCACCGTGTTAGCCAGGATGGTCTCGATCTCCTGACCTTGTGATCCGCCCACCTTGGCCTCCCAAAGTACTGGGATTACAGTCTTCCATAAATTTCTTCATGAGTTCATGAAAAGTGCAGGAAGTTGGTCTGTGATGTTTTACTGTGGGAGTGGAGAATCTTATAAGAGTAAGGGTAGCCTGTAGAGAATAGTTGAAACCTGCATCTGCTAGAGGTTAAATCTTACAAAGGACAGGAATTCTGCCTATTTTATTCACCACTATATAGCAAATACTCTACATATTGTCTGATATGTAATAGGAACTTAAACGCTTGATGAATGAACAAATTCTAAAATTAATTCTTCTGATCAATTGTTTTAATTTAACACAGCTAAGACAATTTTTGCATTTTTCTTAAAAATCCCATGGTAGATCATCAGCAAATTCAGATAAATTCAAGAAATATAAAACCAAAACAATGAAAATCAGTATCAGCTTTTATCCTGCTAATCCTACCCCTGTTCCCAGAGGCAATAGTTAACATTAGTCTGCTGATGATTTCAATGTATTTACAGACATTCATAAAAACCATAGAAATATCATAACTTTTTCTCACTCTATGTAAATGGGATCATTTTATATGTACTTTTCTACATCTTGTTTTTTATCCTTTAACAATACATTTTGAAGATCTTTTCACTGGGGAAAATATAGCTCTAACTCATTTGTTTCAGCTGTTCCATAATCTTCTGTACTAAAAATACATATTAAAATTTATTTAATTTTTTGTTATTAGTGGGCATGTAAGTATTTCCAATTATTTGTCATTGCAAACTGTACTATTTTTAATGCCCTTGAACACATTTCTTGGTGCATGTGCAAGTATTTCTTTCAGATAGCTACCAAAAATGAAATTGCTGTATTGACAGGTATGCTCATTTAAAATGTTTACGTTTACTATAATATTGGCATCCTAGCACACTGTAACAATTTGCATTCTCATCTGCGAGTGTGAGTTCCCCTCACTAACGTTGAATACTATCAATCTTTAATATTTTCTTAATTAAAAAATATTAGGTTGGTGCAAAAGTAATTGCTGTATCATTTAATTTCCATTACTCAGCGATTTGTCAGATTGAACCTCTTTTAAATTAGCTATATACTATTTATATTTATTCTTATATAAACTGCATCTTTATGTGTTTGGCCCTTTTTGTGACAACTTAGTTGTATTTTTCTTATTAATTTCTGGGTGTTCTTTGTTATATTCTGTATATTCATCTTGTGTCATAGATTTAGCAAATACACCTCCCCATCTCCTGCTTGCTTTTTAACTTTGGTTAACTTTTGACTTACAGAAGTTTCAAATTTTGAAAACGTATTCTTACTTGACCTCTTAGAGTTGGCCTAGCTTCCTTCTTAAAATACTTCCTATGTTGAGTTTCCTTAATACCACAGTTTCCTGGTTTTCCTGCTAACTCACCAGCAACTTTTTCCCAGTCTCTTTTAGAGGCTGTTCCCCTCTCTCTGGCCTCAAACTGTTGGAGTTCTTCAGGACTTGGTTCTTGATACTCTTCTCATATTATGCTCTTTATACATTCACTATCTATAACTTTAAATACAATCTTCATGCTGTCATCTCTCTCTTTGATCAATATCTCCAGGACAGAACACTCCTCTGAGATCCAGAGAGAAGATCCAATTTGCTTCCTTGACAACCCCGTATAGGTATCTCTTAGAAATCTTAAATGTGATGCAACGAAAACAGAATTCTTAGCTCTGTACTCTTACCCCCTGTATTGGCCCATTTTGTGTAACTATAAATGAATACTTGAGGCTGGGTAATTTACAAGGAAAAGAGGTTTATTTGTCTAATGGCTCTACAGGCTGTACGAGCATGGCATCAGCATTGGCCCAGCTTCTGGTGAGGCTTCAGGAAGCTTTTACTCATGGCAGAAGATGAAGGGGGGTTCATACATGTCTCATGGCAAGAAGGGGGGCAAGAGAGAGGAGGGAGATGCTAGACTCTTTTTAACAACCAGATCTCACAATAACTAATAGAGTGACAATTTGCTAGTTACTGCAAGGAGGGCACCAAGCCATTCATGTAGTCTCCACCTCCATGACCCAGACACCTCATACTAGGTCCAACCTCCAACTCTGGGGATTACATTTCAACATGAGATTTGAAGGGGATGAATATCCAAACTATCTCACCCTCCAACCACAAGTTTTCTGAGTCATCCCTATCTCCATAAATGGAATAATCTTGTATCGTGTCACTAAATCAAGACACTTTTTCTGTGGCTCTGAGGGAGAACTAACATATTAGAGGGCAGGCTTAAGGATTTAAAAAGAAACCAATCAGCTAGTATTGAAAAGATGGAGCTAAACAAAAATAACTGTAAAATTCAACCATGGGGGCAAAATATAAATCATAAAAGTGTAAGATAAATAAATTTCTAGCTGCATGTATAAAATTTAGAATATTACAGGCATGCCTTCATTTTCCTCTCCCAAGGCAAACATTTAAAAAGTACTGGACAGGTCACTAGAGACCTCCTTCCATTTTATTAATAATAATGATTATGATTATGAGACCTAAGATTATTCCAGGAAAGAATGTTTGTTACTATATTTGAGAGCCCTAAGTTCATCATTTACATCTAATTTTTATAACTCAAAGAGGTAAGGTATTATTATCATTGTCATTTTAAAGATGAGAAAATTGAGTGTTAGGGTAAGTAATATGCCCAAAGTCACACAAGTAGTAAACAATGAAGCTGGAATTCAGACCCAACTCTTTCTGACTTCAAAACTCAGCCTTGTCCAGCCACTTAGAGTCAGAGTTAATATTACAACTTACCATGATCACCTTGACTTTTTGGATAAAGTTGATGAGTCATTTTTTAATCTATCAACTCTACCATTTTGTTCATATTTCTCTAGTTTGCCTACAAACCATGGAAGACTAATAACTTGTTCAAATGAAGGCATTTTCATACACATTTTTTTAAAGGAAGTAAGTTTAGATCAGACAGGCCTATTCTTATTAACCACCTGTTGACTTCTATCTTTGGGTACCCATTGATTATTCAAATAAAAAATCAATTTAAAAGAGGTTTGTCTCAGGATTGGGATCAAACTCTTCTTCCTATGGTTTTCAGAACATACCTTTTTCACATTTCTTCAACTTGGGTATTTGTTCTTCTCTATTTCTGCTGGATGGCAGTGGCCTGTTTACAGCACTATTTCCATGACATTCATACTGCTTTAGAGTATACAATTCCTTATTTAATTCCTGTCACATCAAATATTCCTTGAGGGGAGAAACTATGGCTTCCTTTTCTCTAGGAACCGTATAGTCTCTAACATAGTATCTGTATAACAGTCGATGATCAATTGATTGATACATTTTTTGCTGATGAAAGGTCTTCCTGATTCTCTTCAGATTTATGAAGGATTAAAATACTCAAAATCAAAAATTAGGTTTTGTTTGTTAAACCTTCCCTGAGATCCTAAAAGCTATAGAGAACTTAGTCTACAAGATTCACACTGGGAAGACCCAGTTCATGACAACACTCTGATATTGTGGCTCTGATATTGTGGAACCTCTTTCCTTTAAAGTCTTTTTGACAGAATGGAATTTTACTTTTCCAAGTTGAATTAGAAACAGCCAAGCCCGGCCTCAATGGTTTAGAATCATAGGTCTCCCAAGCTTAGTCCTATCCTTATGGCCCTTTGATTTACATGCAATTTTATTGTTAAATAAGCAAATGGGTAGCCAATGAAATAAAATATGCTTTTGAAAGGCATTCTTAGAGGGTTTTGATTACTAAAATTGTACTAACTAGTGTACACAGTAGCAGAGATGTCTGCAATTGTGTTTGACTATTTTCTGTTGGAAAAGTGTTTTTGGAAATATGCAACCCATGATCAAAATAGAAGTGAAGACAGCATTTGGTTGAATGATGACATCATTTGTCTAGACATATAGGTTACATAGTCTTCTAAACATAGCTTCTAAACATGAATTATTATCATATAAATGTTTTGGGGGCAATTTTAATTTGTCTGCATGCATGTATTAGAAAGAGGCATAATGCCAGTGTGTGAAATTCTAAGAGGTTCATCAAGTGTACAAACTCGGATTCTCAGTGATTTTGGAGGCAGCCTCTTTCTCCTTGTCTCGTCCTTAATCTTGTTCTGCAGCTGTGTTTTCCCCACCCACCAATATCTGTCTTAGTCTTATAGAAATCACTTTTCCCACTCTAGGAAACCCATACTGAACATAGTGGCAGAGAAGAAAAGAAATAACCTAATGATAAAACATTAGCTGCATTCCTACTAAAGTCAGGAATAAGACAATGATGTCTTATTATCTCTTGTGGTCAACATTGTACATACAAAATCCAAAGGACAGAAAGAAGAAATATGATATACAAAAACTGGAAAAAGAGAGCAAATCTGCCATTATTTATTAATCATCTGCATGATCTATTATAATCATCTTCCAGGAAAATGCCCTATAAACTGTGTAAAGTAATATTCCATAAGGATGGACGATATGAGATAACACTCAATCCTCGGTGACTTTCCTACACACAAGAAAAAAACAATTAGAATGTGAATTAAGAAAAACACTACTGTGCCACTGCACTCCACTCCACTCCAGCTTGAGTGACAGAGCCAGACCCTTTCTCAAAAAAAAAAACAAAACCACCATCCACAGAAGCAATAACTAAAGTTCCTTAAAAAAAGTTGTTTTTTAAAGTATAAGAACTTTATTGAAGGAAACGTTAAAACTTTACTGAAGAAGAGCAGATAAATTGCTAAAGGTTCATTGTGGGTGTAGAAAAGGTGACTGTAAAACCCAGATTTTGCTTTTGAGGTTATAGGAAGCCCACTATAACTCCAGGTTTGCAGATTCTGGAACTCAGTTTATTAGGTTCTGAAGTTTGATTCACAGGAACCATGTATTGATCATTTAATACAGAAGGCAGCATGCAGCAGATATAAACATGAACCACTGAAGCAAGGGATACACAAGCAAGGTATTACAGTACGGTGAACAGAACATCACTGCAGGTGTGCCCAAGGTTTATCAGGAGCTGAGGGAATTGCTAACAAATCAACAGTTTCCTTGTCATCATTGGTGATGGGCATCCACTCTCTGCTTCAACTCCTGCAATGAGAGAAGCTTCCTACCTGAGCAGCCTACTCAAAGTTTGGGCAGCTCTAGAGCTTGAAAGTTTTTCCTAATATTGAGTTGACGTTTCCATCCCTGTGTCTTCTACTCACTAACCCTTGTTCTGCCTTGAGAAAGAGAAAAACAGGTTATATCTCTTACGTTAGGACAGCCCTTTATGCATATTTGGCCATAGGTTCTTTCTGAGGCTTTTTTTTTTTTTTTCAGAATAAATATCCCAATTTCTTTTAGTGCTCTCTGTGTATATTATTGTTGGAAATTTGGGGAGTTCAATTTTATTCCCTTATTTGCAACTTTTATTTTTATTTTTCTTGATCATTTTTCCATCAAAGCATGCTCAGCAGACCACTCACATTAGAATCATCTGGTAGCTTAGTAAAAACACAGATTCCTGGGTCCCACTCATTGAATCAGTGCAGGGCTTGTAAATGACATTTTTACTAATATAACTGTTATGCGTATTAAAGGTTTAGAGCCACAGTCCTAGACTTTTGTGGATCAGAATGGTTCAAGGTGTGCTGGCATTGATTGTGATTCAGGGCTTCAACTTATGACACATATTAGAATTCTTAGGTTCTTATAAAATTTTTTTTTTGAGGCGGAGTCTCACACTGTCACCCAAGCTGGAGTGCAGTGGCATGATCTCGGCTTACTGCAACCTCTGCCTCCTGAGTTCAAGCGATTCCCCTGCCTCAGCACCCCAAGCAGCTGAGATTACAGGCGCCAGCCACCACACCCAGATAATTTTTTGTATTTTTAGTAGAGACAGGGTTTCGCCATGTTGGCCAGCCTGGTCTCGAACTCCTGACCTCGTGATTCACCCGCCTCAGCCTCCCAAAGTGCTAGGATTACAGGCTTGAGCCACCATACCCGGGCCAGAATCTCTTAAAAGATAATAACTTTATCTAAGTTAACTGGTAAAATATAATCAGCAGAAAATTCCTTTTGGAGGCCTGCTTCAGTTCAGTCATGTTTTAAGCCTCTCTCCCCACTTGGAAGACATGGTATGACATAGTCCTGTGACCACAACAAGGTGGCAGGTGGTAGGAACAAGTCATATTAATTTGATTTGAGGTTCTTTGGGGACTTGATAATGGGGTTCTTTGTCCATTGGATAAATACCAAGGACCTTGCCAGTCTTGCTGCCTGTTGTATCCTCAGAGCCTAGTAAAGTGCCTGGAACATTGTAGGACTTGACAAGGGGAAGAAAAAATGCTCTGTCTTTACTCTACTGGCTTACTGTCTCTTCTGTTTAACTGTCTCCATGATTATTAGTTCAGATAACTGAGGGCAGAGCAGAAAAGGGACTAGTGGTGCTGACTGTAACCTTAGAGCAGAGAATTTCCCTGTACAAAATCTGCTAAAGATTCCAGTTTTGGCTCTTTGGTAGATAATCCCCATCCTCCTATTTCACTCCTTCATTGTCAAAATAAAACAAAATAATTGATATGAATTTGCTTTGCTAACTGCAAAGCTCTGTCCACATGACAGTGATAATTTTAAGAACAGACTATTTATAAATTAGGCAACACAGCAGAGATTGCATGCAAAGTTTAGCTTTGGAGATGGGTTTCTCTGCTCTCTCACCAGGCTTAGATTCTTCCCCAGTTTCCAGGTTCAGATCTTACTCAAACCTAGGACACTTACCCAGTTCCTGAGAAGTCTGAGAACTTCTGCAAGCACTTTTCAAATAACTTATTGCCTATCTAACTTGGTTCTTGGCTATCATCCTCCATTATCCACTGTCAATCCCTGTGATAAACAGGCTGTCCATTGACTTGAGATCTCTAGATCTGTGTTGTCCAATAGGGTAACCACTAGCCACACGTGACTATTTAAATTTTAATTTAACCAAAATGAAACACAACTAAAAACTCAGTTTTTTAGTCACACTAGTTATATTCCAAGTGTTCATTAGCCACATGTGGTGAGTGGCTCTTGGCATAGATATAAATGTAGAAAATTCTCATGATTGTAAAAAGTTTGTTTGACCAAGCATCTCCAGAGCTATATGTGCCTTCTCTCTGGAAGGAGGCAATACAACTTTCTCTCAGACTCACTAGCTCTTGTTATCAGCCAACACTCAAAAACTAATCAACCAATTCTATTGGATGTGCTATATAAATCTTTAACATTTCCATGTACGACATTAATGTATTCAGATTTCTATGTTAAATCAACAGAGGAGAAAATGTAAACATAGAAAAAAAATGAAAATGAGTAAGAGGCAAAGAGAATGAGCTTCCCCCAAAACACAGCAGAAGAAAAAAAAATCTGGGTACAGCCCCTTGTTATTTCCTTTATAAATAACAACTATGATAACTTACCATATATTTTTTTGTTCTTGTTAACTTGTTTATTATCTGTCTCTCCAGCCAGACTGCCAGTCTATGAGGGCAGGTACCATGTCACTTTTATTCCCTAAAATTTCCCCATGGTGCAGAAATTGCTCAATTAATGTATTTGTTAAATAAACAGATGTTCTTATACTTCATTGTTCATCTGGACTGTGTATGCCAGAATAAGTTTCCACCACTTTAAAAAATATGTATTAATTCCATAACTGAAATAGTTGTTTGTTCACTGTGAAACCACTTGCTAAATTTTGACTTCAGCACATCAGAATTCCCCTTTTAAATACAGATTTTCACACTGTGAATTGGAAGATTTTTACCCATGGATGAGGAAATGATTTAGAGTTGATTTACTTTGGCTCTTCAGAGGTTTCTGCTAATGTCGGAAAGTTGTTTGACATTTAAAAGCCATCTTACGGCCTTTACCTTGAACTTTAGAGGTTACAATTGTATTCAACATTTACCTCATTGTTTTGAGCCAAAACAGACTTAATCTGGGTAAATCAAAGATGGATGAGGATGACCTTCCTTTGTCTCCATTAACCCCTACCGGGGCAGACTATGTAATTTGCTGGCCAAATGCAAAATAAAAATACAAGCTACTTGTTCAAACGGCAGGAAAAAGTCTTCTTAAAGGTATTAAAATTTAAAGCTTTTCTTTTTTTTTTCATTCACTCCCTCCCAACTTGTCTTGGTGTTTTTTTACTTGCTAATTACCTTTGTTCTAGTTAAGAAATTTTTAAAATTATTAGCACCAATTTATCATTCATCACTGATACATGAATAAATTTATCATTCATCATTGATACATGAATCAATTTATCATTCACTTTTACATTGTGCAATGCCAATTTCGAATGTAAATAAAAGAGCATTTAACTGGTATGTGGAATTATCAAAATTATACAAATCATGGTAGGTAGTTCATACACACTTAAGTATTTTGTTTTTACCACAGTAGTGCAGAAAACTAACTCAACTGCTTTTATTTCACTTTTTGATACATACACATTCTACTAATATTCACAAATTCAGGAATAAAGTTATTAAGAATTTCAAGATGGCAACAGCAGAGCATTAAACCTAGGTCTGGATTCCTGTATATGCACTGGTCACATACCCACAAAGCCGGCCTTGGTCCCCATCACAACATGAAGTAATCTTTCAGAAACACTGTTCTTGTTGAGAACACACCAGGAAAATAGCTAGAATAAAAACTTCAAAAGAACACCAATGGTCTCATCAAATACTCAGGATTAGAAAAGTTAGTGCTGTTTGCAAAATATACCTGCTTTTCAGAAATGTGTTAATCGGGTGGCCTAAGCTTCTCTCCAGGATGCCCACTTCTAGGCTAATGTGTTGAGGCTGAAACATTATCCCCTCCATTGAGATTTACTACTCAGGAAAAGTTCCAGCTTCTGGATTAGTGGAAGGCGACCATTGGTATGTAATCAAAGGGCCATCCCACCTATCATAGTGCCATGGCTGCAGGCACTGGAATCTGGCCCACCTGGGTTTCAGTCCTGTCTGAGATCTACCATTTAGTGTCAATATGACCTTAAGTGTTTGACCAAACATCTCCAAGTTTTTTTCTTCATCTGTAAAATGGACATAATATTAGAACCCATTTCATGGGGCTTTTGTTAAGGTTAAATTGATAACATCCATTCAGGGATATGCCAGTTCCTATTACACAGAAAGCACTCAATGAATGGAAACTGCTACATCGTTATCATAAGTGTTTGCATAGCATCATTCATATCTTGGTAAAACATCTTCCTCCAGGTCTCCAGTTATTTTCTCAGCTTCCTGATAAGAATTTCTTAAGAAATGAGTCAATAGAAATCTCCATGTTCTAAACACTTCTCCTGAAACAAGGAATGCAGGGCTCCTCTATTAGAAGAAAAGCCAGAAATAAATTAATCACACTGTTTATAAATAATTGTTTAAGCAACATGAGACAAGACTCGTTTCCTGGGTACATCATGCCCTGTGCTGTTATTTTGAATATGCCTTCTGGATTTTAAATTACCTGTAGGCATTTCTTTGACCCAACATAAAATATACTAGCCATGTCAAACAAGTCGAGCACATTCTGTGTGTGTTTGTTTTCCCCCTTTTGCTCTATAGGTGCACCCACTGTCAGGGTGTCGAGGTTCTGTGTACCAGCCCTCAGAGATCAGCGCTCACAGTAAAAAGGGGATTATGCATGCCACCCTGCAGGGCAAGCCCCCAAACAACACTCAGCTCCAGAAATGCCCAACGTGGTTTATTTGAGGTCAAAGATAGAGGCAGTGTGATGTGGTGCCCTGGCCCTCAACCGTGGCTGCGCATTACAGCCACCTGGGGCCTCTTAAGCAATACCTGAGCCTGAGCTCTGCTTGTAGAGATTCCATTTTAATTGGTCTGGTTGCGAACTAGAAATCCATTTATTTTAGGAGCTTGAGTGCACAGCAGGGTTAACAACCGCTGGTGTCCTGGAAAGAGCAGGAGGCCTGTCTTCTAATTCCTTAGTGATCATCAGGAAGTCATGACCTCTCCCAACACCAATAAAATGAGGAAGTTGAATTAGATAATGCTTTAAGTTTAGATCTAGCTGCATGTCTTAGATCACTGAGATTGTGTGGGTTTAAACCAGTAGTTCTTTATCAGGAATGACCTTGTTTACCAGAGAACATTTGGCAATATCTGGAGGCATTTTTCGTTGTCACAACGTGGGAATACTATTGGTATATAGTGGGTGGAGGCCAGGGATGCTGCTAATCATCTGACAATGCATGGAACACCCCAGAGCAAAGAATTTCCTGGCCGCAGATTTCCAGATAGTGCCGAGGTTAAGAAACCCTGCTTTAAACCAGTCCTCTGAGCTTTACAACAGAGAACCTCCTTGCCACTGCCAAGGACAGCAGGAGAGGTCTTTCAACCGTGCCAGGAGGTTCAGCCCCTGCACCATTTGGCTCCTTTTAATCCTCATACATTCTTAAGGTAAGACCAAAAAAAAAAAAACAACAAAAAAAGCGCTGTAGAAGGCGACTGATGTGGTTTCTAGGAGGAAGGGTCCTGAACTTCTGTGGTTAGAGTGCTGGCAGTAACCTTGCAGATAAGCCCTTTCCACTAGGCAGGCTCTAGGAGCATGTTCTCTTACAGCATGTACTTGGCGAGGACACAGACCTCCCAATTTAGTCAGAGCAGCTGTTCAGGAAGAAATCTCCTCCAAAGCACACTGAGATACCCACTGGAAAACCATATTCCCATGTAAATGTGTGTTTAGTCCATGGTGCAATGCGCAGGTACCTGGTCCATGGAAATGATAAAAGCTTCATCTTATACTGGGAATTGACAAGCTGGAGTATGTTCAGAAGAGGGTAAATGCCATGATTTTCTCTACAGAATTTATGACATATAAATAACAGTAGAAGGAACTGGGGATGCTGAGCTTAGAGCAAAGAGGTTTTAGGTCATAATTATTGTTTTTATATATTTAAAGGGCTGTTAGAGGAAACAGGAATTCAACTTCTGCATAATGTGAGGGAGAGAGGTAAGAAACAAAAGATTGAGGGTTATAAGAACATGTATTTCAGCACAAAATGGAATGGATTGCCTTACTAGGGAGTTCTAGTAAAGTTGAAGGAGAAAATTGGATGACCATCAATCAATTAAAAGTGTTGATTGACTGAATATCAGTAAATGGAAGAACTGAATGTTCATTAGTCAACATTTCTGGGGAAGAGGTGAGTAGATTGAATAACATGTTCTCAGCCCCTTTTTTGCGATTCTGTGAGTTACAAAATCATAAGCATCAGTGCAGTTAAGTTTAGGGGAGAGCAAACTCTACTTCAGCCAGTGTAACATTTTGTTTGGTTGAAGCTGGAGAATTTCTGGAAATAATACTAGTGAGAAGAGATATGTCAGAGATGATACTGTCAATTTTAGGGGGCCATTCTGCTTTCCTTTACTGAATCTTTGGCAATCTGGGGTTGGTAGAAAATGTAGACATTTCCAAAGGAGAAATATCTCTATAGGTGCTTAGCGGTAAACAGCTAATTTGATGCCTGAGATTGCATTTGGAAAAAATATTGGATATATTTACTGATCAAGATATATATATATATATATATATATACACACACACACACACATATATGTATATATATACACACACATATATGTATACATATATATACATACATATATGTATATGTATATATATATTTTCTTTGAAGCTTTAATAAGAAACAAATTGCTGTTTAAAGATTTGCAAGAAGGGACTCTGGGCTGGAATTAAGGATACATCTTCTCATTCCGTTTTTATGATGCTTCCTTTTTCATACAGAGACAATTAGGATCAAGACTTCAGGTCTGGAAAGAAAAAGACAGAATCCCAATGTAGGAGGAACCATGTTTCTGATGCAGTGGTTTAGTGTTACAGTTAAAAGCATAGGAATTGGTATTTGATGGGCCTCGGTTTGATTTTTGGTCCTGCCGCTTTGAAGCTGTGTGATCTTGCGTTAGTTACTCAACCTCTTGGTGCCTTGGTGCCTTCCTGTGCAAAATGGGAGCACAAGTGGTTCTTGCCTGATCAGACTGTTGCAAGACTTGTGTGAGACAGATACTGGACCTATACCTGGAACACAGTAAGTTATTGATAAATGACATTCTTGTTATAATCACCACCATCTTATTAGGCAAAATGGCAGGAAGAGTGGTTGTTAGGACAAGATTCTTATTTCTGGAACTCTGGTTCATTATCAGAACAGGGTTTGAAGGGAAATGGTGTGGTGTCAAAATCACTATAAAGCCCTCTGATAAGAAACAGGATTTTTCCTTAACAGTAGGTTCAGGAGGAGGAGGAAAAGCACTTCAACTGCAAGGATAGATGAGCTGTGAGAAAAGGAATGATGCAGAGTTCTAGCTGCCGTCCTGCTAGAAATGCTGTGAGGTCATCTACAAGCCCTGAGCAAGGAGACCCACTGAATGTCTCTGGTTATATAAACGAACAGCTGAGTACGTTCTGCTTATATTCAACCAAAGAGCCAAGAATCTACTTTTCGAAAAATGGTTTCTGAATTGTCTTTTCTTATTTCCATGCCTGTTTCAGGTTATTTTTAACAAGATTCTTAGAAACATTTCACAGTTAGAATTGCTTTTGGAGAGTTTTTTATTCTCAAAGAAATGAGCAAATTCGTATTTTGATAAACCTGACAAACAAATACATTTGGCATCTGCTCAAGTTTTTTTTCTCCTTTTCTGACTTTAGTTTTCTTTGCTGGCTGGTAAAATTTAATTGCTTTCTCCATGTGTAAATTGGGATTGCCTGCTTTGAGTTTCTGACTTTAAGGAAAGGAGTGTCTGTATATGTGTACACACACGTACACACACATATGTATGAATATATACACATACACATATATAGATATGAATGATTGTCATATATAATAACTAGTTGCTTTAGGAATACTTTGGCTTTTTGGTTCACACTTCATCTTTATAATCATCATCATCTTATCTTAGGAGCTATGATTTATTGAGCACCAGTTTATGCCAGGCATTGAGCTAAGTGCGTTGTATATGACATCTCATTGAGTCATCTCATTTACCCTGTGGAGCATGTATTATTGTCTTCATTTTACTGATGGGAAAACTGTAACTCGGAGAGATTAAATAACTTGGCTAAGGTCCCTCAACTGGTGATGTTAGGGCCAGGATTCTAATAATTTCCACATCCCTTTGTTGTTAACCACTAAACCGTACTCCTTGATAGTTAACTCAAAACGCCTGTAAAATTTCAGAATTGTTGATTCTTAGACATGGAGAGGGCTTCAGAAGTGATCTGGTCAAATGTCCCACCCAATACGGTGATATTTTCTCCCACTTGCCTGTAAGCAGCTTTCTATCAATTCTCCTAATGAAGGATAGCTCATTATTATCCAAGGTAAGGCATTATATTGTTTCACAGTCCTAGTTGTTGCAAAGTTTGGTCAAATTTTACTTCTCTATATCTTCATCATAAAAGCTTATAATCTACTAGCTGGAAGTGATATGAGAGCTCAAACAGTCCAGTGGTTATCAAACACTTTTGGAGGGTGTAGCAATCTTTTCTTCAAACGGTATCTCACTTGGAAGTGCAAACAACAAAAATAGAATTGCTTTGAACAAAACAGGTGTTGGTGTGGAGACATGTGTGCACAGCATCATGACCATTGCCCCATCACTCCTATGACCACTCCATGAGGTTATTGGTTGAAGTTTTGTTAAAAATAACCTGAAGTAGATTGCTGACCTCAATCTATTACAGACGAGAAAATAGAGGCTCAGAGAACTTAAGAAGTTCGCTAAGCTAGTGCAGCCACATCATCAGAGGAACAAAGACCAGAACCCAGGTCTCAGAACTCCTACATCAATTTCTCACTTACTCATTAATTCCTCCACTCATTTATTATCTTTTATTACATACCTAATAGGGTACAGACACTGTACTAGGCAGAAGGGCTCCAGCAAAGACCTAGACAGGCAAGATTCCTGCCGCTAAGGAGCTCACAGTTGAGCTTTTATCTTCTCACTTTTTCCTGATGGTCTAATTCCTGCCCTTGGAAGGTACACAGAGACACATGCATTCAAAAGTTAACCGGACCATCCTGGGAGACTTCTACATTCAGTCCATTTTTTGCATGACTTTCCAAAAGGGTGCGTTCTAGAATTGAACTGAAAGGCTATTCACACATTTTGGTGATTTTAGGATGCTCTTTCCTTGACAGAGTTGCAAATTATAAATTATTTTCTCTGCCTCTGGTTTTCTTTTGGGACTATGTATATAATATAGCCATAAAGGGAGAAGCTGCTTCGTGTTTATCACTCAGGAAGATGGAAAGGCCATTCAGACATGTGGGATTTTAAACTGCAAATGCCAGCTGGATTGGGTTGTAACAGGATAACCTTGAGCAGTACAGTAGGACTTGCAGTGGGCAGAGAGGGAAGGGCATATGAGGCCCTTCTTGGCCTGATCCAATCTGGTTTTCCAGCTTATTTCCCTCAACTCTCCCCACTGCAGCCCAGCTCCCCTGACCTAACTCTTTGTGCAATAAACATACAAGATTGGTCAGCTTTTCCCAAACAAATAGTGAATTATCTTGTCTCTGGATCATCTCTGCTGCCTTGAATGCTGTCTCACTTTCCAGCCTGGCACAAGACTACTCATTCTTCTAGGCACGGTTCCAATAGGACTTCTCCAAACTTTCCTGCCCCACTTTTCCCTCAGTCTCTGGGTTCTCTTACCACCTGCTTGCCCTTCTCTTGGGAGCTCAGCTTATCCCTCAGTATCTTAAGTATTCTTTTCTTTTTTATTATACTTTAAGTTTTAGGGTACATGTGCACAATGTGCAGGCTTGTTACGTATGTATACATGTGCCATGTTCGTTTGCTGCAACCATTAACTTGTCATTTAGCATTAGGTATATCTCCTAATGCTATCCCTCCCCACTCCCCCCACCCCACAACAGTCCCCGGAGTGTGATGTTCCCCTTCCTGTGTCCATGTGTTCTCATTGTTCATGTACCTGACTCACTGTCACTCATATGGGCAGCTTCTCAAGAGCACTGTTTAAGGGTTAAGAATGCCTGTTCCATGATGGTGCAAATTTAGTGATGTTGTTTCAATCAGGCTCTGAGTTCAGATCCTGACCCCACCACTCTCTAGATATTCTACCTGGGGAAAGTTACAGGATTCGTTCCACTCAGCCAGAGCCTGCAAATAATAAAACCCATGTGATAGGATTATTGTGAAGTTTATATGAAATAATCCATGAATTTCTTAGCACAGTAGCTGACACATAATAAACATTCAGTAAATATTGGCTGTGTTTAAAACGTACTTTTAAGGTATTTTCTCCTAGATATTTTAGGTTCTTTTATATTGGAATACTATAGAAAAAGCAGGTAGATAGTCTGACTCCCAAAGATTCAGAGTTTCAATCCTTTTATTTGCCTTTTAGGAACTGTGGTAAACAATGGAAAAAAGTCATGAAAGGATATTGATTTGACCTCTTAGTTCCATGTGCATATTGAGAAATAGGGAAAGAAGTACATTGGGATTAGAATCAGCCACACCTGATTTGATCTTGCACTTTGGTGTATTGAAACACGGACATATCTGAGGCTGGTGATGGGATTAAAAGGCCCTTGGGAATACATTTTGTCCAGAGGCCACAATGTTAACATCCCAAACTATGAAAGCTTAGCTTTCTGCAAGCTTCAAAACACAGTAGAAAGAAAGATTGTAGAGCTCATGCCCTGCAGATGCATTGCTTTATGTCCTTGCCAGGACACTATGCTTTCTGCAATTTAGTTTTCTCATCTGTCTGATAGGGGCTTTTGTTTCTTGCATGCTACTTTCATGATGTTTTTATCATGTCACCACTCTACCCATGCCATGCTATTATTTATTTACTATTTTTCTTTAAATACGTTTTAAATCTAAATAAATATATTCGTAAAGGAAACTCTGTATCGTGACCTTAAATGCAAAACTATATAGAGAAGATGATTTTTAATATAAATGCAATGAAAATAAAACAAAGTTATTAAAATTTAACTTTATCCTGTTTTTTTGCCAAAGGCTTTGAGCTTGACACCTGCACTGTGTTTGTTAGATATTAGAGACTTGTTAAACCAGAGCAGGACAACACTGAGTCAGAATGACTGAATGAATAATTTGAATCCCCTTGCTGTCATTCAGATTATTTAATGCTGTGTTCTATTGTCTGAGATATCACTCACAGAACACATCCTATGTTTGGGAAACACTTGATCTTCTAGCCTTAGTAGAATTCTGGTTGATAGCGAATCTAAAGACAATTTAAGAAATGGACTTTTAATAAGCGAACTTGCTGATAACTTATTACAAATCTATGTGCCTCGCGGTTTATAGACAACTCAGTTTTTATCAGCTAACAATACCCAAGAATTCTATTTCTCATCACATGAAAAGCACCTAAAAAAACATTGCTCTGGGCATCTCTACATTTTTTGCTTTCTCATTTTCATAATCACCAAGTCTTTTCTCATCTGTTTATCCTCAATGTGATGAAAACCAATAAATACTTCCTTGTCCACTTTGCTGAAATATATGTTTTATTTTATTGTTTCCATTCCTTTCCCTTTGGGAGCAGGGACTTCTAGCTCTGGCTCCTCTGACCTGCCTGTGCTTTCTCTCTACTAAGATAGCCCCCTAAGTCCCTATCTCTATGCTCGCTCTCTGGTATGAGTAGAACGGCTGGAGGGAAATCTCATACACCTGGGTGCGTAAGAATCAGCTGAAAGCAGCTTCTTAAAAATGCAGATTGCCGCTCTCTCCACTTCACTCCTGCCCTCCTACCCTCACTGTCAAAGGTCTGGTATGGATCCTGGGAATCTGTATTTTATACAAGTACCCAACATAGTTCTCATGCACATAGCCTCTGGACCTTTGAGAAAGATGACTTAGCAAGTGATTCTCCTCCTCCTCCTCCTCCTCCTCCTCTTTTTCCTCTTCTTCTCCTTCTTCTTCCTCCTATTCTTTCTTCCAGAGAACAAGTAATTGTAAGTCTGTTTCATTAACTGCTAATATTAAACTTCGTTATAAAACTTTCCACCAGATAAATGATTTCCATGTTTCCAAATGGGCAGAATTCTTGATTTGTAGGGCAGAATACCTGAGTTATAACACTAGATCCACCATTACCCATCGATCAATCCATGCCCCTATATTACACTTTCCTCTTCCTCTAACATGGAAACAAGACTCTGTACCTTCTTGCCTTACAGATTTGCATTGAAGATTAAATGTGAAAAAAGATATGACAATGCTTTGTAAATTGTCAGGGATTTTACCAAAACGATTACAACAAGAAACTGCATTTTAAAAACTCATCCGTTAAGATATTGGAGAAAGATCTTTTTAAATGATGTTTTGCATCAGGGATTTTGAGTGGCTCTGCCAATGTTTTTGATCAAACATATGTTTGAGGAGAGACAGTTGTGATCTCGCTGCATTTTAAGTTGTGGCATCTCAGCCCCACCCTATCCTATCCTACCCAAATACGTTTAACAGCTTTGCAATGTAATTTCACAGATTCCGAAATTGAGGTCTTTCAGATTCTTTAATACAAATCCAAAATTACCCTCCCTGTGTTTCCAGTGAAACCTCTTCCCTCCACATGGAATATAAAGTATCAGATACTAACAATAGAATATTAAAAGCCAAATTTGAAGCAATTACCCACAGCTTTGGAGAACAGTCCCACACACAGCTGGTGCCCAATCAGAAGGCCTGTCTCTGTCACCCACCATCCCTGCTACTCATAAAATCAGAATGTCAGAGTTGCAAAGGATCTGACAGATTATCCTCCCCTTCATTTAACAAATGGGAAAAGTGAGGCACAGGAAAGGGATGAAGTCATCCAGAGTCACTCAACTGGAGGCTCCAAAGGCATTAGAACCCAGGTCCCTGTCTTCTGGTTGCTACACTCTGCTACTTTCTTCTCTGAATTAGTAGGGTGACCTTGTAGCTGGGAGTGAAAGGGGCTCCCTGAGTGTTAAAGCCATGTGCACTGAGGATGATCTTATTGCACAGGAAGGAGGTCTCTTATGGTGCAGCATAATGTACCATATTTTTTTTTTTGTCACGCATGAAGGCCTAAAAGGCAGATGGCACTAAACTGTTAACTGTGAACAGTTATGTAAGTATAATAATGAGAACTGCGGCTATGAGCCAACTGTCCATAAGATCACTCTGTCATTATTCTCAAGTTCCCATTCGTCCTGCTGAGAGAGAGATGGTTGTGAGTCCTTCATGGAGTTAGATGCTGGGCCATTGTCCTTTCTCCATGGCCAAAGCTATATTGATGTAACCTGGCATTAGGCATCAAATAGCAATACTGGAGTATTTTCAATCTTTATTTAAATTTCTGAAGGAATTGTACAAGAGAGCCAATATATTGAAACTGAGTTTGCCAATGTCAAAGATAGATAGAGAGGGAGAGAAAGAGAGAGCTGATGTAGCCCTTCGGAAACATTTCTCAAAGAACCTCTTCCTCTTTCCAATTGCTTTGGAGCCTTCCACATGCCCAACCACATGGCTTTCTTTAGCTCTGATCTTTTCGCCTTGTCTTTTATCCTCACCCCTCATTCTTTATTATGTTTATTCATGTAGCCCCTCTCTTTGTCTTCCGTACTTTCCTCCTATCTTTGCAGGGTTTTTTTTCCCCCCTTTACACCTACTCTCCCTATTTCTACATCACAGAAAACATTGGGTTCCACTTAGCAATGACTCTTCTTTAATGGTCAGATGGAGTTAGCAGGAAAGAGTCCCATGTTAGTGTCGCAGTCATATTGTGTTGCAATAAATGGAGAGGCCACATCACACTACAGGTTTCTCACAGGTGGAACATTTATAACATGCACCCCTGTACATATTCATTTCACCCAGGAGTCTGCTATAGTGGGACAAAGAAATGCTAGAGACAGCAACACCTAATACTGTATCCATAGTGGTAGTTGTCAAAATGATGAATGACAATACAGTAGAACAATTACTAGCACAGATGATGGTGTCAAAAATGACTTAAATGTAAGGTCTGACCCTGTCATTTATTAACTGTGTATACTTGGGCAAATTACTTACACTCCCTGAAGCTCAGTTTCCTTGCTTGTTAAATGGGTATAATACATGAATTAAGGCACATACTGTGTTCAGCCCAATGCCTGGTGCACCAGTGCTGCACTAATGGGTGGTTGTTTTTATTGTTGCTAATAATGACAATAATAACAAATATGATACAAAGGGGATTTGGCCAATGAGAGATGAGAAATTTTTATTTTCTTTCTTCCCTCTCTCCCTCCTTCCCTTCCCTCTTTCCTTCCTTTCATTCTTCCTTCCTTCCTCCTTCCCTTTCTTCCTTCTCTCCTTCCTTCCTTTTTAACCTTCTTTTTCATTCATTCGTTTTTCTCTCAATAGATATATTCAATGAATAAGACAGATAAAAGTGTAAGGGAGCATGTAAAGGCCTGAGGGCACATCTTGAGTTAGCTAGAGAGTTTACACTTTAAAATGGCATGTGGAAAATCTGGAGGAAGGAACATATAACCAAGGATGAATCAAGGATGAACAAAAGCTATGTTCAGAGCTATGTTCAGATCTAACCCAGAAATAGTTAGATTTCATTATTTAGGGAAGAAATCTTGCATATTCTGCTGTAATAAGAATAGACTTCCAACTGGAAAGAAGAGAACATTTTAGGGAGAAAGTTGCTGTCCAGGATTGATGGAAAGCATTTAACTCTCTCTGAGCCAAGATGTGTCATATCTCAGGGGCTTAAAAAAACTTGTTGCTAACAAGTCTGAATGATCTTCGTCTAAGACTGGGGAATAGGTGGAAGCCTGGAGATAGTAAATACTGCCCCAAGTTTTCAAGAAACACTAAAGCTAAACTCTAGAAACCATAGACTCATAGCTTGTGTAAGTAAGATTCACTGTTGTATAATAATTCATGCCAAATAATTTCTTTATCTGCTAGGACAGATTTTCTGTTTGGCAGAGACATTTTAGCAAGGCATTGGACAAAGCCTGCCAGAGTGGGTCCATTCTCAGGCACATTGAGCATTAGATGTTTGACTGCAAGGAAGCCCGTCTTGGGGTAACTATGATTCTCTATTTTATCTTGCTCAACATTTTTTACCTTGCCTGAAAAACTAAAAGGCAGATGACACTAAACTGAAATATCTACCATTGTAGATTATTTGATCTTACTATGTGCTTGCAAAAAATTTAATGTCTAGTTTGCGTGAGTGCTAAATAATTATATCTTGAATGTTAAAATTGCTATGATTTAGAATGATCTCAGCTGACTAAAGTGATACCAAACCGATATAACAAAGTTTAACTGAGTAAAGTGTGATGGTTTATATTTTGGCTCAAGTAAATAAATAAATAAATAAAATCAACTATGCAGAAATGTAATAACCTCAGGAATTGACAGGTGTTGTATCAAAAACAATCATAGTTGGCAGCAAGCTGAATATACGCCAATAACTTATTACTATCGTTAGAAATGAACTGAATTTGACTACATTCATAGAAGTAAACCCAGTTGATGATGAAAAGCACATGATGTAAGTCAGGCTCACTGCGAAAATTTGTGCACTTTCCTAGTACCACAATTCAAGAGAGGTGTTCACTTTCCTAGTACCGTAATTCAAGAGAGGTGCCCATTATGGGGAATAATCTGGAAACCATAACATATAATGAACTATTAAAGAAAATTGGAATGTGTAGCCTGGAGTAGAGAAAACTTGGAGGATATAATCGGTAGAGGGCACAATGTTGAGGGGGCCTGATAGGTGTAATAGGTTCATCAGGTAGAAGCCATATGGAACCGATTTTGGCTGAATATTAATGGGCTATGTCTAATAGCTATTGTTGCCCAAAATTAATATGGACTGGCCTGTCAATGGAAATTCCTAAGTAGAAGCCAAATAGCTACTCATCTGCATGGCACAGAGTGTTCCTGCCATGCAGGTGGGCTCTTTCAGGAGATGATCTGCAACATCCATTCCAATTCTGAGGTTCTGTAATCTTCTCCTCTCTCTAGGGATGCAGTGGAGTGTGGTGGCCAGTGGGAGAGTCAGTGTCACCCGCCAGCAACTTCTCCTTTGGTGGCTGCTCAGCCCAGTGACACTTAGGCCCCTGGGACAATGACCCAGAAGACAGCCATGCCTCCGAAAGAGGGCCAGGTCCTAAGCTGCTGCTTGTGCGCGACTGCACGCGGTATTCTCTTCACCTGAGGCCTTCCGTCCGCCGGTGCAGGAACCCAGTGCTCGCTGGGCTTTTCCTCTGAGATTCCAGCAGGTGGCGCTGGAGGGACTCAGGGGACATAATGGCCTCCTTGTTCACTTATTTCCCAACCCGCCTCCCTCTTCCCAGATTCTCTGCTCTTGCTGCGTGGTCTCTGGTGTCTCTGACATGTTCCCGTCACTCACTATGTCTGATCTGTCTCACTCACGTTCTAAGCAAGACAGCTTGCTGCGTCCTATCTCGGTCACTGATGTCTCCAAATACGCCTTCTTTGCTGTGTGGGCTCACATGTAACAACAAAATACTCCCTCTCTGTTCCTGTCTTAGCCAGAGGTGTCGCTCCTGTCTTGCTTACTTGCTTGGTCACGTCCGTTCAAGCTATCCCCTGCCTCTTCTTCACCCTGTTCTGTGCCAGACGCTAACACACTTTTCTCCCTGTGTCTGGGTCCAAACGTGCATCCTCTTGGCCGGCCCCCTTGTCAGTCCCAGACGTCCACTTGCTCTTCCTTATGTCCAATGTCTGTCCTCTTCAGGACATGCTCCATTTATTTTCCATGGAAGACACAGGGTCAGAGATCTGTCAGAGGAAAATGGTCTCCACAGCAACTCTGGAGGGAAGCTGAAGACAGCTTCCTCCTGGTGTCCTGGCCGCTGGCGTGTCTGCCCTGAGATGCTCGCTCTCCTGCTGGGCTAGAACGGGACGTCTTCTAAAGAGCCTTGGGCAGGGCTAGCAACCTCGTAGGTGTTTATTAGGCTTCAGGATCTTTCCCATGAACTTGTGATATCATTTTGAAACCCTTCAATCTGGCTTTGTTGCTCCGAAAGGAGAGAACTGTTGGAAGTTCACACTGGGTAGACTCATTTTCCCCTGCAGCTCCCCCAAGGTGCAGGAGGGCAGGATCCAGCAGTACTGGGGATGCGGAGGCAATGCTGTACTTGAAGCCAGAGGACCCAAGTTGCCGTCCTGGCTGTGCTGCTAACACGCTGTGAGATCTTGAATAGTGTTCTTTCATCTCTGGACCCCACTTACCACATCTGTGCACTCAAGCTTGGACTAGAGGATCTTTAAGTTTTCTTTCTGTTTCTAAGACAACAGGATGCTGCTATCGCCGTCTGCTACCTCGAGAAGCCATGGCCTGCCTGCCTTTTGGCTTTGTTTCAAAGGAACGACCCTCCTCATTTGGGCCTTTTAGACCCCTGACCTTTCCAGCTTTGTCCTTCAGATTAATCTGGATGTCTTTTATTCAAAGCTGAGTCAGTGGCTCTTGCGAATGCCCCATAGCAGAAGTCCCAGGAAGGTAAATGCCAAACCCAGAGCCATGTGAGATTCTGACTTTGATCTTGGCTGTGGTTTAATAGCATCTCAGGATTATTTATCATATTCTCTTTTTTTCTTATTGCTTATGAAGTGTCAGTTATTGTTTCCATTGTTGTTTACTTTACTTCTGGAACTGAAACCGACAGGAAGAAACTTTGGAATAAGGAAGAGAAGATTGACCAAACCATCCAAATGCCAAAAAGAAAAAGAAAAAAAAAAAAAAAAGCCTCTCTGTCCTATGAAGACTTAATTCTGTTGGGGAGAAAGTCATGTTTTAGGGAAAGGAAATAGCCTCTGAAAGAGAAATGCTCTTCAGAATTCGTGAGAAATATCTCTCCATGCTGAAATGCTCTTTGTGTAGACTGGGATTCTCCCTGATCAATGAAGCAGATTGAACCAGGGAACCACTCTTGTCACATATGAAGAAAGTTTATTTAAGTTCTAACTTGCACCCTGACTCTGTGGCTGGACCAACCCCCTCTGATTTTTCAAGTCGTTGTTCCCCTGCCATCACTAGGCTCAGCAACCACCATTAGGAGGCAAGCACCATTTTGAGGTGCTTTTCTAATATGAAGAAGGGAGCAGCCAGCTTCTGGGCCCCACGGCTCTGGACCTGATAATGAGACCCAACCAATCTGCTGTGGCTGCCCACACACCCACCCACTGCCTGCATGAGCACATTGGTGGGAGGAGTACAGCACAGAGGCAGCGTGTGCACTGGGTCCATTGCTGACATTAAGCAAATTGAACTAATTCTTGAATGTCTCAGACCTCAGAGAGAATCTCTCTTGCCTACTTCACAAAGTTGTTGTGGAGATAAATAAGATAATTTTTTTTGTGAAAACATTCTGTAAATCATAAAATGCCATTCCACATATTTATCATTACTTTGGGCGTTTTGGATTACTGTGGATGTGCCTGAGCACTCAAGGACTACGAATTTATTTACTGGGAGGTAAACCAACTTAAGAGAGTAAGTTTCTATGTTGATAAAGAAACAGAGAAAGAAATGCCCCAGGGCAAAGGTCGCAGGAAGGTAAATGCCAAACCCAGAGCCTTGTTAAAAAAAATAATATTCTAGGAGCACCCCTTGGGTATTAAGTCTTCCTGTATTCCCAGCACTTTGGGAGGCCCAGCTGGGAGAATCACTTGAGGTCAGGAGTTCGAGCCTGGCCAACATGGTGAAATTTGATCTCTACTAAAGCTACAAAAATTAGCCGAGTATGGCGGCATCTGCCTGTAGTCCCAACTACTTGGGAGACTGAGGCAGGAGAATTGCTTAAATCCGTGAGGCAGAGGCTGCACTGAGCTGAGATTGCACCACTGCACTTCAGCCTGGGCAATAGAGTGAGACTCCATCTCACTAAATAAATAAATAAATAAATAAATAAATAAATAAATAAATAAATAAAATTATAGGAATTGTAGAAGCACCCTTTGGATGTTAATTCTTCCAAATCCACCCATCCTAATTTGGTCATTTCAGGTTGCCCAACACATGAATTTATGAATCACAAAAACTCATTTAAAGGGATTTTGTTATTCACAAAGTAGGGCACTACAGGCTAATTTTGATAATAAGGAGTGTAACTTCTCATATAACTTCAAAGTCACATGGAATAAGATTCAAATGTCTATTCACTATGAAAAAATGTATTTGAAGAAGAAAATACTTGGATCATCAAAATCGTCCCCACACTATAAATTATATATGTACAAATCCTATGAAAAAAATCAAACATGGACCAGACTATGACCAGCCAGCATGAATACTACATAAAGAGTCAACTAAGATATTGAACCTGATAACTTTTGAAAATTTTCCTGATCTGATAGTCTATGTATATGATTGTTAATTGTGGTTTAATGCTATTTTAGCTAACAACTTAATTTCATTTACATTTTTAATAAAGTAGAATTACAAAGGGGTCACTTATACAGTTTATAATGCACTGAGATCCCTTGTGTGATCAACATATAAAGTACATGTGTGCCCGCCACATAGAACATGAAACTTAATTCTATAATTTCAAAGGATTATAAATTGTAATGATGGTTGTGTTTTTGGTTTATGAGATTGTTAGTTATAGCTATGATTTATTTGAAGCTAAGGCTTTGAAGGTCCTAGAATCCTTGATCTAACTTTGTTTACATGGAAAGCATCTTTGGCTTTATGGTCATCTACTTTTTGATGCAGTTCCCAGAAATGTGTTATGGAAAAAATTGGAGCCTACATAGATTTTTTTAATTGATAAATTATATTTATTGATAAATTATACATATGTTTATATGAGTGCATTCTGTACATGTTTATATAAATTATATATTGAAGGAAAAATGAGTCTGAAAACTAATAACTGAATTTTGAATATGCAATAAAATGCCAAAGTCAACTCCCATGCCTCAGTCTTGTGGAGCTTCTCGGTAACCTCCAAGGTCCCAGGGCATTCTCCAGTAGCTATGTCATTTGAAGTTGAGAATTTTCTGACTCCAGTACCAGGTTCCCCTCAAAGGAAAGCTAGAAGCCTCGGGCCCCTAGATAATGTGATTTTACCAGATTCTACCTGTCTGCCTGTCTGTCACCTTCATCAAGGCCTCCAGCAATAAGACAGACCTCTATGACATGGTCACCTCATGAGCAGAGGATGGGGATCCTGTCCAGCTACTCTCAGAACACAAACCACGGGGAGCCATTTAAGGCAGTGTGACAATGTATATCTGGAGGTCTTGGATTGAGGTTAAGTATGTGCATCCCTGCTGAAGCCTTTAGAAAAAAAAAAAAACTGGAAGGGGGGTGTCACAAGCCATCCAAGAGCCTGGAGTCTGTCTCCCTTAGGCCCAGGTTATGTGTCAATGAAATCTAGGTGCCATCTCTTCTGGGTGTGGAACAATGGAATGAACCCTGTCAGCAGTCAGGAGACAGAGTAATGTCCAGAGTAAAATAGACTTAGCTCTTTTGTTTACCTCTTGGGACCTATCTTCTCACATATAAAATGCCAGGGGTGGACAAGAATTAGGTTTTCACATCAGAATCCTTTCTTCATACACAAATCTATCTGGAATTCCATCACATAAAAGATTCAAGCAGGATGGGGAATAGGTAGGTCTGGATCCCCCATCTCTGGTTATTATAATCTGTGCCCTGGAAGGAATGATCTTGGGAGCCTAAAGCCCAATCGCTGGACCAAGGAATATCCTCTGTGCCGGTGCTTGTTTACCTCCTGTCCTTAGCTTTTCTGAGGCAGTGTTCATAATACTGCCACGAACTATTTTTTCCAGGTGACAATCATTTCCTCAGAATCACATCTCCCCATTACAAAATCTCTTCCTCCATTCAGAAAGCATACTGTCTCCTGAAACTTCCTTCCCAGAATGAAGACCTGAGCCTTCACTGGCTGTGAAGTACCTGCTACCAGACCCCAGAAACTCCTGCAGAATCCACCTCCAAACTAACCTACCCTTGGGAGAATGCCCTCTTTCTTGATTTTTTTACAAATTGTCTATTTTCTTGTTGGAGCATCTCTAGATTCATTTAAGGGGAAGAGACTAGTATTGATTTAGCGCTTACTGTGCACTAGGTGATTTCTATTTGCTATAGTTTAATTCACTCAACAGCACTATGGCATTCAGAGAAAAAGAGATTTTCTGAACACCGACTATGAGGCAGGGTCTCTTGCCAGAAGTCTACTAATAAACCTGACAAGGTCTCTACTCTCTCTTGTCAGAAACTAGAAAATAAACAAGGAGACACATATACATGAATAAGGCAAGTTTAGATACTGATATGTGCTATAAAGAGAACAAAAAATAGAGATGGGCAAGGGGGTGTTTTAGATGAAGTAGTTAGGGAAGGTTAGATGGAGGAGGTGTGCTCTGTGACAGGGGACAAGCATTCTAAGGAGTCAGGCATATATTTGATCTGAGGGAATATCACATCAGGCAAAGAGAAAGGCAAATACAAATGCACTGGGGCAGAAATGTGCTTGACATAGCCAGTACAGCCTAATGAATGTGAAAAAAAAAAAAGTGGTAGGAGATGAGATCAGAGAAATAAGTAAAGGCTGATCATAATTCAGTAGCTCTGGTGCCATTTACCAGTTACTACATGTCAGCCTTGGTGAAAGCATTTTACATGAGACACCTCATTTAACCCTGTTAAGGTAAGTATCATTTTCCTATCATAGGGATCAGAAAACCAGGCTGTACGTCAGAGAAGTTAATCTGGAATTTTTCCAAGGATGCAGAAATTACCTGCAGCTGGAAATGGAGCCCAGGTTCCACCAAATCTAAGGGGACTTGATCCACCCGAGGCCTGTTCTTGTTAGCAGCAAGAACAATCCTTGAAATGGATGGATTCTCTTCTTGTGCACTTTTCCCCTTTGCCCCTTTGTTTCTCCGTGGAGTTTTGGCTGTCTACAAACAAAGATGCATTTATACAGTAGGTCTTCACTGATTTCAAGTTAGCTAGTTCCAAATAGCATCTAATTGGAAGGAAAAGCCAATTATTGGCCAGCCAGAAAGTGATTCTTGATAAAAATTATTTTATCAGAAATGAGTGGAAATCAATCTGGCTATGTAATCAGTAGACTTTCTCATGCATTTCCTTATCTCTATCCTTACTGACATCATCCTTTCTACAACTGACATTATCTTTCATCTGGATTGGGGAATTAGGCTCTAAAACATAAGTTTCAGCATGCCATTTCCCCAATCAAAATCCCTCAAGGACTCCTCATAGCCTACCAATACTTTCTGTAAGTCCACTGTTAGAGTTTTTCTTCCAGTTATTCCCCTCATACCCGCAAAGCAAACAATATGCTCAACTCTTTGGATTTGCACATTCAGCTACTACTCCTGCTGTTCTTTCCACTGGGCATGCTTCCCCTGGCACCTCTTACATAGTGTATTTCAAATACCACCTCCTGCCTGAAGTCTTTTCCAGCCTCCAGGACTGCATGAGGTTTTTGACCTATTCCAATCCCCAAACACTTTATTTGTTCTTCCCCTGTGACATTTTGATATGCTTTTCAGTGTGGTTCATTAATTATGTTCTTTTTGATCTCTCCTACCAGATTTTGAGCTCCTTGAGGACTGTGGCCAATTCTTATTGCTCATTTTTTTTTCCTAGTGCCCAACACAGGTTTTTGTGCGCTGAAATTATCAAATAAATTCATTGGATGTATTTGTTTGGAAGAATGTGAAGCTTTCCATTGTTATGGCATCTCCACTGTACCAGCCCACTTTGCCCCTTCAGTCCCAAATTTCAGTGCTGCTCTGCCATTAGTACTCCACCCACTTCAAAAGCTGCAGCCTTCTGATAAGAGAAAACTCTTTCTGTGACAGTTTTGAATAAAATCAAGATGTTTATCACACCTTTTTCAAGTGGCAGAAAGATTAGAGTTTTAAAATACCGTTATATCCCTGAGTTACGGCAACTTTATTTTCTCTTTTGGTCCTGTCTATTGAAAAAGGGCTTAAGCTTAAAGTTTTGTATTTATAGAATGCTGTGATGAAGCCGACTGAAGTTTTGTGAGTTACTTGACATTGTGTAATCCTAGAGGACATTGGCCTCCATTTCACCAATAATGGCATTTATTGAGACAACATAGAGCAAATGAAGCGTGAACTGAGCCATAGATGTAGAATGGACCCAGTGAGAGTTATTCAGGCTAGGGTGTAACAAAGCATCTTTGAAAGATGTCATAAAATGTCATATTTTTCAGCAGCATCCTTTCTAATTTGCTGTGTGACTGGGAATGTCTCTGCACCTTTCTGCCTAAAGTTTTGCCATTTGTAAATTGAGAAACTGTCTTTGGTTAGGAGCGTGGGCTTTGACATTAGATGGACATAAGTTGAGATCTAGAGTCTACCAGTTACTGAATGTGTGACACAAGGAAGTTCCTCAACTCTTTGAGCTTCAGTTTCTTCTTTGCAAGGGGATAATGATAGCACATTCCCCACCCAGTGTGATGAGGCGTCAGTGGGTTAAAGCATATAAATAGTGGCACACAGTCTCTGGCATACAGTAAGCTCTCACTGAAGTGTAGCTGTTACTATTATTACTCTGAATTTCATGACATTTGAAATTCAGAAGCAGTATGTGGAGTCATATGGAAAGGGTTGTTGAGAAACCAGGAGCGGGGAAGTGGTGGAAGTGGCGGAAGTGGCAGGCAGTGATTGTTTCTGTGCCAGTTGTCTAATCTGAGAAGGGAAAGGCTAAGAGGACTATTCAGGAGAAGATGGAGATGGTAAAGGATTTGGCTGTGGAGTCACAGAAGAAACATAATCTGCATGCATGGAAAATGGTATCTACTTGTCATTCAGTGTCTTGTTACGACACTCCTAATATGCCTCTTAATCCTCTCCAATTAATGTGTCTCCCAAGCAAGAGTCTCACTTCACCTTCTAAGACAGTAAAAGGATGCAACTTTATTGAGCATATAAGATAATCAGGACTACCTAAACACTTCACATATTTGGTAACATTTAATTCTCATAAAAAGTTTTGACTGGATTGAATCCCTGCTTCCCAATTTGCAAATTTGCTTCTTTGGACACTTTAATTAATTTCTCTGAGCTTCAGTTTCTGTATTGGTAAAAACAGAGGTATTAACACTACCTAACTCATGAGGTTGTATAATTTAAATGAAATTATGATAGCAATTAACACACCGCCAGGGAGATAATTGGTAGTTTCTATTATTGTTTTTATTATTATTGTATATAATGCCCATTTTATGGGTAAGTAAAATGAGGCCTAAGGAGACTACTTTTTTTTTTTTGGAGAAGGAGTCTCACTCTGTCATCCAGGCTGGAGTGCAGTGGCACCATGTCGGTTCACTGCAACCTCCGCCTCCCGGGTTCTAGCAATTCTCCTGCCTCAGCCTCCCGAGTAGCTGAGATTACAGACACACGCCTCCATGCCCAGCTAATTTTTTGTATTTTGATAGAGATGGGGTTTCCCTGTGTTGCCCAGGCTGGTCTTGAACTCCTGACCTTAGGTAATCCACCCACCTAGATTACGTTTCTAACCAAAGGTCTTGCAGGTTATAAAGAGCAGAGCCAGGCTACAAACCTAGATCTGTCTATGTTGAGAATCCATGCTCTAATTTTCTGACTGCCTAGAAGGTGAGAGACAGAAGTAATGCCACCAAACTTTAAAGAGACACTCCCTCTGAAATTAGAAGATATTTTATAATACGTGAGGGTAGTCTAGTAGCTTGGATGAATAGTCATTTAAATTGGTCTGGAGTCCTGAATGAAAGGGCAGACATTATCTGTACTTTTAAAAACTTGGTCGAGATCAGATAATTTAATTTCAATTTAGTCTTTCTCCGTATTGAATGTCATTAGGGGGTTACGTCATTTGATTCCGGCCTTGGTCCCCTGAATTAGCATGGCGATCATCAGTATATGGCCTTCCTGTCAATAGGGTACAAATAGGGACCCATATGCCACTGCTTAATGATGAAATTCTTGGCCAGGATAAAGATCAGCCCCCCTACACCACCCCACATTCTTTCTCCAAAGACTTATAGCGATCGCTTTTTATCATTCTCAGGAACTTGCCGCTGGGAAGATCGTGAGTCATCAGCTACTAAGGCTTTGTGAAAGAGAACCCAAGCCAGGGTTCTGTAACTTCAAGTGAAAAGGCCTTGGCTCACTGAGCAGAGGCACCATTTCTGGTGGGACCTCTTGTCCCAGCCAGCTAGAGAGTGGGCAGTTGGTCAAGGGATATGAGTCAGTGGAAGGAACTAGGAAAGGGTACTCTTATCAGGGTCACTCTTATTATTGCATCTCCTCTCCTCAGCACAGAGCTATCTGGAAACACTGAACTTGTAAGACTAAAAGGCCAAAATCATTCTTGAATTCTGTCTCATCTAATAGTAGCCGTCTCGGTGGAGAGCATTCTCTATTTATTCTCTAATTTCCTGGCATTTCTTTGCTATTCAGACCTTCCTATTGCAGCTGATGATTTTACTGTGATAGCCTGAATAATGGGAAAAAAAAAAGACATGGATTGTGATTCCACCTTGCATTTTGCCGCTCACTAGCTGGGTAAATTCTGGCAAGCCACTTACCTTCTGGGTCTCAGCTTTCTCATGAAACAGATGCCCTAGACTACCTCACCAAAGTTTATTCATTCACTTGACAAGTGTTTTTGCGTTGTTAGAGGAGAGATACGTAAATCAATTTTGTTCAATGGCCACTGAACAGACACCGATAGTGATTATGTTAATAGGTGAGAAAGATCTAGTCACAAAAAACAGAAAGCCAGGCAAAAAGTAGTAAGACCAATGAGGTTCATTAAGATACTATATTCTAAAATATGTAGAACTAGGCAACAAATTCAAGATATTACTATTATTATTACTGATTGTCTAATATTCCAGGTAGGAAGTCATTTTTTATTTTTGTATCTTCCAAGTCTCTTACATTTATTCTTCAAATTCTCTTACTTTGATACAACTTATCTGGTCTTTCACTGCTCACCACTTCATATGAGGACAACTATGGTTATCCTCTACCTCTTTTTTTTTTTTTTTTTTTTTCTGAGATGGAGTCTTGCTCTGTTGCCCAGGCTGGAATGAAGTGACGCCATCTCAGCTCACTGCAACCTCTGCCTCCTGGGTTCACGCCATTCTCCTGCCTCAGCCTCCTGAGTAGCTGGGGCTACAGGTGCCCACCACCACACCCAGCTAATTTTTTGTATTTTTAGTAGAGACGGGGTTTCACCATGTTAGTCAGGATGGTCTCGATCTCCTGGCCTCGTGATCCACCTGCCTCGGCCTTCCAAAGTGCTGGGATAACAGGCACGAGCCACCGTGCCTGGCCTCTTCTACCTTTTTTCCCTCTACATCTGGACATGCCATCAGGTTGATGTTTTTAAAATCACACATACACACACAACAATAAATACAAAAAGAAAAAATAAAGTTATGCCCTCCTAAAATTTTCTATATTCAGCAACTCTACTCAAAAACTTTATGTAGTAGTGCCCAGTTTCTCATCAATATGTCATCCACTCCTACAACACAGTGCCCAATTCAGAGTACAATAAGTAAAACTGGGCCAACTCCCACTTCCTATTTCAGCTCTCAGGCTGTGTGCAACTTCTCCCTGCTAACCATGCCTTTCTTCCATTGCCTGCCAGTTAAAACCAAGGCCAAGTTCATTGACTACCTTGTCTATGAAACCTAATGAAGCCTACTGTGACCTGTTTAATACATTTTTCCACAGGACATAGTTCCCTGGGGCAACAACCATAATCTCCACGGTTGTTCTCAGGCCTACATACAAAAAAGAAGCATCCAAATTAGCTATCTCCACATAAAACTAAACAACAATACCAACACCAACATCACCAGCACCACCAGCAAAAACTAGGACAAGGTAAAAGTCATTCTCTAATTGGGGAAGACACGTGGGTCCATATAGATAGAGTATCTCAGGAGATAACAGAAATGAAACAACCTTATTAACCATCTCAGGAATGTAAGGAAAAAATGCTATCAGTTTCACCATTTTGCTTGTTTTCATTTAAACAAACTTTAAGGAGACACCCACTGTGTGCCAGGCATTGTGTTAAGTGCTAGTAATGCAAAGTAATAGACTCAGGGCTTGTTATGCCAGTCTCTATGGGCCTGATCTTGGGGCTGAAGATAAAATGGAAGAGACTGTATTGCCACCTTCTGTGGTTGCATATACCCAGTTGGGTGCTCTGAATGCCGGTCACTGTGGCCAGCTTGGACTGTGATTAATCTTCCAGACCAGTTTGCAGACCCAGACACCTATGCCAGTGG
Organism: Hylobates moloch; assembly: GCF_009828535.3. Classification (NCBI taxonomy): domain Eukaryota; kingdom Metazoa; phylum Chordata; class Mammalia; order Primates; family Hylobatidae; genus Hylobates; species Hylobates moloch. Next base: position 125,579,045 of record NW_026652281.1, on the reverse strand, counting down.
GAAACTGGTGAGTGGGACCCTATGTGAGTATCCTGAGAGTATAAGAAAGCATCACACGGACAAGGACACCTGGAAAACCTAGTACTGATCACCACACACCAGCAACTTTTCATGTTTCCCTTTTTCTCCTCAAAGGTAAACTACACTGAAACAATTCTGCTGTAGTGCTAACATTTAAGGCATAATAAATCCTTTTGAGAGTCTGATGAAATCCATGATCTTTTCCCTAAAAATCTGGACATATGCACACAATTTTTGCCACATTTCTAAGAAGTTCATTTATTCCCTGAAATAAAAATCCAAGGTTAAATAACAATTAAAATCCCTGCTTTAATGTGAAACTGTATTGGTGGATACAACAATAGTGATTTATAATAAAGTCACTAGGTTCTCCCTATTTTCCTTCCTGTGGTTAGTGATGTATTTATTTAGAAGTCATAAGTGCAGACTTCTAGTGACATTTTTGTGAGCACAATGACTCATTGTAAAAATAATATTTCTACGTATAACATTTTTCTTTCCTCCACATAGTTCTATGGAAATTATCTCATAAATTGTTCCAGGTTCCCTAGAAACTGGATTAAGGAATATATTATTGCCTTCCTTTACAAGGAAGACATGATTCAAATGCAAAATACAGAAGAGTCTGGGAAAATGGCTGAGATATTGGGGAATGATTGATTGAATTCAGTCAGAAATCAGAATTATTTCACTCAACAGGGAGTTATGTATTATATGCCTGCTATGTGTCAGGCATTGTACTAAGCATGGGGTTGGCTAGCTCTCAGCCTGCTATCTGGCCCCCAAGTCTGTTCCAAGAGGAGAAACTATTTTCAATTTGAAAATTGACTGGAGAAAGTACAGTACCCCTAACTCAGTAATAATATCCTACATTTTAACAGCATACACGGAGACAGTATAGTGTGGGTTGACACAATTTTTGAAAGTAAACGAAACTGGATTCAGATCCTGATTTCAGCACTTATTGAATGGCCTTAGTTAAATTCCTGAAGCTTTTGATCTTTAGTTTTCTTATTTGTAAAATAGAAATTACTTTTAGAGGCTGGGCCTACAGTGGCTCATGCCTGTAATCCCAGCACTTTGGGATGCTGAAGCGAGCAGATCATTTGAGGTCAGGAGTTCAAGACCAGCTTGGTCAACATGGTGAAACCCCATCTCTACTAAAAATACAAAAATTAGCTGGGCATGGTGGTGGGTGCCTGTAATCCCAGCTACTTGGGAGGCTGAGGCAGGAAAATCGCTTGAATCTGGGAGGTGGATGTTGCAGTGAGCTGAGATTGTGCCACTGCACTCTAGCCTGGGCAACAGAAGGAGACTCCATCTCAAAAAAAGAAATTACTTCTAGAGCAAGAGTTAGCAAACTACAGCTCTGTGGCCCAAGTTCAGCCATATGTGTGTTTTTTTGTGTGATCCTTGAGCTAGAAATGTTTTCTGCATTTGTAAAGGGGTATAAAAACAAACAACAACAATCAAACAGGAAAACAAGGAAAGCAAAAAAGAATATGCAACAGAGACTCTATGTGGCTTCAAGGCCTAAAATACTTACATCTAGCCCTTCACAGAAAAAGTTTGCCAACTCTAAAAAAGTTGGCAACTCCTATTCTATAGTCAGAATGCCTGCACTTGAATCCTTATGGCCTCTTACCATTAGTATGATCTTGAGCAAATTGCCCAACTTCTGTATCTAATTTTCCTCATATGTCAAGTAGAGATGATAATAGTACTTATTTTACATGATGGGAAGCTGCATGTGTTAATATGCTTAAAATGCTGAGAAAGGAGGCTTATATATAGTAAATATTTAAGAAATGTTAGCTATCTTTATTAATAGCATCATTACCACTGTCATCAGTTATTCAAAAATACTTGTGAATATTAAATAAGATAGTGACCATCAAACAAATAGGACAGTGCCCTTCTCACAATAGGTTCTCAATAACTGTCAGCTATCATTGCTGTTGTCATCACCATCACCATCACCATTATCATCATTATAATTTTCAAAGCTCTTTCACATACATCATCTCACTAGAAGCTCCCAGCTACCCTGTTGTTGCTGTTGTGATCTCCCTCTGATACATGAGAAAATGAAGCTTGGAGAAATGAAGAGTTAGATACTGAGCCAGGAAGAGGCGGAATGTGGACTAGCGCCAGAGATTTTGCATTCTGGACCAGTGTGTCCTCTTTCCACACCATACTGCCTCTCCATCAAAATATCTGAGGATCTGTTGTTTGTTAGTTTTCTCCAAATGATATACTTTGCATCCTAGGAGCCTGACAAGGCAGGCAAACATGACTATGTTCCTCCCTGGCATGGTTATGCAGACAGGAAGCTGGGATAATTGGATTGCAGCCATTAGGTCTCAGGACTGCATTTGTAACCAGCCAACTGCTGATGACCAAGCCTAATGGATAAAGCCCTGACCAAACAAACACAACCCCCGTGTAGGAACTTATTGTTTATGCTGCAGAGCTGGCTTCAGAATGTGCCAGGACTCAGACTGCCACTACGACAAGCAGAGCTTTTGGACTGGGGAAATGTTCAGGTGAGGAGGCAAAACATTTTTGACAGCAGATCTTGTGTAGTCAGATCAGCACCGTTTTATTATTTGGTGTAGGCCAAAGGCTATGGCAAGACTCATTTAAGCAAAGTGTGCGCAAGGATTGATGTTTAAACAAAGTTAAGATCACAGTGGTACAGCATTAGAGTGAGTTGATGACTATAAAAAAAGCTAACATTTTGAAGTTAGTTTATAAAAGGAGTCACATATCTTCATATCACCCTGTTGTTTCTATAGTACTTAAACCAGCTTTAGCTCAGATTTTTTTTTAAGTCAGGAGATTCAAATAGACTTTACTGTGGAGCAGTATGTAAATTTGTGTTTCCCGGTATTGTTGCTGCAAAAATAATAAAAATTATGTTTAAGAAGTGTATTCCTCCACTTCACACTGCTAATAAAGACATACCCAGGACTGGGTAATTTATAAAGGAAACAGGTTTAATTGACTCACAGTTCCACAGGGCTGGGGAGGCCTCAGGAAACGTACAATCATGGCAGAACGGGAAGTAAATACATGCTTTTTCACTTGGCAGCAGCAAGCAGAAGTCCCTAGCAAAAGAGGAAAAAAAGTCTCTTATAAAACTATCAGATCTCATGAGAACTCACACATTATCATGAGAAAAGCAGCATGGGGGTAACCGCCCCTATGATTCAATTACCTTCCACTGGGTCCCTCCCATGACACATGGGGATTATGGGAACTGCAATTCAAGATGAGATTTGGGAGGGGACACAGCCAAGCCATATCAAGACTCCTGAGAATTGTACTCGATGTATAGGGCAGAATAAATAAAATACACTTTGTAGACAGGGTTTTGCCATGCTAGGATAAGCAAATGGCATCTGCTTCCAACGATGGAAGTAAGCTGTGCTTAGAAGAAGTTCTGAGACTTGTTCCCCAACTGTTGTGACACAGAGCTCTCAGTCTGAGGAAGGGGACAAGAAGACCTCCCTTCCTAGAAAGACATCCCTATGGATCCCTATGGTGGGATAGATTTAGTTCTTCCTTCTAAGGCAAAGACAAACAAGTGTAAGGTCTTATAACTCAATATTTGTAGATAAGACCATTTTAAGTAGTCAAGAGTTCCTGCCAGAGTAAAGGAGATAGAAGTAATGAGGAAAGCTGGGGTTCTTAGAAACTCAAAGCAGGTCTGGGAGCTATCCAGGTGTTTGAAGCACTCTAAGCCAATGTTCTGGGATCCCATGTCTCTACTGACCTCTTCTCTTTGTTGGCTAACATAAGCCCTTGTCTTCTTGCTTTTGAGTTTTCCTAACACCTGCTGCCAGGCAGTTGGCTAACCACCAACCAATCTCTGGCCTGTCACATCACCATTCACACAACAGCTAACACAACAGCCACCTGGCTGCTTCCTAGGCCTGTGATCTACCTCAGCTCTATCCCAGGCTGAGAGGCTAAGGCCTTACCTGTACCAAACATATCCAAACTTAAGAATGGAAAGATTGACTTTCTAGAATAGGCTGTACCGTGGTCATTTAAAGTTTTCTACATTGTCTGGGAGGTGGGGTTTGGGGGGAATGTGTAACACTCCTTTTCACCATACCAACCTCAAGGGTTTGTGGTGAGTAGAAAACAAAATAATGGATGTCCAAGGGCTTTGTACAACTATGGTTTGCAATACAAATGTAAGCGACAATCTCTGTATGTAAAAACATATGTTAAAGTTGGTGTGGTTTTACATGGTCATTCGAGCCAGTGAAAAATGCAAGCAGCCAGAGGTCTCAGGAAAACTATACTGTTAATTCAGCAAGGTTGACATGAATAGGAGACTGTGGATAAGGCATGTTATACAAATTATACAGTTTCTGAAAATCTAAACTTTTATTTTATAGTAATACCTTAGATTTCATCTTAACATTATTGTGTGACATTAATCACATTTGTCATTTTAAAGCATGTTGTGGTGAAAACAAGTGTTCATAAGCATTATATCCTCTTCTGAAATTTTCACAAGGAAAGGGCTGTGGTTTTTTTTTTTTGCCAGAATTTGCTCAGTAATTTCAGACATGTCTATATTATCTACATGGTGCACACTCAAAAATTCAGTCATTTAACTCCTTAGGCGGCCGGGCGCAGTGGCTCACGCTTGTAATCCCAGCACTTTGGGAGGCCGAGGCAGGCGGATCACGAGGTCAGGAGATTGAGACCATGGTGAAACCCCGTCTCTACTAAAAATACAAAAAATTAGCTGGGCGTGGTAGCGGGCGCCTGTAGTCCCAGCTACTAGGGGAGGCTGAGGCAGGAGAATGGCGTGAACCCGGGAGGCGGAGCTTGCAGTGAGCCGAGATTGCGCCACTGCACTCCAGCCTGGGCGACAGAGCGAGACTCTGTCTCAAAAAAAAAAAAAAAAAAAAACAACTCCTTAAGGGTTGCATCCAAAAAAACCCACCATTGTTACCTGAATTTAGGAAGAAATATTAAATAGACATGTAAAAGTTATTAGGATCATAATTAAATAATTATTAAGGTCTAATAAAACAACATATATATGCCAAATATTGGTGATTTGTAATAATTTATTATATTATCTCATGTGTAATTCTAGCTCCACGCAGGAGCATTCAACACCGCTTAATTGTGGGAGATCAAGAGTGAAGGAATGGTTTTGACTACCCTTTGTGCACTGAAATTCAACAATCCTGCTGCTATTTGAGTGAATGGATCCTTATTGCCTTGAAGTTTAATTTTCAGAGAAGCATGACATGCAGATACCCAGATATTTAAATTTTCAAATGATTATTTAGAGCCCATTGAAAGTTTTTGAGTTTCTTTCTTAAATTTTCACACTGGCATATGGATTATGAAATTGGAAATTTTCATAAAATAGACATAGTTTTCAGATGGTAACACTAAGAGAGCTTTGTTAGTTCAGGATACCAAGTCATACCATCAGGCTAATGAAATACAAGACAAATCAAGTTGAAGGAAGAAAAAATTGGAGATCTAAATGACCATTTAATCATGTACTTAACTTAAAGTTGCATTAAAATGATGCTAGCTGATATTTATAAATGTTATGCCAGGAATTATTTATACATGATGAACATGACTTACTTCATTTGCTATTCACCATAACTCTCTGACAGAGGGTCCTGGTATTGTCTCTATGTGTAGATGTGGAAATTGAACCGTAGGGAGGTCTGAGGTTGCAAGGCTACTTAGTAACCGAGCTGGGATTAGAATTATGGACGTTTAACTCTCAGCCACCATTGCTCAGTTAATGGTCAGTGAAATACCTAACTGCGCTGAATGAGTACGTCATGGCTCCTTTCCCCAAAAGGTCTGTAATTTATCTGAAAACATGCTATTTCAATTCACGTGCAGTTGCATTTAACAAGCCACAGCGGCTTATATTGTTAAATGAATTGCAGAAGCAGAAAGTGCTGTTTGTTTAAAAGAAGGAAAGGGAGTATCACATTGAGACAGTCAGAGATGACTATACGGAGGAAGTGGCCATATATATTCAACTATATTTTCAAAGCTCCTTCAACATAGACATATCATGGAGATTAGCTACAGGAGGGAAGAGGAGGCTGAGTTTCCTTACTTGGTAAATTAAGGTAGTAATGTGTCCTGTGAACATCCCAAGTTGTTGCAAGACTCAAATGAAACACTAACTTAAGTGTGCTTTTTAGACGTACACTGTGGCATAACCATGTTGTGCAATAATTATGCTCCCCTACTTATCCTCCTCTAAAAGCACTTTAAGAATATTGGCAAGCTCATTTAGGCTGAGATCATGTGTCTACTAATCTCTACGTTTTTTTTTTTTCTTTTTTCTTTCCCAAATTCTGCTTGGCTCTCCCTCATCTGTGGCTGTTTTCTGTTTCAACTAAAAGTGGCTGTTCCCCTGTCTCCAGCTTCCTCCTGCTCTTCTGCAATAGACCAGTTCCTGTCTAACTCTGAAAGTGCTCTGTAAGTCTGTCACTGTCTGTTGTGAGTCTGTCTGTGTCTGCCTATTTATTTCTTTATACAAAATATCCTTAAGTGTCTGTTTATACTTCTGTCCTACAGGACAAAGTTAAGGGTGCCCAATTGTTGGCACAGACCTGCCAAGCCCATATTAATATTGTTTCAGTGGTTTATTTAATTTTCTATTTTTAAATGTTTTAATGATGGGTTTGGCTTCTTCCCTGTTCTGGGAGCATGGCCTTCACAAGCCCTGTGGGAGATGAGCACTGCGATGGAGCTGAAATCACCCAGTATAACTGTGATTCTTAGAAGTCCTCTCATCTGGATTACTCCCAGTGCTCCAATTCACTTCTTTATCTCCTTGGCTGTAAGTGGTGGACTCCTTCATACTTCTTAAACAATTGATCGTGACTAAATAAGGTACTTTTTAAAAAAGTTTTCTAAAGAGACTACTTTTTAGAGCAGTTTTAGGTTCACAGCATAATTCAGGGGAAGGTACAGAGATTTCCTATATGCCTCCTTACCCCAGGCACAGCCTCCCCCATTGTCAATACCCTCTTCCAGAGTGGTAAATTAGTTACAACTGATGAACCTATATTGACACATCATTATCACCCTGAGTCCATAGTTTACATTAGAGTTTATTCTTAGTACTGTACATTCTGTGGGCTTGGACAAACACATAATGACATGTATCTACCATTGTGGTATTTTACAGAATAATTTCATTGCCCTAAAAATCCTCTGTGCTCTGCCTGTTTATCTCTTCCTCCTCCTCCCCCACCCCAACGTCTGGCAACAATTGATCTTTTTATTTTCTCCATAGTTTTACCTTTTCCAGGATGTCATATTATTTAAATAATACAGTGCATAAACTTTTCAGATTGACTTCTTTCACTTAGTATATGCATTTAAGGTTCCTCCATGTCTGTTCACGGTTTGATAGCTCATTTCGATTTGGCACGGTATAATATTCCGTTGTCAGAAGCACTACAATTTATCCATTCACCTACTAAAAATTTCTTGGTTGCTTTCCAGTTTTAGCAATTACAAATAAAGCTCCTGTATACATGTGTGCAGGTTTTTGCATCAACATTTTCAACTCCTTGGTGTAAATACCAAGAAGCTCAATTGCTGGATTGTATGATGACAATATGTTTAGTTTTGTTAAAAAACAGACAAAAACTGTGTTCCAAAGTGGCTAAACCATTTTGCATTCCAACCAATCTTGTATGAATTACTGTTGCTCCTCATTCTTGCTAGCATTTGATGCTATCAGTATGATGAATTTTGATTATTTTTATAGGTGTGTAATGTTGTCTCATCTCCATCTGCAATTCCCTGATGATATATGTGCAGCATCTTTTCATTTGCTTATTTGCCATCTAAATATCTTCTTTGATGAGGTGTCTGTTAAGGTCTTTGGCCCATTTTTAAAATTAGGTTGTTCATTTTGTCATTATTGAAATTTAAGAGTTCTTTGTATATTTTGGATAATATTATGTCTTTGGTATAAGGTATGTCTTTTGCAAATATTTTCTCCCAGTCTATGTCTTGCTTTATCATTCTCTTAACCTCAAAGAGCAAAATTTTTAATTTTAATAAAGTCCATCTCATCAATTATTTCTTTCATGAATTGTACATTTGGTGTTATATCTAAAAAGTTGTCACCAAACCAACAGTCATCTAGATTTTTTCCTAAGCTATCCTCTAGTATTGTCATGGTTTTTATTTTATATTTAGGTCTATGATGCATTTTGAGTTAATTTTTCTGCAAGATATAAGGTCTGTGTCTAGACTCTTTTTTTTTTTTTGCATGTCAATGTCCAGTTGTTCTACCACCATGTGTCGACAAGACTATCTTTTCTCCCTTGTATTGCCTGTGCTTCTTTGTCAAAGATAAGTTGACTATATCTACCTTGGTCTGCTTCTGGGCTCTCTATACTGTTTCATTGATCTCTTTGTCTATTCTTTGGCCAAACTATACTGCTTCGTTTACTGTAGTTTTATATTAAGTCTTGAAGTTGGGTAGTATCAGTCCTCTGACTTTATTCTCCTCCTTCAATATTGTGTTGGCCGTTCTGGGTCTTTGTCTCTTCATATAAACTTTAGAATCGGTTATTCTTTGTCAAAAAACAAACAAACAAAAAAAACCTCACTGAGATTTTGATTGGAAATGCATTAGATCTATAAATCAATTATAAGCCTTGACATCTTGACAATATTCAGCCTTTCTATCCATGAGCATGGAATATACCTCCATTTATGTTCATATTTGATATTTTTCATCAGAGTTTTGTACTTTTCTTCATATAAATCTTGTACATGTTTTACAATTTTACAACATTCCAGTACAAACTTGAAAAGCAGGCCAGGTGTGGTGGCTCATGCCTGTAATCCCATCACTTTGGGAGGTCGAGCTGGGTGGATCACAAAGTCAGGAGATGGAGACCATCCTGGCCAACGTGGTGAAACCCTATCTCTACTAAAAATACACACACACACAAAAAATAGCCGGGCATGGTGGTGCATGCTTGTAGTCCCATCTACTTGGGAGGCTGAGGCAAGAGAATTGCTTGAACCCGGGAGATGGAAGTTGCAGTGAGCCAAGATTGTACCACTGCACTCCAACCTGGACAGCAGAGTGAGACTCCGTCTCAAAAAAAAAAAAAAAAGAAAGAAAGGAAAAGGAAAGCAAAGCAAAGCATTGGTGATAGTGGACATCCTTGACTTATTCCTGATCTTAGGGGAAATATTTGAGTTTCTCACCATTAAGCCTGGTTTTAGCTGTGGGTTTTGTGTAGATTTTCGATATCAAATTAATAAAGTTCTCCTCTAGTCTTAGTTTACTGAGAGCTTTTTAAATCATGAATTGAGGTTACACTTTGTCAAATGTTTTTTATGCATTTATTAATATAATCATGTGATTTTTCTTTTTTAGCCTACTGATATGATGGATTACATTAATTGATTTTCAAAAGTTGTATTTGCCCTACATACCTGAGATAAATCCCACTTGGTTGGGTGGCAATTCTGTGTATACATTGTTAGACTTGATTTGCTAATATCTTGTTGATGATTTTTGCATCTGTGTTCACAAGAGTTATTGATTTATAGGGTTTTTTTTTTGTAATGTCTTTGGTTTTGGTACAGGATAATGCTCATAGAATGAGTCAGAAAGTATTCTCTCTGCTTGTATCTTCTAAAACAGATTGTAGAGAATTGGTATAATTTCTTCCTTCTATGTTTGGCAGAATTCACCAGTGAACCCATCTCAGCCTGGTACTTTCTGTTTTGAAAGGTTATTAATTTTTATTCAATTTCTTTAATATATATATAAGCTTATTCATATTGTTTATTTCTTCTTGTGTAAGTATTGGCAGAATGTGTCTTTCAAGGAATTGGTCAATTTCATCAAGGTTATCAAATTTGTGGGCATAGAGTATTTTGTAGTACTTGATTATTCTTGACTATCCCTTTAATGCCCATGGTGTCTATAGTGATGTCGCTTTCATTTCTTATATTAATAATTTTTGTTCTTTCTCTCTCTCTTCATTTTTGTTTAGACTGGCTAGAGTTGTATCAATTTTATTGTTGTTTTCAAAGAACTAGCTTTTTGTTTTATTGATTTTCTCTATGAATTTCTTTTTTCAATTTCACTGAATTCTCCCTTAATTTTTATTATTTCATTCTACTTACTTTGAATTTAGTTTCCTCCTCTTTTTCTAACTTCCTAAAGTAGAAACTTAAATCACTGATTTTAGATCTTTCTTCATTTAGTCCAAAATATTTTATAACTTATTTTGAGATTTCTTTTTTGATCCATATGTTATTTAGAAGTGTGTTGCTGAATCGCCAAGTATTTCAGAATTTTCCACCTATCTTTCTATTATAGATTTCTATTTTAATTCCACCGTGGCCTGAGAGCAGACATTGTGTAATTTCTATTCTTTTACATTTGTTAAGGTAAGTTTTATGTAGAATGTGGAATATATTGGTAAATGTTCCATATGAACTTAAGAAGAATGTCTATCCTGGCATTGTTGGGTAAAGTAGTCTGTTGATATAAATTTTATTGATTCATAGTACTGTTGAGTTCAATTATGCCCTTAACTAGTTTTCTGCCTTCTGGATCTGTTCATTTATGATAGAGAAGTGTTGAAGTCTTCAGCTATAATCGTGAATTTATCTATTTCTCCTTGCACTTCTTAGTTTTTGCCTCCTGTATTTTGGTGTTCTGTTCTTATGTGTATGCAGTGTTAAGGATTATTATGCCTTCTTGGAGAACTGACCCCTTTATTATTATGTAATGCATCTCTTTATCTCTGATAACTTTTCTTGCTCTGAAGTGTGCTCTGTTTAAAATTAGTGTAACTGCTCTCATTTTCTTTTGATTAATATTACCTTGGTATATACTTCTCCATCCATCTACTCTTAATCTATATGTCTTTATATTTAAAGTGGGTTTCTTGTAGACGACATATAGTTTGGTCTTACTTCTGATCAATTTTGACAATCTCTGTCCTTTAATTGGTGTATTTAGGCCATTATCATTCAAAGTGATTCTTAAGATAGCTAAATTAATTTTTTGTCTTCTATTTGTTGCCCTCGTTCCTTTGTTCTTATTTTTGCCTTCTACCCTTTTTCTACCTTTTGTGGTTTAAAATAAGCATTTTATATTATTCTATTTTTCTATCTTTTCTATCATATCAGTTTAACTTCTATTTTTACTTTTTTTAGTGGTTGCCCTAGAGTTGGGAAAACATATTTAATAACTAATCCAAGTCCACTTTCAAATGACACTGTACAACTTTTTGGTAGTACAAATACCTTATAATGACAAAATAATCATAATTCCTCTTCTCATCCCTTATTTTATTGCTGTCATTCATTTCATTTACACATAAACATATGTACAGATAGTCACCAACTTATGATGGTCCAACTTAACAATTTTTCTACTTTATGATGGGTTTATCAGGATGTAACTCCATTGAGGAGCATAAAAGCATGTGTAATTAATAGATTATTGCTATTATTATTTTGAACAATCTGTTATCTACTTGAGCAATTAAGAATAGGAAAAATAAAAGCTATTATTTTACTTCACTTATACCTTCTCTGATGCTCTTCCTTTTTCTCTGTAAAACTGAGAATCTGGCCTATTTATTTTCCTTCCATCTAAATAATGTCTGTGAAAATTTTTTTCTTTTGCAAGGCAGGTATACGGGCAACAAATTCCCTCAATTTCTATTTGTCCCATAAAGTTCTTATTTCTCCTTTACTTTTGAAGGATAATTTCACAGGGTTGGAATTACAGGTTGCCATTTTTTTTTTCTCTCAACGCTTTAAACATTTCACTCTACTCTTTTCTTTCTCGCACTGTTTCTGAGAAGTTGGATGTAATTTTTATCTTTGCTCCTCTGTAAGTATTTTTCCACTCTGGCTTTTTGTCAGAATTTTTTATCTTTGATTTTCTTTAGTTGGAATATGAAATGCCTAGTTGTAATTTTGCTGGCATTTATCCTCCTTGGTATTCTCTCAGCTTCCTGGATCTATAGTTTGGCATCTGACATTCGTTTGCAGGGAAATTCTCCATGATTATTTATTCTCCATGAAATATTTCTTCTGTTTCTTTCTCTCTTTTTTCTTTTTCTTATATACTTGTGGTGCACTTTTTTTTAGTTGTCCCATAGTTCTTGGATACTGTGCTCTGTATTTTTTTTCTGTCTTTTTTTTCTTTTCAATTTTGGAGGTTTCTATTGAGATATCCTGAAGCTCAGAGATTCTTTTCTCAACCATGCCTAGTCTACTAAGTCCATCAAAGGCAGTCTTCATTTTTGCAGCAGTGTTTTTGACCTTTAGCATTTTTACTTGGTTCTTTCTCAGAATTTCCATCTCATTGCTTACGTTACTCATCTGTTCTTGCATGTCATCTACTTTTTCCATTAGACCCTTAGCATATTAATCACAGTTGTTTTAAGTTCCCAGTCAATTCCAACATCCCTTCCATATCTGATTCTTGTTCTGATGCTTAAGCTGGCCTCTCCAACTGTGTGGGTTTTTTTTTTTTTTTTTTTTTTTTTTTGCCATTTACTATGCCTTGTAATTTTTTCTTGATAGCTACACATGATGTCTTTGGTAAAAGCACTTTAGTAAACAGCCACACTATTTACCCATACGGTGTTAAGGTATGGGGGGAGGGGAATGGTTTGTAGTCCTGTGATCAGTTCTCTGTCTTCTAGAGAACCTGTGCTTCTGGGCTGTGAACTTCACACGTGCTTCTTAGTTTGTCACCCCCTTTGGTTCTTGGGTGGCTTAAGGGGGCTAGAGTTGGATATTTCCCTTCCCCCAAGGTCAGCTGGGCTAGATAAAATTCTAATAGGTTAGGCTTGCTACATTTTTCTCCTGAAGGCAGACATCGTTAAGAACAGAATGCTCTGGAATATTTCAAAATAATTACTTCCCTCCTCCCTGTCAGAAGCATGAGGGGATTCTTCTCAGATATTTACAGTGAAATCTGGTTGAGTTCCTGAAGGTGAAACTCACCAAAGTGAGAGGTCCCCTATTATTGGCCTCCCCCCTCGAGTTTTTATCTCTCATGTACTTATCCACTCAGAGGCTCTAACAGTCTATCAATTACAGTCATGCCAACTCCATGCCCGTGCCTGGACTGTCCTCACTGCCCCTACAGTCAATGCATCAGCAGATCCTGTCAGCTCTACCTTGAAGCTATATCCTGAATCCAACTACATCTCAATACCTCCACTGCTACCAACATACAGGACTTCTAAGCTCCAGAAATGCGAGATAATAAATTTGTGTCACCTGAAGCCACTGTTTGTGGTAATTTGTTGCAGCAGCAACAGGAAGCTAATACACCTCCTAATTTGCCCCTGGGTCTTCACTCCAACCTCACTCTAGTCCATTCAACACACCACAGCCAGAATGTTCCTTAAAAACATAAAGTCTTCAGGAACCTCCTCTGCTCATGACCTTGGCTGCCATCCTACTGCTTTTAGGACGAGGACAACGGTCCTTAGTGTGGTAGGTCCCTGCTGACTTTGTGCCCTCATCTTCGGCTGATGCCTACTTTGTTCCCTTCTCACCACATGGGCCTGCCCCCAGGACTGTGGGCCTTTGCTCTTGCTGGTCCTTTTGCCTGCATCCTCCGCACCCTGGCTTGGTGAGCCCCTACTCAATTTTCAGTTCTCATCTCCTGTCGCTTCCTCAGTGACAGAACCCTGACACACTAACCGAGATCTCATCCCCCTCTGACATGCTCTCATAGTATCACCAAATACCTCTCACTCCTGACACTACTTGTAACTATAATGTTATAGCTGGCTGTGGTCTCTCACACTACACTGCTAGCTCCATGAGGACAGGGACTGTGTCTCCATTCTGATATCTCCAAGGCGTGGCACTGTGCCTGGACTGTTGTAAGCAATAAAAAAAAATTTTAGTAAATAAGTGGCTGAATGAATAAATGTCTAGGATTTGTGTTCGTGCAAAAAATACCAACTGTAAAATCTTTGTTTCCAGCTAACAGAACTCTGGATTTTGTGAAACTGCCTTAGTATTGAATCTCTTTAAACCAAGGCACTTTATATTTTAATGATATATTAAATATATATTAAAATATGATATATTTTAATATGTTTTAATGATATATTAAATATATATTAAAATATAATATATTTTAATGATTAAAACATTTTGCAAACCTCTCTCCTCACCCAGTCTTTGTGAACACTGCCTTGCAGGAGAAGGCTGGGGTGATTTATAGTAAAGTCTAATCATTTCCTGATAATACCAGGCTGGGCAGGCAGAGGGGGCTATTATTACGCTACTAATTACCACATCCAGGCTGCTCTAAGTGCGATGCTAATTGCTCAGTGAATGAATTGTAGACTCAGGTAATTACCAAATGTAATGTGGCTTCCGTCATGTTTGAGTAAATTAATGCAAATGGGGGAAGCAACCCAGCTTGAAGGGAGTTGCCGCTTGCATTGCTGTTGCTTGGGAAACAGCAGTGCTTTTTTATTAGATGTGAAACTGCCCAGGTATACCCGCTCATCTAGAGTTGTCTTTCCACCAAAGCAGCTGTGAGAAGGCAAGTAAGATCTCGCACCAAATGGAACAGGGAGAGTTTTGCCACTCTGACAGATGATTGTCTCTTTCTGGAGCTCTTTATCTCTAAAGCCATTTACAGATAATGCCAGGCTAGGCAGGCAGAGGGGGGCTATTATTATACTACTAGTTCCCAAATCCAGGCTGCTCTAAGTGACCTTTATTGATCACAGGGTTAAGGTTTCCTTAGCTCTGTGATCAATTAACAAGTGAATAAACATTTGTTCAGTTACTAAGGAAAGGATTTCTGCACTGAATTGGGAATTTTTTTTTTTTTTTTTTTGCAATCTCGGTCATGCAAGTCCCCTCCGTTCATGCCTTCTCCTGCCTCACTTCGGTTCGGGATACAGGCCCGCCACCAGCCGGTAGAGACGGGGTTTCACCGTGGTCTCGATCTCCCGACCTCGTGATCCGCCCGCCTTGGCCTCCCAAAGTGCTGGGATTACAAGCGTGAGCCACCGCGCCCGGCCGGGAATTTTGTACTGAGTTCAAGTTCTACCTCAATCATCAGATAAGAGCAATACTTTTTGGCTGGCACTATTCCAATAAACATTATATGTGCATTATCTCATTTAATGTCTACAACAAGCCAGAACATTTGTGATAATTCACAGAATTAGTAAATGGCAGAGTCAGGAGTTGAACCAAGGCATTCTGCCTCAAGAACCTGTATTCTTAACTATTCTGCATTTATTTATTTCTTTGACCCTAGGAAACTCACGTTTTCTGAATCTTGTTTTACTTACCAGTGAAGATTCCTGCATCCATTGTGTGTCCAGCCCTTCTATTAAGGCATTTGTAGATGTTCACTTTCACAACAAAGGTGTTAAGGAGGTGGGAGTAACTTATTTGACCATGACTCATAGCTAGTAGATGGTAATTTGGGATTTGAACGCTATTCGGTTTGCCTGCAGTACCCTGTGCTTTCTTTTCTCTCAATATTTCCCAAATTGAGGATGTTTAGATCCCCATGAATGGGGCTACAGACTGCTGGAGGTTTGCACACTCCAGTTAGAGACAGTGCATGAAGTTAGCCAGCAACAGCGGAGTGGACATGAACGCAACTGTGAGCTCTGAATTCACAAGGCAATGTAAGTTTATAAGGTGGCCAACCAGGTGATCCCAGATCTGCTCCTATTATTTATTTATTACCAAAGTGAAAATACCAACTTAAAAATATATGCTTGAGTCATGGAGACTTGGGAATACTCAAACCCAGGGTATGTCTTTATAAGCCAGACTCCGGTTGGGATGTACTATCCTCTGCTAGACTCCTGCCAAGGAAAGCTTGGACTAGTTCCTCCTTCCTGTGTCTATCAGCCACCGTACCTTGGTGAGAGGAACCACTCAAATGTTGTACAGTTGAGCCTTGAACAACATGGGTTTGAACCGTGTGGGTCCACTTACGCATGGATTTTCTTCTGCCCCTGCCACCCCTGAGACAGGAAGACCAACCCCCCTCTTCATCCTCCTCCTCCTCAGCTTCCTCAGTGTGAAGATGCTAAGGATGACAACTTTTATGATGGTCCACTTCCACATAACAAATAGCAAATATATGCTCTCTTCTTTATGATTTTCTTAATAACATTTTCTGTAGCTTACTTTATTATAAGTACAAAATATGCATTAACTGACTATGTTATCAATAAGGCTTTCAGTCAACAGTAAACTACCAGTATTTAAGTTTTGGGGCAGTATGTGCAGATTTTTCAACTGCACAGGGGATCAGCAACCCTAACTCCTACATTGTTCAACGATCAACTGTAATTGGAAAACGTGCCCATCTGCTTACTCTCATATCCACAGAGAGCTGTTGCCTTTCAACTGCCCTCTGGAGAAAGGGCACCTCCATTTGGAATATCCACTCCATTCCCACACTTCTTTTCTAGTTATTCCTGACAAGTGACTCATTAGCACATGAGAAACAGATGCTTATGAGGAGAGATGTGTGAAAAGCAGGCTGCTGTAGAGGTTGCCTGCATTCCACGGCAGTACATCTTTTTACGTGGTCACAGATGTCTGGTTGCCTTCTCAACTAGGATACCTTTTTCATGTGAACTCAGTGTAGGAGAAGGTGTCATTGCTTGCCAGTGAAAGTGATCTATTAGCCATAGAACAGGGCAAAGGTTCAGGAGTGTGTTCTGAGGTTAAGGGCACGGGCACCATGCACATTGTAACCTTAGATAAACTGCGTAACTGCTCTGAGCCTCAGTTTTCTAATCTGTAAGAACAGTCTAAGTAGAACACCTGCCACTTAGCGAGTGTAAAAGGTAAATTGTATACATGAAATAAGGTATGTAACTTCCAAAAATGGTACCTGGCACACATCCTAATGTCTTAATAAATTGAGCTGTGTATGATTTCTTAGTATTGTCATTCAGGTTTCTCCTGCACAAACATCCTCTTCAGGGATATCCCTGCACCTCAGATACTAAAGCGCAGCCCCATTTCCTAGGGCTGTTTGGTCCTGAGCCCTTGTTTGAAGACTCATACATAAGTCATTAAGCAATGCTGCTCAGGGGCAAGAGCAATGGGGAAGGGGTTCCTGGCCTTGGTCCTGGCCAGGCCTGTGCTCACCCATCATGACACTCAGGAGACTCACTCAGCTGCTATGAGCCTTACTTCTCTCTTCTGTATAATACCAGTCTTATCACCTGCCTTGCCTGGCCTGCAGAGTAACTTTGATTATAACAGGAGTCCATGGATAGGGAAATCAATTGGTGTTGCTTTAGTGCGCATATTTGCCAAAAGAGGGCTTTGTGACTCTGATAAGGGAGAAGGGAAAGGCAAAGTCAGGGAGGCTTCTATATCTTGAGGCCAGTTAAGTTTCATCCATAAGGGAAATACAAGAGAAAAATATTTCTCAGCCACTAAGGCTATATGTACATCATCATCATCATTATCATTATCATCATCATCATTACATACTCTTAATTCAATGCAGAGGAGCAAAGTGAGGCATAGAGAGATTAAATAACTTGCCAAATGTCACAAAGTTGGTAACTGGTGCTTTTTAATCTCAATAAAATAGTAAAATTAAGATTACAAAGTAAAAAAAAATAATTTTAGCTTCAACATATTGAGCTTCTACTATGTGGCAGACTCTGTGTTAATGTTTTTCTTACATTATGTTATTTAATCCACAGAGCAAAGCTATGTGGTAGGTATCATTACCCTCAGTTACAGAAGTATAGAAAGCGATGCATAGAGAGATTAAGTAAGTTGTCAAATACCACAAAGCTGGCAAGTGGTAGAGCCTGAATGGGAACTAGGTTTGCTTGACTCAAGTGAGGGTCATGGTCACTATTCTGCATAATGCAGCCCTCTAGCTGACGAGACAAGGCAAAGGGAAATAACCACACATGACAGGGCCTGAGAAAAGTTGTGAAGGCTAAACCTTTTGCAGAATTAAGTACGTCAGAAAATGGCTACTGGGAGTTATATTTCTATATCCAGAGTCTGACCATTCCTCACCACCTGTACAGCTACTTCCTGGACCAAGTCACTGTCTTCTCTCACCTGGATTATTGCTGTAAACTCCTAATTGGTCTCACCGTCCACACCCTACCTCCATCCCATATACTCACAATGGAGCATCCAGAGGGAGTCTGCTGAGAGGCCATTCAGACCATGTCGGTGCTCTGCTCAGACCCCTCACATGTAGTAAAAGCCAGAGCCTTATAGGGATTTTCAAGCCCACCCTCACCCACTTGGCCCTGGCTGCCTTGCTGACGTCAACTCCTTTCATTCCTCCCCTTACTCTTTCTGCCTCAACCGGCTGCATCCTTGAGGTTCTTCAGATATGCCAGGCAGGATCGAACCTCAGGACCTTTGCATCTGCTGTTCCCTCTACCTAGAATGTTATTTTCCCGGATAGGCACATGCCTCAGTTTCTCACTATATCTCACAGGGCTTGGTCAGTAGACAGAAACGGCCTGGGTATTTAAACACCATTTTAACATAAAATGTTGCTAACTAGGCATATAGTCATTAATTACTGAAAGAATGCTCTGAAGTATTATGGAGTTAGCAACTGCAGGGAGCAACTACTCGCTCTAGGGCTGAGAAAATAGATAAAATAATCACAAAAACGTAGACACTTAGTATAGGGACCCTACTGAGCAGAAATTTAGACCTTTGAGAAAGAGGGACTGTCTAGATGAACCTGATGTTTCTGAGGGGCTGCTGTAAGGCAGGTTCTGCAAGAGTTAGAAAGACTAACCTGGACTCAGCTGCTGCTCCAGGAAAGCACTGCCTCTGCTGGGGTAAAGAAGCATTCCAGGAATGACGTGGCTAGGAACCACAGCAGACAGAAAGCTCACAGGAGTGAGCCCCTTTCCTTCCTCCAGCTTCCACTCCCCTGTGACATCCTGTGTTCATGGAGCTGGACGAGAAGCCAGCCAACAAAGCAGACATTTGGTTTGCAGAATGGCAAAGCCAAGTATGCAAGGAGTGGTTTGGAGGCTGAGCATCTACGACTCACTAGCTGGGACTCTAGCTTCCCTAAGGTCTTGCATATCTCACTGGGACTCTTCCTGGCCACCCTAGTTAATAGTGGCTGATCTGACCCTTTCTATCTCTTTTCCCATTTTATTCTTCTTAACACTGACCTATCTGGCAAGTAGTAGCAGATGCTTTGGTTCTGTATGTCACATCTGCTTGGCTTAGCTCTCTCTCAACAACAGCTATGGTGGATGGTTCTGTGAGAGCTCGGACTCATGCCCTTCACTGAGGCCCTGTTCTTCAATTAACACCTGCTTCTAGCCAGCTAAAGGGACTAGTTATTCTAGATTAGGGTTTCTCAATCCTGGCACCGTTGACATTTTGGGCCAGATAATTCTTTGTTGTGGCAGGCTGTGCTATGTATCGTACAACATTGATCAGCATCCCCGGTCCCTACTCGCTAGGTGCCAGTAGCACTACCTCTTCAGTGACAACCAAAAATGCTTCCAAAATGGCCCCTGGGGGACAAAATGCTCTCTGCTGAGAACCACTTTTCTAGACTTATACCTAGTCCATGGGCTATGTGAGAACCAGTTAAGCACATGGGTATTTGCATGAGCTAGAGTGGGTTTGATTGGATGTGTCTTCATGTATGACCTATATTCCCGTGGGCATCACTAAACTTGACTATGCATTATTTTGCTCACATGTAAACTGAAATTGATACTATCTCATAGGGCAATTATGGGGATTAAATAATTTATGGAGAGGGCTTAGTACAAACCAATTTGTCAATACAAATCAACAATAAATTATTGTAACTCAAAGCAAAGCATCAATGTAAGTCATGAGAAACTACCACCAAGTTGTTTTGTCAACATATGATGCCAAATAGCTGACTGGTATTTGTTTGTTTGTCTCACTGAAAGTGCTTGACACTGGCCTCAGAGAAATGAGTAGTGAACATGCTTCTAAAATCTGTAGAAATTTCATAGGAATGGCTGCCAGATGCTGGAATCTGGGTAACTGATGATGAGACTCGCCTGCAATTGAGATGCATTTAAAGGCAATTAAGATATTGAGTGCAATTGTATGACACTGCAGAAAAATAATAAACACTTGTCAAGTAGTAAATTTCACTCTGATGCTTAGAGTCAACTTGCTGTTTGATTCATCTAATTGATTTACTGTTCCAAATGGCACCAAAAGGAATGAAAGTAACAAATATGGTTACATTGTATTTCAGGCTCTGAGTGGTTTATTCATCTCAATCAGCAGTCAGAACCCAAAACTATCCCTGGTAGATAGGACGTAGCATATTCAGGTACAGCTTGAGGTGGTACATAGGGTTCATTCTGATGAGTGACACAAGAATCCCAGCTTTGTTGGCAGTAAGAAATCTGGGTTCTTGTCCCAGCTCTGCCACTTACCCCCTGTGCACTCCTAGGCCTGTCGTTTTCTCCAGGACTGTTTCTCCACATTTAATATGAGTAATCTGGGTGCAGTTCATTTGGTTTTCTATCTCTATGAAGTATCACCCCACCCCCACTCCCACTTCACGATACCCTCAGAAGTATGCAAAGAAAGGAAGTCAAGAGTAGAAGTAGTGCTCTTGACTTTGGTGCAGTTGAAGCATGCCTTTTGAATTCTCATGCCTTCTTTCCTTCCTTTCTAGGTACACCGTTCTGCACAGTGGACATCATCAGGAACTCGAGAAACTGCCCATACACAATGACCCAGAATCCCTGGAATCATGCTTCTGATTGAGGACATGGCTCACAACTTAGCCATTCATTCGCATTCATGTTTGCATGAACAGGTCACCCCGGCATCACTCCTGATCCTCATCACCACCAGTGAGGCACGAGGCAGTAGGGGCTGAGAGCCCAGAGGAGGTACATGGAGGACAGTGTTGGGGGGTAGCTGAGGCCAGAGCCTCGAGGGTCTCAGAGTTGTGAAGAAACTTCAGGCATTGTCAGATTCAGCCTCCCACGCAAAGCAGGGGTAGCATCTTCTATTTCATCCCTGAAAGTTGGTCAATCCCTGCTTATACACCTCCAGGGACAGGAGCTCACTACCTCCTAATTCAGGCCCTTTTATTTTGGAGAAGCTCTCATTATAAGGAATTTCTTTCCTTTCTTGGAACACAAACCTGTTGCTGCTCCAACTTCCATGCAGTTAGCCCCCACTTTCCCGTGAGAGGCCTTAAATACTGGAAGAGAGTAATCTGTCACCATGCCTGTGAGTTTTTTTTATAAACCGAACATCTCCAGTTTCCTCTCCATTGTGGCCATCTTCTTCTGGACATGCTTTGGTGGGCGAATTAATCATGCTTCTTCTAATAAAGTTAGGTTGATATCAATGCCAATATGTCTATCTAGAAGCATTGACATAGTGACAAGTGAAGTGTCAAGATTTTTGGGTTATAGCCATGAATATTTTCCTTCTTTTCCTCCTTGGGAATAGGTTTTGGAGATTCCACTTAGGTTTTGGCTTCAGAGCCATTACTAAAAGGCATCTTTGCAGCTTGTCTGATGTGTGTGCGTGCATGCACATATGTGTGTTTAAAGTTGACATTTTCTTATTGGCATATTGATGTTGAGGTCATTAGGAATTCATTTCATTTCTATGGCAATGGGAAAAGGATCTTACATCTTTCCTGAGAATGTTGATTGAGAATGACCTTATAACCCAGAGTCTGGGAGGGAAACTGACTTTTCTTCACCTTTGTCAGCATCTTATCCTCTCGAAATACCTATGGAGATGCTTCTTTCTCAGTCAAAGCAATCACCATCTTCCTTCATCTTGGGGTAAATTATATACTCAGCTTGAGGGTCTGAGGGCAAATTTTTAAAGCTGCCTTTCTTTTGGCTGCTGAGCTGATTTTTTAAAACCCCATTGAAAGGATTTATTACTGGTCCTCCCTTAGTGAGACAAAGGGAACAGGGCATGTGGGCGATGTTGAGGTTCATATGTAGCACGCTTTTGATTGAGGACATGCCAGGAGTTTAACAGCAAGATAAAGATGTGCCAGGAGTTTAAACCTCACAAGTTCTCTTTGCCCTTCTACTTGGTCTGTTGATCCTTCTTCTTTCTAACTGATATCAGATGCCACAATTGCCTCCTTAACCCCTATTTCTTCCATGAAGGTAGAACCCATTAGCCGGCCCTCTCTCTTCTTTCTGTGCCCAGGTATGGTGAGAAGGGATAGTCAGACACCACAGAGGAGACTAGCATGATCACCTTTCTGGTTTTAACATTCAAGTCCCTTATCCCAGGAAACTCCATGGTCCCGGGCAAACTAAGGAATGTTGGTCACCACACTGATGGGACCTCCCTGTGTTGAGGATTAATACCCATCCCTCCTCAGAGTGGATTCTCTTTCTTCTCTTTTTCATGGAAAAAGCAAAGATTAGTGAATTTGGAAGTCCACAGTTCTCCTTTCTGAAAATGGCTCTCTTCCCCTCCAACAACGAAACATTTCTTAGGGAAGGACTAAAACAGGGATAATAAGAACCAGATAATAGTGCTTTGAGGTAGCTGGTAAACTTTTGTTTAATGCCACCATTGTTGACAGGATCTACTACTTAATACATACATGCATACACATATACTTAACTACAGTAAGATTTTTCCCTTATGAAATATTTCTTTCCCAGGAGCTTAGTAAGCATATCTGCTTATGTAAAATATTATTTCTCAGTGGGAGGTCTTCCGTATTAAATGGGAACTTGGATTCAATAGAGACACAAAGATTACAACATAGGGAGGAAAATGAGATCTCACTATACCACAGGACTCTTCTTAACTCTCTAGATGTGCTTGTGAGCCAGCCCATGATTGGTGTCTGTAGAGGTCACAGGCACCCTGGACCAGGGAAAAGACAGCAATTGCAAGAATAGTACTCCTTGTCATTGTCAAGAAACTGGTCTCCTTTGCAGAGGAGATCCTCACAAGCTTGCTTTGTTACCACTTTGGACTAGGGCTGGGATGCTGTGAGTGATTCATCAAATGCCAACATTGGTGATTTACAGGACAGGGCCAGACTTGTTCTGTGTGAGCAGCTACTAGCCTTGCCTAGGAATCCAGGTAATTTAGCATGTGTATGAAAGACTCAGAAAGAGAAGACTTATAGCTTGCCCAAGGAAAGAGGAGACATATACCTTGCCCTCTTCTCTAAGAAGGCCACCCTCTTCCAGGAAGCCTGCCGTGTCAAGAAGAGAAGCATCTGAGGAAGAGGATGATGTGCTGCAGACATGTCTGCCAGATTGGCCTTGACAATCACTGGGGTTGATAAATGCTACAATCAGACTATCCCCATGTCTGGGAGAAAGGAAGTTCACTGTGCCTCCTCTCCACTTGACTCTCCAGGCTGCAAGACTCTTCAGCTCTGAAACTAGAGAGGAATGCACCGTTCTAGTCTTCACCATTTACAGCTAGAAAGCAAAAGAAATAAAAACCAACTTCTTCAACTAATACCCAAGTCTGTGCTTGTAAAAAAACCTTTTCCTTCTGAGACCCCACCCTCTTGTCTTGCCAACATTTCCACTTCATGCTGCTAACTTGCTCTGTACTGATGCAAATTGCCGTCTAGCTGGAGAGTGGGGGGTGGGCATGGGGTGGATGAGGGAGGGGACCTAGAGAGGGGCTGGGTAGTGGATATAACTACGTTGCCTTTAATATTGTCTTCAAGCAAGAACAAAAATAATGTCTTCTTGGTGCTGTGCTGTCTACCCACTTATCTCTTTGGAATTGGATCTCTCTTTGGTGAGAAAACATTGTCACTCCTCTCTTTTTGTCTCTTCACTTTGCTGTGGTCAAAATCTTGTAACACCTAGTCTAGGAAGGAAAAGAAGACTAATGCATTTACCTCTTCCGGCCAAAATTTGTAATCTCTTTTCCATCTAATTTAGAAAACTGAGGCTGAATATTTGGTTTGAATTCAAACAATTCAGGAATGGATTTTAAGTCCTAAGTATGAACAACGCGTTGCTTTGGGCCTTACTCAAAACTTAACTTCACCTGTCTCATCTACAAAATAGAATTTCTGAGTTTGTAAGATTGTTGTGAGTGCTCCAACATGGGTCGTCTGAGGGCCACTGTTAGGATTTTTACCAAATGTGTTCTGCCTGTTCTGTTACCTACTTAATATCTTTAAGTCCATTCAAGTTTTCACTTACCTAAATTTATTTTTGAAGGGAACATTATATCAGTACTCAAAATAGAAAAAAAGGCTATTGAGTTTTAACTAGATGCCAGTGATCAAAGTGCAACCTCTGTTTCTGTGTTTAAAAGGGAGACAAGTGAATGTCGGAGAGTTGTTAGAAATGCCCTACCTCTTGTGTGTGGCTCTTTCAGTTAATTGGGAGGATCAAAAGAGAACTTACAGAAGAAGAGCTTCCAAGCTTTAGGAGTTACTGTGATTTAGCTACAAGCTGCATTCTACACTTTTGGAAACATGGAGAGAAGGGATAAGAAACTGCATATATTTTTAACTACTGTTATAGTGGATTCAGATTAGGTTTCTCCTTCTTTACCTTTTCTTTCAGCTTGCCCCAGATCAATATCTTTGTTAATAAAAATAATAAAATAGCAATAAGATAAACTGACATTTAATGAGCTTTTTTTTCTGCTAGGCATTGTGGTCAGTGCTTTATATGGATTATTTCATTTAATCCTTGTGAAATCCTTACAAGATTAGTGTGAAAATTACCCCTACTTTACAGCTGAGCAAACCTCAGCTGTAACTGGTGACTAGCTCAAGGTAGAGACCTGAGAAGTGTGGATTTGAAATGCAAACCCAGGCAGTCTTATTCTAAATGAGGCCCACAGTCCTAAGCATGTGCAACTGTGTTCATTATGGGGATGTATGTATTCCACCTTCACCTGTTAGACACTGCTAGGAAAGAGCAATGAACAATGTTGCTTAAGAATTTTCCTTTCCACATCAGCCTGGGACCCGAAAAGGAACTCTGGACATGCCTATTCCAGTTTGAACTCTGCCACTCACTTGCTTTCTTGTTTTCCTTTGCTCTTGCTTCCTCTGCCTGAGCCTCAATTTCCATCTTTAAACCATGGAAGACTCTGGTAAATTATTGATCAGCAGGAAAGGCCCTTCTGCACTGATATTTTATAGTCTGTCTAGTATTCAGCAACCTGGGATTACTGAATAACCAGCAATAGACTGTGAGAACAAGATGTGAGTCAAAGAAAGCATTGGTCCTTTATATTCTAGGCCATCAGGGAGGCTGCTGCTAGTAGGAGTGGCCCCTAAAAAGGCAGTTTGCCTTCCCTGTATTTCTTGGTCGGAGCCTGGAACACTATTTGGATATGCTCCCATTGGTCTCAGTAAGCATCAGCCTACCATTGCAAGCTTTGTGCAGTTTCTCTGCACTTTTATAAGATCTCTAAGTCTCTCATGACAGCATATAAAGAGGGATTGTTGACTTCATTTTATAGAAGAGGAAAGACTTTGTCAGGGAAAGTGATTTGTCCAAGAACAAGAGCTGATACAAGGCTGAAGTCAGGACTGAAAACATTCAGATTTCTCAATTCTAACAAAATGCTTCCTTCTTCTTTAAGTTTATTTTATTTCTAAATATATAAATTATACATTTTTAGACTATATAAATTATAGGTTACACAAATGATGTATTTATGCAATCCATTTCCACTGTAAAAATTTCTTGTTATATATATTAATACATACAACAAAATACCCCTTGACTCCAACTCAATGTTACCCCCCTCCCCAGAAGTAAATGCTCTTTTCACTTGGCTTATGTAATTCAAGAACATTTTCTATGCATTTACATATGTATAAATGTACATGTATAACATATGGCTTTGTTTTTTTCTTATATGTAAATAAAATGATGTTGGTATATAATAATTTGCTACTTGGCTTTTCAACAGTGTACTCTAAACATCATTTCACATTAACACATATAATTTTTTTAGCTGCTGCGTATCCATTTCATGCTATAGACATCGTATGGATTGCAGTGTTCTTTTGCATTCTACCTGCCTCCCATGTGTAAATGGAACATCTCCCGCATCAGAAAATCAGCCTCTGTTTTTCTGGGACTGTGCTAAACATAGCTGGAGTGGTTTCAATTTAAGTGGCAGCAGTAAGTTGACTTGGCAGTTTCCCTATTAGGGCAGGCCCACCCTTATATGGGCCTCCTCTCATTATGAAGGACCAAGAAACTGCCCAAGTTGCAAGGCTTTGGACTCATCCTGCAGGACGTCATCCTTTGACGGCATCCCGCTCCCATCAATTCCTAGATGTGTGCTTTTGAGCAAGTTATGTAACCTCCTAAAATCTAGTTTTCTCACCAGTAAAGTAGGAACATATTGATCATACATTTAAAGTGTTATTTCAGGAGGTATGGAAAGCACTTAGTAATAATCACTTTTAAAAATGCTAGCTTTCATACTGTCATGATTTCCTCTTTCTCAACAGCCTCACCAGTTCTGTTTCCTACTATCCTGGAATATGGTATGAGCAACAGGTTATGGAAAGATGAGTCCAAATAAACCCCACACATCACCCGCCCCCCGCCCCCCGCCACAAAAAAACAAACAAAACCAAACTTGGCTGGGCGCGGTGGCTCACGCCTGTAATCCCATCACTTTGGGAGGCCGAGTGGGTGGATCACCTGAGGTCAGGAGTTTGAGACCAGCCTGGCCAACATGGCAAAACCCCGTCTCTACTAAAAATACAAAAATTAGCCTGCCATGGTGGCGGGTGCCTATAATCCCAGCTACTTGAGAGGCTGAGGCAGGAGAATCGCTTGAACCAGGAGGCGGAGGTTGCAGTGAACTGAGATCCTGCCACTGCACTCCAGCCTGGGCGACACCCAAACTTCTTTTCATAATAAAAGAAATTATATTGGAAGCAATACTACCTCCACTGGCATCACACTGTCCAGTTTACTGGCGGCTCCTGTTGGAAACTAACCACTGCCCTATGGGGTGGGTGGTTATATTATTAGTTGTTACCATTTGACAGAAGAGAAACCTGAGGCTGAAACATCTCCAGCTCTCCCATCAGTTGTTTGAGGAAGTCAAAAACTGAACTCAGGTCTTCAGATTCTACATATGAAGTCCCTGTAAGAATTGTGGTACTATTATTTAGGGAGACTGTTAGACCTACACACCTGGCAATGAGACACTATTCTTTCACTGATATTAAGTCATATATCATCCATGCAGTATTTTTAAAGTCTTTAAAAAATGTGCCAGGCACTGCACTGCACCAACAGCTGGTGATATAATTAAATGAATGAATAGGGTATCTCAGTTCTCTATGGCAGGTGTGGCCAAACCGTGGCCTGGAGGCCAAATCTGGTCTATGAGCCTTCAGGTTGGTGTTTTACTTTAGTAAATGGCTGGGGAAAAAGTTTTATTTTGTGACATGTGAAAATTACGTGAAATCGAAATTTGTGTCCATAAAGTTTTACTGTAACACAGCCATGCCCATTCGTTTATATCATCTATGACTTTCACAATAGTTGTGCAGTTGCCACAGAGAATGTGGCCCATTGAGCCTAAAAGATTTACTATTTGGACCGATACAGAATTTGCTGACCCTTGCTGTGGAGCACTCTCCAGCCCTTCGTATTATATATATATTCACTGAGTGACTATCGTAGTTGGCATCTTCCAGATTTTTTTCAGCTGTTCCAGTCGTAGCATCTTTTGAATGATTTTAGCACTGCCAGCTGTACTTCCACTGATCTAACAGTTTAGGTTAGGTTAGACAAAGACATGACTAAGCCAAAAATCACAAAGCAGCGGCCTCTTGTGGCTAATGTAAGCATTATTTAGATAATTTGGTTAACAGGTTACGGTGAAAACCTAGTTAGGTTGTCTTCGCTCAGGGTTGGGAATCCCGGATTATTTTGAAATAGCTAGGATATTCTGTATTTCCTGCCTCTTACCACACTTGTAATCTGTATAGTGAAACACACTTGTCTAATTATAAGTTAGCTGAGTTAAAAACAACGTAATAAGGAGACAATAGAATGAAGTACCCAATTGAATCCCTCTTCTAATGTAATGTGAATTTTTAGAGCCTGGGAAAAAAGAGAACGTTAAGGAAAGACACTGATTAACGTGGAATATTTTGTTAGAAAAACTTGCTGGCATCCTTCTATTTCTGTCACGAAAAACAGAGGCAGCCTAGTGGGAATCAGAAATTGGGATCATTGTCCTACCTAGCCTAAAAACAGGTCCTAATCATGGGTGAGCAATTTTTCCCCTTGGGCTTCAATTAAGCCCTTGTAAATGAAGGGGCTGAACAAATCTCAAAGAAACTTTACACCTTTGACCATAATTTCATGTCTAGAGAAAACTTATAAAAATTTTCCACAGGCCTTCAGTTTAAGTAATTTGCTGAGGTCACTTGGCTGGCAAGTGACAAAGCCATGACTCAAATGCAGGTGTTAAAGCTTTTGCTGATGACCCTTGACACTGTAATACTATGTATATCACTGCCTTATCAGGGCAATTAATTCCTCACCTTGAAAGGGGAGAAAGGCCATCTCCTGAAGATAAGAAGTTTGGAAAATTCTGCTGTTCCCAGTATTGCCTTAAAGAGCTCTGCCTGTAATCCTAGTACTTTGGGAGGCCGAGGCAGGCGGATCACCTGAGATCAGGAGTTCCAGACCAGCTGGCCAACATGGTGAAACCCTGCCTTTACTAAAAAATACCAAAAATTAGCTAGGCATAGTGGCGGGTGCCTATAATCCCGCCTACTCAGGAGGCTGAGACAGGAGCATCACTCGAACCAGGGAGGCAGAGGCTGCAGTGAGCCGAGATCATGCCATTGCACTCCAGCCTGGGCAACAAGAGTGAAACTCCGTCTCAAAAAAACAAACAAACAAGCAAAAAAAGTTCTGTGAATTGAACATCTTGTAGCTAAAAACTTTCAGAGATCAGAAATTGGATTACACTGGAATCTTACTTAGATACAATTCTATATATACACTGCTTTTCTGTGCAGTATTTGCTACTCTTCTTTAAAAAGAGGGATTCAGGTCCAAGGCAAGAGAAAAGTTTTTAATAAACTTTTATTTTATATTCAAGATAAAGCATATACACAATTCAATGTGGAAATAAATTACTAGAAATACTTTGGAAACTTTTCCATTTCCCTCTCAAACTCACTTTTTTTTAAGCTCATAAGTCTTTTTATTTGATTTTAAGACACATGGCAACTATAATACTAAGAAAGAACTACAGTTTTGTACAGAAACATAGAGCCTTGTCTTGACTATAAGGTTTAGTTGGTGTTTTAGTAACAACAAAAAAGCACACAAGACACAAACGCTCTTCAACAGGTTTACTCAAACAGCTTCGCTCAAGAAGAAAAAGGCACAGATTTAAAGGGATGACAATAATCATTAAGAATGAAGTAAATGGAGACTCAGTCAAAAGATGATATTTTATGAATTGTCAAGAGAAAAGCAAGTCTTTCAAATTATCTGTCTTCATTAAAATGAATTTTTAAATTAAATTGTATAAACATATGATATAAAGTTGGTACTTTAGGAAGCGTCTTTGTATATTTTTTATGTACAAATCTTTGTATACAATTTCGATGTTCCTTATATATTCCCTATATAGCAAACCGAGCCAGGACCTCCCAACTGCATGCCTCAAGTCCCTGTGGAGCACTCTGGCAGCTGGATGGCCCTACTTGCTTTCTGACAAAATAGCTGGAAAGGAGGAGGGACCAATTAAATGTAGTCATCTTCAACTGGCTCTCCATTGACATCACAATAGTGGATAAAAATTGCCACTACTCGCTGAAATACACCCTTCTTCATCTGACGCATCTCTGAAATTTCCTCTCCTATTGTTTCCATACAGATGTCTGCAGACAGCTGTCCTTTCCTTCTAGGAGCATAGATAGTGCCTTTGAAATTAGAAATAAAAGGAGAGATACATATGATAATCAGAATCATTTGGAAAATCACTGATAAGCTGGTCCATAGGATATTCCCATATACTGCATTATAATGTAACTGATGCATGAATAGCTCAAGGAATGGGTCACCACCAGTTTGTTCTTATGTTTGATGCCTAAGACAGCATACATGCTTAAAGTCTCAAGGTAAAAATACCGCAACAAAGGCAAGTCAGACACATGCACATGTAGTTCATAAAATCCATTTCCTTATATTTTTTAAAAACCTTTGGTTAACAATAAATATTCAAGTATGCTACCACTTAGAGAAACTACATTCAAAAACTTCTCCCCAAATTTCTACACCTAAATTGTAAGTTTCCACACAATAAGCAGCTCATAACTAGCAGGAGAATAATACAATTGGAGCAATTTTGAAACAATATAGTTGAAGAGTTATTTAATAAATAATAAGATTATAAATATTTAGGTAATAGAAAAATCTTGTAGGAAAATCTGTCTAAAGGAATCCTTTCTACCAGCCTTTATATATCCCTAGTAAGTCCACTGAACATCTATTGTACAAATAAAGAACTGTTTTGAAGTGAGTAAATAAAAAATATTTATATGGGAAACCATTTAACACTGCACTGCTCCTAACTCACAAAAAGATATTAAGTATGTAATACAGTAGGCTATACTTAAACTAGAGAATAGATGTCAAGTCAGGTCATAATTACTTTCTTCATCGTCTTCAAAGTCGTATCGAGCGAAGCTGTTGGGCTCTGCAGCTCGTAATGACCTCAGCCAAGGGAAGTCAGAAATCATGGAATATGGAGCTCCATCCACAACACCTAAAAGACAAATGTAACATTGCTAACTGGTGTGGAAGTGCTGACAGAGCCAAATTCTGCAGTATTTTGTAAGCAGAATGTAAAATATAAAATAAAGAGAGTGAGTCAGGTGTCCTCAAATCATTTCCAGCTATCAAACTATAGTAATTTGTAATTTTTGTTTACATTTTATGTTTCACCACTGGTTCTGATTGTCCTAGAAATAGTAAAGACTCACACAGGCAAAGCAATATTCATCTGGCTCCACTTCTTGCAGGTATTGAAATCATCCATATTTTGAAGAACTGTAAGACCCCCATTCATATCTTCCCTAAGGCATGTCCGGTCATCTAGTTAATACCTATTTAACTTTCTTTTTTTAAAAAGTATAATTCTCTACATTTGGGTTACTGCTTGCTGTAAGCCCAAACCAGTTTGACTAATTGATTGATGGATCATTCATTCATTCATGAATGAGAAAGGGCCATGTTTTGTTTCGCAGGCTGGTCTTGAACTCTTGGGCTCAAGTGATCCTCCCACCTCAGCCTCCTGAGTCGCTGGGATTAGAGGTAAGCTCCTGCACAGGCTATTTAACTTCCTAAACATTTGTAAATACTCACCTTCTAAAGTATAGATTTCTCTCCCCCAGGGGTACTTGGGGTATTTCTTTAAGTCTTCTTCATTTCGAGTGGCTTCAGGGAAGAATTCATATTTAATGAGCTCTCTGGAAGTAACAGGAAAAATTAAGCAAAAATTACAAAACTGGAAATAATTAGAGTGTCGGGTAGGAAGGAACCATCAAAACTGTTTCAGACACAGATTCTACCGAACATCTCAAACAAAACATTAAATACCTAACAGAAGTAGGATACACTCAAACTAGAGAATCCAAGTGTAGTCAGGTCAAAACTACTTTCTTCACTATCTTCAAAATCATATCGGGGAAAGAAAGTCACTTTCTAAGCATATGTCTTCTACACAAAAGGTGCTTAATGCAACATTTATATAACAAATATATAAAAGTCAAATTTTCTGATGATATAAAACATCATAGTCTTAAGATCTTCTTCAAGTTGATCTCTTTTTCATGCCTCAAGGCTAAATAATGTTACAAGTACATGGTACATGTGCAATTTGTTCTTGTAATTTTTATCTGAGTTTTAAAGATCATAAATATATACATATGCTTTTTAGTTTTAAGTCCTCATTTCCCTCAGTTTCTCACTTATGTTAACTTCAGGATAAGCTTGTTTGAAAAGCTTAGATGGAATCATTTAAAATAAAGAAAAACTGGGATTTGCTTCTGGGTGTCCCTGCTATAAGAAATGACTCAAAAGGCCTTTAAAGGCCACAGAGTTACTTACTGATTGATGTTTGCTATAGTGTCCATCCAGCTGCGAATGCGCACCTTATTCCGGACATTGGGAGGGTTACTGAATTCATGGATAATACAGATGTGATAGGGGTAGGGACCACTAAATAGCTTCTGCTCCAAAGTTAGAGTGTCCACCTGTGGAAGACATCATAAAGAGATGTCTTCAACAAAGAGAACGCCTTAGAAATCTCTCTCCTAGAGCTTGAACAATCTTTCCATGGACCTTCAGTTTTGAAATCTCTGGCTGATTTGAAAATCAAATAGTCACATTCAGACCTGAAAACAGTTTGTCATGCTGGGAATAATTTTGCAAACTCTTCTGTCTAGGGAACTTGGCAATTTATATCTCACTGTTATATTTAAATACCTACTAAACCAGAGAATCCTGATTGAGATAAATGATGTCAGTGAACTCAGAATCCACTTCTGGGTATGTCCTTTATTAAGTATTGACTGCATTATAGAACTGTGAATGTGTAGTAACATATACCCTATTCAAATGAGACTGCTGCCCAGTCTTTAAGAGAGAATGCATTTTCTTGTCTTCTAGGAGCCTTTGATAACATTTTTTCTCATGGCATGCCCTCCCCCATCTCTAGTTATGAAATCTCACTTGGCCATCTGAGTGGCATATGTGTTTGTCTCCTTTTTGGGAAGGCAAACTCCTTGGGGGGAGGATCATGTGTTGTGTATTTTTTTGCACCCAGCATATTGTAAGTTTTGAGACACTTGACAATATGATGAACTGACTCTTTTGAGGCCAGGCTTACACACTGATTAAAAAGAGGCATTTAAAATTTCCTTTAAACCCTCTTTTGGCATTAAGCATAGAACCTTATATACAATATACTCTTAATAATGATAATGACACTAATAGTAGTTATATGATGGCTTACTATATACCAGCACCTGTTTGAGAGTTTCACATGTATTAAATATCACAATAATCCTGGGTATATCGTTATTATTCTAATTTTACAGATGAAGAAACTAAGACATAGAAGTCAAATAATCTGCTACAGGTCAGACAGCCAGAAATTTAATCAGGCAGTCTGAACCAGAGACTGTGCTCTTAAACCACAGGTAACTTTTAATAAGTATAAAAACCTGTTGAATAACAACTCCCTGTATCATACATAACCTGTAAAAACTAAAATATCATTACTGTAGGTTGGGCAAGTGAATGAATGCCAAATCCAAAAGGCTAAAGACTAAAAAGAAAAAGAAAAAGAAAAACACCACAATATGTGTATCATTGGAAAGGAGCAAAGCTCGTTACCTGCTGCATTGGGCGTAGGTATATGATGCGGTTTCTCTCGGGTGGCATTCTTAGTATCTGGTCTAGTACCTGATCCATGTTCAGTTTCTTGCACTGTGCATAGTCAAATCGGTTTACAATTGGTGCATTTTCTACTTTTAAATGTTTTAGTACCCTGCACCTGGTAGCTACAAAATGAAAACAATGGTAAGCTCTATACATATCATCTTTGGAGAGATGGCCTAATTTTTGTTAGCACAAAATACTGCAGTAACAAACATCTTTAACAGATGTCAAATAATATCATAGAGTACAAATGGCAGTTAACAAAAAAATCTGAAAATGTGGTTCTGTTCAATTCAAAAGAAGGTAGAAGGGGCATTAAAGTGCCTTTTTCTAAGATTTTACTGTTAAGAAAACCAAGTCTCAGAAAATGACTTGCCCAGACAGAAACTGTTTAGGAAATATTTATTTAAAAAATGAATAACTATTATACATTTTTATAGTCAATAGTCAGGCCTGAAATATTCACCTATGCTACCTTACATTCACTCTCAGGAATGAGCAGAGTTGGATTTTAATTCCTGTCACAAATGCAAAAGCAGAACCTTGAAAAAAAAGACCCAGAAACACATTTGGATACTTTGGTCTAAAGCTATTCAGTCCAATCTAGTAGCCATGTGGTTAGTGGTTATCATAATACTGAACAGTGTAGACACAGAACATTAAAGTTCTATTGAAATGCTGGTCTAAAACATGGTTAGTTTTTCTGTTTGACATTTAAAACATGAAGTCAAAAAAAGTAATTTTGATATAATAAACACATTTAACTGAACTAGTATACCAACTTCAGAAAAATATTTCCTTCTCTTTTTTTAATCTCAAATTTCAACCTGGTCCAATTTTCACTGTAGATTTCAACCAGGTCCAACTTGAGAGAGAAGATCAAATGGAAAAGATTATAAAACCACAGGCTCATTTGTCTGATCTTTTTAACATTTCACAGACATCTTCTTTAACATCCTTGACCCAAATGTCATCATCGTCTTGCACAATCTAATGGAACTAACTTGACATTTAAACACTGAGAGAGACTCCCGCCTCTCACGTTCATTTTCTCCTTTTGTGACTTGGTGGAAAGAAGGGGAACTGGTGTTGAGGACAGCAACAGAGGAAAGGAGAGTGCTAGATGACAGTAAGGATCCAGTGGTTCTTAGCTATAAAATCAGACATGGCTAAGGTCAGTTCTAATCTCATTTAATCATCTCCTCTGTCATTAACTTAGCCACTACCTACAGACTAAGCTAAGATCCTCTCACCACGATAAGCTGAGCCAAACAATTTGGTTTAAAGGGGAGAAGGTTGGGCCTGAAGCCGTGTGATCCATCATTAGGTTAGAGAAGGTATGGGAGGAATCATCGAAGTAAAAAGAAGAAAACTAGTCAGATTCTCGGAGAGCTCAGAGAAAGGAATGGAATGAGATGCCAACTGGCAGAGTCTGAAGATTGAGTTTTACATTCTCAGAGCTCAAAGGGTGTAGGTACTGATAGAATGAAAGTTCTTCCAGTGCTGCTGTAAGGCTAGGGTGAGTACCCCTACTGTTACAATCTCTGAGCTTTTGAAGAGCCTGTGTTCTCTATTGTAGAAGGAAACTCCAATAGGAAATAGTAATTTAAGATGTTTTAGGACCAAAGACCACATTGGCTGGGACAGAGAAAAGTACTACTTCTTCAGAGTAAACAATAGAGCCTGGGGTCCCCAAGGTCTGAACTTTTGTAGAATTCAGAGGAGAAGTAGTGCCTGAATCTCAGTTTCATCTCTCCTTTCTTGGGTTCTCCTCAGTTTATGACAATATGTTTGGTAAATACCTTTTAATGGGATTTCTTGTTTACTACTAATATGGTAGGAGATATAAAACAAAACAAAATAGACCTCTTAACATTTTTTGGCAATACAGGTTGACTAACCTTTATCTGAAATGCTTGGGACCAGAAGTGTTTTAGATTTCAGATTTTTCTTCAAATTTTGGAGTATTTGCATTATATACTTACCCTAATCAAAAAAATCTGAAATCTGAAATGCTGCTCCAATGAACATTTCCTTTGAGCATCATGTTAGTGCTCAAAAAGTTTTGAATTTTTAAGCACTTGGGCTTTCTGATTTTTAGATTAGAGATGCTCAACGTGTACTAACATAATACAAATTAACATCACTAGGCATTACTAGAGGTCAGACCCTGTACTGTGTGTGTGGGTGTGTGCATATGTCATGTATATATATACATATACAGGCATTTCTCATTTTATTGCACTTTATTGTGCTTCGCAGACACTGCACTGTTTACACAAGGTCTATGGCAACCATGAATTGAGCATCTACTGGTGCCATTTTTTTAGTAAGCATGTGCTCCCTTTGAGTCTTTGTGTTACATTTTAATAATTCTTGCAGTATTTCAAACTTTTTCATTATTATTTTATCCATTATGGTGGTCTGTGATCAATGATCTCTGGTGTTACTATTTTAATTGTGGGGTGCCACAAACTGCACCAATATAAGTGAACTTAATAAATGTTGTGTGTGTCCTGACTGCTCTCCCAACAGGCTGTTCCCTTGTCTCTCTCCCTTTCCTCAGGTCTCCCTACTCCCTGAGATATAATGATGCTGAAATTAGGCCAGTTAATAACTCTACAATGGCCTCTAAGTGTTCAAGTAAAAGGAAGAGTCACAAATCTCACTTTATTTATTTACTTATTTATTTTTTTGAGACGGAGTCTTGCTCTGTCGCCCAGGCTGGAGTGCAGCTGTGCAGTCTCGGCTCACTGCAAGCCCCGCCTACCGGGTTCATGCCATTCTCCTGCCTCAGCCTCCTGAGTAGCTGGGACTACAGGCACCCGCCACCATGCCCGGCTAATTTTTTTGTATTTTTAGTGAGATGGGGTTTCACCGTGTTAGCCAGGATGGTCTCGATCTCCTGACCTCGTGATCCGCCTGCCTCAGCCTCCCAAAGTGCTGGGATTACAGGCGTGAAGCACTGCGCCCGGCCACAAATCTCACTTTAAATAAAAATATAGCAATGATTAAGCTTGGTGAGGAAGTCACGTTGAAAGCTGAGATAGGTCAAAAGCCAGGTCTCTTGCGCCAGTTAGCCAAGTTGTGAACACCAAGGAAGGGTTCTCAAAAGAAATTAAAAGTGCTATTCCAGTGAACCCACAAATGATAAGAAAGCAAAACAGCCTTACTGCTGATACGGAGAAAGTCTGAGTGGTCTAGACAAATCAAACCAGCCACAACATTCCCTAAGCCAAAGCCTAACCCAGGGCAAGGCCCTCAACATTCAGGCAAGACTCTCCACCAGCAAAAAGATTATGACTCGCTAAAGGTTCAGGTGATTGTGCACATCTTCGAATAATAAAATGTTTTTATTTTATTTTATTTTATTTTGAGATAGAGTCTTGCTTGTTGCTCAGGCTGGAGTGCAGTGGGGCGATCTTGGCTCACTGCAACCTCCGCCTCCTGTGTTCAAGTGATTCTCCTGCCTCAGCCTCCCAAGTAGCTGGGATTACAGGCATGAGCCACCACGCCTGGCTAATTTTTGTATTTTTAGTAGAGACGGAGTTTTGCCATGTTGGCCAGGCTGGTCTCGAACTCCTGGTCTCAGGTGATCCACCTGCCACAGCCTCCCAAAGTGCTGGGATTACAGGCATGAGCCACCGTGCCTGGCCAATGAAGTGTTTTTAAATTAAGGCACGTAAATTTTTTTTAAAAATACGATGCTACTTCACATATAATAGACTATAGTATAAACGTAACTTTTATATGTGCTGGAAAATAAAAAAATTCTTATGATTCGCTTTGTGATATTCGTTTTATTATGGTGGTCTAGAACCAAACCTGCAGTGTCTCTGAGGTGTGCCTGTATACACACACATACACAAACATTTAACATTTAAATCCATCACTGCATTTAACTTTCACAAATGCTTTATGAGTTAAGCATAATTATGCACAGCTTACGGATTGAAAAAAATGAAGACAGAAAATTATATAACTTGCCCAAGGCAAGTAAATAAGTCAGATCTTCATAATTTTACATGGATGGATATCTAAAATATAATTTTGAATAAAAAAGGTAAAATTAATAGATCAATTATAGGATACACTATGTAACTAAAATTTTAAGAAAGCACAAAAACTAATGCCCTATGTTTGACACATATATAAAGAAAGACATAAAAGGTGCACTGGAAAGATATATATTTAATATATTTAATACACGAGTGTAGATGGTGGTAGCAGATGAGATTAACAATGAGGGACACGAGACTAAAAAGAAAAAGGGGCTTGGATTAATGATAATGTGCCACGAAGTAAAGATACAATTAATCATCTCAATCAAATATAGAGCAGTTATACACTTGAGGCCCAATCGGCGCTTCCCTCAAAAACCATGCCCAAGTCACACAGCTAGTAAATGACCAAGCCAGCAATCAAGCTGAGGTCTATCTGACTCTAAAGCCTATGCAGGCTGTTATTTACTCTGCCAGATCAGGCAGTAATCATCTTTTGGAGACAGGCTATTTTAAAAGATGAACTAAGTTTCTATATATGATGCTCAGAAATACTATGGAGTAGTAATTTGAGAACTAGAACAAAGGCGGAACTAAAGATAACCCAACACAATATTTCCTTTAAGAAAATAAGACAGTAATGATATTACAGTATTCATGAGTTCCTAATTCTTTTAACTCATTCATGATACTCTTGTATAATATGGGCCCAAATACATACCATGGATGAACATCATCTTTGGACAGTCTTTTAGCACTAGATCTGTGATTCCACAATTGGTCATAGTGACTCCAACAAGATTCTTGGATTTTAATACAAGAACCTACAAGGAGAAAAATTAGAAACTATATAAAGATACAAACTTTAGTTTGTGTGCATTATTTAGGAATTGGGCTAGACTGTGATAAAGGTAAGTGAGGGTTTTTTCTCTACCTGCACGTGGTCATCCTCGATCACAGGATCACTTGTACTGGTGGATTTATCTGCTGTCCGCTTCCGTTTCATGGCGTGACGTGGCTTTGTTTTGGCTACTTCTAAAAAAGGCAAAAAAAAAAAAAAAAAGAAAATCCAAATTTTAGCCTTGCTTTCTTTCCCTCAAGCACATTCAATCACATATGTATGAACACCATCAAGGCAATTCCCAAATCTACAATTTGGTTCCCAATGGAATACAGTTACATTGGTATTTCCAATGGATTGTTTCAAAACAGGATCACCCTCCATTACTTCAAACATATCTACATCAAATATAACAACCCTTCTCATGCCTAGGTCATCCTAATAATCTAATAAACATTCCTACTTCTAGGCTCTCTGACTCATCCCATCCTAAATACTATTGGTGAATTGAACTCCTATCTTTCCTACTAAAAAACTTTTAAATTATTGACTGCAGCTTAGTGAATGTTTCAGTGCTTGACATTTGGAGCTGTGCTTCAGCTCTGTCCATTCTCCATATCATACTCTAGTCATCTCCCACTGCCAATGTCTCTGAAGTCATCAATTGCTCTAGCTCCTTCTGCCCAGAACACCTTTTCTGACCTTACTTTTTGAAATACGATCCATCTATGAAAGGTCCAACTCAAGCACTTAGTTTTAACAAAGCACCCTGGATCCCCAAACATTACATACTGTCCTATAGTTCCTTTTATACTTGTTTTGTTGGTCCATTTACATAAAAGCTCGTTAAAGGCAACAACACTCTCTTAATTCATCTTTGTTTCAATGTAGTCACTAGCAAAGGGATAAAATGAACGTTTATTGAATGAACTGGCACTCAACACTTACAGAATGAATGAATGCATCACAGGTAAAACAGAATAACAAATATTTACTGAGCGCTTACTGTGTGTCAGGCACTGTTCTAAGGGTTTTACTCGTATTAACTCATTTAATCCTTACAATAGCTCTGAGATGGATTTATTGTTCTCCCTGTTTTACATATCAGGAAACTGAAGCAGGGGATGGTACAAGAACTTGCCACAGTGTTAAATGGGAACCAGGAGTCAAACCCAGGAAATCTAGCACCAGTCACTAAGCTAGAAAACCTGCAATCTTTCATCTGTCAAACCCTGGTTAATCATGCCCTATTTACTAGTATTGTTCTGAAGCAATACACTTCGAAATAAGCAAATATTGCCCTTATTTAATTTAAAAACAAGTGCTAATAGCTAAAACTTAAGCACATATCTATTCTAAGAAAATACATTAGTCATTGTCCTTGTTTTTGATACTTAATTGTATTGTAGCAGAGCATATATTGAATACAACTGACTTTCATGAATTAAATCACCACCATACTGCGTTTTTAGATAGTACTGCTAGTTATAAACATTCTACTTGGTAATTCTGTACTATCAGTAATTCTATAATCTCAAACATGAAAGATCACAAAAAAAGACAAGGAAATTGAACAAAGACTGCAAATTCCCAAAGGCTTGGGCTTAGATGGGAACTTCAGAGATTTAGTCTAAGTGATTTTTTTACACACCAAATCCTTTCTCCACCATTTGAAGTCTTTGTGAAATTCTACTCTGTAAAACAATTCAAAGCAGCTGCTTTGGTTGAAGGCAGAAAAGGAGCCCAAGAGCTCTACCCATCAAATTTCCTCCAAGGACCTTGAAACTAGGCAAAATTCTGGAGTTCCAACAAAACATGAAGACTATTGACCACACAACACAATGTAGGCCTTCTCCCACGGTATCCTGAAGGAACTTCATCCAAAATCAAATAATCTTCATTGACATGGAACCTTCTAAAGCCAGCACATTTCACCTGATAGCCAAAATTCACAATCCTTTTAAAACCTCATTAATAAGTCCTGGTTCCCTCTCCCAGTACCACAA
This sequence comes from Hylobates moloch, assembly GCF_009828535.3. Classification (NCBI taxonomy): domain Eukaryota; kingdom Metazoa; phylum Chordata; class Mammalia; order Primates; family Hylobatidae; genus Hylobates; species Hylobates moloch. The sequence goes on along the minus strand of NW_026652281.1, from coordinate 125,538,661 downwards.
AAATGAAAATGAACAAACAAAAAACAAGCCTGTTTCCACTACTACATGACGGTGTTCTAATAAAGATCTTCTCTCAGTAAACTCCTTTTATGATCTGATTTTCAAGTATCTCACCTTCCTGGATTGCTCTCTCCCTTCCCCTTTATCAGAGCATGGGGTTCAAAATTAGGTAAAGTTTCCTGCTCTCCAGGGTACCCAAACTGGTAGTTTACATTTTCTAAGAAAAGTTATAAAATGAAGTCACACTTTATACATGTATGAGCTTGAAAAACAAACATTTCTGATGCATGAGGAAAAAAGTTTGTGTGTTTGTTGTTATTCTCTTATGCCTCTCTCCCTGTTTAGACAATTAATTTTGTTTAGGAACATTTTTTAGTAATTCAAAACATCCACTAGTATCAACAATACCTCATATGATGGTTTCTATACTTATTATGTTCATAGTTATTATCTAAGCCCCATTCCATGTGTAAGACATGGTGCTAAAGGATAGAAATATACTGGTGAAAAAGCAGAGACTGTCCTTGTCCTCATGGAGCTCATAGTCTACTGGAAAGGAAGACAGTACAACAAGAAATTACAACAGAGTGTGGTTCACATTAATGCTGAAGATGCTACAGAAACAGAGAAAGGCAGATCAATCCAGTCTTGGGGTGTCAGGGAAAGTGTTTAATATTTATAGCAACTAATCTTAAATGTTATTCTTTGACAATCCAATTATTTATTTCTCTAATATTTATAAATTGTTATACAGTGAGGATTAAAAGCAACTTACAGGTATTTATTCCCAAAATATAAATTCACTAAACAATTATATTAGCTTCTAAAATGGCTTTAACACTCCACAGGACCATAAATTAAAAACCAAAGAACTCAAATATTATGTTTTTTGAACTGATTTTTAAAAATCTTTAACATTCAAGTTTCTTCCTTTATTAGTTTGGATTTTTCTCTTTAAAAAACATGCAGGATTAAAAATAATTTGGGCCGGGCGCGGTGGCTCATGCCTGTAATGCCAGCACTTTGGGAGGCCGAGGCGGGTGGATCACCTGACGTCAGGAGTTTGAGACCAGCTTGACCAACATGGCAAAACCCCGTCTCTACTAAAAATACAAAAATTAGCTGGGCATGGTGATAGGCGCCTGTAGTCCCAGCTACTCGGGAGGCTAAGGCAGCAGAATGGCATCAACCCAGGAGGCAGAGCTTGCAGTGAGCCGAGATCGCGCCACTGCACTCCAGCCTGGGCAACAAAGCAAGACTCCATCTCAAAAAAAAATTAGCTAGATATGGTGGCAGGCGCTTGTAATCCCAGCTACTGGGGAGGCTGAGGCAGGAGAATCACTTGAACCCGGGAGGCGGAGGCTGAAGTGAGCCGAGATGGCGCCATTGCACTCCAGCCTGGCTGACACAGCAAGACTTCGTCTCAAAAAATAAAATAAAAAAAAAATAATAATAATAATTATAATTTGTAAGCTACCCAAATAACTTCTTGTTTTTTTTCCAAAAGGGACTTTAATAATATTAAAATCAGTACTTTGATATCTCCCCCCAAAAAATACTATTGAAAGTAAACAGACATTTTTATAAATCTAAAATACATTAGCAAATAATTTACCTACTATGACCACATTACAGACATTAGAAGTCTTCTCAAATTGAAAAAAATCACATAATAAATGCGATAAAAAGCACTACATAAATGATATTTTCTTTATTTTAAATCCAGAGAATGATTTAACTTAAGAAAAAGTTCTAGACATGAAAAAAGTCAGAATAAAATAGTTAAGGGATAAGCAGAACACAAGGCAAAAAATAACATCAAAACTTCAATGGCTAATATGAAGTCTCTGTATTAAAAACAACAAAAAACGGTAAAATTTTATCAAGAGACATAAGTAAAACAACAAACATAACAGTCCCTAAACAGGAAGACAGTGCTGTTAAAATGACAATTGTGTTTCAGTTATCAATTGAATGCAATTTCAAACAAAAACCAAGCTTAGTTTTTGGAACTTGATAAAAATATTACAAAGCACATCTATAAAAATAAATGGCAAATGCATGGCTAGTCAAGGAAATTTTGAAAAAGAATAATGAAAGAAGACAGAACACTGGAACAGAATAGAATGACCAGAGATCAACCTAAGTATGTCATAGAATTTAGTAGATGATAAAAGAGCATTTCAAAATAATAGCACGAGAATGGACATCCATAACTAATATTGAAATAAGTTGGTGATAGTTTGGAATAAAAAAATAAAATTAGTTCCCACATATTGAAATAAAATTCCAGCTGAACTAAGGAACTAAACTGAAATCAATGAATAAAGGAATAAGAAGATGGGCACATTTATCTGAACCAAGTGTAGGAAAGGCCCTTCGCAGCATAAAAATGAACTCATAAAGGAAAACATGCATATCTGACTTTGCAAGTACGAAAAACCACGCAACAAAAGGTGTCATAGGAGGCAGATACTGTTTAATGGGCACAGAGTTTCAGTTTAGGATGATGAAAAAGTTCAGATGGTTGGTGGTGACAGCTGCCTAACAAGATGAATGTATTTAGTGCCACTGAATTATACACTGTACACTGAATGGTAAAGTTATATTTTACCACCAATTAAAAAAAAGATATTATCAAACATTTACAATTTAAGCTGGGAAAAGTATTTTCACCATATGGCAGAACCACTGTTTGCAAAGCATAAAAAAGTCTTCAAGTAAAACTCATATATTTCAATGAGTTTATGCAACTATGGTAACTAGCACATAACTAATTAAGGTCTCAAATGTATCTCATGAAAGCTTACACATACATGTTTTGAGTATTTTCACCAAAATAATTCTCAGCCAAACCATTTACTTACCTCCTTATCTCCTGGCAAACCTTACTTGAAGCAAAACTAGATTTCTGAAAAAATTACTAAGTACTGCAGAGACAGAGAGAGGGGTATACCCAGCAAGCTGCACTGAGATGTGTTCCCCCAGCCCCAGCAATGTCACAAGTCCTTGCCTTTTGGCTAAGGTTTAAAACTTTCCTAAGTTAAGACTTCTCTTAAGTGTGTAATGGCAGCAGAGTTCATCTACTGGGGCTTAGGTGTCAGTCAGTGTTATATTTAGGGTAAACATACACAGTGACATTTTCCTTAAAAGCTGAACTATTTGAGTTTTCCAGGTTGGACATTTTATAAACTGTTTTACACCCCCACCCACCAAACCATTGCTGAAATTAGTTCAAAATCTGCATGACCCACAAAACCCCAAAATAGAATTTAATTTGCCAAACTGGCTTTTTGTAAGAAAACTCATGAAACAAGTTCCTGCCTTTCTGCAACCCTACCCTGTAGTTGCTAATCCTAGGAGCATTGTCATACCTGACTCAGATACCAGCAGTACATGGGACAGTCTGCTCCTGGCCCTGGTTAGGGGCCTCCGAGGGTAGTCTTCATTAGACTGCACGTCACAACTCTCAGGCTGGGAGCTCCCCCTCCTGTCCTCACCTGTAGCCCCAGAGCCACTCCCATTAGTCCTCTCATCATGTGCTGGGCCTGAAGACCCCCCTTGTGGCAGAGTCCTAAAGGAAAAGGCGGATCTCGTACCATCCGGGCCATTCACAACACAGGCTCGGCTGGTTGAAGGACGTTCCTCATCAGAACACCTGCTAGTTCTCCTTTGAGATTCCTGGGGCCTGTGACAGCAGCATCTGGGGCAGACAGAACTCTCTGCATCTCCCTCCTCCATGGCCTCAGAGTCCTCTGACCCACCGGGGGAGCAGGTACACTGCCTGGACACATCCACTTCTGTAGGGCTAGGCTCGGAAGAGCCGCCGCTGTTCACCGTCCTTACAAAGTCGGGGCTTTGAGAAGCAGTGCTGTGTGAGCTGGAGTTTCCCACTGTGCTGGCGGTGGTGCTGCTGCAGCTGGGATAAACATCCTTGTTTTTTTTCTTTTCAGGAATATCCCTAGCTGCTTTCATATCGGCTTTGATCTGCTCACTGGTGACCTGACAGCCTTTCTCACAGCTGCTTTCCTCGAGGGGAAACTGCTTCGACTGGCCCATCTGATGGGAGTTGTACCTCTTTCGAAGTGGAGTCTTGCCTTTTCCACTTACTGCTTATAGAAAAAGAAGAACGGCCCGAGGAAAAGAAAAGATTTCAGTATAAATTCTGGACAAAACGCAAGAGTAAATTTGGAACAGGAAATAATGTATACTAAACACTAATTTTCCTAAAGTATAACTGTGATCACATCACTGAGCTGCTATAAAATTCTCTATGGCTTCCTAGTGTATACCTGGTTTATACTCCTTAGCTATATCTTCAAACCTCACTATGATCTGATTCCAAACCATCTTTCCGTGTTGTACCCTCCATATTATACATTGTACATTCCAGCTCCAGCTTTTCTCTCAAAATACCCCTGCTTTACTACCTCAGGGCCTTTGTTCTCACCAATTTGTCAGCCCTGGTCCTCCCTGGTCCTCTACTCCATCTCTTCTGCACCCCGACCCCAAAGCAACTGTAGTTGTAGTATGTGCCCTGTAATATTACTACCTATTGTTTTTGACATGACTCTTCAACTAGACTAGAACTTCTGTAAAGACAGACCATGACTTACTCATCTCTGTATCCCTCACAGTGCCTAACACAGTACCTGGGGCACAGTAAGGCTCAATGAAGATATAAAGGAATAAACAGGTTTTGTCTGGCCAACAGAGGATTTAGTTGCTAAATTTAGAAACTGCACTGTCTGGGAAGGTAGGTTAGTCAGCTGGTCATATTACTTTTCCTAAATTTCAGTTTCCATAAAACCTTCTTTCAACCACAGTATAAAGTTATCTGAATTTCTTAAAAGAAATAAAAATGGAATAATGAGTCGATGATTAGCAAATTATTTCAAGTCCAAAGAACTAAACTTTCCAGATAATAGTACTACATAAATGTTTCAGGGTCAGTGTTAAATGTGTTTTGAACATTCGAAAATATTAAGGAGTAAGAGTACCCAAGGAAAAATGACTGGACAATTTGCAAAAAAATCCATCTTTTGCTAAAAGTGGTAAGCACATGGTTGTGAGAAACCAAAGGGAAGGAAAGACAAGGAAGAAGTATGAACTTCAAAGTTAAGAGAGAAGTACAGTTTCTTGGTGAGGCACTGCAGAGGGTTGTTGCCTAGATTTAAAGGGATGTGGGGGATTATAAAAATATACTTTAGGACTCCTTCCAGCACCAAACTAGCCACCAATATTCATTAAGCACAACTGGACAGATTATCAACTGCGGAATGGTTGCTTTTCATTGCTCTGGATGACTCAGTAGTCATCCCTTACATGAGGCACAGGCTTCTCGCTCACTAATCTCTGACACCCTGATGCCACAACTGAAGCCTCCACTGTAGACTTATAATCCTTACTTCTCTTCTTCCCTGAGCCCTCATTCCACAACACTGTTGTGTTGTATTGCCTACAAGACCACCACCCAGATTTCCCTGTTACTTGGGCAAGTGCATTTCTTGCTTCCTGTCACATTCCATAATATATGTTAACTGCACCCAAGTTGTCATATTAAGGCCAAGTGTGTCAGTTCTGATAGTGACTCTCATTAACAGTTCAGAGAAAGACAATTTCTCACCTGACAATTCCCTGGACTGCACTGACTCTCCAGTTTTTTCTTCACGTTCAGAGTAACGCCGAGTACCGTTCTTAGGAATCCAGACTTCTTGGAGTTCTAGACTATCTTCTTCATCATCACTCTCTGAATCATGAACAGTAATTGGGGTTGGTTTTACTACACGCTGAAGACCACTGGGTCCTTAAAAAAAAAAGCACAGGCCTAACAGTTACTTTTTGCGCAAGAAAGGATCTAATGCAAAGTACTGTTTCCAGGGATCTGGAATCAATAGAGATGCTTTGTGGCTCTATACAGCCTCCCATGGCACACATTTTAACTGATAATGCACTTGGAAAAGATACTGTGAAAGCAACTTAACTCTAAACCATTATGTCAACATTAAGTATGATTAATATGCCAACCAACTTGATGCATTTCTAAAGGCAAATTAAAATAGAAAATGATAAAGCATCCCCTTGCAGGACCTTCACTATTTCAAAGAGTAGCATAAAATCATCCTAAAAATAATCTAAATAACAGTGATAATAATTTTAAAACTAAGCTACATATTTTCTCAATTTTTCAAACATATGAGCCAAGGCTAAGTAAATGAAGATGAACTCAGAAACATATGGGACTGGTAAATAAGACTCCATATTCTTTGAGTATAGATCTATCTCATTAGATGTAGCAGATACATTTTTGAAGGCTAGATGCATATTACATTTTGGTTGAATATGTGTATTTATGTAAAAAATGTTTTATCTGCTTGGCATTATAGCTTTTAAACCTAGCTCTTATAACCTAATTCTCTCTGACAAGTGACTAATATTAGCTCCATCAATAAATGTATGCTCCAAGGAACCTAGCTTTTTTCCTGTCACATTGTACAACGCCTGACACAGAGTAGGCACTCAATAAATATTTGTTGAATGAGTGACTGCATCTGTAACACACTTAAAACAGGGTAGCATATTTTTGATTCAAAGACAAGGTAGCATTCTAACAGGCAGGGAATGAGAAAACTTCAGTTTTCTCAATTTCAATTCTGTCCCTTGATTATTGGCTGAGTGGTGTTGAGCACATCATTTAAACTTTTGAAAGAAAATTAATTTCCCCATCTATAAAATGAAAGGCTATGCGAGTTAATCTTTAAGGGCCTAAGACTCTATATCCTGTCTTAAGTCAGCCAATGGCAAACAGAGGCTAGGTTTTGGTCTGTTTACTAAATCAGGTCAACTTCTCAACTGCTCCTCCTCTCTAACTGAATTGAGGAGAGGGCAATAGCAGAATATTTAATCAGGTCTTTTATTTTCCCATCAACAATTTGAGTGCTTTCTTTTTCTACACATACATGGACAAACACATGCACACGTGGCTATAAAGAAAAAGCAGTTGTTGCTGCAGTCACAAATAATAAAAGACAAACTTTAGTAAGATACATGCAACAAGAATACCAGCAATGTATTACAGTTCTCAGTAATCAATAGCATAAAACGTATCATTAGCTGAAAGGTCAGAAAACAATCATTCTCGCTGTCTCATGTACTTCATTACAGTTAGGCCGTAGTTTCAGAATGATGAACGTGGGATGGATCACATGATTACCTGCTTGTTCCTCATCAACATCCACGGGAATAATTGCCTGGCTGTGAGCTGGAGTATTATTTCCACTCTCGGCCACCACCTCCCCATCTTCTTGGACGATGTCTTCCATCTCATTTAATGCTTAAACAAAAATATATACAAAGTAAAAACCAAGAGAAGTATAAAGAACTACAAGGGCAGGCAAAACTGTGGCCGCCCTAAGAACTGAACAGTCCCGCTGATTACTAGGCCTGCCCTGAAAGAGCAGCATATACTGCATACACTGTGCTTGTTACTGCAGATATTAACAAGTATTTAATCAGTCTAGAGGAGAGAAAATCACAGATGGGAAAGGATCATTTGGTGGAGAAAGCCCATCAAATTCATACAAACTCAAACAGTTAACAAAGAAACAAGGCAAAATATGATTAAGCCAAAAAGATGCCATTCAGATTAATGTCAGTGAATTATATGGGAGAGGTTTGAAATTTAATGGGGACAGTGGGAATTGCTTTGGTTTTAAACAAGCACAATAGCACACCTCCCCCTGAATAATTGCCCAGCTCTAGCCTGCAATATCTGTATTTCAGTTATTGCCAAAATGAGAAATGACCTTGCCTAGAAACCTTTCATGATAAAAGCCAATCAATTTTCTTCTTTCATTCAATTGACTAACAATTATGAGTAGCAGTAATTGATGTGTACATACTCTACGGCAGGCTCTATGCTAAGTGTTTATAGAAACATTTTCTTATTTATTTCTCGTAGCAATCTTGTGTGAGGGCATTATATACTAGCCTGATTTTTGCAGTTGAGGAAATGGAGGCCTAGAGGTTTTAACAGTTTGCTAGGATTTAAACTGAGGAGTTTCTAGAGCCTGCTACACTACAGGAACTATGAGCAAGTGGGAAATTTATACTCCTTGCTCTTAAAGAGGATGCACACATTCTGGCAAAGATGTTAGACACATAGAATAAGGTCAGAATATAATTGCTAAGATCTATAACAGTTCAAAAGTGCAAAGGGAACATAGACAAGGAGCAACTAATTCTCTCATTGGGTCAAGGAAGGGTTCACTGAAATAAGGTGACATTTCATATACCGCCATACCAGGAAGAATGCTGTATTTTTCAGAAGAATAGTAGTCCAGTGGTAAAAAAACACACAAAAAACAAAAAAACAGTTATCTGTGTTGTGATAGAGATGTGAAAGAAAAAACAAGGCTGAAAAGGTAGCCTGGGCCCCAGATTGTTAAAAGCTTGGAAAGCCTTGCTAAAAAGCTTAGAATTGTTTGTAGTAGGCAGAGGGAAACCACTAGGTTTTTATGCAGGGAATGGCATGAAAAGTACATTCAAACATCAATGTGATAAGGTTTTCCAAAGTTGCTGAGCAACTGCTTTTAGGTTGCCAGAATAGCCTGTGCAAACATTTAACATGATACCCAAAAGTTGTTTAAACAATTTCTTTCATTGCATTCATTTGAATACTTACTGAGCATCTTACTACAATTTGTTAGTATTCCTTGGAGCTGAGAAACAGTGGTGAAATTCAAGATCCCTAGTCTCATGGCTTACTCTAGTTGGGGGATAAAAAATTTTAAAAATAAAAATAAAAACATCAGATAGTAATGCCTTATGTAACAAAAAGTGTGATGTGACAGAGAATAAACTGGTGGCTGCTTAAGATCAGATGGCAAGGAAAGACACCTCTGAGATTAACATTTCAGCTAAGAACTAAAAGTCAAGAAGGAGCCAGCCATGAAAACATGGAGGGAGGGAATTCTAGGAGGCAGTAGTTAGTGCAATGGTAGGCACCAGCTGTCATGTTCAAGAATGATGTAGCGGTGGAAGTAGTACAAGATGAGGGCAGGCCAGATCGTACAGCATTTGGTGGTCCAATTTAAGAACCTGGATCTTATTCTAAGGCAATGGGAAGCTATTAAAAAGTTTTGAGTAAGGTATCAATATTGTTTGGTTTGTTGTTAAAAGACTGCCGTGGCTGCTATAAGAACTAATTTTAGCTGGGCAAGAAAACAGGCCAGTTTGAAAGCTATTAAAACATTTAGGTAAAAAAAAAAAGAGAAAGGTCTGATGTAGTAGTAGAATGGGAAAGGAGAGATGTAGGCATACTGGAGAGATGTTTCAGAGACATTCAACAAGATTTGGTAAATGACTCAATGTCTTGGAGAGCAGGTAGGAAGTAAAGAAAAAAAGCATAATGTCTTGATTTTAGTCTCTGGTAATTAAATCGGATGATGGTGCCTTTGGGCTAGTGAAGATACAAATGATTCTTGGTTTTGACAAAAAGAATAATGTCTTGATTTTAGTCTCTGGTAATTAAATTGGATGGTGGTGCTTCTGGGCTAGTGAAGATACAAATGATTCATGGTTTTGACTTTTTTCCTTTGTTGGAAAATATTTTATTATTAAGGTAGTACATCTTTTTCAGAACAATTTTAACTTACAGAAAGTTATATATATGTATATGTATACATATATATGTATGCTAACTTACAATTAAATATCAATATTCACCAAATATTGTTTAGCTGAAATGTTATTTCAGCTGTAAAAAAGTGTTATAAAGAATTCATTGCCTCTTAACAAAATAATTTTTATGCAATGAAATTGTTGCATAAATTCATAGAAATTTATTATCAGATATAATATTTAGTGGTTGACAACTACCTGCCCCAAAGTGTAAAACAAAATACATTTACTGGGATTTTTTTTCAGACTGTAGTTTGCCCTTAGGCTTCAAAAATAAAAATTTTACAAAATCAGTAGTTTTCAAAGTATAGTTCCAGACCAGCAGCATCAGCACCACCTGGGCACTTGTAGAAAATTCAAATTCTTGGCTGGGCGTGGTGGTTCATGCCTATAATCCCAGTACTTTGGGAGGCCAGGGTGGGCAGATCGTGAGGTCAAGATGGAGACCATCCTGGCTAACACAGTGAAACCCCATCTCTACTAAAAATACAAAATATTAGCTGGGTGTGATGGCACGTGCCTGTAGTCCCAGCTACTCGGGAGGCTGAGGCAGGAGAATCGCTTGAACCCAGGAGGCGGAGGCTGTAGTGAGCCAAGATCATGCCACTGCACTCCAGTCTGGGTGACAGAGTGAGCCTCTGTCTCAAGAAAAAAAAAAAAAAAAATTAAAATTCTTGGCTTGGTGCAGTGGCTCACACCTGTAATCCCAGCATTTTGGGAGGCTGAGTTAGTTGGACTGCTTGAGCCCAGGAGTTGAGACTGCCTGGGCAACATATGAGATCCCATCTCTATTTAAAAAAAAAAAAAAAAAAAAGCAAATTATCTGGCCTCACACAGACCGAATAACTGGAACCCTGAGGGCAAAAATCAGCAATGTGGTTAACAAGTCCTCCAGGTGATTCTGATGCACACTCAAGTTTGAAAACCACTGCCATAAATAAAGCTGCAGAGCAATTTCACTTGGCAGTTAATTCAGGCTAATCGGGTGGAGGGATGAGGGAAGAGGTGCACCATGACGCTATATTTAAAAGCATTAAGTACCTGGAATGTATGTTTTAAATCAAAATAGAAAATTAGTTAAATGATGTATAGGTAAAACTACGGTTTAAAGTTGTGATTCCTTAGAAAGTAGTTACATAAAAATAGACACTATGCTTTAGCAATTACAGAAGCATAATTTTGACACATAGGCAAATGTAAATTGTTAAAAAAAACATGAACATTGTGGGGCACAGTGACTGTCTCATGTGTGTAATCACAGCATTTTGGGAGGCTGAGGCATGAGGATCACTTAAGGCCAAGAGTTTGTGACCAGACTGGGCAACACAGTAAGACCCTATCTCTACGCAAAATTTTTTGAAAAATCAGCTGAGAGTGGTGTCACGCGTTTGTAGTCCCAGCTACTCAGGAGGCTGAGGTGGAAGGATCACTTGAACCCAGGAGTTTGAGTCTACAGTGAGCTATGATCACGCCACTACCCTCTAGCCTGAGTGACAGTGAGACTCTGTCTCAAAAAAAAAAAAAAAACCCCACAAAAAACTGTAATCATTTATTCTTATTTTAGAATGCTGCAAAATTCAGGTAATCAAGTTATATTTTCAGCTAACTAGCTCACAATTAAGTACTCTAAGTTCTAAGACTTCTCAAAGTACAAATTTAAGATAATATCCTGCCAAATTTATAAAATTTTGATAAATATAGTAACTGTGAAACAATAAATCATAGTTTTGTTAGAGTTAATTTATACAAATTAAATAGCTTTTAAAATTATACAATGCCCCTCTTTTACAGTAAATTACCTCATGCAAGCTGAAGAAGTTAAATACAACAGAGCAATAAAGACTGGTGCTGCTTCATTTGGGGGCTGGTCCAAAACCAAGTAAAGGCCCATGCATGTAAAGATTTGTTTTTAAGACTCCGGATCTCCCTCTGTCACCCAGGCTGGAGTGTAGTGGTGTGATCATAGCTCACTACATCCTTGAAAACTCCCCACTCAAGTCATCCTCCCGTCTCAACCTCCTGAGCTTACAGCCATGTGCACTGCACCTGGCCCAGACGTGAAAAGTTTTCAAATTGTACATCAAGGAGAGTCAACATGTTAATACCAGTTTCAAAGAAATTTTAAAATTATTATTTTCACTTGAAGATTTGAACCATCAATATTAGTCAACTGTTTAACGTAATTCCCCATTACCCCTTTTATTATGAAGCCCTGTATTTCTTTGTTTCAACCAAAAATCAGTCTTTTTCTAATTCCTTAGTTTGTGGGAAAAAAAAACTAACTTAATGTGTGTGTGTGTGTGTGTGTGTGTGTGTATACGTGTTTAATAACAAATATAACTAAACACATTACCATGTGGGAGTGACCTGTGGAATCTAAGGTTTTCTACCAATCTTCGTTTCTCTACAAATGCTGCCATTGCCTCTGGTTTTCTTAGGCTTCCTCTTGTTGAAGCTGTTTAACCCTTCAATTCTGGCATTTACGTATTGCTTTATACAATTATGCTTTATACATTATGTATTTATTCTTTGCTTCTCAGCATTTAACAGCATTTGAAGATACTATACTTGACAACAGTCCTAGGTAACTGCTGAAGCTGAATCCTTCCATAGTAATTATGGCTTCTTAAATCAAAATAGCTTATCCTATATCTTGTGTATTTGGTTTTTATGCCAAATCTCTCATCTTCTGAAACCATATTTATAAATCAAATTAAGATGTAAGTTCTATTTTCTTCTCTTAAATCAAATACAGATACAAATTAAATCAAACATGTTCTTGAATATTTTTTTGGTCCTTGTTGCAACAATATGTGATTTCACAATGGCAGGCATTCTCCACTGTACTGAAAAGTCTATGGCAAAGTAATCTTCCAGTGAAGTCTATAATCTGTGTGTCAACTCAAACCACAAATGAGTTCACAGGATTTGGGTAGTTCTGAATGGCAGCTGCTGTAAGTTTCCCACGTAGAGCCCATGTCCTCTGAAACGCAGATCTTTATAGTAGTAGTAACCTGTACTATGTACCACAGCACTCAGGACAACAAAGCAAAGGGACAATACATGACTGTCTTGCCCTCTCTTTCCCTTAACACCTGTTGGCTCTGCACTTTCATTTTTGCATTTTTAAGGGAGATTGGTTGGGGAAAGATTTTACACCTAGGTTTGAAATGCTTAAGAGTATACCATGGACATAAAGTACAGAGCTAGATATAGCTGCATTTACTTCAGAAAAGCATAAAAGTTAAGGCTGGAAATAAAGATTTGGATTTAATACCATATAGTTGGTACTAAAACCTCGAGCTTGAGTGGAAATGTGTAGAGAAAGATATCATGGACAAAAGTGGAATACACGAGGTGCTACAAGCAAAGGAAAATGAGGTAGGAGAAAAACCAGCAAAATCGTTTCAGAGATGCCAAGAGAATAAAGTGTCTCAAGAGTGCACAAGTCTAGGCAACAATGTCTAATGCTGCTGAGATGTCAAATTAGATGAAAGTGGCGAAATGACCTCCAGATTCAGTAAGACGATCACTAGTGACTTTGCCAAGAGCCAAAGTAGAGAGTTCTATAGGGACCAAGTGAGATGAGAAAGTGAAGACACTGCCTACAGATGATTCTTTTGTCAGGAACTGTGTACTCAGAGTGCCCCTAAAGGAAATCACAGGGACCAAGTGAGATGAGAAAGTGAAGACACTGCCTACAGATGATTCTTTTGTCAGGAACTATATACTCAGAGTGCCCCTAAAGGAAATCATGCCCTGTACACAGTACGTTTCATTGTAAAAGCAGGTACATAATATCAGGGCACCCTATTTCTCATTAATTACTGTGTGCCAGAGTAGGCAAATGGGGACCAACAAAAGGATGGCTAGAAAGGATTCCTTTTCCAGTTCCTAAGCGTCAGCTGGGAAACTGGAAAATTTGGTAACAAAACAATCTCACATCACTTCACTCATCAACAGAGGGATGGATGGAGCACCTTCATACATGGGTTGGCACACCGCAAGTATTCAATATATATTAACGAACTGGACAGATAATTACATAAATGAAATAGAATAGGTCCTTCTTAGCTAATGTACTTAATCTGCTGAGTGGAAGTGAAGACCTAATGATTAAAGGTACATGAAAGGTGCCAATGTCTAGCCCATGGTTGGTATTAATCTTTCAGTTCTTCAGATATCCAGAAATGGTCTTAATGTTCATGCTATCCATTGGTCTGGTAGACAATAAAAGATATTCCTTTGTCTAAATCCTGAAAGTTAAGTCTCAGATGTCAAGAGTTACCACTCTACCCTAATTCCCCTGGCATCTGTAATCCTTCCCATTCTGTAAGTATTCTTACAGAGTCTGTGGACAAAAACAGTTTTGAAACAAGCAAGAAAAGAGAAAAATTTCACCTACTCCCTCATGTTCCTTATCAACTAGCTTTCCTCAATGTGGAAAGTGACAAGTTGAAGCAGGGGAAAAAGGCAACAGGATAAAGCCAGAAATACAATACAAAGTAAAAATCATTTCTATCTGGAGCTCATAAAAGATCTGGGTTACCATCAGCTGCAAACTGCTGCTCTCCTGGCTGTAGATCTTGCCGAAAGTCATTCTCCTCGTCTGAGTCATCTGGGTGATGGTGATTGTTGTCGTGGATGTTGGCATTGTTATTCTGGGCATTATTATCGTCATTGTTGGAGTTCTGGTTGCTAACAAGAGCTGATGAAACACCAATTCCTGTGCCTGCACTCAGACCAACTCGAGCACAACCCTAAGGCAAAACCAAAACACATACGTTTATTAATTTGGGTTAGTATATATCCTTTCATTTTAAATATCCCTTCATTTCACCTTTACATTAGAATATTTATATAGTACTTATTTATGAAATGCTTTCACACACACATAGAAAATCTCATTTAAGGCCTGCAACATTTCAAGATAGATAAAGGGTTACTGGCTTGATTTACAGATGAGGAGTCACGCAAGGAGAAGAGATCTGCCCAACTGCACATGGCCAGTAAGTGGTAGAGCCGCAATTTGAAACCAGGATTCTGACCTTAAATCCTGAGCTTTCCCCATTATATTGTACTGCTTCAACAGTGGGACTGTAACCATTAATAACTGACAAGAGAGAACATAAATGGTTGAAGGATTAAGTTTTTAATTACCTTAAGAGTACAAAGTTCTATATGTTAAGCAGTTTTAAAATAACATTTTGTACAACTGGGCTACCTCAGATTTCCCAGGCTATACAACTTAACAGAAAGATAGCAGCAAAGTAAAACATTCCCCAAATAAATCCTTAATTCTTATTTATACTTTGGGTTCCTAATTAGATTTAATCTACTAACCTAATTATATTTAATCCACCAATGAATTATCCCACGTAATAATTTATGTCTTAAATTTCCAGCCTCACCCTTACCTTACCTTTTGTTTATATACTAATAGACAGCTTCCACTTATTTTTTCCTTACCCTTCCCCAGAGAACCCTTAATTCTCATTTAGAAGAATGAGAGGCCATGCATTATTACAACCTTTATGCCTTCACTGAGGCTGGCAGTAAAAAGTCTGACTATAACACTGTAAAGGTGTATTATTGAAAAGAAAAAAAAAAAAAATCACAGGCTGTTTTTATTTTCTTTCCTATCAAAATAAACAAAAACTCCCTCAAATGTATCTTACCTTGGGTGGTTCACGAAACATCTGATCCAGTGAAATAAACTCTAGGCTGGGTAACAATTCAATAAACTGGCCAAAAGAGTCCAGCTTCAAAGCATGGCACCGTACTAGGTTGATATCAACCAATCGAGTCCATCTTGAGTGGTCTGTTGAAGAAATGACATGACCAGAGAAAATCTAAGTAACATTTTCCCCATTACAGATGAATTTTGATACAGGTCACAAAGACTTTCAAATCCTTTTTTTTTAAATAACTTTTCCTTTTTTTCATGACTTCTAAAACCCGATGATTCTAAATTATGATGTTTACATACCTAATTCCATTGTGAGAACTAAATGGCCTGGGGAACATTAATTTGAATCCAATCAGCCCTGATTTAAATGTGATCCACTCAACAACCTACATGGCTTTTCAACAATAGGACACTGAATTAAAAAATTATGGCATATTTATTTAATAGAACATTATGTAGCTATTTCAAAAGAATGAAGGAGAGCTTAATATGCTTGCTGACATGGAAAACTCTCCAAATTATACTTAGTACAAAAAACAAGCTACAGGACAGTGTTTACACAGTAAGATCCTTTGGTATAATATAAATCACTTTTAAATGCTACACATATATATGCTGCAATAGGCATACTTTGTCCAGAAAAATATACAAAAAACTGTTGATGATGGTTACCTTTGAGAAGAGGAGAGTTTTCATTTTGTACCTTTCTGTACTGTTTGAAATTTATCAAGTGCATGTATTACTTTTATTTTTTTAAGTGTTAACAGGAATTCTGAGTGATGGGATTATAGGCCATTTTTTGTTTTCTTCTTTATACTCTTCTGTATTTAAGAAAACAAACAAACCAAAAACCCAATAAATGTTATTTTTTTAAAGTCATCTACGCCTGCTACATCCTAAAGTTCATATTTCCCAATAACTTCTTGGTTCAGCAGGGCCAGGGATAGAATTTAACTGCTGCTGGCACATGAGACATGACTATATTAACAAGTGATCTCAGCAGAGGTCCCAGAGCCCTAAAATAGGCCTGGATAGTGGCTTTGTGAGGAGATACAGATCCCGGTCAAGTGACTCAACAGCAGAGGAGGCTGTTCTGTAGGTGTCAGTGAGAGGCTTTGCCACAAGTACAACTTTTTCAGGCTCTCGATTTATTTAATGGTTTGTAAATTTCGGTATCTAAGAAGGGCCTTTAAGAAAACAGATGACATTACTCTGAGAGGAAAATGAACTCCCGCCATAAGGGAAAAATATCAAGTGCAAAAGTCACTCTTCTACATATAGGAGATTGGAGGGGGAGGTCTGAAATAGACTGGGATTTCTAGTCAATAGAAATTTTTATCTCAGGTTAATGTCACTTAATTAAAGTTCGACATACATACCTACTTTGTCCTTTCAGATGATGTGCCACTGTGAAGATAATTCTGAGAAAATAACTACAATATCCTAAGTCCTAGGTAACAATGAACTAACGTTAATTTTATGTTCCTAGCCCAAAGAAGTACATATAAAAATCAGGGCACTTGAATCCACAACCTGGAGAATATAAACTTCTAGGCAGAGAACGTCAGAAGTTTAAAGAGGCATTGAATATACTTCCAAATTGGTTATCAAAGGTTACCAGAACTTGTATGAACAATCCAAACGAAATACCTACATTTTACATTAGGAATGCAATCATATCACACATAGAAAACAAGGAAAGTTGTATTATTTCAGTATCAATAAAACATAGCTGTATTTTTAAGTCTGTAATACCTGAGATCCAATTGTATGGGTTGTGTAGATGAGGGCAATTGTAAATTGCCAGATATTTGATACAGGAAAAAACTTCATTGACTGCTTTCATCCCTATATCAGTGATGATACCAGGATTTTCTACCACATCAGCCAAACCATACTTCACCAGATCCGCATTAGCCATTCTGCCTAAAAAGAGCAATCAATTTAAAAAAAAAAAAAGTCAAATTCTTAAGTGTTAGGGAGTGTTACCAATTTTGTATCTTACCAGTCAGTATAAAAAGTCTCTACCATCATTCTGTATCATCTGCTTATCATCGGGTTTAGGTATAATTTTAGGTTAGGTATTCCGTACATATGGTAGCACTTCTTGTACAAAATAATAAATTATATTAAAAGTCAAGGGACAGTTAGTAGGAAAAATTATTTCCAATTGTTTAGAGAAGAAAAAAGGCAAAAATTCTGAAAGCATAAGTGAAGGACCTATCATACTGGTTCATAATGATGGTAAAGTTTTAGCTTTATCATTTAAAAGGAAAACAAAATCTTAAAAACTCAACTCCCTCACAGTAAAATGATGTTCTTGGAGCCCAGTGTGGACATGTGTAGAGAGAGGTAAACTCTAAGAATTTTAAGATTCATTGTTAGAACCCATGGCACTGGTTAGTAACATCTGTCTCTACCCTAAAAGTGCACTTCTAACTCAAACACATGCCACTGGGCTTTAGTGCCTACTCTCTGGTCACAAACTAGGGGTTTGGGAATAAGTAAAGGAGGATCCTTTATTCTAGATCATGTCACTGAGAATCACACCTCATCCCTTGCCTCTTATCATTTCTCCCATCTGCCTGCCCCCTCACGCTCCAAGATTCTGTTAGTTCATAGTTACATCTTTAGTGTTTAGCATAGTGCTGGGGATACAAGCGTTCATGGGAATACATGTCTCTCACAGTCTGCAATCAACCAATACGCAGGACAAAAAAAACCCTGCCGCTCTGGTGAAGCTGCCCTGAATATCACAGGGATTTACAACTTTAGCTACAACATGTGAAAAACAATCCATCTTCTCCAAACTTCCAATTTTACTTTCCATATAGTTTACAGTCTTTCTCCTATAGTTCCTTTATTTGGTATCTCCTGGCACATCTTACAAATTTCACCTTAATCCACCCTTTAAAATTTAGCTGAGCTATTTTCCTTAGCTCCTGGTAAGGGCCTTTTCCCTGCTCTTTGGACTTGAGATGAAACTTGCCATTTTCCTTAAGATAGGGTAAACCTTGAACTAACCCTATTTCCTGGGCACTATCTGAATAAATGCTGTAACCTAACATGACAAATCGATGTCTTGCATTTAGTTTTTTGAGATGAACACCATGTTTCTACTCTTGAGGCTTCCTGCTTGCCATACTCCTTCAAAATCCTGATGATATTACTTGATATTCATTTTTGTTTTTCTTTTCAGCCCACAGGTCAGCTAAAGGTAAAAGTTATCATTTATTGAATACTTCCTGAGTGTCAGAGATTACTGTAAACGTATACATCACTTTTCCCTTGGCTCCTCAGAGCTACCCAAAAGAAAAGCAGGATATCACCTTATCTTCATTTAAAAAATGAGAAGAATTAACTTGCTTAGGTCTCATGATTAGTAGCAGACAGGCCTCAATTCTCTCTCTCCCTCAAGCTCTAGAACTAAATTGCTAGGACTCTAGGGCTAGGACTATATTGTTTCTGAAATTTTCACTGAGTTATACATCTCTATCAGTATTATATAAAGCTTACAGATCATAAATCCACATGAACAAAGAACTCTCTAAAGATTCATCTTCGGGTCATTGTTAGAAGACAAAGGTGATGTTTCTATTTATTGATTCTGCCAGACCTTTTACAACAAGAAAGTGACTCAAGTATTACCACAGGCCAGCCACCACTTCTTGGAGAGATGCTTCAAATCTAAATTACTGAGAAGAGAGAAACTAAGTGAGAGAGTGTGAGTGAGCAGTGACCTCATGACGTCGTCCGTAAGAAGTACCAGGCGCCTATTCTGAAACAGAGAATCCTAGGTCATCTTTGGAGGGACAGAAGATAGTATGTATATGGAAGAAATGGTTAAACTGTGGCAAATAAGAAGAGAATGAATGTACAAAGTTCAACATAACAGACTATTAAGTATGAAACAGAACATGAAACAAGTTGTGTTGAAAACTATGAGATAATGGTAGTCAAGAAGGTATTTTTATGCTATCGAAAACATATGTTGAGGAGAAAGAAACACTACAGGAAAATAATTGGTTACAAAGATAACACTTGAAGACAATTCTTCAGTAGACCTAAATTTGGCCATCCTGAAGGTACACAATTTGTCAAGTTCTGAGCTTTTGGGAAAAATAGAAAACAAAATTATAGAAAGAATATCAATTTCAAAGCTAATAATTTTGTTACTATACAGACATTGCAGAAACATAGGGAATGTTAGATACTTCATTCAAAACCAGAAAAGCTTGATACCAAATGTATTAATTTTATATAAAATCATTGTACTCGTTAGCATTTTAAAGCTATTTTGGAGAAAAGCTGATCTTTTTCAAAGCTATACAGATTTAACATGATTCTAATTAAACTGTCTAGAAAAGGATGGCTTGACTTTTTAATCACCTATATTAATGAGTACTGTGAACAATAAAAAAGTAAACAAAAACCCCACAACTATTACTGTAATATATATTAGAAATGAAAAACAGTTATGTTTTTTCAGCTGGATTGTCCTGAATGGAAGAATTAAGCCTTCTTATGTTCTTCTACAATACAAACTAGATCCAAAGAAAAAATGTTATCTGCTATGATGATGAGAGTTCAAGAAAGACTTGTTGCAAATCAGGTGGGAAGAAAATGAATTCTTGAATAAATAAAAACATGTTGGTGATGAAAATTTTCTTTCATATCTTATTGATGCCATATGGAAAAATAGTTTGAATAATGAATTGACATGCACTCAAACCCAAAGAAATGAGTTCTCAATTGTAAATGCGTAAGAAAATGCTGTGAACAAGCTTTCCAACAGCAATCATCATTAAATGAATACTGACCATTATGTGCTCACACTATCTGGAAAATCCAGAACCCCCAGCGGGCTTATTATGGAAATGAAGAGCATGGGCAGGGAATGGGACCTCATCTGAGAGGACCATCAAAAGCTTCAAGAAGTGTGGCAGATCAAATTCAACAATGGAACCAAGGATGACATTCTGTGAAAAAAATGAAGCAGAATGGGAAAGAAACTTGGGCAGTAAAGTGGAGACAATATCAAATGTAGATAAGGTTCTTTTTCTGGTGTATTGTTAGTAACTATATTTTCTATAATATGCTAAAATCAGAGGCAATATGGAAAAAAAAATCACTGACATTTCTAATTTAAAAGTTTATTTTTCAAGACGTGAGAGCACCTAAGATTTTAAGTTGTCTTATGTTCAAAAAGACATGGCACAACCCAATTCAGATTTCAGTTTGTCAAGTAAATTTCTTACAGTAATTCTAGGAATTAAAATGGGATAAATCTTACTCTGTAGCAAAAACTCATCTACATATCCTAGATGAAGGGTTTCAAACTGGGGGAACTCCAACTCTGCCATCTTTAGGGCAGAAAAGACACCATCTTTGGTTAGGGAAGGCTGGATCCGAACTTCATGTAACCTGTGAATAAAGAGAGAGAACATATCAGAGTAAAACAAAAACCATCAGAATCAAAGATTCTTCCTAATATAAGTGTATTAGTCCGTTTCTGTGCTGCTGACAAAGACATACCTGAGACCGGGAAGAAAAAGAGGTTTTAATGGACTCACAGTTCCACGTGGCTGGGGAGGCCTCACAAACATGGCTGAAGGCAAAAAGGAGCAAGTCACATCTTACATGGATGGCAGCAGGCAAAAAAAGAGAGGCTGTGCAGGGACACTCCCATTTTTAAAACCATCGGATCTAGTGAGACTTATTCACTATCATGAGGACAGCACGGGAAAGACCACCCCCATGATTCAGTCATCTCCCACTGGGTCCCTCCCGTAACACATGGGAATTATGGGAGCTGCAAGATGAGATCTGAGGGGAAACAGAGCCAAACCATATCAATAAGACTCTGAAAGAAGTTTATGACTTTAGTGAAGTGTCACAGATGTCAACAACTTCCCTCCCACTTCCTCCACTGAAAAAAAAAATATTTTCTTCAAAGAAGTATCTGCAAAGTGTAAGGAAATCTTGGGCAGTACACTGAAGCTATACATTCAATAACAATTAATTACAGGTAAGAATCTTATATCCTTTCAAGTGCTTTACTAAACCTGAAGAGTCAATGTGAGAATCTGCATCTGGTGCTGGTATTTGACATTTTGATTAGGCTAGCTATTAATGTTGCATTTTAACAAAGAGTATAGTTCTGTAGTAGGTAACAATACCTACTTAAACTTAGAAACACTTTTATTTTATTTATAATCCTAATCAAGTCTCTTGATGGAAAAAGCTGTGTTTTTGAACAAATTTTAAAAATGCTTAAAGAAACTATTATAAAATAAAAGTGGAGGTAGACCATTGATATGTAAGAAATAGTAAATGTGGCATAAAGTGATATAACCACTTGGTTAAAAAATATAGAGGTGTTACAAGGTCAGACTTTGGAAAAGCTGATTTAAAACAATGATTTCTGAATAGCAAATATTATCACCAAGTAACTAGAACAATTCAGAAAATCATCCAGAGATTGAGACAATGGTCCTGAGAGGGCTATAGACACCACAGCTTCAATGCTAACTTCTATTGGACTCTCAGCCATTTCCAGAAATTCCACTGCTTTTCTCTGATATGAGACCATGCCACTCTGGAGCTTGCTAGTATGCAGCTCAACTGGTTACCAGTTATAACATTAAGACTACCATGATGTTATATTTATATGTTATTTAGACTTCTTTGTATTTTAAATTTGAACAAGGCTTGATCAAATGTACACACATATATACACACACATTCCACAATTTTTTGTAAAATAGAGAAAAACATATTTACTTCTAAAGTGAGAGACACAATACAAAGAGGAAACATACCTACGGGCAGCAGTAATGATGAGGTAACCAAGATCTACTTCAAGAGCATTTTTGCAAGCTCCCAGAACAATAGTGTGCAAATTTCTAAAACCACCTAAAGACGAGGAACAAAAACAAGTGTTTCTTTTGACCATAGCATTTTTAGTGAAGTATTTATATACTATACATTATAAAGTATTATCTTAGATGATAATTACTGGTTTAAAAGTAAATCTAAGCTTTGTTTTTGCATTGAAATTAATATCTTAAGATGAATTATAACTACTAGTCACCTAAAAGGAGATGAAAGCAGATCCTCATTTTGAAAAGACACTCTGATGGCATTTGAAAACTATTCTAAAAGATTTAGACTGTTAAGTAAGGATTTTTAGAAAGTCAGAAGCTGATGAGAGAATTGTAAAAAAAGAAACCCTGCCATTTCTGGCCAAATTTTGAACCTCCAAATATCATATGGAACAAGACCAGAACCACTTTAACTGATTTTTTTAATGTTTCTGAAACTTGTATCTACCTACAAAAAAAGAACATAAATTACTAATGTATAGCTTAAAGAAATGACTGATTTATCTGTTTTAAATTTGTATAAATAAAATCACAAAGTTTGTATACTTTTGTGTCTGGCTTCTTTTACTAAACACTCTGTTTACGAGATTCATCCATATCGCTGTGTAGCTGTAGTCTGTTCATTCTTATTACTGTACAGTATTTTGCTATATGAATATGCCACAATTTAATTATCCATTCTATTGCCAATAGGCATCTTTCCATTTTGGGATGATTAGAAACAGTGCTTCCATGAACAATCTTAAAAATGTCTTTTGGTGAACGTATGTAAACATTTCTGTTGGGTTTAAAGCCAGGAATGCAACTGTTGCTATGTGTATGACCAACTTTAGCAGATACTACCAAACAGTATTTCAAAGTGGTTGTATGAATTTATATTCTGACCATCAGTGTATGAAAGGTCCTGTTGCTTCACATCCTAGCCAACATTACTGTTTTTATCTTTTTCATATTAGTCACGAGTAGGTATAGTCATTTTAGTGCTTGAATATCACACTGTAGTTTCAATTTGCATTTCCCTAATGATTAGTAAACTTTATCGTTTTTTCACGTTTATTGGCTTCTTGTGTGCAAACTTTTCTATTCAAGTCCTTTCCCACTTTTTCTATTGAGTTGCCTGCCTTTTTCTTATTCATTCCAGGAGTCCTTTATATCTTCCCAATACCCAGTATCTGTATTGCAAACAGCTTCTCCCATTCTGTAGCTTGGTTTTTCACTCTTTTTTTTTTTTTTTTTTTTTTTGAGATGGAGTCTCACTCTCTTGCTCAGGCTGGAGTGCAGTGGTACGATCTAGGCTTACTGCACGCTCCGCCTCCCAGGTTCACGCCATTCTCCTGCCTCAGCCTCCCGAGTAGCTGGGACTACAGGTGCCTGCCACCACAACGGGCTAATTTTTTGTATTTTTAAGTAGAGACGGGGTTTCACCATGTTAGCCAGGATGGTCTCGATCTGCTGACCTCATGATCCGCCCGCCTCGGCCTCCCAAAGTGCTGGGATTACAGGCATGGGCCACTGCGCCTGGCCGGTTTTTCACTTTCTCAATCATGCCTTTTGATGGACAAAAAAAAAAATCTTAATTTTAATTTGGTACAGTTTATCAATATTTTCTTTATGGTAAATGCTTTTTGGCGTCCTGTTTAAGATGTCTTTGTGTACTCAAGGTCAACAAGACATTCTTCTAAGTTATTTTTTTAAATTTCATTTCAAAACTGTTCTCATCTGAATCTATGACCCATCTAGAATTAATTTTTGTGTGAGGTATGTTGACTTCTTGAGTAAAATACAAGGCAGGGTCACCCTTAAAAACCGTTCAGAGAAGAAAAGTCTCTGTTTTTCTTTTAGGACCTTTATACAAACTCAGCTTTTAGCACCTCTCTACAGGTCTTCTCTCTAGTGAATGCACCAATAGCCTTCGTTTTTGACTTTTATCTTGTTAACTATCGCCATCAATCAAAATACTGTTGGTTTTAAGGGGTTGTTTCATCCCACTGGTTAAATGTAATAAAGTACACTTATACCACACTTGACTGACAAAATGTCTAGAAATGTAGTGTTTACTCTTCATTATATTTCAACAGTATTAATTATAATGTCTGTTTGTTAACAATGGTACTTGATGACTTTCCATTTTATTTTAGAGAGCCAAAGTTAAATTTTTGGTTTCCAACTATTAATCATCCATTTTGCTAAACCACTATTTTTTTCTGCAATGAGATGTTTAACACAGAGCACATTCTGTTACGTATTATTTATCTATAGTTAAGTATACACAGAACAACTTTTTTCTTTTAAATATCATCATCTGATGGGTAAATCAATATCCAAGTGATATGTATAAAAGTATTTTTTATATTATAAAGTATTACATGATAGATATTAACATTATTAATGCCTAAATTTTTTTTGGAAGCCTTGGCTGTACAAGTTGTAAAACATCACCAAAGAACGCTAGAAATCCCTGTTAACATTTCTAAGAAAGATTCCATATATAAGAGGAGGTATTATTAGCTACGTAAAAGTCAAAACAAGCCAGAAAACACGTCTTATCACTCT
This sequence comes from Hylobates moloch, assembly GCF_009828535.3. Taxonomy (NCBI): domain Eukaryota; kingdom Metazoa; phylum Chordata; class Mammalia; order Primates; family Hylobatidae; genus Hylobates; species Hylobates moloch. Next base: position 125,513,854 of record NW_026652281.1, on the reverse strand, counting down.
ACTGTCTATTTTAAGAAAGTTTAAAGTGCACCAAAAGAAAATGAATACTAGCTATGCTCATGGTTACTTACTGTCTGTCAAATACAACAGAGAAAGCAGTTCCTGATGAGCATTTTCTTTTTAAAGACTTGCCAGGGAAGTTAAATAAAAGCTTAATGATTTTTATAAGTTGATTTTTAAAAAATATTTATTAACTAAAGAAAATGAATACCTGATCTCCAACTGTCTTCAACAACATGTTGGATAAGACCTCCAAGGAAAGGAACTCGAACCATTTCTAAGTGTTCCAAGTTTCGGGCAGAGGCTAAGCCTGTTACTAAAGGGACATATTTCAAGGAATTTGTGGGTCCTGGAAAAAAAAAAAAATCTTTGATAGAACAATGTAAAGTGCCTTAAAATGAATTTCAAATCAGTGAAAGACATGTATAACTTATAAACTCTAAGTCTTAAAATGACAGCCAAATTGGCTCTCTGCAATCAGGTTCTTGTTACAAATCAAAGTGTTAGCCTATTAACCATACACTTACTCAGCATAAAGGGTTTTTCAGTAACACTGTAGAGATATGTAGTATTCTGTAAATTCTCTAAAGGCTCAATAGTTTTGAACTCAAACTAACTAATGGGAAAAAGTCAAGATAAAAATTTGATCCTTCACTCAACAGCTCAATCATTTAATCATCTCTATGACCAGTGTTGCATTAGCTACTATAGAAGATCACAAAAGATATGGTCCTGTCCATCAAAAAGCCTGCAGTTGACATGGAGCTAGAACTAACATAAATAATTATAGAAGGATAAGAAGGTAGACTGCATCAAGTATAAAAATAACATCTGCTGTACTCCATGAAAAAGAAAAAGAAAGAGGAGAAAAGTAAGTTGGAAAAGGCAGAACCTTAAGAATGCATACAAAAAAAGAGGAAGAAAGTGCACATCTCAGGATAACGAAACAATAATATAGCATAAGAGAAGACATTGAGGTGGAAAGCTGTACAGCTGACCAGGGAACAATGAATAGTCAAATGTGATGATAAAAGAAGATATATCTTGGAAAGGTGTCAGAATAAGGTTATCAAGAGGGGTCCTGGTTATCATGACCTTAAGCAGAGTAGTTCCCACTTAATGCTCTAGTGCAAGGGTGTCCAACATTTTGACATCGCTGGGCCACACTGGAAGAGGAAAAATTGTCTTGGGCCACACATAAAATACACTAACATTAAATATAGCTGAGGAGAGAAAAAAAAAAAAAAAAAAAAAAAAAACCCATGGAAAATCATAATGTTTTAAAAATTTAAAATTGTATTGGCATCACCATGGGTTGGACAAGCTTGCTTTACGGCAACAGGGACACTAAAGATTTCTGTTTAGAAGGATAATACCATAAAAGCTATGTTTAAGGTAGATTAAGGAAGCCAACTATTTACATGCAGAATGATTCGGAGACCAGAAACAAAGAAAGAAGACTGAAATTTAATAAAACAATCCTATGAAAAGTAAAAAGTACCTGTAAAAAATAGAGATATTCTGAGTTGTTTTTTTTTTTTTTGCTGAGGTCAAACACAAATCATCTTTCTAATGTCTTTAAAACAAAAAGTACATTTATCTTCACAAGATGGATACGTTATAAGACATAAATAGTAATAGCATAACATAACTGTATTTACAAATGTAGCTAGAGTTTGCTTCAGGGTATTTTTAGAATAGCTTGTGTTTCATTCCACCATAATTGTGTACCATTACCTGCACAGTTCCTCATGACGAAAGTTCTTAAGCTGATACAAAGGAAGTCTTTAAATGGCTGTGGTTTAGTGAGTCTTACCCACTTCATATAAAGGTGCCTTAGCATTGGGATACAAGGAATTTCAGGAACATTCACCCCTAAAACACAAATATAAAAAAGAACAAACAAGAAAAAATCACAAAAATATACTATATTTTGCTTATAAGTTCAAGAGTCTATTTTTCATATTAACAGTTTAACCTTCAAGGATTTTTATCAGAACAAATTAAACAAAATCTATCAAATTTGCCTTATTTAAAACAGGCTTACAAAGAACAGTTTATGTAAACCATAAACTGACTTAACTTTTTTAGAAAAGGCCAATGGGAAGATAGAGTTTAAAAAGTATTTCTATGTCTTAGACATGTAAGTCTTTCTCATAATCTTAAACTCTTCTAGGATACATTTTCCCAGAAGAGGTAAAGTGAAAATGGATTACTGAAAGCAAAACTATAACGATGGAGATGAAACACACAAATTCACTATTTGACTACCAACGTCCACTGCCCCCCAGTAGGAGAACTATTATTTCTCAGAGCAAAGTCAGCTAGGTGGGTTTAAATATGCAAATAGATATCTGGAAGATAGCCAAACACAGAACTTTAAAAGCTGTTTTCTATAAATATATGAATCTTAAGAATTTGTATTTATGTAGGAGAAGCCAGCCAGCATGGCTCTGAGAAAAGCAGAAACCTGCCAGTCATTTATTTTAGAATTTCAAATTGGTAAAGGTAATTTGATGCATGGGATCCATGAGTGGCTTAATACTAGGAATCATATCCACAGAGGACCATGACCAGAAGAAGGGAGGTGTAGCGTGAGGTGAAAAAATACAGGAAATATGGACGAAAGAAGATAAAAGCCAAGGAAAGGACACAAATTTATTAAAGAAATCCAAGGATCCAGGATGATGGCATTTAACAAACAGTAGTTGGCAAAACTGTTTAATGCAATTTTTAAATTTGAGACAACAGAAGCTCTGCTAGCAAGAATAACTAGAGAATGTAAAATTGCAGTACTTGAATGGTCAGTTCTTTAAAGGCTAAATTCTGCCGAATGTTCTTATTGTAACCTACAAGGATTACCCCTTAACTTGTTCCTCTCAAAATAGCAGAGTTAAATTTAGTTTGAACTATGCACACACATTGTATAGCAACAAACGGGAAGTAAAATTAAGGATGAGACAAAAGGACAAAAAGCAGAAGTGAGGTACAGATTGAGATATAAGATGCAGAAGTAAACAAAAGTTAAATTTAGCATCTATTTTAATACTATGAAGATGGTAGTACTGATTGTACTGATTAGGAAACCCAAGGTAGCAAGGGTGAGACAGATGCAGAGAAGACAGTATACCCTAGGCCCAATCCACTTTCTGTCTCAAACAAACTCTATAAACAAAGGACATAACTGCCCATTCTCCTGGTAATGTTCATTTTTATTAATTTACCACACCTCTGCATCACCATAATACAGTGTTAAACTGTTAAATGATTCCCATAAATTAATGCATTTTAATAAAACTTACCCTGTACTTATATTTGCAATGAACTGTGACAGGCATTGCAGAAAATATAAAGATATGGAAATAAGTCTTTGACCTTAAGGAGCTTATATTATAAATTCCAGATATTACAGAATCCTTTTATATCTAAAAATCCAATTTCAAACTAGATATCACTCCCTGATCTTATAAATGAAGGGTTGCTAGAAATCTTTACTCTTCTCCCATAATTGTGTATCTAAGTCTTATTTAAGACCTACTCTTGTCATTCCTGATGCTCTCCCTGTACCACCTGAGTTTCAGAAATTTCCAGTTCTTTGGACCATCCCCAATACCTAGAAATACCTTAAAACATATATACTCTCTCTGTGTATGTCTGTGTATATATACAAAATAAAGTAGTAAACAAATATTAAAGGCCAGACTATATTAACAGGGACCCCCGAATTCCTTTCAGTGGTCTAAGCCAAAGGTGACAAATTTGAGAAAATATTTACACTTTTTACTTAAGTTGAAGTTATTGGTATATAATTTCAAAGAATATTCAGATGGAGAATGTACACTTGTAAAGCAGTACTTCCCTCACACCAGTGGATCTTTAATGGGAAATTGGAATTTTTACACAGATCTTGCAAACATTTATTTTGCAGTCATCAACAAAGCCATCTCTAAAATTCTCATTATTCTTTTTCAGTGAATATTCACATTTTATGGCATTTCAAGGAGTTACAAGTGACCCAAGAAACATGTACTTACCAACTAAGTGTAAAGTTTGAATTTTGGCTCCTATAGGAATTTTCAGTTTATTTTCAGGAGGAATTGGAAAAGCTCCATTACGATTACGAAATTTCCCCAAAATATGAACATGGGGCATATATGTCCAAATGGATTCTACCAACTCCAGATGAGAAGTTTCCACACCCTAGAAAATAATGCCAAAGCAAGCATAAGAAAGGATTTTAGTTTAGCATCCAAAGCTTTTATTTAGGTACCACAAGATGCTAAGTACACAATGGAACGTAAAAGTTTGTGACAGATGAGATTTGCATGTGAGTGAACATGTCTATCATTCTTTGGTCTATTATTCCATAAACAGTTGATGCCAAAATGTCCAACCAGGTGCACTCACCACTAAGTTTGGGCATGCCTGCAAAGCTTCTAGGACTCCTGGAATGCTAAAAGCCTCATGGCCCCTTACTCTTCGCCTCTCAAGGTATCGAGGGTGAAGGCCATATAGCTGTTCAACATCTGGCATCTTCTTTAATAGTGTTAGAAAACTGGAATCTGTAAAGCCTGAGAAGTTCAGAAGTATTTAGAGCCAGGTTCATCTTTCTGTTCATTAACATTTACTAGGCACTCGTGATTTTTACCAAAAGTTAAAAAAGATTTCCTCTTCAAATTTCCGTAAGGCTAACACTAAAGCTGAATAAACATAACAGAAAATATACTCCTTTACTAACAGAGGAAATGAGTCAGAAACTCCACTTAATCTGAGTTAATACTTTATGGAAGAGGCTTTTATTATTGACTTTTTGGTTTTTGTTCCTTTTAAGGCATAATCTTCAACAAAGAACACACTTTTAACCCAGATAACTTGGACCTATTTGGTGGATGGAGTGGGACCACCCACCTGATCACCACCACCTTCCTCCTCCCCCATGGGTGCTCTCTTGTCTGTAAAATCTTCAGGGCTCTGCAGAACACATAACTAAAAATATAAATAAGATATGATCCTCATCGTTAGGAAGCTCACAGTTCTGACCTAATTCCTATCTCAAATTATTCTATCCATTTTCTAATAATTACTCTGATACTCTGTCATATGTTTAACTATTACTCCCCTGCCATTTTAGACAATTAATTCTTTTGAAAAAGACAGATGCAAGTTAGCTAAGAGAACCAGAGTGATTCAATCTCAGGGGATGCTGTTGACAGGAAGCTATCTATCCAGGAGACCGTAGTAGGAATCAACAAGATGGCAACAGAGAGAGGCAGGTTACTTCCACAGCAGGAGCTGTTGGTTAAGTAAGTGGGGAGACAAGTCTCATATAGATGCTATTTCAATCTGTTACAAGGGCTTTTTTATTTTTAATGAAAGTGGTCAGAAAGCCAACTGTCTGCTTATTAATAACAAAGAAAAATATTAACTGTCAAGAATAAAAAGTAGGCCCCAAATATTTAAGTCTTACATACTTTTTTGAAAGTTGTTATTTTTAAGTTATCTCATTTAACATGTAAAGTCCAGACATGTTAACTTTAGTATTACAAAAGTGAAGAGTAAGGAGAGACTAGAGATTACTTGGTCTCTAATTATAATAACAGTTCTTATTACTTTCTCGTATAGTAACTTTTAATGACAAGCGATTCAATGTGTTAATCATTTTTTTTTTCATTTATTCTCACAACCAAATCAGAAAGGTTATCACCCCATCTACAAGCATCAAAAATGAAGTTGAGAGAGTTTAAGAGCTTCCCAATGGCAGTTCTGGAATCTAAAACCAAGTGTAACCTCTGCAATGTTTATCCTCTTTTGTTATATATGTTGCCTCCCACGAGAGAAATGGGGAAAGTTCTACCTTCTTTACAGAGATGGAGTGAGAATCCAAAGAGATCATATATGTAAACCATAAAGTACTATTATATAAAGAATCTGGGTTAAATGCCAGATAATAGGCCAAGGTGGCATTAGTGAGCAAGGTTAGTGTGATCTTATCTTAGGCTAGAGACTGTTTGCTTCAACTCTCTTTTACATTCATTGCAAAGATGGGAAGCCTTGGGCTCACAGGTTATTTATCATAGCCTAAAAGTCAGCAACATGCAGTCAAATTCTTCTCTAATTGGTAAGTGGTAGTGATGTTAATGCTAAGACTGTATCACATGGGAGTTCTGCCATCCTGTCTTTATATACTGTATTAATCCTGTCTTCAGAATTCCTGCTGGCCTAACCTTTGCAAAAGCAAATCTAATATAAGGAATGAGACAATCATTTTCGCACTGCCCTAATTTTTTTTCTTTCCTGACATAAAGGATCATTCTGAAACAAGATGAGATGAGTCCTTTGCCCTTAGAATGGCTTTTATTAAATATTTGAAAGCAACCGTGGTTTGCTTCCCACAAACCTATTAAGTTCCAGCCTCAGGTGTTTGCAATGTTCTTTATAAGAAAGTATATATTGATAACTACTATGGCCAACTGATAAGAGTTACCAACTGATTTGATAACTCTCTTGAAAGGACGCAGCACCCACCTGCACAATTCCAGTATTCCAGAGCTAATCTGTTCTGTTCTATAGAACAGAACAAGACAATTATCTCCTCCAGCCCTTCACTTCTATTAAGGCTTTTTTTTTTTTAATTTTTATTTTTTGGTCCCCTCTCAGCCTTATCCCATTTTCAAAGTCTCATAATTTGGACATCATAGAAAAAGGATGACTTTAAAAGACAGATTCATAATTGCAAAACAATAGTAACTAAATTTTACCAATTAATGGATTGGTGTTAACTGAAAAGAAGCCTTAATTGCCTTTTAACTCTTTCAAGTATGCTTTGCTTAGCTAAAGCCATTAACTTTCTTTTCAGGTGGTCTCTTCAACTGGGAACAATTTGCTGTGGTTAGGAAGCTAACTCTGAGTTCTTCACCTGTAAGGTCAGTCAGTGCCTTATTCAAGAATCTCCAAGAGCTACTATAGGCCTTCTAAAGAAATTGGAGTTCGGTGGCCTATTTTACAAAAATGGCAAGTATTTATTTAACTAAAGGGTGCAGTTTAGTTGCAGAGGAAATCTATGATGAAAACTGTTACCATTCACCGGAAAACATGCATCAGAGAGTAAAGGACACACATTGTCTAATGTGACACATATATACTCAATTAACCAAAGGCTCATGTTCTCCAATCACAGATGTGTGGAACAGGCTGATATAGTTACTTAAGGATAGGAAATGAAAAGAGCAGACTATTAAAACAATAAAGCCTCAGGTAAAACGCATTTTACAACCTAAAACCCAACATAAATAATTTAGACAAAATCTTGCCTCCCTACAAGGTGACTTAGATTGCCTTTCTCAAGACAACAAGCAACTTTTTATGAAACCATTGTTACTACTTTCCAGTAGGACACTACTGTATTTCACAGACTAAATCCACTTACCACTTGGCATGTATTCCCACCACCGCCCTGCACAGAGATCTACAACTCTCACAACTCGCAGATATAGGGTCACTGCTTCCTTTAGCTTCCGGGAAAGACATTCCATACACATGATATCCTGCAGAGGGAGGTACCTTTGTGAGAGAAAGAAACTCGTATTTATCAAGTGGGTAAGTATTACTTCTCACCAATAAGTTATTTTTTTTTTCCTTCTTCCAATCTCCTACCACTCAAATGAAATAAGATCTTAAGACAGAGATTTAAAGCAACCACACATATGGTCATATAGCTTTTTACTACAAAGGTAAGTCAGCAAAATACTTGAGTATCCAAATAAGGTATTGAGCCTTCTTCACAGGTCATTTGATAAAACCTGCCTTTCTTCTTTTGAGTTTTCATGGACAAAGAAAATCTAAAAACAAACCAAAAAAACGAAGAAAAAAAAAAAAAACAGTGCTTTTCAAGATGTGATGAGAAAGGAACCTGAGAAAGATCAGAGAGAATTACTCAATTTGAACATGTGCAATATTATTTCATATCTTTTACAGAATCTACTCCTGTAGGGACACTTTGCTCCCTCTCAACTCTACCATCCTGCTCCTGCAAACTCTACTATCTTCTCCATCAACAAATATGTATACTAGTCATATAGTATACAATTTCTTTTCCCACTTTTTTTTTTTTTTTACCTTTAAGGTCACATACACTGATAAAAGTATTGCATAAGTATTAAGACACCTCATGTGAATTACAACTTCCTCTTTTCCATTCTTCTTTATTACCTTTTCCTGAAACTTTCAATTAATCCTGACTTTTGTTCCATTATATATTCTGAAAGGTCTATTTTTCTCTTAAGACCCCCTCCACACACGCCTAGATTAATTACATTTTTTGAAAAGTTAAAGCTACCTTTACCTACTGAACCTGTATTGCGTCACACTCTACTCATTGTTTCACAATAACCTTAAGAGGTAACTAGCTGGTTCCTGTTTGCCATACAACTCTCTCCCAGTCCTTTATCTCCCCCTCTCTGACCTGCTGTGTTCCCTACCCCTCTCTGGCTAACGGTTAACTTTAGCCAATGAGAGGCACCAGCTGGAGGGCTCCAGGTGGCAATGCTGCCTTTCTACTGCTGCTAATCCTCTAGATGAATTCTTTATCATCTCTTACTTGTTCCCTAAACTCCATCTACACCTCTGTAAATAGTCCCTTCATTAAATTATCTTCAAATTCCAGGTAAGTGTATTTTCTGTTATCTGCTGGCACTTCACTGACATATATACACTATTATTACTCCATTTTATAAGTGCTGAAATTAGCTCAGAAGAATTAAACCTGCAAAATGTCACATGGCTAGGTAAGAGGGAGAAAGGGTCAGGAATGGCAAACACAGTTTTGTCTGACACTAACTCTTAACAACACTGCTAATTCTAAAAGAAAAGTCCACATATACCTGTTGAATATTTAGCTGATCCATTTTTTTTCTACTTCTCGTCCCTCTTCTTACCCCTTTAAAATGATTTAAATCAAATCTTATACAAAATAAAGCATCACTGCTAGCCATAACTTAGTCTCTATAACTTAGATTATAAGCAGAATTTTTCAGAAACATGACAACACATTTTATAAACAACGAAAAACATTAAATTTGCTTTCTAAATAAATTTTGCCACTGTAATATTTTTCTCCTAAATATTGTTATCCAACGTATTTGCCTAGGTTAAAATTCTACTCCCTTTAAATACAAACAGATGAATAATCACAAAATCAAGATTTTACATCATATTTTCCCTAAGAAGCAGCATATTTTTTCTTCATAGTTATATAGTCAAAGGACTAGAGTTCAGAAGACAGATCAAATATAATACTTTAGAAAAAAGAGCATAGCAGGGACGGCAAAGATCAGGTTTCTTTTAAGGAAGGCCATAGTTTTTCTTGCTTTATGAAGACATGCTAAGTAGTTACTACACCACCACAATGAATCCTCAAATCAAAATTTTAGAAGACTAAAAAATGAAATAAAATTTAGTTTGTTTTTAGAATAAACACATTAAGTTCAAGAACTAAGTTTATGGTTCTTTCTACGTGCTGTCAAATGCTGTTTTCTCCACTGTAACTACCATTATATATTGACTTGATTCTACCCCTTCCATTTGAATATTCTGTTTGAACTGCACAATGTTATCTGATCTATTTTCAATTTAGATTATGGTCCAATGGCCAGGTGTGGTGGCGTATGCATGTAATTCCAGCACTTTGGGAGGCCAGAATGGGAGGATTGCTTGAGGCCAGAAGTTAAGACCAATCTAGCCAACAAATCAAGATCCTGCCTCTACCAAAAAATTAAAAAATTAGCCAAGTGCAGTGGTGTGTGCCCCTAAGGCAAAAGGATCGCTTAAGCCCAGGAGTTCAAGGTTGCAGTGAGCCATGATCATACCCTGCACTCCAGCCAGAGTGAGACTCTGTCTCAAAAAAATATACATATTATATATGGTCCAATTTTTTCACAATATATCCTAGCATTATCCAACTTTATCCCTAGATGCAATTTTACCTATGCTTTCTTAAAGAATTTTGAAGGATTTATTGTTTAATTCACTGATCCATTTTGAATTTAGCTGTAAGACATGAGACAAAAATGTGCTTTTATTTTTTTCTCCAAATGATTTGTAGGTTGAGACATCATTGCTGAATAGTCCACCCAGCTTTTCCTCACTGATGTGAATACAACCTTGTCATAAACTAGATCTCCACATGTATTTGAATGGAGCCTATGTTTGTCTCCTTTACCCAACTGTCCGGCTTTCTTTTCCAAAACATTTTAGAATGTAATTGAACATCTGGTAGTTGCAAGATTCTTTTTCTGAAAATTTTTGGCTATTCTGACAGACATTTTTCTGCCAGGTGAACGTAATATCATTTTGTTCTGTAAAAAAAAAAAAAAAAATCTATCATTTTAATTTGGTCTTCTAATCCCAGACAGAACCGAACTAGCAAAAACTACAATGTGTCACAGAATAATGAACTGCAGGAAATAATGACATACACATTTATATTAGAAAAAAATAGTGCCTAGGATCTCCTAAAATAACTGTTATTGCTATTTTAAAACTTCATAATCTGCAAATATTCATTTGTAGAAATTCAAAACATTTCTAAGAACTTCATATATGGAAATTTTTCATAGGTAAACAACCTAAAATAATGGAAAATCCAGATGCTTAGAGAAGTTAATTGCAACTATAATTGCAGAAAACAGAAAAACTGAAAACTAGATCTCAGACAAGCGAAGTACCATGTTATTTATACATTCCATAGAATAGTAAGCAGTAAAAAAAAATTATGAAGACCATGTAGCAATATGAAAAAAAGCAGAATAACCATTAACATTTATCAAGCATTTATGCTTTCAGTTTGCTAAGTGTTTAATGCATTATCTCACTGAATCCTAGTAATATTGCCATTATGTCTATCATTAGTCTAGAGCTAGCAAATAATGGACCCAGGATTCAAACTCAGGTCTCTAATTTCAGAGACAAAGTATGTTAGAATTTGCTTATTTGAATTATACAAATAAGGACAATAATTGAAAGAAGAGAGCAATGGAAACTAGAATGACAGTTTTCCTTTAAAAAAAAAACAGTTGTTATAATGCAGTTTGGGTAAAAACATAATTTTTTTAGAAGTCTTTTTGTGTTGTGTTCATCATAAAACAACTTTAATGTATATACTGCATTTAGTTATGATGGGTATTATTTCAGAAAACTTTGTTACAATCACTTACATGTATGTTTCTCACTGTGGGTTGTAGTCAGAAAAAGTCAGAAACATTGCCTTATATTGTGCAGTGTAAACACATAGTACTGTTATAATGCAGTAACTAAAGTCAACAAATCTATTAGCCAATAAAAATCCCAAGAAGCCTAGAAATGTTAACAGTCTAGAGAAAATCTGTCCAACAGAAATATCTGTGACAAAAGAAATATTTTCTGTCTATACTCTGCTGTCCTATACACTGTATCCACTAGCCACATATGGCCACTAAGCACTTGAAATGTAGCCAGTGCAACTGACGAACTAAACTTTACATTTTTACTTAATTGAAATGTAAATGCTGCATGTAGCTGGTAGCTACCACATTAGACAGCACTACCTCAGGGTTTGCTCTTACCCATTCTAGGTAGGTAAGCCAACCAAACACAATCTTACCTAAAAATATGGCAAAGTACTTCATGTGAAAGTTGATTCATATAGTCCTTTGTTTCATCTGCGGTCATTTCTTCTGGAATTTCATTATTCATGATACATGTTTTCACACTTTTCTTTCGTGGCCCCATTGTTGTGCAGTCTCCAGTATCAACGAGAAAATCTTCCCTTTTGTTTACTTGAGTTCAAAGTACCTGAAAAGCAAACAGAGAATGAAGTAGACTAAAAAAACACACCCCCTATTAAAACCCAGGTTAAACAATGTTTATTTTCAAACACACACAGGCAAAGGTATCATAATGGTACACATCACATTCAAATTAATAAAAATATTAATTTGTTCTGTGCAAAAAGCACAGAACATCATTTTCTGAAGATGAGTGGAGAATCAACTTCTGAAGATAATATAAATATGCATTATTTAGAAAGAGCAAAAGTCCAGGAATCATGAGTATTGTGCTTTAATTTGTACGGTTGCTTCTTAGCTTATTCAGTCAATTTCTCCAAGTATCAATTTCTTCAAATGCAACGTGTGATCATTAAATGAGGAATCAAAAGCTCTTCCAGCTCCAGGAGCTTGTGGTTCTTTCTAGGACTGCCCCTAACATAGTAGAAAGGAGAAGAGATTCTTGGGTTCTAATCTTGATTCTGCCCCCAAATTATTTCTATAAACTTGCATCAATCTTTAAAATTCTTCATTCTCTCACCTATAAAGCCAGAGATTAGATTAGTCACGGACCCCTTTGTGAATCTGATAAAAACTAGAGAACTCCTAAAAAATAAACACAAGCTTATATACAATTTCAGAGAAAGAATGAACCATCCCTTTTCCCTCTCTTGTGAATATTGAGATGGTATTTCACTTTTGCATCACATGCACATTTTGTTTTTAAAATAAGCTTTAGAGAAGGATGAAAAGAGAAAGAGAGAAAAGAGGGGAGAGAGGAGGAATGGAGAGGGAAAGCAGGGAGAAAATGGGTTGCATGAGCACCCATATGGTTTTCTGTTTTATTGATCAGCATGTGGAGTTAACACCTTGATTGTCAAATTGTCTAGAAATATTTTAATAATGTTGGTCCAGATATAGGGAACTTTATAGGAAATACTGGTCTCTTTTATATTAATGGCTTTGTAGATGGAGGAGGCACAGGATGACAGCTGAAAAGAGGTACATTCACATTTATTTAAATATGCCTTGGCACATTTATTTTGAATATCACTTGTGTACTCTGGGACCATTGTAAACAAACGGCTCAGAAGCAAGTGGAGATACACAATTAAATAACCACGCAAATGAGCTCAGAATTACACACGGAGATAACTGCTACAAAGACAGTAAACACAGTTATGAAGCCTCATACAACAAAGGGGCCTGAGTCACTAATGGTTCTCCTAAGGGAAAGACAATTGAGCCCATAACTGAAGGGAGAGCAGGAATTAACACTGCAAAAAGTAGGAAAGAACTCAGTAGGAGAAAGGTACCTGGTGGGCAGAGGGTACTTTAAGTATGTGCAGTTCCTGAGGTTTTTTTTGCCTCAGCAGTAAATGGACACACTACTAGGCTAAGTAAATCTTCATCATTTCTTGTGCCTGTGTGTGTGTGTTCTGGTCTCTTCTTCTCTCACTGAAAGGTTATGTGCTATATACTTCTCGAGGCTGTCAGCATGCTTGCCTCTCATACCCCAAACACACACACACACACACACGTTTCTAACCAGTATGGCCTGAGAAACCAGAGAAATCAATGTGTGTGGACTGGTATATGGGCTATGCTACCCTGAATTTGTGACACATATCTTAACTTCTCAGAAGCTTACTCCTATGTTGTCCATCACATTTTGGCTAACAGGCCTCCGGAAAAATAAAGTTCATACTCGGAACTGCCCAAGCTAAAAGAAAAGCTATAAATAAACTCACCTGCTTCTGATTAATGACTGCCCACCTTTTCTTGTTTACTGCCCTGACTCCTCCAAATGAATCTTTCCATCTTATGATAAGCTCCTGAAACCTCTAAGGTTACATTGAACATGTAGTCAACAAATCCAATAGCCTCTTTCCAGTGCTTCCCCATCTGACCCATTTGTATTATGGGACACTGCTGACCACTCCTTTGAAACCCTCTCATCCTTTGGCTCCCAAAGTGATATTCTTGATTCTTGTCGTTCCTCTACGACCACTGCTCAGTCTCCTTTGCTAATTCATCCTCAAGCCCTCTTCTCCCTGGGCAATTGTACTCATTCCCAAGGATTTAGCTATTACAAATATATATATATATACACACACACACACACACACACAAAGAAAAGCAAAAAAAGAAAAAATTTCTAACTCTACTTCTTACCTCTCCTGAGCTCTGAACTTTATTTCCTCTGCCTATCAGAAATTTTCACCTCAATAACTTGAACATCCTTCAAAAACACTATGTCCAAAATGAACTCCTTCATATCACGAACCCTCCCCGTCCCCAAAACAAAGATACACAGATATATACAAATAAACACACCTATTTCCCTAATGTTTTACTAAATTCCTGAATTGTAAACCTTGAAATCATCCTAAATATATTCTGATTTCTTGTTTCCCACAGACAAGATGGGCTATTTTTATCAATTTTATCTCAATACAGTTCTTACATCCATTCCCATTACCTTTTGGGACTCCATTAACATTCATGTGCACTAGTGAAATGGCTTCCTAAATGATACCCATCACTGTATCCTCAGGGTCGAGGAAAAGCTTAGCAGACACTATGCGTGCCATAAGTAATTTATTGAATAAATGTTTACCACACTGAAGCCAGTTATCTTTTTCAAACAGTCCCCTGATTTATAGTGTTAAGTGAAAAAAGCAAAACATAGACTACATCTAAAGTATGATTCTAACAACATAATTTTAAAAATTAAAAAGATTACCCCCTGAAACTTTTTTTAAAAAGTATGATAAAAAAGACATACTGTGTCTGCATACAACATTTTATGAAAGATGACAACAAAATATTAACCGGTAACCTTTGAGGAGTGATAACAGAGGTTTAGGAAAGCAGAAAAAAACTTTTACTTTTCACTTCATATTATTCTCCATCATTTGAAATTTTCAGATTGTTTTTAAGAAGTACAATATACATGGCCAAGCAAAACAAAACAATCAGCCTACAAGGAATCCTGTTTCAGAGGATAAAATATTTCCAATCTAATCTCAAAACACCAGATGTTCCAATCTTATCTTCTTCCAATCCTTACCACTTGCTCTCAGTATACTCACTCTAGCAGACCAGTATCTTCTTAGTTCCCCCAAACAACCACTGGTGTTTCATTCCTAATATGCTTTTAACTCTGACTGGAAATGTCCTTCTTTTCCCTACTTTGCCTAGAAAACTGCCTGTAAAAATCTAGCTTAATGTAAGTCCTCTGTAAAAGCTTCCCCTACTGACTCCTTCATTTGAGCTCCCTGTGGGACTTAACATATGCTTCCACAGCAGTTTGTGTAGTGATTTATTAGTCATGTTTCTGCTAAAAAATCTTGCCTCTAGGTGATAACAAGTCCTTGCTCACAATATATCCTCAAATATCTAATGTATGAATATCCACCAGTCTTTCCATTATTCTATATACATCCAGTAGCTTCAAGGCTGCTGCTAAAAACCATTTCATGCTCTTATGAGACGTTTGCTACCACAGCATTCAATGATCTCAGCAACAAACTTATAGCCCAGACAATAATGCAATCAGATTGTACTGCAGTGACACACCTAACAGCTACTCTGTAGCATGTAAAAGACTCAACAGGATGATTAACCAGCAAAGACTAATCCACCCACAAATTACCTAGACGCTCAGACCAATCCACCAGTTGTTATATTTTAGCACGTTCAGCTTGAAGAATCTTGACAATCCTTCTTGGAGATGATGCTTTTGATTCTTTATTCCTTTAATAAAAAGCTTTTTTTAATCCCTTCTTCCTCCTTTTTCTTCCTCAAATTCACACCACCTAATAACATCTTCCTCTACTGATTCCACCTTTGATTGTTCCTTAGGATTTTGCAATGTAGTGCTTTTGTGTGAATTAGATTTAGTAGCCCTAGTGCACAAACTATACATAAATTTTTAGACTAAATACCCTGCACCTTAAATATCATTGAGTTTATAAAACTAAACTTATTGAGAGTTAACAAATATTTACTCACAGAAATGATGTTATACAATATTATACTGAGGTTAGATCTCCAGGAAGCTGACAAAAACCTTCTTAACCTACAATATCCTTTAACACTAACTAGCAAAAAGCCTAAATTTTAAATTAGCAGGACTGACAAAATTTTAGGTAAAACTATTCATATTTCTTACATCATGGCTAGAATTGAAGACTTAGGTCTTTTACTTCTTACTTGGCAGGTGGAAGAGTGATGCCCCTGCCCTAAGCCTATCGTGGGGAAGGAACTTGTGGAGATGAACACTAGGGTAAAAGAAAAGATCTCTATCTTACATATAGGAGGTTGACAGGATTTATAGCCTGGAGAAATCTACCAGCCTTCTCAAGTCCAAGTAGATGTCTCTAAAAATGTTCAGGAGATAAAAAGCTTCCTCAGTCAAAAAATACTTCATTTTCCCCCACTCTTACTCAGTCTTGATAAAGGACAACAAAGTTGCTTCAGCTAAAGTTGGCTTCATCTTCATTTAAGTGAAATACCCAGCTGGGCTATGCTGAGTATTTCATCTCAGGTACTGATGAATAGGGACCTGGTTTCCCTATATGAGAAAGAAAACGTGAAATTCACACAAAGTCCCAAGTAAGTGGTGATGGTTTTTTTTTTTTTTTGAGAGAGTCTCGCTGTGTCGCCCAGGCTGGAGTGCAATGGCACGATCTTGGCTCACTGCAACTTCTGCCTCCTGGGTTGAAGAAATTCTCCCACCTCAGCCTCCCGAGTAACTGGGACTACAGGCATACACCACCACACCCAGCTAATTTTTGTATTTTTAGTAGAGATGGCGTTTCACCATGTTGGCCAGACTGCTATCAAACTCCTGACCTCAAGTGACCCATCCGTTTCAGCCTCCCAAAGTGCTGGGATTACAGGTGTGAGCCACCACGCCTGGCCAGTATCCCTTTTTAATGTGCACCCTTTCTCTTATTGGCTTCTTTTTAGTTGGAAGAAGAACCAAAGCAAGTGAGGAGAAAATTGCCATCACTAGCCTTGTGTTTTTTTCTCACTCCTACCTCCAAAATACCACTTGCCACTAAACATCCTGCCTTCAATTCACTTGAGAAACTCAATAATGCAGAGAAGGTACAAAGCAGTAGCAGGTTAAAAAAGAAAGAGTAAAGGAGGGGAAAGTCCAGTTATCGGCATTAAAGAAAGATGAGTTGGAGGAAGCCTTGCCGAGAAGTCATGGAGCATGAGGGACAGGTGAATACAGGTATACCTTAACTGTGATTCACTTTACTGTGCTTCAAAGATAGTGTGTCTTTCACAAATTGAAGGTTTGTGGCAACACTGCATCAAGCAAGTTTATTGGTGCCCTTTTTCCAGCAGCACGTGCTCACTTCATGTCTGTGTGTCACATTTTGGTAATTCTCACAATATTTCATATCCTTTCATTATTATTACGTGTGTTACGGTGATCTATGATCAATGATTTTTGATGTTACTACTTTGTTTTGGAGGTACCACAAACCATGCTACGTAAGATGGCAAACTTGATTCATAAATATGGTGTCGTTCTAACTGCTCCACTGGCTAGCTGTTCTTCCTATCTCTGTCCCTCTCCTTAGGCCTCCCTATTTCCTGAGACACAACAATATTTAAATTAGACCAATTAAGAACTCTACAATGGCCTCTAAGTGTTCAAGTGAAAGGAAGAGTTGAGCATCTCTCACTTTAAATCAAAACCAAGAAATGACTAGCCTTAGTGAGGAAGTCATGTTGAAAGCCAAGACAGACCAAAAGCTAGGCTTCTTGTGCCAAACATTAGCTAAGTTGTGAACACAAAGAAAAAGTTCTTGAGAAAATTGTTACTCCAGTGAATAAACAAATGATAAGAAAGCAAGACAGCCTACTGCTGATATACACAAAGTCTGAGTTTTATGGACAGAAGTTCAAACCAGCCACATTCCCTAAGCCAAAGCCTAATCCAGAGCAAGGCCCTAAGTCTCTGCAATTCTATGAAGACCGAGAGAGGTGAGGAAGTTTTAGAAGAAAAGTTGAAAGCTAGAAGAGGGTGGTTCATGAGTTTATGGAAAGACGTTGTCTCTATAGCGGAAAAGCACAAGGTGAAGCAGCAAATGTTGATGGAGAAGCTGCAACAAGTTATCCAAAAGATCTAACTTAGATAACGGCTGAAAGTAGCTGCACTACACAACAGATTTTCAGTATGTACAGCCTTCCATTGGAATAATATTCCATATCAGATTTTCACTGCTAGGGAGAAGCAAATGCCTAGCTTCAAAGGGCAGGCTGATTATCTTGTTAGAGAATGCAGCTGGTGACATGAAGTTGAAGCCAATGCTCACTAACCATTCTGAAAATCCTAGGGCCCTTCAGAATAATGCTAAATCTACTCTGCCTGTGCTCTATAAAAGGAACAACAAAGCCTGAATGACAGCACATCTGTTTACAGCATAGTATACTAAATACTTTAAGACTTCCACTAAGATCTACTGCTCAGAAAAGTTTCCTTTCAAAATATTACTGTTCACTGACAATGGACCTAGTCATCCAAGAGGTCCATTAGATATACAAAGAGATTAATACTGTTTCCATGCCTGCTAACACAATATCCATTCTGCAGCTAATAGATCAAGAACTTTCAACTTTCAAGTCATATTATTTAAGAAACAAACTTCCTGGCTGGACACGGTGGCTCACACCTGTAATCCCAGCACTTTGGGAGGCCGAGGCAGGAGGATCACGAGGTCAGGAGCTCGAGACCAGTCTGGCCAACATAGTGAAACCCCATCTCTACTGAAAATACAAAAATTAGCTGGGTGTGGTGAAATGTGCCTGTAGTCCCAGCCACTTGGGAGGCTGAGGCAGGAGAATTGCTTGAACCAGGGTGTCAGAGGTTGCAGTGAGCCAAGATCGTACCACTGCACTTGAGCCTGGTAACAGAGCTAGACTCCGTCTCAAAAAAAAAAAAAAAAGAAATAAATTTCCTAAGGCTATAGCTGCCACAGACTGTGGTTCCTTTGATGGATATGGGCAAACTAAATTCAAAACCCTCTGGAAAGGATACACATTCTAGAAGCTGTTAAGAACGTCTGTGATTCATGGAAGGAGGTCAAAATATCAACATTAACAAGAGTTTGGAATCCAGTCCTCATGGATGACTCTGAGGGATTCAAGACTTCTGTGGTTATAGGAGGAGCAGGATTGAAATAATAAACAACAAAAGACTTCAGT
Source organism: Hylobates moloch (assembly GCF_009828535.3). Taxonomy (NCBI): domain Eukaryota; kingdom Metazoa; phylum Chordata; class Mammalia; order Primates; family Hylobatidae; genus Hylobates; species Hylobates moloch. The sequence continues at coordinate 125,494,826 of NW_026652281.1, read as the reverse complement.
GGAGGAAGTTGCTGCAGATGTGGAGGAAACAGCAAGAGAACTACAATTGGATGTAGAGCCTGAAGATGTGACTGAATTGCTGCAATCTCATGATAAAACTTGAACAGATGAGAAGTTGCTTCTTATAGATGAACAAAGAAAGTGGTTTGTTGAGATGAAATCTACTTCTGGTGAAGATGCTGTGAACATTATTGAAATGACAACAAAGGATTTAGAATACTACATAAACTCAGTTGATATGGCAGCACGAGGGTTTGAGAGGACTGAATCTAATTTTGAAAGAAGTTCTACTGTGAGTAAAATGCTATCACACATTGCATGTTACAACAAAATATTTCCTAAAAGGAAGAGCCAATCAATGAGGCAAACTTCACTGTTGTCCTAAGAAACTGCCAAGCCACCCCAACGTTCAGCAACCACCACCCTGATCAGTCAGCAGCCATCAAGACAGAGACAAGATCTTCCATTAACAAAAATATTATGACTCACTGAAGGCTCAGATTGATTGTTAGCATTTTTTTTAATTAAGTACTTTAAAATTATGGCATATACATTATTTTAGATATAATGCTGTTGCACACTTAATAGATTATACTACATTGTAAAATATAACTTCTATATACACAGGGAAACCAAAAACTTCGTGACTTGCTTTATTGCAGTAGTCTGGAACCAAACCTGCAGTATCTCTGAGCGATGCCTGAATAAATAAGGAGGAGAATGTTATATATAAAGACTATACTTTGCGGTACCAGGTGTTACCTATAGGCTTAGCAACTTCTAGACCCTCAGACTCTGAACCTTAAGGAAATGTCAGAAATGACAGAATTATAGAATCCCAGAATGTTAAAAGTTGAAGAGGACCTGAGAGACTACCTAATCACACAGTTCTCAATTTTTTGTGGGTCACAAACCCATCTGAGAATACGATGAAAGTGGCACATCCGTTTTCCAGACTCATGCCAGCTGAAATACTTACACGATTTCAGGGGGTTCATATTCACAGACATCGAAGCTCATCTAGTGATCCCGAAGTTTTAAGATGAACAAACAGAACCAGAGAGGATAAGGTGACAAATCACTTGCCCAAGATTAAATAGTGTCAACGTTCAGGCTGGGATACAGACTTCCCAGGTTACAGTAAACATCCTATCATCAAGTCAGTCTTCTGCCACCATGGCTGTCTTCCTGCATTCCAGAGCAATGCCCTAGTGCTTGGAGAAAGGCTTCTAGATGCTCTGATAGAACTGCATCTGACCACACCCTACCTTCACCAATTAGGGTTTATGGTCCATTTAATTTAGGCTCCCACACAGTGGTCTATGGCCACCTTAGGTATATTACAGTCACTCTGTGGCTGCCTGCTTAGCTGACCTTAGCCACAGGAAGCATTACTTTTGTCTTGGTGTTGCAAGCACATTCTTAAATCAGAGTTGTTTCCAAAAAGTGTTCTTCTCCTCCTATCTTGTCAATCCAAATCTCCTTCCCATCCCAAACTCAAACTACTTTTCTTTATCCTCATGAAAAATACCCCCTCTCACTTGAAACTTCCCTATATCCTCAATGATCCTATCTGGTCAAGGGCTTCCCTGCCCTTCAAGTTTCTCATGCCTTTCTTTAGTTTCTATTGGTTTCAGCTTGCTCATATCAAAGTAATCTTGCATATCACTTAATTTGACCTCACAGACCTTAACTGACATGATAGACTACCTTGTTTATCTACTGACCAGAACAGCCTCTCTTGTCTAAAGAAATACCACACCACATCCACCAAACTGCTCAGATAAAAACCACACACAAACAAAACAAAACAAAAACCCCCCAACAGGATTACGGTGCTGAAAAAGGCCTAGGAATCATCCAGTTCAATCCTTCGTTTTACAGATAAGGAAAGTGAGGCCTAGAGATGTTAGATGGCTTGTCCAAAGTCACGGAGGCAGGATGTACCAGTGTGAAGCAGGGATCCAGGTCTTCAACTCCTTTTTAATTTTATTTCACTATACCACCTTATTTCATTTTAGTATACCACCAATTTTACTTCACTATATCACCCTATCTTACTGGAATCTAGTTGTCCCTTTTTCTCCTCTGCTATGCATTAGTATCTGTTTGACTAAATATAAAGTGTGTACCTCTGGGCACACAGCCATTTAAACAAAGAGGCACACAAAACTCTACATTCTTTACCCAAGGAGGACATCAGAATTACAGCATCACACATTTTAAAGAGGGGAAAGAAGGCTTACAGATAATCTAAAATGTTAATTCCCAAAATGAAAGTTAAAAATTACAAGCAGATTTTTTTCAGTCTATGCCTATGTAATACATACCCTCCAGATTGGACCTCCTCCCTCCCTGAGAAAATCATGGCTTTATAGAACTATTATTTTATCCTTCACTTGTGCTGGGGGAATGGGAAAGGGGATTAAAAACCAGTGACCTAATCCAACGTCTTCCTTTGGCTGATAAAATCTCAAGTTCAGAGACAGGAAGGGATTTGGCCAAAGTAAACCATCAAGTTAATAGCAACTTTGAAACAAAAATCAAGGTCTCCTGTTTTTCACTTTGTAGTGATTTACACTGCTGGTTTAGGTGTATAAAACAAAGTTTTCTGGATAGAGCTTCTCATTGCACAGGAACCTTCCTAAGTGCCCAGTTGCCCTTGGCCAGCTTGGTGTCTGCAAAGAAACACGGTAGATATCTCTTAAGTCAAATTCTGGGTGTGCAGAGTGCAGGGAGAACATGCTTTTCAGGTCTGTAAAGACTCCATGAAAAGGGAGTTAAGAATTTGATTTCCACAGCTAGGGCAGGGACATCAAAGGCATCCACAGATAAACAAACTGCAGCACAGAAAGGCTAATGGACCTAGACAAGGTCACACAGTGTGTAGGTGGAAGGGGTAAAACTAGAATTCAGGGCTCCTGATTCTCTGGCGTGGCAGCCAAAGATGTGTTCACTGCTTCCTGCTCAGGGACATCCCCTCAGTACGCTGAACACAGACCTCCTTCACTTTACTGGCCGAAACACCGACTTAACATTAAAATCATGAAATTCGTGACGCCCGGGGTGGGAGACAGTTACAGAAGCTGTCCAGTCCAACACCCTCACCCATTTCATTGAGGAAACTGGGACCCAGAAAGGGTTCTTTATGCTGGATTTTGGGGCCAGGTTCAGACAAGCAGGCAAACCCCACAAGCACGGCCTAGAAGGCCAGGAACTACAAATTCAACCCCTGATCTCTCAGGGAACTCTAGGCCCGAAGGGGGCCAGAGGCCGAGCTTAAGCGGTCGGAAGTTCCAGAACCCCCATCCAGCTACCTCAGCCCTGCCGCACGCACTCCGGGCTTTGCCACCCCTCTCCCGGTCCCCAGGCCCACTCAGCCGCCGCCTCACCTACTCCGACCCTCCGCCTGTTATTGTGGTTGAGAGGGAGGGACGCTACAGACACTTCCCGGCCCCCACCGCTGAGGCACTTCCGCTTCCGCCGCCGCTCGCATATTTCCGGGGCTGGACCCTCAAACCCGTGTCCATATTGTGTGTGTGAAGAAGCATCGAAGCGCGGCAGCCATGTTCAGCGTGGCATTTCGGAAGGCTTGTCGGGGGTGGAGAGCGGGGGCGGGTTGCTGGTCTTTCACGTGACACTAAAGCGCCATGCCGGAAGCACTGAGTCTGATGCGCCGGAACCAGTCTCCACCGTGTGGTTTGGTCTTGATTTCCACTGGTACTCTGGGTGTTGGATAAGCCTCTGGACCTCGCCTTTGTCATTTGCGAAGTGGATAGGTTCCAATAGAGATTTTCCCAGAATCATTCAACTAAAAATAGAGAACTTTTTTTTTGAGAGGAAGGACGGGGGCGCAGTTAAAGATGTTAATGTTAAGCCATCCCTTCTGTGATTTCGGGACATTGTCTTTGCACGTAAGTAATAGTATTTTACAGTCCAAAGGAATTTCACATAAGTGTCATTAAAAACTCTACACGACTCTGACATGTAGGCAAGGATCAACTTAATCACCTTTTTTGTTGTTTAATGGATAAGGAATTGTCTTCAGAGAGTGTAATTGACTTGCACAATGTCGCACAGATGGACTGAAATTCAGATTTTTACCTTTTACATCCTGTGTTCTTGCCCTAATATACATGTAATTAATATGGGCTAAAATCCCTAGATTTAAATAGATACAAATACTTCTTAGGAAAGTTAGTGTGCATTAAAGCCATGTAAGACACGATTTGACAAGACGTAGCATTGACGAGGCTATTCTGCTGGAGAAGAAAAAGCTGAAGAAGGCTTGGGAATCCCATTTCTTCTTATTTTCTTGATTGATAGCAGACCTACTGGTTTTTCCCCTCTTTCCCCAATATGGTTCGGCACCTTAGGTTTCAGCTTGTCTTAGGCAGTCACAGTTTTAGCTGTCCCATTCCATATGTCAAACCATATATCTGTGTTTTTATTTGGAGCTCTGGTAGGACAAACAAAACAAAACCTCATCATATTCATGTACTATTCATTGTAATCTCAGCTTTCATGTTACATTCTTCCTGTAATTGAAGACAAAAATGAATTTTTATGCTATTTGCTTCTGTCGGTTTCTTCATATTCAAACTTTAATAAAGGAAACAGACTTTGGCTTTTTCTGTTTCCCAGATTATTCTGAAGAATAAATAGGAATTACAAAAGTTTCTAGTGCAGGGCATGGCATATTTAGAAGGCATTCAGTAAGATTTATTTCAGCACAATTGGCCTGAATTTTTAATTCAATAGAATATGATTTTCATTTTATTAGCATTCCTCCTTTTGTAAAAAGCACTGTAGTGGGACCTGAAATGAATACTCATGAGTAAGAAAGGTTTCCTACCTCAAGTTTAGAAAATTTCCTACCACAAATCATTGTAATAAATGTTAAAGATATTTTTTCACTGCTATGAGTATTATATATAATAAGATATCAAAACTAGTTTTAACATTTTCAGGTAGAGCATGTTATATGTATCCCTTCATCTCTAGGATTTATTTGTACCTTGATGTTACAGGTTTTCATTAAAAAGGTCCTGAGTTAGTGTTTCTCCTATACAGTGGCATCATCATGGGGTCCCTGAGCGCTGCAGGAGAGTTTGCCCTACAGTAAATGACCTTAAACCGCTGTGTTGTTTTAATTTTCAATCCCCACTTTTTAATAATTCTAAAATACCTCTTTTCGTTCTTCCATGAGTTCCGGTATCAGCCCGTGTTCTTCCTTGAAATTCCTTAGGTACCTAAACAACAGATAATCCCTTTGTTAAAATGATGACTAATACTCAAGAGAAGTTTTGGTCAGGGATGGTGGTTGGAGTTTGCTCAGGCCCAGTTCATATGGCTATGGAGCCTGTTCAGTGCACAACTGCAGAAGGTGCTATGCATATCAAGGCTATTGTTACTACCCTTAGACTTGGGTTATATGGCAGAACTCCACTATGAATTCCAATACAGGATTTTTTTTGAAGGTAAAAAGGAAAAAAAAAAACTTGTAGCTGTTTTGACTGAGAAATTGTGTATTTAGTAGTCAGCAATGCAGGCTTTAGAACCAGAAAGACTTGGTTAAGTGTGAGTTCCTCTGCTTACTGGCAGAGAGACAATGGGCAATCACTTCAGCTCTAAGGTTCAGGTTTCTTTAAAATAGACATTGTGGTACCTACGTAACAAGTCACTCCAGAATTTAGTGGCTAAAAATTTTATCTGCCCTGATTCTGTAGGGTAACTGGGTTAGGCTGGGCAGTCCTAGCTTGCAGTCTCTGGCATTTACAGTCAGATGTCAAACTGGGGCTGTAGTTAATGTCAGCCTCTAATAGATGTTATATTGATGGCAGCTGAGGCTGGCTGATCTCTAGATGCTCAGTTGGAGCTATTTATCAGAGTGCCTACACTTGGGCTTTCCCTCTGATTTGGGTTTCTTATACCATGGTGTTTGGGTTTTGACAGGGAGCACTTGGAGGTAGAATGTGCAAACACCACCACCGCCCATCATCATAACTTTTCTATCTTCCCAAACTGAAACTCTTTAAACAACAATTCCCTATGCTGTCCTCCCCCCAGTCCCTGGCAACCACCATTCTACTTTTTGACTCTATGATTTTGACCACTCTAGGTACTCATATAAGTGGAATCATAACAATATTTGTCATTTTATGTCTGAATTGTTTCACTTAGCATAATATCTTCAAGGTTCATCCATGTTGTAGCATGTATTTAGAATTTAATTCCTTTTTAAGTCTGAATAATATTCCACTGCATATATATTTCACATTTTGTTTATCAATTCATTCTTTATGTTATTTATTTGTTGTTTATTTTTCATTGTGATTAAAAACACATAACATAAAATTTACCATTTTAATTATGTATTTCCATTCATTTTTAGTTTTTAGTTAATGTATAATAATTGTACATATTCGTGGGATACAGAGTGATATTTCAATACATGTATACAATCTATAATGATCAAAGCAGGCTAATTAGCATATCCATTCACCGCAAACATTTATCATTTCTTTGTGTTGCAAACATTCAAAATCCTCTGTTTTAGCTTCTTGAAAATATACAATAAACTATCATTAACTATATTCACCCTACCATTAACAGATGAATGAATAAAGAAAATGTGGAACATATTCACAAAATATGTATACAAAAGGATGAAATCCTGTCATTGGAGACAATATGGATGAACCTGGAGGACATTATGTTAAGTGAAATAACTCAGGCACAGAAAGATAAACACTGTATGTTTTCACTCATATGTGGGAGCTAAAAAAATTTTTGAGCCCATTTTTAAGTGTACAGTTCAGTAGTATGAACCATATTCACGTTGTTCAGCAGATCTCTAGAACTTTTTCATTGCGAAACTGATACTCTATATCCATTGAACAAGAGCTCTCCATTTTCTCCTACCCTAGCTCTGGAAACTACAGTTTTACATCTTGTTTCTGATTTTGACTACATTAAATACCTCATAGAAGTAGCTTCATACACTTTGTCTTTTTGTGACTGACTTATTTCACTTAGTATGAAGTCCTCAAGGTTTTAAGGCTGAATAATATTCCATTGCCTGTATATATCACGTTATCTATTCATCCATCAGTGGGCATTTGGGTTTCTTCCACATTTTAGTTATTATGAATAATGCTGGAATAAACATGAGAGTGAAAATATCTTATTGAGATCTTGTTTTCATCTTTTGGCATATATATGCAGAGGTGGGATTGTTGAATCATAGGATAATTCTATTTTTAATTTTTTGAGGAGCCACCATACTCTTCCATAGCAGTTACACTGTTTTACATTCTCATCAACAGTGTACAAAGGTTCCAATTTCTCCACATCCTCACCCTCATTTGTTTCTTGTGAGGTAATGTTTGTAATCCAGATAGAACAGTGCTTTGCAGGCAGCAAACACTCTATAAATGTTAGCTGTTATTATTTGATTGTTCAGAGACCTCTTTTCCTTCCTGCTTCTCAGCTATTTCTAGATAGTTGAAGTTATAAGGGCTGCGTTCTTAGCATATGATATTTCTGAAGTTTACTTTCAAAGTGCCCTAATTTTTCCCAAGTTACATAAGAAAGTTCTGTGAAAGGATGTTGTATGTAGGTGTATACATAGAGAATTGCAATTTCAAAACCAACACGTGGTGGTAGATAAAGAAAAAACAAAAACAAAAGCCTGCATTGAAGACTTTTACACTTTCATAAGCATGAACTCTGAGTGACCATTAAACAATATTAAACATTAAGGACATTGCAGTTCATTTTTAATTTGTGCTGTACTGCACAAGATCATGTTTATGTGACAAGGAAGTAAAAAGGTTAAGAGTGAAACAGGAAATTCAACAAGCTTATTTTAAAAAAATTACCCTTTAGTGTTATGGTTTGAATGTGTTCCCCAAAGTTCATGTGTTGCAAACTCATATGGTTGGGGTCTGTTCCCACCAAAATCTCATGTCGAATTGTAATTCTCCGTGTTGGAGGAGGGGCATGGTGGGAGGTGATTGGATCATGGGGGCAGACTTCCCGCTTTCTGTTCTTATGAAAGTGAGTGAGTTCTTAGGCGATTTGGTTGTTTGAAAGCATGTAGCACTTCCTCCTTTGCTTGCTCTCTCCTGCAGGCCATGTGAAGATGTGCTTGCTTCCCTGTCACCTTCCACCGTGATTGTAAGTTTCCTGAGGCCTCCCGGGAAGCAGAAGCCTGTACAGCCCACAGAACCATGACCTGATGAAATCTCTTTCCATTATAAATTACCCAGTCTCAGGTATGTCTTTATGGCAGTGTGGGAATGGACTAATACAGAAACTTAATGTCTAATGCAATCGTGTTGAGAGGTGGAACTTTTAAAAGATAATTAGGTCGTGAGAGCCCTCCCTCATGTATAGATCAATGCTGTTACCAGAGGAGTAGGTTCCTGATAAAAGAAGGAGTTTAGAGTTTGGCCCTTTCTCTCTCACTTGCTCTCGTTCTCACACTGTCTCTCACACGCGCACTCTCTCTCTCTTTCTCGCTCTCTTGCCCATCTACCTTCTGCTGTGGGATGACACAACAAGAAGGCAGTCTCTAGATGCAGGTCTCTTGACCTTGGACTTCCCGGACTCAAGAATTATAAGAAATAAATCTCTGTTCTTTATAAATTACCCAGTCTCAGGTATTCTGTTATAGCAGCAGAAAACAGACTAAGACTAATCTAATCATATTTTCTCTGTCACTACTTCTAGTTCAGATGTTTTAGTTTGATTACCAGAGGAATGACAGCAAAGATGTTAGAAAAGAAAGTACATTGAAATGCCAAAAATTCTAAATTCCATCATTTCTTCAGGCAGCCAACATTTATTAAACGTCTGTTTGAGACCTGGGAATATATTAGGCACCAGGGCTGCAGAGATGACTAGGAAACAGTCTCTCAAGTTAGTGGGGAGACACAATCTATAAAGAACACTTCAGCAAAATTTAGGAAATTCTGTCACAGTGGAATACCAGGATGCCTAAGTGGCACAGAGGAGAGGCATAATATAATGAAATTCGTAGAGTAAGATAGTGCAATGGTGTTTGCCAGAGACTGGAGGGAAGGGGAAATGGGGAGGTATTAGTCACAAGGTACAAACTTGGTTATACAAGATTAGAGACGTAACAACACTGTAGAGTGTATTTATAAAATTTGTTACAAGGATACATCTTATGTGTTCTACTCACACATAACATAATGAAAAGACAGGAAGAAACTTTTGGAGGTGATGAATAGGTTTATGGCATAGATTGTGGTAATAGTTTCACAGGTATATATCTTCAGACCCATCAAGTTTTATATATTAAATATATGTAATTTTTGTATGTCAATCATTTTTTAGAAAAAACTTTCAATGTCTCTTTTTTGCTTAAACTGAGGCTTAAATAATGTATATGTAACTTGTTTATCAGACTTCCCAGGTACAATATGCATTGGTTTCAGCCTGCCTTTTCAATCTTATTTCCCTTCACACATAGCATATTTTAGCTGAGCGTAGGACTCACTGCTTCCCCTCATATACCTGATGACTCTCCAGCCCTAGGCGAGTGAACAGTTTGCTCCCCTGCAGGCAGAAGGTGGATCAACCTTATTCAGCTTTTGCAAGGAAAGAAAAGGACACACTTCCTGTGATTTGTGGAATGGAAGGTCAAGTCATGTCGTTTGGATATGAAAGTGTGGGCACCAGAAGACTAAGATCTTAGGTGACATTTTCATGCTTTCTACCAAGATAAAAAGTTTCTGATCCTGTCAGTATCAAAACTTATTATAGCAAAAACAGGCAAAACAGTTTACTGCAGTAAGGACAGCAATATAGCAAGGGATTGAGCTTGGGCCAGGCCTGAGAACAATCTTAGACTCAAAGATAGCATATAGAAAGTATAGTGTTGAAGCATCTGTTGTTTGCTTGACCTGCATTTATTTCTCCTCTGGCAATAGTTCTTCAATATTCCTTTGGGGAACAATTCTTTATCATCTTCTAGTTCATACAGTAAGGCCAACTTACCTCTGGCTCCTGTAGGACCTTATAATTTGGTCCATTTCAATGAGAAGCATGCTTGTAGCTATGACTGGTTCAAGAATAAGCCTTTTATTCCAACTAGTATAATAAGACTCGAACCTTCTGTTAGAAGACTTCTTGGAAAAGGAAAGCTCTCTTCCACTGACAACATTGTAACTCTAAGCTGCCAGGGTCTACCACTATGGATAGAGGTGTTGTGGGGTGGGGAAAGCCTGCCTATGAATAAAAACCACACTAGAGAAAGTATGGATAGATCCAAGAGCTGGAGAAAGAAATTTCCAGCAGAAGTTTTGGAGACCCTGAATCCAGCTGTTACTGAATTCAGATTCACCTGGAGTTGTCAGGCAGAAGAGCCATAAAATCTCCTGTTTCCCTCTTCCCCCTATCCCCTGCTTTTTTTTTTTTTTTCTTGTGAAATCTGGGGAGCCTGATCATTACTGGAGGTGGTTGGTAGTAACTGGCAGAGGATGTTACTCTTCCAAAGTTCAATGTACTGCATGTGGTTTGCCCACTAGAGGGTGTAGCTCACTTTGTATTAGGAGCAAGGAATGTTCAGAGAGGTAGTGCTGGGAGGCATTTACGGTCAGAGATCTGTTGAAATGTTGCAAGGTCTCAGCCACAGGGCTCACATCCCTGAAAGGGGCCCTGTCTCAGAAGGACTTGGAGAGTGGTCAGATGACCAAGGCCTGACTACAGGCATAGCAAATAGAGCAGGATGAAGGACTTCATCTTAACCATGAAGCTATTTTTGCCTTAAAAAGAAAAAGCCATAAGAAAGAATGAGATCTTGACATTTGTAACAACATGGATGGAACTCAAGGTCATTATGTTAAGTGGAATACACCAGGCACAGAAAGACAAAATTATGCATGTTCTCACTCATTTGTGGTAGCTAACAATTAAAACAATTGAACTCATGGAGATAGAGTAGAATAATGTTTACCACAGGTTGGGAAAATTAGTGGGGACAGGGAAGGGGGGATGGTTAATGGGTACAAAAATATAATTAGATGGCATGAGTAATCTCTAGTACTGATAGCACAGCAGAGTGACTACAGTCAACAATAATTTATTGTACATCTAAAAATAACTACATAATTGGGTTGTGTGTAACACAAAGAAAGGATAAATGCTTGAGGTGATGGATATCCCATTTACCCTGATGTTATTATTATGCATTGTATGCCTGTATCAAAATGTCTAATGTACTTCATAAATATATATACTCACTATGTACCCACAAAAAATAGAACATTTTTTAAAAGGTTATGTGCAGGAATAGCAAATAGGTTTTATATTCCATGTCAAATCTGATGACAAGGCATGCCTGGATTACTATATTGATAAACATTTTGAAGCCACATACAGCTCAGTGGCATGTATTATTTGATTACTGATATCTAATATGGGCGTGGGGAGAAGCAGGATGGTTGGATGTGATAGACATGTGACATCTATGGTGGGATGTTTCTCAATAGGAGCACTATCAGGAGCCTGGATGGGTTAATTTTTCCCTATGCAGGACAGTCATTGTGACAAGTAAAAATTAAGTCCCCACATACTTTAAATACTCTTTATGGGAATAGTACTGCTCTATTAGAAAATTATTAGGTTACGCCAAGAGTGACTTGATTGATTTAGATTTGCCTGAGGATTGAACTAGAGCTTCTTAAATGCTTCAAGACTAAAAAATGAGGATTTTTTTTTTTTTTCCTAGATCCCGAGACCAGACTGAGCTTGCTATCTGCAGGGAATAGGGACTGAGAATGGGGAGGGGAGTGAAGAATTTCTGTTGAAGGGGAGAAGATACTTATGGTGACAGGAAGCCAGGTAGAACCTGACAGTAGGTGATTAATATATCATCCCTGGTTAAGAAAAGCATAGGAGGAACCTCAGCTGTGGGAAAAAGGGGTATCCTGTTAAACATCAGAGTCATTTGGAGTGCCCTTATCCTACCGTTTTCATTATTGTTGGGTGTTTCTTTTGCCAGGATGTTGTCTTTATGTAACAATTCTCAGGGAGCTGCCCTCTACTCTGTACCTTTGAATCCACTAAATAAGATCAGCCACTGTAAGTTATTTTTGGAAGAAGATAACATATGACTCAGTGAATAAATACATACATGAATAAAATATTTCCTACCCCTTAATTTAAGAGTTCATGACCATCTATTTTCATTTTCTTCGTGCCCCTGTGAATTCCTGTGGAGAAGGGAGGAAAGGAGCAACAAGAATGGTATTATTGCTGCCTTCAAGTTTTGCCTTTGTCATACTCTTCCAGCCAGAGACCACCAGGAACACACCTATAGTTGAACAAACAGGGCTTATAATTAACTGCAACCTGTGAGAACACACACCCTTGGGAGCCATAAGGCGTGTCAATAGGAGGGTATTAGAAAGATCTTATTGTAGGATTTGAGATTGTTAGGTTAATTTGGTGGAAGGCTTAAGGAAAAGAGGCTTTGCTTTGGTTTGAATGCCTCAGAAAGTGGGAGTAATTATTTAGAAGGAGGGAAGAGTAGCTTAAGGCTAAAGTTGTAATTGGTGAAGAAGCAGCAGTCACATTAGTCTAGATAAGTCGATATTTGGTATTTTGTGACTTTGATAATGTTCATGTTTTGCCTGTGTTTAGACATGATTATTAAGTGGTATTATCTTAGTCTTGATTTCTCATAGTCACAGAGTAGCATTGTCAGATGTAAACATTCTATGAAATTGTTTATCTCAAATGGAGAACATGAAGGCCCAGATGTAGGTAGGAGGCCAACGTGTTACAATGCTAAGGCACGCTTCTGAATGCCATGGATTGTTTTACTCCTTCTCACATTTTGTCATATTGTTTAATAATCTTTTGTTTTATTGCTCCCTCACTGGACTGTAAAGTGCATGAGTGCACAAACCTGTTTTGATGACCACTGAAGACTGAGTCTAGACAAGTCTCCCAATCTCCTAAGTACTTTAAGAGTATTTAGTGAGTAAGTGACTGAATTGTCCAGTTAGCTGATTAGACTGTGAGTTGCCCAATGTCAGGGGTTACTTCCTATTCAGCTCTGTATTTCTAGAAGCAAACAGTTCTGATGTATGTAATTAAATTATATCTGGAGTCAAAGAGGAACTCTCCATAAGATTTATTGATTTTCTTTAAAAAATAAGGTAATATAATGAATTCTACTTTATGAATGAGAGATGATGCTTATTTCAAATGGTTTCATTCATGAAAAACAAAGAAAAATCACTTCATATTCAAGATGCAGGGGACTTTCTACATTTTCCATGGTATTGAATGTTGAGAGTGAGATTCAAAACTCTAAGAGAAATTGATATAAATATTTAGAAACCATTAAAATGAAATATAATCTTTCTTGCTTAGCCTAGTTGCATATTATTATCTCTATATTATATAATAATTTTTTGAAAGGAGAGAGAATGAGCCCAAGAGGTTGAGGTTGCAGTGAGCCAAGATCACACCACTGAACTCCAGCCTGAGTAACAGAGTGAGACCCGATAGATAGATAGATACATAGATAGATAGATAAATGGAGAGAGAACTTGATTTGTAAACTCCTGGCTTACAAATAGCCCATAGCTACAAAGATTTTCCTCTCCCCTCATTGTGCACTTTCACCCTGGAGAGGCTTCTGATTTGTAATCATGGCAAAACATTATTAGAGCTTTTAACAAATGTGTAAACCTGTATGTTAAAAAGTAGAGGGTGAGGAAATCAATACATTGATAAGGTACTTTGGGAAAATCTTTTCACTTCTCTGAATCAGAATTACCTTGCTGATAAAATGACCATAATGATGGATACCTACTGACATAGGCTCTTTTGAGGATCACTTTGGAAATAGGCTGTTTTGAGGATCACTTTGGATATGCTCTATGAACTTCAAGAATGCTTATTATTGAGACAAAGACCGTAATACAGGAAGCATACTCATTATTGGGGCAAAGACCATAATGGTTAAGAACAAGATAAACTCAGGAGTGTGGAAAACATAAATGAAAAATATCTGTCTTCTTCAGCAGAAATGTAATAACAATACCAAGCAAAATACTAAATTTTATACTAGGTTATAGTCAATGAAATTTTGTGTGCATGTTTCATGCAAAAGTGGCCTATTTTTTTTTTTAAACAAGGTCTCACTCTGTCACCCAGGTTGGAGTGCAATGGCACGATCTCAGCCCACTGCAACCTCCACCTCCCACGTTCAAGCAATTCTCCTGCCTCAGCCTCCCAAGCAGCTGGGATTACAGACACCTGCCACCATGCCTGGCTTTTTTTTGTGTGTGTGTGTGTGTATGTTTTTAGTAGAGACGAGGTTCCACCATGTTGGCCAGGCTGGTCTCAAATCCCTGGCCTCAAGTGATCCTCTCAAAAAGTGGCCCATTTTTAAAAAATTTAACAATAGCCACATAGGAGCTACTGTGAAGTGATAAGGAATATTATTCATCTTCCATAAATACTTCCTATTTGACATTGGGCAAGGCAATCAACTTTGGAGTACTTTATTTTTATATGTAAAAGGAAATATCTCTCCCCTGCCTTCCATGTACTGTTGGTATAGGTCTTATAGGGGTCCTGTTTGGAAAAGTACTTTCTAACTGTAGCAAGCTTATAACCATATATTATTTGTAGTAGTAGCTTGAGAATAATAGTATCTTATTTTTTATTTTGTTTTCTCAGCACCTAGCACAGTGTCTGGAACTTTCTAGGTATTTATTAAACATTCTTGGGATAAATATAAGAACCTGTTTTGAAAAATCCTAAAATTCTGTCCAAATAAAAGATTCTAGTCATAAGATAAGATAATGGGAATTTAAACTTGTAGGCTCTGGGAGTCAAATTCCTAGATTTGTTTCTTGGTTTTTCTCCCTATAAGCAATTGTATCTTGGGTCCCTAAATCTCTCTAAGTGTCAGTTTCATCATCTATAAAATGAAAGGTAATGCTAATTTCAGCTTTGTAGGATTGTTTTGAATACTGAATGAGATAATTTCTATGTGGTACCAAGGACAGTGCTTGGTATGTAATAAGCACTAAATTGAAATCAGGCCTATTTGTAGGTTTTCAAAAGTTTCCTCATTATTTATTCTCTTAAATATTTTATGTTTCTGAGTATATACAATAAATACATTTTTTAAAGTTTAATCATACTATATGCATCATTTGATATATTTTTTAAACTTAATGTTAGGTCATGATTATTTTTTGAAAAGTTAATAGGTCATGTCTAGTGAGGTTTTTTTTTTTTTTTTAAATCATATAGCACTAAAAAAGGATGAGCCTATAAGCAAAAAGCCAGAGAGATTTGGTGCACTAAAGTGGATCAACCTTTGACTTCCCCAAGATGCAGAAACACAGTACCAGGTAGAACCCGAGCTGGGGCTTGAAGGATGGAGGGAGGCACATGTAGAGTTAGTGTAAAGATATGCTTGTCCCCCTCACTTTATTATGAACATGACCTGGTCACACATTTGGAATGCCTTGATAATCTTAGAAGAAAGCAACTTCAGGCTAACAGAGATAAGTAGAAAAGTTGAGGAGCCAGATCATTCTTATGCATAAACTCCCTCTGAAATAGTGGGCATGGGAAGCAAAATGGATTTCACAACTGACCTGGAATAAGCAGAAGCTGAGCAGTAGGGTGGAGGTGTAGTAAACATCAGAGAATCATGGACAAGGATATTTAAGTGGCAGCACAACAATGGGAAAAGAAGATCTTATGTAAGAAAACTGTACTTCCCTCGAGTTCCATTATTGTGTCTGGAGATGCTAAGAACTATTTGGAAAATGGAAACTTTGGAAAATATTGGCTTTCATGCAAATAAAGTTAGTGGGCATTAGAGCATTGATATTTGTAGCATTACCATAGACAGTGACACAATTCCATTTACTAACTCTTTTCCAGAAAGTATTAATTATAGATGCACTATAATTATGTATTATATTATTAGAAACTAATTATATGTTATTAGGTCTTTTTTTTGTATTTTACCCTTAGAACTATTGTGCAGAACATATCTATGCATTATTCTTTGACAATACCTTTAATACTTCCTGAGGATAGTACCCAGGATAGCCAAACAGTCTGAAAATGAGCAAAGTTGAAGAACTCATACTTCTTGACTTTAAAGCTTACTATGAAAATCTACAATAATCAAGAGAGTGTGGTATTGGCACAAAGATAGACATATAGACCAATAGAATAAAATTGAAAGTTCAGAAGTAAATCCTTATATTTATGGTCAATTGGTTTTCAATGAAGGTTATGAAACAATTAAATGAGGAAAGACAAGTATTTTCAACAAACAGTACTGGGATAACTGTGTATCTACATACAAAACAATACAGTTGAATTCCCTGCCTCACACCATATACAAATCTAACTCAACATGAGTCAAAGACCTGAATGTAACGGTTAAAACTTGAAATGTTTGGAAGAAAACAGAGGAGATCTTTGTGGCCTGGAATTAAGCAATGTTTTCTTAGATACGATGCCAAAAACACAAGCAGCAATAGATAAATTGTACTTTATAAAATTAAAATCTCCTGCACTTCAAAGGACACTATTAATAAAGTGAAAGAAAACCCACATAATGAGAGAAAATATCTGTAAATCAACATCCATTAAGGAACTAGTATCCAGAATATATAAAAAACTCTTACAACTTAACAATAAAAAGGTAAATAATCTGAGTAAAAAGTGAGCAAAGGATTTGAATAGACATTTCTTCAATGAAGATATACAAATGGCTAATAAGCCTATGAAAAGATATATAACATGATTAAAACTTTTGGGACATGAAAATCATAACCATGGTTTTCATGATTATGATATCACTTCACACCTATTAGGATGGTTATCATTAAAAAGATGAGCGATAACAAGTGTTGGTAAAGATGTGGAGAAATTAGAACTCTCATATACTTTTACTGGGATTGTAAAATGCTGCAGCTGATTTGAAAAACAGTTTGGTAGTTCCTCAGTTAAAGTTATCATATACCCCAACAATTTAACTCATAGGTTTATACCCAAGATAAATTAAAAAAAAAAAAGGTTTTGTTCACACAAAACCTTGTAAATGAATGTTCATAGCAACATTACTCATGCTAGCCAAAAGTGGAAACAACCCAATGTCCATTAATGGATGAATGGATAAATGAAAAGTGATATATCTGAACAATGAAATATTATTCAGCCATAAAAAGGCACAAATAACTGATGCATCCTACAACACGGATGAATTTTGAAAATCTATACCAAGTGAAAGAAGACAAAAAAGGCCACATGTTATGTGATTCCATTTATATGAATTGTCCATAGTAGACAAATCTATAAAGACAAAAAGTAGACTAGTGGTTTCCAGGTACTGGAGTGGGGGAGATAACAGAGGGGTAGAGGTTTCTTTTTAATGAAAATTTTTCTGAAATTAAACAGCAGTAATGGTTGTACAACTCTCTGTATATATTAAGGACCACTGAATTGTATAGTTTAAGAGAGTACATTTATTATTTATCCTATTAAAATTTAAATCCTAAGAATACATTTTTAGCACTGAGAGTTATTTTTTATTTCCCTGAATCCTTGGGATTGCAGAGAAGGGTGAGACAGTAGATTTGGAGAAAGGATGAAATGTGGTTAGCTAATAAAACATTTGGGAGATGAAGTAGCAATCACCCATGCAGTTTGTCTCCCCTCTATGGAATCCCTTTGTATGCCGTAGAATTATGACCACAACATGAAGGCCTATCAGATGAGGTTTTGAGATCATTAGGAAGATACTGCTGTACTGGCTAAGGCTGACTATGGTATAGGTTATCTGGTCTGAGTGAGTTGGGAAATGTGGAAGGAGCACTAGGGGCTGAGTACAAAGGCATGTTTATGATAGAATGACCAACCATTCTGGTTTGTCTGTGACTTTCTTATTTTGATATGCAAAGTCTCATGTCTAGGAAAACCCTTAGTCCGTGGAAAACTGAAATGGTTGGTCCCCTAGTTAGTAGCAACAAAGGTCACTCATCTGTTATTTACTAAGGGCTTGCTATGTGACAGGGATTATGCTAAGCCCTTTTCATCCATTGTCTGTTTCAATCCTCATAGCCAACCTCTAAGATAATGACTGAGATTATGTTTTCTGCCCTAAGTCACATAAGGTTAAGCAGAAGAGCTGAGGTCCCAATCTAGTTCTATAGGATCAGAGTCTTCATTCTTAAACACACATTCCACTCAGAGAGTTTGAGCCAAAATAAGTAGTGAATTTTTTAAAAAAAATTACCTATAAAGGGTGATTTGGGTTTACAAATGTGTTTTATATCCACTATCCCATTCATTCTGCCCAAGAACCCTTTGAATTATTCATTCGTTCAGAATGTACTTGTTGAGGTCTTACTTGGTGCAGATACTGTGTTAAGTGCTAGGAATTAATCAGAAACCTGCCTTCTGACTTCATGGAGCTTACATTGGGTGATAGACCAAAAATAAACAGAAAATTAAAATATATGGTCATTATGACAAGTATTATAAAGGAAATAGAAATAAATTAACATAAAAAATATCAGAGGTGAATATATTTTAGATAAAATGGTCAGGGAATCCATCCATGGGAAGATATATTTAGACTGAAACCCAAATGATGAAGAAGAATTAGCCCTGTGAAGTGGATGGGAAAACATTCTTGTAGGAGAAGACAGATTGCCCAGAGTTTCTGAAGCAGGAAAGAGCTTTGCAGGTTTGAAAATATGGGAAAAGAAGAGTCAATGTGGATGGAGCATATGTAGCAAGTGAGGCAGTAAATATCATTCCAGATATTCCGGATTTATAGATGAGAACTTGATGTTTGGAAGCATTATGAGACTTCCTAATATCACTCAAACACAGGAGCAGGATTCAACCCAAGGGCTTTTGACCTCAAGTGCTGAAACCTATTATTTTAGTCTTATCTTGAAAAAAGTAATGTTTCCTACAGCTGTGATTTACATTTTAGGAAAAGAACCTTTTTTTTTTTTTCATGGAATCCCATGTTGAAATTAATGTTTAAAACAGATAAAGGGAGGCTTCTCTTCTAAAGTTGGAGATGGAATTCGAAGTCCTGTTTTACTCCCTGTCCCCCTATTCCCTCAGGTTCAGTGAGTGGAACTGAGATTTCAGTGACTTTTTTTTTTCTTTTTGGTTTACAGAAATCACATTTTGAGGAATTCACAAACATTTTCCAAAACAGTAAATAGTTGATTGCAGTCAGTTACATGTTAAATTCTCAAAAGAGGGTTCTATTTTTGGTTTCATGTTTTCATGTACGTATCAGCGAAGCAGTACACGCAGGAATTAGGATAAATAATGTTATTAGTAGCACATAATGGGCTGACTCTTACGGAGCATATGTGTCTCTGTTGTGTAAACTTCTTTTGATAATGACTGCACTGAAGGACCTAAAACAAAACTCACAGGTCAAACTTTGTATCCTGCAATGATCTGTTAATGGCTTCTAATATAAGTGTTCTGATGTTTTACTTTATGTAGAGAGGAGATAATGATAAAATATCTCTTAAACCTCAAGTATCAAAACTATATTATCTTAAATTCAGCAACCAGAGCCTTTGGGGTTGCTGGGGTTTCTATCTTGTGGGGTAACTGAGGCTGTACAGCCCAGATCCTTGGTTGTGTAATGCATATCTGCAATTTGTTAGAAAAAAAAACCATTCTGAGAAATGAGAAAAATGACTATAACTATTGTCTGGG
Source organism: Hylobates moloch (assembly GCF_009828535.3). Classification (NCBI taxonomy): domain Eukaryota; kingdom Metazoa; phylum Chordata; class Mammalia; order Primates; family Hylobatidae; genus Hylobates; species Hylobates moloch. Next base: position 125,475,044 of record NW_026652281.1, on the reverse strand, counting down.
AATTACTATAAGCACTGTCCAGGTTCCTCTGGAATCATTTTGGTTCATCAAATTCCCCCTTTTAACTGTGGTGCCTGGAAAAGTATGTGTTTTGTGGTCCCACTTTAGCTTTGAGTGTACGTTAGTCCTCTGGGGATTAGGATTCTGGAATAATAAGCTACCAGGTTTATGTTTTCCTAAATCTTCCCATTTTATTTTGCTTTTCTCAGTGTCACCAGAGTTAGAGGACCTTGAATATTAGAATTATTTTTCTATGGATGGGAGGAGGCTTGGAAAGTTTGTAATTATTATATAATGAGATTAGGAATGACCTACCACAGTCTCCTACTCTAGTGGTTCAGATTACAGTGTGTCCATTTATCCAGTATATCAGGCTATAAGACTTCACTGCCTCTCATCACAGCAGTGTTTCCCAAACTTCAGTAACTTGGTTTATGATTCCTTCCAAATTCATGTGTCATTTTTCTTTACAAATATTTTGCTTTAAATTGGCTCACTTTTTAAATTTTCCTACCAATCTTAGATTTGTCCTAAATGTGAATGTCCATGATATCTTGGGTTTGAAGTTGTAAACATATTTTTTCTAACAGATGAAAGAACAGCTGCAATTATTGAAATGAAAGAGATTCATTGGCCTATTAACTAAAATTATTATTAATACTATCGGAAGGTACTCAAATCATTCTTTGGAGAAACAATGTATGTCTCTTATCTCCTGTTTTAGTGATTTAGCCTACAAGATATAGACTTGGAAAGACTTTACCAAAGACTAGATGCTTTACTGGGCTTTTAAGAGATGCAAATGACTTTGAAAATTGAATATGTACATGGAAAGAAGGATATTTAATTAGCGGGAATTATATGCACCAAGACACAAAACTGGAATAGCATGAACTCTAAAATAGTTTAACTGTTAAGGAAGTTATCCTTTTAGGTAGAAAGAGGCTGGGTTAAGTTGGGGGGTATTGTAAAACATGCAAAAAATGTATCCTGAGTGTACTGAGAGTCATTGTTTTAAATAAGGAGAAGTCTCAATCAGATTTGCATTTTAGAAAGTCCATTCTCAAGGTTATAGAGATTAGAGCAGGAGTTAGCAAACTTTTCCTGTTAAGAGCCAGGTAGTAAATGTTTTATAATTTTTGGGTCATTTGGCCTCTGTTGCAACAACCCAACTCTGTACCAGCTTGAAAATGGCCATAGATAACATATAAACAAAGTGTGCCTGTGTTCCAAGAAAACTCTGTTTTCAAAAACAGGTGGCCATAGTTAGCCAACTCCTGAATCAGACTAAATGCAAGGAAACCACTAGATGGTATCTAGATGCACTAGATGCATATCACAACACTATGGGCAAGTAACAAGGAGGATTTAAGCTAGGCAAAAGTATTGAAGTTAGAAAGAGGAAAGAAAATACATTAAAAAACAAAAATTAGGAGCTTGAATTGCCAGTGGTATCTAAGGGAATGCAGGAGCAGTAAGAGTCAGAGATGTGTCCTGATTTTTTCAGGACCTATTTTGACAGAGGTATTTAAATTGGACCATATGAAATTGCCATTATGTAGACTGAAAACGGTCAGATATTCGCAGTTATGTATGTTCAATCTAATAGAAATTCTATAAGGCTAAAATTAGAAAAATTATTCTTAGGCAGAAAGTGGAAAACATCTTAAAAGGACTGTTACCAAAAATATCTGAAATAAAAATGTTTAGAATAAAATATTAAATAAAACAATGCAGTGTTGAAATGTGTATAGCTAACTAGCTCCATTAAGTAATCACAGATAAATTAATAACCATGAAAGTCATGAAAAAATAAGTGGCTTCTTCACACAGAAAAATATCTGGCCATGTCTCCTGTTTCCCAAACACTGTTTCCTTCTTCTTCTTAATGTCCTACTGGGACATCTAATGTCTTACCTGGGAATTCAAACTTATCCTGTTCCTAGGTTTAATGTTGACCTTAGGTAGGGGGTAAACTCAAGCATTATCCTCTGGGGCTCAGCAGTATCATCCATTGCTGAGCTGTTCAAACATCATATAGTCTTATTTTAGAGAAAAGTTTCATTCTTCATAGTCATCTTGGTTATTTACTGACAGAAATCTTAGATACCTGCTTTTGTTTTCAGATTATTGCATCTTGACTGTACCCCTTCTCTAAATTCAACCGGCATACAAGGAAGCCTCTCTTGCTGGGGACCTCTGTGTCAAAATCTGTTTACCCAGACTATTAACACTGTATTTATCCTTCATATTTTATGTTTTACTTGAGAGCCCTGACTTCTTTCAGCTACTGCAGATGAGCTTTCTCCTTGCCTCCTCATTCTACCTACACCATTCAGCTAGCAGATTGGGTCTTACAAGGGCTTACCTTATTGGTGCCATTTTGTTGGAGTTAATTAGAAAAAGTCGAGTGCTCTCTTGGAATTTGATAACATCTGGTGGTGTCCTAATAGTAAGCCATGTAAAAAACTGACACTGCTTTGCATAGAATGCATTTCTGTGTACAGGATAACTTAACAAAATACCAGCGTGTGTGAGAGTATAATGGGAAATAATTAGGAAAAAGAGGGAGCAGAACCAAAATTGATTATGAATTTAGAAGGCCAAATTATTAGTCAGATATTGATTACAACTTTCATAGATCATTCCTTAAGATATCTCAATTCTGAAGCTATCTTTGGCAGAATTCTTAGAATATTAAAAAATGGATTAAACCACTGATAGTTACTCTATTTAAGATAGAGAATTTTTCGTCTCTGAGAAAAGTCTCGAAGTTTCAAAAATTACAACATCTAGAAAGCAGTTATTGTTAGCTTGTTACTTCCCCTGGAATATAAAATGTTTATTCTTTCCCCAAGTTTCTTTAACAAATCCTTACGTGAAAAATAGCCAGTAGCGAAGATAACCACGAAGAATGTTTCCATCTTTTCCATAAGGAACAAAGTGATTCATCCACCTGAGTTTTTTCAGTCCAGAGTTTTCTAGCAAATTCCTAAAGGCTGAGTTCTCTTGCTAAATCTAAGACTATGGTTCTATTGTGAGAACCTCAGACCCCATTATGAAGTCATTTGGCAAATGATCTATTTACATGTGGCACTTAGGACAAAGTCACCAGTTGTCTTAGTCTGCTCTGTGTTGCTATAACTGAATACCTGAGGTTGGGCTTATAAATTTATAAAGAAAGAGGTTTATTTAGCTGACAGTTCTACAGGTTGGCAAGTTCAAGAGGCATGTGCTGGCATCTACTTGACTTCTGGTGAGAGCCTCAGTCTGTGTTCACTCATGGTGGAAAATGGAAGGAGAGTGAACTTGTGCAAAGAGATTACATGTTGAGGGAGAGAGCAAGTGAGAGAAGTTGCGGAAGTCAGACTTTTTAATAACTAGCTTGAGGGAACTAATCCATTCCCAGATCTAGAATTCATCCATTCCTGAATTCCTGAGAGAGGGCATTCATCTATTAATAAGGTATCCACTCTAATGACCCAAACATCTCCCATTAGGCCATACCTCCCAGTACTACCACAAAGGGGGTCAAATTTGAATGTGAATTTTGGTGGGGACAAGTGACATCAATACCATAGCATCAGGCCATCAAAGACCAAGAAGGCTTCCAGGGGAAAATATTTCATCCTTAACAGGCTGTAGCGCTGTGGTATGACAGCATGATTTAACATTGTTTTGTTTGATTATTATTCAGTTCTATGGAAGTACATTCTGCTTTTTCTTGCAAGAAACAAATGTGAAAAAGATTAACTTAGTATGAGTAATTCTGGGGAAGGTTTTCAAAATTTACAATGTTTGCTTTCTAATTCTGCTCCAGCAATCTCAAGATTCTTATTTGGTAGATTCAGAGTATGACTCAGACTGCATGCATATATATAGTCCTCCCTCAGTATCTGTAGGGAATTGGTTCTAGTACCCTGTAAATAACCAAAATCTGTGAATGCTCAAGTCCTTTATATAAAGTGGCATAGTATTTGCATATAACCTTCACATATCCTCCTGTATATTTTAAATCATCTCTACAAGGTAGGTTTTAACTTCCTGGGTCCACTTACATGCAGGGTTTTTTTTCCCAACAAATACAGTCAGCTCTCCATTTCTACAGATTCCGCATCTGCAATCAAACTTCAACTGAAAGTAGAGTATACAAGTCCTACTTGATATATGCAGGTTCCACAGGACTGACCGCAAAACTTGAGTTTGAGTGGATTTTGGTATATACAGGGGTCCTTGAATCCTGAAGAGTAATGAGGGATGACTGTACTTATACATAATACAACGTAAATGCTGTGTAAATATTTGTCATGTTGTATTTTTTATTTGTACTATTTTTTATTGTTGTTGTTTTTATGGTCTTTTAAAAGAATATTTGATGTACAGTTAGTTGAACCCTGGGATCTGGAGGGCTGCTTGTGAGTGTGTGTATGTGTGTGTGTGTGTACATATACACATATATATATGTACACACACACACATGTGTACATACATATATATTTGAATTGAGTAACGAGATTCTGATTCACCTCTAATAAAGAAATGATAGATTAAGGGACCACAATTTTACACTAAATGGCTAATTTTCTAGATCTTTTTCTCCTTTATTCCCTAAAGGCATTTGTTCTGTCAGAGCAAACTCTTTTTCCCTTATTATCGTACTCATTCCTACCTCCCCGGGTGTAGCACCTACTATCTTATATTTAACATAAAACATATTAAATAAATAAAAAGAGTATCCATGGAAACTCAAGGCCATTATGTATGATTTTTGATATAATACCTGGCCTAACAAGGAAAGGACCTGGAGATCTTGTAAAATCAGTGATTCTATACTGAAGATTATGTTGTGATCAGATGCAGTGGGGCTTAGTTCATATTGTTACCAAATCAAAGACATGAGAAAATGTAGTCTAACTCTTAAGGAAGTAAGTCTTAAAAAAATGAATGGTTTTCAGATTTCCTAGGGATACCAGGTTACTCTCAGTGCTGGTGTAATTGCACCAGACCAATTTGGCTCAACTTATATGTAACAAAGTTGTAAGCTGTTTTTCAGTTGCTGCGAATCCCCGGGTTGAAGTGAGCATGCCCATGTGAACCAAGGGTGCAACCACAAGCAGAACCTAAGTGCTTGGATTGAGGAGTGGGAACTGAATTAAAAAGTGAACACTGCATGGTAGGATCTAGGACCCATCAGATCATTGCCTACTGGCATCACCTCATTGCAAGACATAATCAGATCACACCTCATTACCCTATGCTTATAAAACTCAACCCAGCCCCCAGCTTGGTGAGACAGATTTGATCATTTTCCTCCTGTCCTCTTGCCAATCAAGTCGCAATAAACCTTTCTTGCTGCAAAATCCTGGCACTTTGGTATTTGGCTTTCTGTTCCACGTGGGCAAACAGACCCAGTTTGGTTCATTAATAGGAGAGTTTGAATAACAAAAATGGAGTATCTTAGAACCGAAAATTCCTCTATAGAGCAATGGAGTAGAAAGAAAGATTGAACCAAAAGGCCTGGGCTCTCATTCTGTGTCTGTCAGTACTTGATAGGATGTTAAATTCTGCCTCATTTCAGGGCATGTTTTCTTACCTGTGAAATAAATAGCTATCCCAAAGGATCCTAAGGGTTTTTTGAATGCCACAAAGATACTCCTCGAGAAGAGCAACTCTAAGACACATAATTGTCAGATTCACCAAAGTTGAAGGAAAGAGTGTTAAGGGCAGCCAGAGAGAAAGGTCAGGTTACCCACAAAGGGAAGCCCATCAGACTAACAGCGGATCTCTTGGCAGAAACTCTACAAGCCAGAAGAGAGTGGGGGCCAATATTCAACATTCTTAAAAGAATTTTCAACCCAGAATTTCTTATCGAGCCAAACTAAGCTTCATAAGTAAGGAGAAATAAAATACTTTACAGACAACCAAACGCTGAGAGATTTTGTTGCCACCAGGCCTGCCCTAAAAGAGCTCCTGAAGGAAGCACTAAACATGGAAAGGAACAACTGATACCAGCTACTGCAAAAACATGCCAAAATGTAAAGATCATCAAGGCTAGGAAGAAAACTGCGTTAACTAACGAGCAAAATAACCAGCTAACATCATAATGACAGGACCAGATACACACATAACAATATTAACTTTAAATGTAAATGGGCTAAATGCTCCAATTAAAAGACGCAGACTGGCAAATTGGTTAAAGAGTCAAGACCCATCAGTGTGCTGTATTCAGGAAACCCATCTCACATGCAGAGACACACATAGGCTCAAAATAAAGGGGTGGAGGAAGATCTACCAAGCAAATGGAAAACAAAAAAAGGCAGGGGTTGCAATCCTAGTCTCTGATAAAACAGACTTTAAACCAATAAAGATCAAAAGAGACAAGGCCATCACATAATGGTAAAGGGATCAATTCAACAAGAAGAGCTAACTATCCTAAATATATATGCACCCAATACACGAGCACCCAGATTCATAAAGCAAGTCCTGAGTGACCTACAAAGAGACTTAGACTCCCACACAATAATAATGGGAGACTTTAACACCCCACCACCAACATTAGACAGATCAACGCGTCAGAAAGTAAACAAGGATACCCAGGAATTGAACTCAGCTCTGCAGCAAGCGAACCTAATAGACATCTACAGAACTCTCCACCCCAAATCAACAGAATATACATTTTTTTCAGCACCACACCACACCTATTCCAAAATTGACCACATAGTTGGAAGTAAAGCACTCCTCAGCAAATGTAAAAGAACAGAAATTATAACAAACTGTCTCTCAGACCACAGTGCAATCAAACTAGAACTCAGGACTAAGAAACTCACTCAAAACCGCTCAACTACATGGAAACTGAACAACTTGCTCCTGAATGACTACTGGGTACATAACGAAATGAAGGCAGAAATAAAGATGTTTTTTGAAACCAATGAAACAAAGACACAACATACCGGAATCTCTGGGACACATTCAAAGCAGTGTGTAGAGGGAAATTTATAGCACTAAATGCCCACAAGAGAAAGCAGGAAAGATCCAAAATCGACACCCTAACATCACAATTAAAAGAACTAGAAAAGCAAGAGCAAACACATTCAAAAGCTAGCAGAAGGCAAGAAATAACTAAAATCAGAGCAGAACTGAAGGAAATAGAGACACAAAAAACCCTTCAAAAAATTAATGAATCTAGGAGCTGGTTTTTTGAAGAGATCAACAAAATTGATAGACCACTAGCAAGACTAATAAAGAAGAAAAGAGAGAAGAATCAAATAGATGCAATAAAAAGTGGTAAAGGGGATATCATCACCAATCCCACAGAAATATAAACTACCATCAGAGAATACTACAAACACCTCTATGCAAATAAACTAGAAAATCTAGAAGAAGTGGATAATTCCTTGACACATACACCCTCCCAAGACTAAACCAGGAGGAAGTTGAATCTCTGAATAGACGAATAACAGGCTCTGAAATTGTGGCAATAATCAATAGCTTACCAACCAAAGAAAGCCCAGGACCAGATGGATTCACAGCCGAATTCTACCAGAGGTACAAGGAGGAGCTGGTACCATTTCTTCTGAAACTATTCCAATCAATAGAAAAAGAGGGAATCTTCCCTAAGTCATTTTATGAGACCAGCATCATCCTAATACCAAAGCCTGGCAGAGACACAACCAAAAAAGAGAATTTTAGACCAATGTCCTTGATGAACATTGATGCAAAAATCCTCAATAAAATACTGGCAAACCGAATCCAGCAGCACATCAAAAAGCTTATCCACCATGATCAAGTGGGCTTCATCCTTGGGATGCAAGGCTGGTTCAACATACGCAAATCAATAAATGTAATCCAGCATATAAACAGAACCAAAGACAAAAACCACATGATTATCTCAATAGATGCAGAAAAGGCCTTTGACAAAATTCAACAACCCTTCATGCTAAAAACTCTCAATAAATTAGGTATTGATGGGACATATCTCAAAATCATACTATCTATGACAAACCCACAGCCAATATCATACTGAATGGGCAAAAACTGGAAGCATTCCCTTTGAAAACTGGCACAAGACAGGGATGCCCTCTCTCACCACTCCTATTCAACATAGTGTTGGAAGTTCTGGCCAGGGCAATTAGACAGGAGAAGGAAATAAAGGCGTTCAATTAGGAAAAGAGGGAGTCAAATTGTCCCTGTTTGCAGATGACATGATTGTATATCTAGAAAACCCCATTGTCTCAGCCCCAAATCTCCTTAAGCTGATGAGCAACTTCAGCAAAGTCTCAGGATACAAAATCAATGTACAAAAATCACAAGCATTCTTGTACACCAATAACAGACAAACAGAGAGCCAAATCATGAGTGAACTCCCATTCACAATTGCTTCAAAGAGAATAAAATACCTAGGAATCCAACTTACAAGGGATGTGAAGGACCTCTTCAAGGAGAACTACAAACAACTGCTCAATGAAATAAAAGAGGATACAAACAAATGGAAGAACATTCCATGCTCATGGGTAGGAAGAATCAATATCATGAAAATGGCCATACTGCTCAAGGTAATTTATAGATTCAACGCCATCCCCATCAAACTACCAATGACTTTCTTCACAGAATTGGAAAAAACTACTTTAAAGTTCATATGGAACCAAAAAAGAGCCTGCATCGCCAAGTCAATCCTAACCCAAAAGAACAAAGCTGGAGGCATCATGCTACCCGACTTCAAACTATACTACAAGGCTACAGTAACCAAAACAGCATGGTACTGGTACCAAAACAGAGATATAGATCAATGGAACCGAACAGAGCCCTCAGAAGTAATGCCAGGTATCTACAACTATCTGATCTTTGACAAACCTGACAAAAACAAGCAATGGGGAAAGGATTCCCTATTTAATAAATGGTGCTGGGAAAACTGGCTGGCCATATGTAGAAAAGTGAAACTGGATCCCTTCCTTACACCTTATGTAAAAATTAATTCAAGATGGATTAAAGACTTACATGTTAGACCTAAAACCATAAAAACCCTAGAAGAAAACCTAGGCAATATCATTCAGGACATAGGCATGGGCAAGGAGTTCATGTCTAAAACACCAAAAGCAATGGCAACAAAAGCCAAAATTGACAAATGGGATCTAATTAAACTAAAGAGCTTCTGCACATCAAAGAAACTACCATCAGAGTGAACAGGCAGCCTACAAAATGGGAGAAAATTTTTTCAACCTACTCATCTGACAAAGGGCTAATATCCAGAATCTACAATGAACTCAAACAAATTTACAAGAAAAAAAACAAACAACTGCATCAAAAAGTGGGCAAGGGATATGAACAGACACTTCTCAAAAGAAGACATTTATGCAGCCAAAAAACACATGAAAAAATGCTCATCATCACTGGCCATCAGAGAAATGCAAATCAAAACCACAATGAGATACCATCTCACACCAGTTAGAATGGCCATCATTAAAAAGTCAGGAAACAACAGGTGCTGGAGAGGATGTGGAGAAATAGGAACACTTTCACACTGTTGGTGGGACTGTAAACTAGTTCAACCATTGTGGAAGTCAGTGTGGCAATTCCTCAGGACTAGAACTAGAAATACCATTTGACCCAGCCATCCCATTACTGGGTATATACCCAAATGATTATAAATCATGCTGCTATAAAGACACATGCACACGTATGTTTATTGTGGCACTATTCACAATAGCAAAGACTTGGAACCAACCCAAATGCCCAACAAGGATATTTAGAAAATGTGGCACATATACACCATGGAATACTATGCAGCCATAAAACATGATGAGTTCATGTCCTTTGTAGGGACATGGATGAAACTGGAAACCATCATTCTCATCAAACTATTGCAAGGACAAAAAACCAAACACCGTGTGTTCTCACTCATAGGTGGGAATTGAACAATGAGAACACATGGACACAGGAAGGGGAACATCACGCTCTGGGGACTGTTGTGGGGTGGGGGGAGTGGGGAGGGATAGCATTAGGAGATATACCTAATGCTAAATGACGACTTAATGGGTGTGGCACACCAACATGGCACATGGATACATATGTAACAAACCTGCACGTTGTGCACATGTACCCTAAAACTTAAAGTATAATAATAAAAAAAAGAACAACTACTAAACCAAAAAAAAAAAATTATAAGGCATAATGTCTAGGCCAGTTAGGAAAATACTCTCCAGTCAGATCAAATTTGGGGTAGTTCCGAATGCTACACCTGGAGTTAAGCTCTAGGGAGATCAAGATGTTCATGGATCTGGATACTAAGTCTCATGAATGGGTAAAAGAACTGGGATAATTTAGTATGGAGAGGAAAATATTTAGGAAGACATGAGGTGTCTTTCAGCTCCTTAGGGCCTTCAAGTAGAATCAAAAGCTCATTTTTGTCTCCAGACACAGATTAGGACAAATAGCTAACATTTACATTATTTCTCATAAAAACTCTGTTAGTAGTTACTATTAAGTATCTCCAATACACAGATGAGAAGATTGAGGCAAAAATGGTTAAATTGTTCTCTCAAGGCCACAGTGATAACAAGTGTAATCGGTGGAATTCAAACCTAGGAAATCTGACTCCAGAGCTTGCCAACTTTACCATATTATTTAGCATTTTGGTTCAACATAAAGAGTTCATTGAAGATACGGACTATTCTATTTATCATTGCATCTTGGGCTCTTAGCCCAATACCTGACACATTATATGGGTTAAAAGATTAAGTGAATAAGCAGTTTTCTCAAACTCCTGGCCTCAAGCAGTTCTCCCACCTACCCTTTCAAGTAGCTGAGATTATAGGCGCAAGCCACGGTGTCTTGAAGGAATGATTTTTGAACACTCAAGATGCTTAACAATTAAAACAATCTGCCTTATGGAGGCCTTAATACCTCGTCTTCAGGGCTATTGAGACAGAAGCAAAAGGTGAATGATGATCTCTCAAAGATGTGGAATAAGATTTCTTTATGAGTGAAAAGTTGAAGGAGAAGGTCTTTACATAGTCTTTTTTCAGATGCTGTGATTCTATGATTCAATGATTTCTCAATAGTCATAGAAATGAATTTCCAAAATTCCCTCCAGCTGAAAAGTATACTCACCCATCTGTGAGACGACAGTATCTCTAAACTCTGTGGACAGAAGGTATTCAAGGGACTGCTGTTGCCTTGAGAAGGGTAATGACAATGGTGGAAGGGAGATACACACTGAAGACAGAGGCAGAGGCAAAAGCAAAGACAAAGGGACAGGAGGCAAGTGCCACTCTCTTGCGTTGAGGTGACCAAGGTGGTAAGGTGGATTCAAAAGAGGTGACCTGGTAATGTCAGCCAAATCCCCATACTCCCATTATATTCAAGCAAGAGATTCCATGTCGATTATTAAATTACCTTTTAGTAATTCAAGGTGGTAAAACACATGCTGGAAATACTGTTGTCTCTCAGTATCCATGGGGAATTGGTTCCAGGATTCCCCACAGATACCCAAATCACAGATGCCCAAGTCCCTTCTATAAAATGGTATAATATTTGCATATAATCTACACACATCTTCCCATGTACTTTAAAACATCTCTAGATTACTTATAATACCTAATACATTGTAAATGTAATGTAAATATTATACTATATTGTTTAAGGAATAAAAACAAATTAATCTATACATATTTAGTACAGATAATAATCATCTTCTATTTTTCCAAATATTTTTGATATGCAATTGGTTGAGTCCATGGATGTGGAACCCATGGATATAAAGGGCCAACTATATTTGCGGACCTGTGAGAAGGCTTCATTTAGAAAAAGAATGCTTAGAACCAGAAAACAGATATGGGGATACATGACTTCAAATCTCTCAGGAAACCCCCCTATGCTGCTGATCTGGAGAGCTTCTTCAAATCAACAGCCATCACAAATGTAGATTCACCTTCATATAATAACTAATGAAAATGTCTTTCAATGTGTTACAGGGTCCATAGTAATTAGTATTATTGAAATACTACCTGTGTTCCTGTATCACCTAATGGTTTTGCAAGCATTTTCTAATAACGATGCCAACAATGACAACAACATAAACAACATTTACATAATTTGAAATTGTTATATTTTCTAGGTACTTTCCTTCCATATCTGTTAATCTTCATAATAGTTTTGAAATGTAGGTATCACTAAGACCACTTTTACATCTATGCAAGAGGGTCTCCTTTGCCCTAGACCCCTGTTTTAAAGAGCCTCCCTCCAGGTCTTCTCCACCCATGACTCTCTCCGAAGGGCTTGGAGCTTGTAAGTCAAGGACATCTGCCCAGCACAAAACTTTAATCCCCTTCTTGTTTATAACTTGGAATCCTAAACTTTTGAATTCGCTTCCTAAGCAAACTTTAACCTGCTTACTGGGCCTATGTAAACTTCTTCTTCAGGTCATCTCCCTCAAGGCAGACTATGTTTCTGATATGCACCTTCTTTACTCCAAAGTATGACCTAAGGGCGAATATTTGCAGTAGTTTGGATGAAGATTGGACATGCAGGCTTTGGTATGCAGGCCCATGTTCACACTGCTCTTATGAGGCATAACGGAACTGAGTTGGATAGAGACCAGTGGCAGACCGGGAGAGAGACCGATGCTCTGTGGCTAACTTCTCTCATGCTGCTAGATTCCCACAAGAAACACTTAAGGAGTTTGAGAATCTTAAATTTGAGTCTGAGCTTTCATGTTGCAATGAAGATATATTTGCCAAGATATAAGAATAGAATTGTATTTAAACATGTGTTAGCTATAAATTTTAAATAGTTTCTAAATACATTGTCGATATAGAATGCAAGAGCTTCCATTTTAATCCTTGCCTGGAGCCCAACACATGTTAGGAATGGGCCTGGGTATTAGTCTAACTCTAAAAGTGTGTTAAAAATTCTGAGATAGATACCAAGTAACTTTCTTATGATCATAAAGTGAGACTAAAATTTTTAAAACTGCTTTATTGAAATATGATTGACATAAATATCTGTATATATTTAAAATATAGAACTTAGTGTATTTGAAGATAAGTATATACTTATGAAACCATTGTAACAATTAATGCAATAAGTTTATCCAGTATCTCCAAAAGTTTCCTTCTGCCTCCTTTTACTGTGTGCTTTGTTTTCTTTTGTTTTTCCTTTTCTGGTAAAAGCACTTAAAATAAAAATCTATCCTCTTAGCAAAATTTTAAATATAAAATACAGTATTGTTAACCACAGGCCCTGTGTTGTAGGATAGATCTTTAAAACTTACTTATTTTGCATAACTGAAACTTTGTACCCTTTGACCAACATCTCCTCATTTCCTTCTCCTTCCATTCCCTGACAACAACCATTATACTATCTGCTTCTATGAGTTTGACTATTTTAGTTTATACATATAAGTGAGATAATGTGATATTTTGTCTTTCTATGTCTGGCTTATTTTAATTAGCATAATGTCTGCCAGGTCATCCATGTTATTGCAAATGGCAGCATTTCCTTCTTTTTTAAAAGGCTGAATGATACTTCGTTATATATGTGGTATGTAGCACATTTTAAAAATTCATTCATTTATTAATGTCTGATAGAACAGAGCAGAAAGCCCAGAAATAAACCCACACATATATAGTCAGTTGATCTTTAACAAGGATGACAAGGATACACAATGGGGAAAAGATAATGCCCTTAATAAACGATGTAGAGAAAGTTAGATATCAACTTGCAAAAAATAAAATTGGACCCTTATCTCACACCATGTACACAAGTCAACTTGAAATACATTAAAAAGTTAAATGTTAGACAAAACAATAAAGCTCTTAGAAGAAAACATAAGCCATTGGACTAGTCAATGATTGATTGGAAATGGTACTAAAAGCACAGATAACAAAAAGGAAAATAGACAAGTGGAATTAAATAAAATTAAATGGCTGCTACATGGCAAAGGAAACAACAAATTAAAGGTGACCTACACGATAGGAAAAAATATTTGCATACCATATATCTAATAAGGAATAAATTCCAAAATACATAAGAAACTCCTATAACTCAATAGCAAAAAACCAAATAACCTGTTTAAAGATGGGGAAAATAACCTGAATAGGCATTTTTTTCCAAAGAGGAACAACTGGCCCACAGGTACGTGAAAAGGTACTCAACATAACTAATTATCAGAGAAATGCAAATCAAAACCACAATGAGATATCATCTCACACCTGTTAGGATGGCTATTATCATTGAAAAAACAAAAAGAAAAAATAAGTGTTAGAAAGGATGTGGAAAAGTTGGAACCTTTGTATATTGATAGTGGGAATGGAAATTGGTGCATCTGCTGTAGGAGAGTTCTCAAAAAATTAAAAATAGGACTACTATTTGATCTAGCCATCCCACTTCTGGATATGTATCTAAAGAAACTGAAATCTGGATCTCAGAGGTATATCTACACTCCCATGTTCGTTACAGTATAATTTGCAATAGCCAAGATATGAAACTCAGTGTTTTTTTTTTTTTTTTGGCAACTCACTAACATTTATTTAACCCTATCATCAAGTGTTTAGGAACCCATTATGGACGGAGGATGAACTGTTTTATCAGGCTATTGAATACGTGGCTGGGTCCAGTGGTATCCTGTGGTGATTTCAGAGTGTGTCTTCTAGAATAATCTTTAACATTTGTTCAACACGTGTTTATTAAATGTGACCTCTAAGTTTGTTTACATTCTACGTTAGGCTATGGGAGCAGGAGATGATTAGATGCAATTCCACTTTTCAAGAGGTCCATACTCCAGTAGTGGAGTTTTGCTTATCAGCAGACAATTACATTTCAATGTGGCAAATAACAGAAAAATGTATAACATTTAGTATAGTAGTGGTATCAAAAATTGAGGCAGCAAATATTGTTGGAGGAGAGTGAGCGAATAAGTCATCAAAGAAGAGGTTCTAGCTGAAGGATGGGGAAGCAGTCTTTAGTCACATTTACAGGGTAAGGCCTATGTCTTCCGAAAGCGTTCTCCCAGTGTCCCTGGCTAGTGATCGTTTCATCCTCTGATCGCCTGTAATATGTAGAATCTGTTATTTTGTATTTAACTTCTGGATTTTGGTATTGTTTATTTGTTTTTGCAAATGACCTGTCTCCCAAATGCAAGTCCATAAAGTCAGGAACACTTTATGTTTCTTTGAATTCCTAAAGAGTAGCCATTGGAAATTTTCAAGTAAGAAATAACACAATGAAAATGCTGCTTATGTAACAAACCTGCACATTGTGCACATGTACCCTAAAACCTAAAGTATAATAATAATTAAAAAAAAAAAAAAGAAAATGCTGCTTAAACTCAGTTATTGTTCATTCAAAAGTATTTATTGATCGGCAATTAAATGTAAGGAATTGTATTTAGGTTATATCTTCCAAGTACATCATATCTTCTCAACTACAAAGAAAACTCAGTAAGGGCAGAAATAATGTCGATACTGTTCATTGTTTTATCCGCAGATGTCAGCACAATACCATGTATTTAGGAATTGAATGATTTTTGTTTGATGACTAATATGTGAAAGACTTTTAAGGATGATCAAGGCACCTTCCTTGATCTTCAAAAATTACGTATCCAACTAGGGGTGTAACACAAATTTCAGACCTGGTCTTAGGAATCAAAAATTTTAAAAAGTAGTGGAAAGATAAAAATAAAATGACCCAATGGAACATGCATGACTTTATGTTGATTCTCTTTCTCTACACTTCACATTTTTTTTTTTCAGGTTTCAGTAAAGAATCTACACAAAGCAAGCAAACCATAGGGTTTATTTCTCTGGCCTGGGTTAGAAAAAAGCATGTTTTGGGCTGTTGAGCTACTGATTCCCATGATTTGCCAAGAGGGAAATTTCTGGCAGAAAGAGGCTATTAGCCATTATTTATGACTAAAGTAAATCCAAAAGATATAATTCCGTACCAAAATTTTTAGAAAGAATTTCCTTAAGGTCCATTTTATTTAAAAATCAAATTAAGCAGTGCTTAAAATTAAGCATTTTACTTCCAAAGAATTTCCTTTAGGTGCGGTAACTTAAAAAGCATCTTACTTAAAAAATAATTTTTAAGCCTTTTACTTAAAAAAGCATCCTTTTCCTGGAAAATAATTGCCTCGTGCTCAGAATGCACTATAAGACATTTTAGAACCTCTTTACCTTCCCATTTGTAAACACTTAAATGCATTAATACTTGCTTCATGAAAAGAAAGACAAATGCTAAATGCTAAGCCTGTAAGCATTTTTTTAGCATTACACTTCACCATTATGACTCAGAAAACTCCTTGCAACTTGTCAATTTTAATGGAAAGGACTGCAGCCCAATAATATCTTAGTGACTGATGTAATGTATTAAATAGAAATATCTTTTAATTAATAACTTTTGTCATTATTTTCATTAATTTTTATTTTCAAGGTAATCAAAATAGCTTAGAAGCCTTCCTTTTGTTCTAGATTATTAGCGTTTTCTCAGGGGGTAGGTAGAGGGTGAGAGGATCGAATAAACTGCCAGATATATTTTATGCTTGTTTTTCTTCACAAATATTATGTCTTGCAAATAATTAAAATTAAGGATATGTACTTCTTCAGATTTGACTGTAATTTTATTAATTTTTTGATATAGTACTAATGTGTCTTTTGAGATGATCACTTTGAAACTATTAGACAATTTCAGTCTATATCATAAATCCTTCATATCCACCTTTGAGGCTCCTAGCACAACAAAAGTGTCTTAGGTTTAGCAAAACATTTAAACCATTTGCTAATTTTTAACGTATAAGAACAAAAAATCTGAGCTCTTTCTAGCTGTCAGAGCTGTTCAGGAATGTGTTGTGCAAACAGAGAAAGTGAGTTTCCTGTCACTAGAAGTATTTAATGTAGCCTGGTAGACAACTTGGTGGGCTTCCTGGGGAAAGAATTGAAGCAGTAGATTTGATGAGAAGATATTTTATGATCCTCTGGCTCATCTTAGTAACCAGCTTATGCTATGAGAAAAACAACATAATATTTCTAAACCTGCTGTACATCAGCAGAATAGTATTCCTTAGAGGGACTATATGACACATTAAATTCCAAAAGAAATCTCTGAAATGAAGTTTACTTTAAAACTTAAGTATAGGAAATAAGCCCTTTATATATTTAACTTTGGAGCAAAAATGTTAATTTTTGGAATAGATTTTGCCTATAGGTTTGTCATCTTTTGTAAATTACCACTGTTAGTGACAGCTTCTTCTAAGAAAATATTTTTATATTTTTAAATGATAGATATTAACTGTTCTGAGCTATTATTAATTTCAGGGATTTGGACTTTTCAGTTAAATCTGTCAGACTGTAAGTACAAAAAATCCTGTCTTATCTACCTCCTATGAGATAAATGAAAGAGGCAAATCTCTGAGAATTGCTAACCTTCTCAAAGCTCTTGTTCTTTATAAAATGTGGATCTAATCACATCTATCTCATGTATTTGTAGTGAGAAATAATAAAAGAAATCAAACATGTTTAGGATTGCTATAGTGTGTTACAAACAGTAAGGACTAAATTTTAGTTATTGCATTTAGTTTTGTCTTAAGTTATCCATGCAGATGATTACAAAATTTCCATCAGTATTTTTTACTATCCCAGAGTACATACTCTGAATTTCTAAGCAATTGCCGAACATTTCTACTTGAGTATCTTGCAGTATCTGCAGACTTAAGGTATCCAAAATTTAACTCGTCTTCCCCCTCTCAACCTGCTCCTACCACTTACTTATTCTTCTACATGTTGTGACCCTATTGTTTTTAAGGCACTGGGAAGGGTTCTGAGATTATATAAGACACAATGCTGGCCAAATACCACCACAGACTCTAGTGGAGACAAGAATGACAAAATCTCTTGCAAAATGTAAGGCAGCATTGCACATTAAGTAGGAAGGGTTGGAACACATTAAGGACAACAAATTCTGCACCTCGTTGTATAGAAAACTGACTGAGAAGTAATAACATCACTGTGTAAGCAATGGTCCAAACGAAAAACATCAACACCATCTAAATATTTAAGTTCTCCTAATCATGCATATAAATAGTTTGCCAACTCTTTTTAAGTTCTGTTTCTGAAATTTATCTCCAATCTTCCATGCCCTGCTTTTTTCTCCTGTTGACTAATTTTATTTAGATCCACATTATAATTTCCAAATGTCTCCTAACTTTTCTCCTTTGCTCTCTCTCCTCATTCTACCCATCCTCCATCCTCCATAACTCAGCAGAGAGCTGCCCTCTCCTCTCCTTTCTTTTTTTATTTCTCATCATCTCTTCGCCTCACTACTATGCAGAGGCAGTATGGTGTAGTGTTTAAAAGTAGAGACTGTGCTGCTAAATTTTTGGTTTCAAATCTCACCTAAACTTGGGCAAATTGCTTAACCTTTATGTGACCTTTTCCACAGGTAAAATGGGGGAATAGTACCTACCTCATATAGTTGTTTTGAACAGTAAATGCATTTATATGAATTAAGCACTTGGAATAGTAGTTGTCATGTAAAAAAGGACTATATGTATTTTCTATCGTTATTTTTACTACTTCTGTCTGGAGAGAAATTTTTCTCAAGCACAGCCTGCTAGAAACTCCCTATTAATACTATATACGGTTCTGTGGCTACAAGATGGAGGCTGACTTTCCCAACACTGTGGAGTGGTCTTCACTACCCCAAGCTACCTCAGGGCTCTTCATAGCCCTAGGAGAGCTCTTGAGTCCACTACCAAACCTGTACCCACAACCCTCAGACAAATACTTCATTTTAGTTCCAGTCAAATTCTCACTGCTCCCAAATCGAGGTAAAGTACTTTAATCCCTACGATTTGCAGCCTCTCATTGCTTGCTTAGAAAAAAAAAACTACTTATTGTTCAAAACCAACTTACTCATCATTTCACAAACACTCCTTTGCCACTTCTTTTACAGAACGCATGCGTCTTGGGAAAACAAAATGGCGATAGCTGACATCCAACACTGGCTAGCTACCAGGAGCCCTCTGAAAGCCCTACATGTGGCTACTCCTTAACTCTTGCAATCCTTTGAGGTAAATACTATAAATTTTCCTAAAGAAAAGGAGACCAAAACAGAAAAGTTAAGTAAAATTTTCAGGATCATATAGCTGTTAATTGATGAACCTATTACTTGAGACCAACCCTATGATTTTAAAGTCAATAATCTTGATTTGTATGCTTATTTTATACTGTTTTACTTACAAGTCTCAGTCTCAAAGACAACTAAGTGTGATGCTTAGATTGCTTGCCCGCTAAATGAAAGTTTTTATTGCCTTATATGAGAATTGTCTAAAATATATTAACAATTTTCACAATGAATCAAAATAGAAAGGCTAAATCATGTTCTTCATCCCTTGATGGGTAAGTAAAGACATATATGACCATTTTGTAATAATACGAGGTAGTTGGTATAATTTGGATATTTGTCCCCACCCAAATCTCCTGTTGAAATGTAATACCCAGTCTTGGAGGTGAAGCCTGCTGGGATGTGTTTGGATCATGGGGGCAGATCTCCCAAGAATGGTTTGGGCCATCTTAGTGATAAGTGAGCTCTTAGTGATAAGTGAGCTCTTGCTCTGAGTTGACACAAGTTCTGGTCCTTTAAAAGTGTGTGGCACTGCCAGTCCTTTACTTCTACTTTCACCATGTGATGTTTCTGCTCCCGCTTTGCCTTCCACCATGACTGAAATCTCCCTGAGGCTTCACCAGAAGCCAGGCAGATGCCAGCACCATACTTCCTATATAGGCTGTAGAATCATGAGCCAATTAAACTACTTTTGTTTATAAATTACCCAGTCTCAAGTATTTCTTTATAGCAATGCAAGAATGGCCTAACATGGGAGCCCTCCTAGAATTTTTACAATGTACAAAGGGCTATGTTGAGGTCTTTATAAGACTTATGGCATTTAAGCTCCTAGCAATCCAATGAGGCAGGTATTATAATTATTTTCATTTTGTAAATGAGGAGACTGAGGTCCAGAAAAAGTCATTTATTCTAGCCACATAGTGACAAAACTGGGAATCAACAGAATTTTGCCTGACTCTAAAGCCAGTACATGTATGGCTACTATGTTCTATTAACTTCATTTAATAATGATTTGAATCCAAAATGCTTTCAGTGAAACCAGCTTTGATATTCAAATGAGTAAATATTAGCTACATAACAAAATTATATGGCATATCAAATACATTTCTGATAGGTGACTCTAAATCATGTATTTTACATGTTGAAAAATATATGAAAGGGCTTTTGATTTTTGAGATGGAAAAATTTATCCCAACTTTTAGATTACATAAAAATAATAATTATATACTACATGTTGTGGAATGACCATTTTCTCTGGGACACATGTTTTCCATCTAGAATAAAATACAAACCATTTTTTGAAAAAAATATGGTTATTTGCTTCAGTTATTAGTCTGTGCCACTGAAATAGGGTTCTCTTCAAGGCTTTGAATTAAAATAATTATCAGGATTGATTCACTCAGCAAGTGTGGGAATGCGATGGTTGCTCTTTTAGAGAGGTTGAGGGGAGAACAGAATACAGGAAAAAGGGCCTTGGCCTGGGAAAGTGACCATCATCATCATGAGAGATGAGTTTAGTAAATAATGCCAGACCATATTTAGTACTGAATAAATATGGAATGGATAAAAGCATGATATATTTTTAAACCTTTAAAATCTTGTGTCAGTCATAGATGATGAGTTGAATCAATGTTGATTTCTACTCAATAAAGTAAGAATATTCTATAAACAAACGGGTCAATAATGGGCTGGGTTTTTTTTTTGTTTGTTTGTTTTTTTTGACAAGAGAGTTGTTGCATCAAAGCAGAGGTTGGATTGTGATCACCTTCAGGGATCCCACAGGAAACTTTATTATACAGTAAGAAGTTGGGTTAGATGAGCTTTATGCTCCACTCCACTCCTGAGACAATGTGATTCAGTGATTTCTTGATGGAGAGAGAAAAATGCATAACAAAAACAAAAACAAAATAGACTTGCTCATTTTTGAGATGAAAGAACCTTAGAATTTCTTGGACTCAGGTTCTCAGTTCAGAAGATAAATCAAAGTGGTAGGATCAAGAGGGGTTATTATTTCCATGACGCTGAAAGTGGCTAAAGGTGGAGGCAAAAGAAGTAACCTGCTGTTATTAACCTAGCCCATTAAAGGCTTGAATTATGTCCTAGTTAGATGTGTCATCTTGATTAAGAAATGACTGTTTCCCAGATCATGGCACTAGAACAGGTTTAAAATAATGAATCATTGGAAATAATTCCTGTGGAATATTATTACATAATATGACCCAAATTAATGCTATGTTACATTTGAATGGTACATGAATAATTCTTACTGTGTTCACATATATTTTGTTATCTTCTTAGACTCACATATAAGTCTGGGGTGGATATTACCATCATCTCCGTTTTATAGAGGAGGAAACTGGCCCTTAGAGAAGCTAAATAACTTGCTCAAAATCTCGTAACTAGTGAATTTCTAAAATAAGTCTTAAAAATAGATTCTTGGGTTCAGAACTCATTTTCTACAATGGCACCATTTTCATGTGAGTCTGCTGCAATAATCAGTAAGGCTGTCATCACCAGCTGTCTTGGTTCTCTACCCAGATCCCTCTTCTGGAACCCTGTCAGGTCAAGTTCTACACTGGTCATAAAGCAGAGGAATCCATTCACTGATCTTGGTTGACAAGGATCAACTAGTAACCCATGTTCTTTAACAGAGAATGACTTTGTTAAGAGTGTAGAATTTGGTGGTGCAATGAATGGAGATAGGGAGAGAGCTAACTGAACACCTGCTGTGAATCTACCTGTTCTCTGTTGGAAGTTGCTTATATAAGTTTCCTTAGAGGGAAGATCAGTAGTTCTCAGGCACTAGAATAAGGATCCATGTGTATATCTTAAGAATCAGATGGTACAGAAGCTGGACTGTCCCTGATGCTTTGACCATGATTGCCATATCTCCAAACATGGCTAACTCTAAGAGGTCACGTATATTTTGATGCATCAAGAACCAGAGACCTCCATTGTGTTCAGTCTCAAAGGGCATACTTAGCTAGTGATCATCAACTGCATTGCCATTTCTAAAGGAAGGGCAACATTTGCGCTTCTCACTATGCCAAACATTCGGGAATAACTTAGTTACCAGGAATGAAGATTTTAAGAAAATATTCTTTATTTATGCCCTTTGGCTTTAACTGTGCAAAATGGCATTTTCAAAGAGCCATTCTTTGGCTTTACAATAAGACCACTGGCAGTTCCTCTGGCTTTTTGCGTTCATGGGCTGGAAGGCACTCTGTGACACTAATGAACATAGTAGCACCTACAGCCTGAAAAGGTTGGATTACAGAGAGCTTACTTAACATTTATTTCCCTGTAAATCAATAAAACAGCCAGAATCTGTTCAGATGAGCTGCTGTGGGGATAGGAATTATGATGTTGCCTAGGGAACACCGTACAGCAGTGTTTAAAAGCTTGGGTTCTGGACCCAGTAAATGCGCTTGCCAATCACAATTCCATCATTTCCTATTTGTTTTGAACAACATAGTCTGTCTTCACTGAACCTCATTTTTCACAACTGAGAAAAAAGAGGACTCATTCATTAACTTATTACTTTTGGTTTTTGGTTTTTTGAACTCCTACTGTGTTCATTACTATATTAGGTGTTAGGTATACCCTAGTAAACGTTATAAACACTGTCTTCAAGGAAGTTTCCAAGCTGGTGACATTAAAAGGTCTGTATTCATAAGGTTATTTTGGGATTTAAATAAGATTATGATGTAAAGCCTTTAGTAAGAACCTGGTATCAGATACTCTTCAATGAATGTTAGTAAACTCAGGAGGCATGCAAGAACTATCTTAAAAATACCGAAAGTGTTCTCAACTAGACTTTTTCTCTGTGGCCCCAAGAGCTACATTTAGGACACATGAGGGGGTAAATAATACATGGTCAATTTAACTTGATGACCTTTTGGTAGTAAAATTCCTCATTAATTACTGCTTCCAGAAATGATGAGCTCCTGCTCACTCCAGGGATCCATGAAGTTACATGAATATCTGTTAGGAATCCCATGGAGACAATTCCTGCATTGAGTGTGAGGATTGTAGCCATCAGTATTTTGTACTTTTTAACAGTCATACTAATACTTGTTGAATGCTAATTATGTACCATAAATATTCTAAGCACTCTCATTCATGAAGTTGTTTAATGCTTACACAAATTCTATGAAGTGGGCACAAACAGGATCCCTATGTAACTGAAGAGGAAACTGAATCCCGGAAATTAAACACTTGCCCAAGTTCATACAGCTAGCCAGTAGCGAAGCTGGGAATCTAACCATAACCTAGTATAAAAAATATATAAAAGAGATGCATCTCTTAATTGAAGTTGGAGTAGAGAAGCCTAGTTTGTTGGTCCTGCTTTTTCTTTACTGAGCTGCTGCAGCATACTTGGGAATTCCTAAATTTCCTTAGAATGCCATTTAACGACCACTGGTCTTCCTCAGTGGTTGTTAAATACCACTATTACTCTTCCAGTAGTTACTTTATATAAATATTATGTTTACTGCTTGTTTCAGTTATTTTAGGAGGTTATTGTTTGGGAGGAAGGAAAAACAGACCCAAAATGCAAGTATTCTTGCATTTTAACATTAAGCCAAAGGGAATACAACATTTTATTTATTATATTATTGCCAATATGTGAATTTTGTGCCTTTATATAGATAAGGGCTAAAATGATGACATAGTTTCCTAAAAATTGTGGGTGATTTTTGTCTTGCAACAAATAGAATTTCTATTTTGGTTTTTGCTTTATTTTACAATAAATAATTATAAAAAATGTAATTGGTCTGTGATATCCAGAAATCCTTAGGTTTCTGAATCACTGGTTCAATATTTAAGGTGTCTTCTTTGACCAAAAGTTTCTGTCAGAAAATGCTGTTGATGCTTTGCTTTGCTCTTCATGGAAGCTGTCACAGAGAAAGTGGAAATATTCACCACAGTTAGGCAACGTAATGCCCTACTCCAGTCTGCATTACATTCTCTGTAAAGTGGGCCCCTATGTAGACAGATTTCCTGGTCAACTTAATACTATTTTAGTAGAAAAGTAATTCCCTTAAGGGAAAAAAGTCCTTGTGATCAAAGAGGCTTGAAGATGTTAGAGAAGGTGTCTTTAAGAAAATACCTTAAATGCAAATATATTGATGCTTTTCACAAAGCAAATGTTTTCAAATTCATGGCCAATTTATTCCTGAGAACACCTACTTATTTTCTCCTTGTCCTTCTAATCTTTTCTCTATTTTGTCATATATTGTATATAGACAATGTATATAATAAACATACAGTTTAAATAATAATGATAATGACAATACACATGCTCATACGTCTTATCACTCAGTTTACAAAATAGTACGTGCGCTCGCTCTATCTTTTAAACTGTATGCCTCCCCTCCAGCTGCCATTCTTTACTGCTGCTCAGGCTACCAGCTCTCCTCTAATTCTATTTCCATCTTCCTCTCTTTTAGGAAGGACACTCATGAAACATTTCTTCATCTGTGGAGGTATTCAGTTGGTTTTGTTCCCTGGCCTTGGCTAAATAATACTGGTCTCTTTTGTAATTTTCAGGCAATGTAGAATTCACTATGGGGCTCTTTGTGCCCTTAGGATATTACATATGTGTTTTTAAATATATTTATCCTAGAGTTGGTTTTGATGTTGTTTTCCCTCACAGTAGAGTTTGTTTTGATGTCGTTTACCCTAACAGTTTAAAAATTACATATGTATGTCAGGCGTTGCCTACTATGCATCAGGCAGAAGAGATGAATATTTATTTGAGACACAAGGATGAACAAGACCCAATTCCCTGCTCTTAAGGGGCTTGAAACCAGAAGATATCTATATATACTTTTATTTTATTTCTAAAAAACACTGAGGATAATTTTTTAAATGTCCTTCTAGAAGCCCTAATGGAGGTTTGTGTCTTCATTTCATTGCAGTCAAGCCGCTCTGCTGACCTCTGTGGCTGTCCCTGTGATTATCTACTCTAACAGGAGGCTCTCAGTGCTGTATCTCAGGATAGAGTCAAGTGGGAGTGGTGGTTGTGATAGGGTGGGGTTGTAGAAAATACTAAGAAGTGCCAGAACCTAAATTAGAAGCACCCATAGGCTTACGGGGCAAACTTATTACAAGTACAGATTTTTGTTATTATATTTTAAATCTACCATTTCTTGTTCGCTAATTACATGCCAGGCACAATATTATGTGCTGTATACATATTAGTTCATGCTAATCTGGAAGGAACTGTTACTGTCTCCATTCGAAATGCAGGAACGGAAACTCAGAGATTAAGCCACTAACTCAAGGCTACTTAGAAGTGGCAAACCTAAATTTGACCCCAGGGCTTTCTCTGCCCAAAGCCCCTTAGTTCATAACCATTATATTGTACAGGCTTCACAAATAATTTTAGTTTGACAGGGAGAACAAGTTAATATCTAAAGGGTGTGGCAGCAAACAGATGGTAGTTCAAGCAATTAGTGGGCCTCAGAGATGTATAAGAAACAATTGGAGCCCAGACAGGCAGCCAAAACAGAAGTAGGGCGGCCAGTGTTTTAAGGGTGTTTGCCAGTGGGCTGCCATTCTAGAAGTAGTAAAGTGGAGAAGAGAGAAGCAAGGAGCACAACCTAGAGGTGCAAAGTACCAGAGGACTAGGCTCCTGGGCACATTACAGAGTCAGGGGCTCAGGCTGGGGATGCAGCAGTCACCAGGAGTTTCACGGGCAGGCAGAATAAGATTCAGAAACTGGGCACAAGGATAGAAAGAAACCCAAAGCCACGCTTACTCTTTGATTAGTCATGCAGTGCTTGGCTGGGTGGGGCTTCAGTTGTTTTAACCTCCACACCTGTTTGTGAGCATGAAATGCCTCATGTCCTAGAAAGGATCACTTCGAGTCTGGCAAGTGGGAGTGATGCACCAGTTTCCTGAACTCTCCAGAAGCATCTCGCAGAACTCCAGTAGCCTTTTTCCTATTTTTAAGCAGGTGCTCTTAAAAAGCTTAATTTTATATTGACTGCTGTGTTTGGATTTAGAGTTCTTTTTAAAAGAAATTCTGAAATATTTTCAGAATGTGTCTATGTGGATGTGTTTTGTTAAGGAACGTATTTATAACTCTGGATTCCATTTCCTTGATCTACACCCTTATTGTTAACATTCCAAAGTCAATACTTCAGCTTAAAATTGTTCTCTGACAGACGTGAGTTACCTGTTTTACAAGGACTGGTTAATTGGATATAGTAATGCGTGCTTTGCTTAAATGTGAGGAAGAGCTAATTAAAAATGAAATAAAGTGAGATTTCTTAGAATTTGTGTAGGCTTCAGTTCTAGCAACAGGTTTTAGTAATTATTTAATTGTTTTCATCTTATTTTATTTGTATATCTTTAAAATTTTATGGTAATTTTTTTCATGTTACAAATGACAAGGATTTTACAAGGTGGTTTTGCAAGAGATGAAAGGAATGTAATAAGGAATCTTGGGTTGTGGGCTGTGCAAAGTAATGGCCATATTGATGACTCCTCCACAATCTCTAGAAAAGCATTTATTGCTCTCTATTGTTTGTATGTTTGTGGATTCTTCATAGGGAACTTGAAGAAGCAGAGTTTGGGTTGATGCAGAATGCAAATAGATATGTATTCTCATGTTGGAGCTGGATTGGGAGTGAAGACACCTGACTTCAGAGTTATCTGGGAAAAGACATCATGGTTTCCTTGCTTACTTGTTGACAGAAGCCAAATTCAATTCATTTTAATTTAACTTAGTTAATTTATAAGGTATTAATTGAACACCTATGGCATGCCAACTGCAAGCCTGCAATATGCCAGTGGAAATAGATGGTTACAGAGCTAAAGTGAAAATAATATAAAGTATGCTAATTTAGGAGGACCAAATACATAGGAGATGCTTTTTAAAGATAATGACATTAAGGCTGAAAGATGATGTGGAAATTGGTAAGATGGAAAAGTGGGAAAGAGAATTGTAGAAAGAGGGATGAGCATGTGCAAAATTTCAGAGTGCATGGGAGGTTCTGAGAGTGGTGACCAGTCTGGGGCAAACTGTGGAATGGAGAGAGATGAGTTTGGAGAGTGAGGTGGCCGATATTGGTGGGGCTGTAAGCAGTGAGACTCACTGAAGCAACCTTACCAGGGGAATGGATGATGAGGTCTATGTTTAGAAATATCACTCTGAAGGCTGTTAGAAAATGGATTGTGGGAAGTGGGTGGTAGAGAGGATAACAAGGAAGAGTGGTTGGAAAACATGAATTGGCCAACAACTCTTTATACTGGTTTTCTACATTGCAGTCTCATGTATTCACAATGCTTGGAATGATGCTTCTCTCTTTCTTTTCTTTTCTTTTTCCTTTTATTATTATTATTATTATTATTATTGAGACAGAGTCTCACTTCATCACCCAGACCAGAGTGCAGGGGTGCAATCTCAGCTCATTGCAGCCTTGACATCCAGCCTCAACCTCCCGGGCTCAAGTGGACTTCCCAGGCTCAATTGATTCTTCTGCCTCGGCCACCCAAGTAGCTGAAACTACAGACATATACTACCACACCAGCTAATTTTCTCTTTTTTGTAAAGATGGCATTTCACCATGTTGCCCAGGCTGGTCTTTATCTTCTAGGCTCCAGCAATCCTCCTGCCTTGGCCTCCCAAAGTGCTGGGATTACAGGCATGAGCCACTGTGCCTGGCTGCTTCTCATTTCTCAACCCCATGGCCAACCTCCCCCAACTCCAACTCACTGCTCTTGCCCACCATTTTCTTTTACTGACTTCTATCCATCCTTCAGGTTTCTGCTTATAAGTTACCTTCTCAGGGAAGTCTTTCCTCATTACCCAGTCTATGTCTAGCTTTTTCAAATATGTATATTAAAGATTGATATATTGTTAACATAATTCTTTCTCTCTAGACTTAAAACTCCATGAAAAACAGACTAATGTTTATATTTATTTGCTCTCTGATTCATTTCTAGCAGCATCTGGCAGAGTGAATATTTAATAAATATTTGGTGAAAAGATGGATGAATAAATTCTAGGTTAATATTTTTAATTCCTTTAAAGAGTTTCTTTGAAGAGCACATTTTTTCCCTCTCTAAATTCCAATCAACAAATTTAGAGAGTGTTTTTAAGTAATGTTAGTGATGGTCTTGCATCATTCTGAAAGTTAAAAAAAAAAGTAAAATAGAAAAGAAAAGAAACACCAAACACCATTGTACCTGAATTCTGTGGAGGTTAACATGGGTCATTCTGATAGACAGTCTTGTTCCCTGAATCTGTGATGAAGTTGCAAGACCAGATCATAGCTCAAAAATGGCTTGACTACATTTTCTCTTTCTCCCTCTTTATAGATAGTATATAGGTAGGTTTTCATATGTTAAATTCATGGGTGACTCTGTTATAATCTAATGAAAATGTTGCTTAATTTCAATTCAATTTATTGAGCATGTTTCTATATCAGTTTTATGCAAGATGCTGTACCAAGCATAGGAAATTCCTTCACAGAATATAAACTCCAAGGTGGCAAGACCATATCTACTCTACTCAACATTGTATTCTCCAAGGCAGAACACTGACACTGACAAAGTAGGCCTTAATAGATATTTGTGATTGAATATATGCACAAATGGATTACCAAGATTTACAAGGCATATTCTCTGGTCTTTAAGAAACTTGTGATATAATAGTAGGATAAGCTAAATTTCAGGTCTCAGACCTGAGATCAAGCATTCAAGAAAGAAAAATATCAGAGATGTCAACTAATATGTGAGAAGTTGCACAACTTTACCAACCATTTTTTTTACCAGCCACATTTTACAAACATATTCTCTGGTAGGAAACAGTTGGAGAGCAGTCCCAGTCCAGAGCAATTCTCAGTGTCTTAAACCCAAGAGACATCTAGCAAAGCAGTGTTTTCTGATTCTTGTGCCTGAAGGGTCTCTCTTTATCTGTTCACATTTTAGGGATGTTCAATAACTGAGTAATGTACATGGAGTGTTTTCCTACCCTGGGTAAGAACAATGCATCAGCTTCAGGGCCTTTAATTTTCTAGTTCCTATTGCTAGTCTTGATTGGCCCTTTTTTTCTCCCTAAAATTATCTGTTAGACAGCACCCAAAAGTAAAAAACAAATCTAGAAAATTCAACTCAGTTCCCCCCCAAAAAGGAGTCAGGTGCACATTTATTTCCCTTATATCTGCTTTATTATA
Source organism: Hylobates moloch (assembly GCF_009828535.3). Classification (NCBI taxonomy): domain Eukaryota; kingdom Metazoa; phylum Chordata; class Mammalia; order Primates; family Hylobatidae; genus Hylobates; species Hylobates moloch. The sequence continues at coordinate 125,445,744 of NW_026652281.1, read as the reverse complement.
CAAAGAAATCTACATATGGTGATGAGTAGGCAATGTGGCATAGATAATATGGGAACAGAAGTGTGTCTCTTGTGAATAGATGCATTAAAAGATATTTTGGACTCACAAGATAGATTTAACATTTTCCAAAATGTACAAATTTAAGTTTGCCGTCAGTTTTCCTGTGGAGAGAATATAGCAACAAATGAGAAATGCTGAGCCCATAGGCATTTCATTAGCATCCAAACTTCACTAATGAATCCTAAAAATGTATTCAAGTTTCCCCTCTTATTGATGTTTTTAAAAGGAGTGACTGCAATTTAGAAATATTTTTGAAACTGGTGCTGATTACATAAGGATGATGCTCAAATACATCACAATTTATATCCCTGAAAACGTTTTAATTTTTTTTTTAATTTAAGGGAAACACACACTTAGGAGTCTCTTTTCACAAAAATTGTTATTTTTCTTTTATTAAAAAAAGAACCAGAACAATATGCCGCATATGTTAGATGCTCATTTGTATTTCATCTATATTTTTGAAAATATTTAAAATGACCCATATGTTTGTATACATTCCAGTATATCATTCATTATTTTATAATTTTTGAACTAATGTTAATATGTCTTGGAGATGATTAGTTTATAATCTTTAAACTACTTTTGGCTACTTGATTTTTTAAGTGTAATTTTTACTATAGCACCAACATATATTCTGTTGAGATATAATACTCTGAAACAGAAGAAGTTCTTCAGATTTTGCAGATATTATCCCCTGTTGTACCAGGCATTAGGGGGCTCTAACATATCCAAGCCTAGTTGCTAAAGCTGAACAAAAACATGGCTCATTCTACCAGATGTGGATGGGATGCTTAGGAGGGAGGATATTCCTTATCCCTGGAAATAATCCATATGGACTGTGAGACTACTTGGTAACTTTTCTGTAGAGGAAGTTTAAGCAATAGATTATCAAGTGGAAGTTGAACTAGATGACCATATATTTCCTTTCAACTTGGAGATTTTAGAATTCTCTGATTCACTCTTACTTCTAGAGTATGTGGAGATATTGTGATATCAGGGACTCCCAAATTCTACCAACTGGAAGGTTCTGTTTGTTAGAGACAATATGATATGATTCACATATTCCTTAGGCCCTACATCACACCTTCTAATTTGTCTTAATATATACTTTTACCTTAAATATGAAAAAACATTTTAATACTTACTTAACTTGAGAACAGAAGAAACAATCATTTTTATAAGTTTTGCCATCAGATCCACAAATTGGATCATACATGTGATGACAAAATCTCTGTTGTCCTGGTGGTAGCTTTTTATAATGACTGCAGTCAACCTGAAAAAACATGTTAAAAACCTTCAACTCTTTCAACCAAATCTTTATTATCAGGATTTAGGATTTTCCAAGCAAGCTCAGAGGGCTCTCAATGCATGTTTCTTATTACAATTGTTGGTTCTCATCTACCCCCTTCAAGACATTTCAAATGTAAAGATGTTTTATGTCAGATACAAAATCATGACTGATAAACATCTTTATCATAGTTGGTTCCCAAATCATAGCTTAATGTAAAAATAGATTTTTTTTCTCACTATACTGGTTGATGTGTCAGTTCTTAAAATACATGGCATATTCTCAAATGCAACCATTCTCATGGGAATACTCAGAAGTGTCATATATTTTCTGTAGGAATTATCCTACTATTTCTGTCTTTCACTGAAAAAGCTCAATATGAATGCAAGTGTGAAATATAGGGATAACTACTATCATTTTAATGACCAGTACATTATTGACAGATTTTTACTACTAATTATTGGTAACAATTTACTTGTTATATACTTCACCGGCACATAGATGAATGTATCTTAATATTGTAGTTGGGAACCAGTGTTCTAAATTCCTAGAGCAAAGCCTGTGGAAGTAGGTAGGCAATTCCCAAGAAAAGTTTTTCATATTTTTAAAAAAATCTATGAGCATATAGAAGAGCATATAGAGTAAAGTCAAACACATCTGAATGCAAATCCTATGTGACCCTGTAAAAATTATTTTACCTCTTTAAACTTTAGTTTCTTTACCTGTAAAATAAAGATAATAACCACATTGTAGGGTGGAAGTAAAAAGTATGTAAATGAAAAGATATGTGTACAATGCTTAGCACTACATTGCATGGAAAATATTGAATGAATAATAGGCACAATTTTTTATCTTTTGATTTCTCTTTCGGGTCTACACAAACTCCAGCTGTATACAAAAGACTGCATCTCCAGCTTGTTTTGTCTGAGAGGTCTAGGAATGATATTTTATTAATTGTTAAGTATCTCTACTTGAATAGCTTGGAATATACTCAAACTTAAAGTTGAATTCTTCTTCCCCTCCAGATATGCTTAATTAATTAATTCATTCGTTCATTCATTAGCTTCCGTACACCTCCTGTTTTCGGGCTAAGGTTAGTGGAGCTGATGCAAAGATAGGTATGCATGGCATAATGGCAGGAGGACCTTAGAGGCTAGTGCAGCAAAATAGAAACAGCAGTGCCTGATGGTAAGTATATGCCAGCGTGATTTCACTTCCTCTTCTTGCCTGCTCAAATCCCAGGGAGAGAGTTTATGTGATACTCAAAAATGTGATGGGAAACTACCAAGCTCGTAACTTTCAGTAATCCTTTACATCCTCTCACAGCTACTAAATCATGAAGGATGGCTTGAACTCAGGCCCATCTGACTCCAAAATTTGTATCCTTAACCCTATGGTTGTCTTTAATAGGTAAAACAAAAGTCTCAAAAGACATAAAATAAATTTCCCAGGCCCCAGTGTCACACAGTTAATAAGCAACAGAGTTTAGAGTGGAACTCAAATTAAGTACCAAATAAGATTTTTACTACCACACCTAGATTTTTTCAACAATAGTCATTACTCTAACCTGAGTCATAAATGGAAGGCTAAATTAAATCCTTATTTTCTAAGACAGAGAACAAAGATATTTGTGACCCATTTAAACATCATAAGAATCATGACTTGCCCTTATTGAGTTTCACTATGTGCCAGGCACTGTGCTAAGCTCTTTTCAAATACTATGGCTTCAAGTCTTGGAATGTTGTAAGTATGTTGCCCATGGCCGCCACGTGATCAAAAAGGTGGAATTAAAGACCAGGCCTTTCTAACTTTGTTGCTGGTGTCTCACCACCTTGTTCTACTTTCTCCATTTTAGAAAGATCTGCTGACAATTTTTGAAATAAAACCAGTTTTGATACACATAAAGTAAATATTCAAACATATAGAAATTTAATTACTATGTAGTATCAAATATTTCCTTACTGATACTGACTTTAAAATTACGTAAAAGTAGGATGGGTGTACTGACCATCTGTTTTGTCTGCTTGGCACATTCTATACCTGGAAGAAAAACAAAGACAAGACAATATTAAACTCTGGAAGAACCTAATCTTACTAGAAAAATAATCTTTGATTTATGCTTTAGCTTTCAGCCTGTCATAAAAATGTAAGTCTCTCTTCACAACTGTGTATCAGCATTGTATTAAAGGTTGAAGCTCTTCACACGTATCTTTAAATTTTTTTCTTTTTTGGAGTGGAAGTGGAATCTAGTCAAAGAAATGGAAAAGATGCCACGATGAATGAGAAGTTTGTCTTAATATTTTCTACCTCATAACCAGAGCTCAGTAGAGACAGAAGAAGTAAGTGAGTCATATTTAGGGAGATCTGCTATTGTGGACAGGGGTAGATGATAGATGTTGGAACAGTGGTTGAAAATTCTAGGGAGGCCAATTTTAACTCAATAATAGAAGAATAGCCCATGGTGCCAAACAATTGATTGTAATGTTTTATGAATAAATGAGTTCCCTGTAAATGGTGACATCAAGTCAAAGCAGAGTCTGGATGATCATCTCCCTAAAAAATTACACAAAGTATTCTCATGAATAAGCATTTGACTTTAGCTGACTGTTAACATCCACTCTACCCCTGAGGTGATGTGATTTAGCGATTTGTTGGTTGAGGCAAAAGATGCATTTTAAAAAGTTTCCCTTATTATTTATGTGATGAATTACATATATCCCAGAATTACATAGGCAGAAGACTGCATGAGCTAGTAGTAGAAGGGCAGGGGCAGTATTATCAGAGATACTCACTGAACATGGTTGCAAGTGTCAGAGCCAAGAGTAGGACAATGGCTGTTGCTCTCATAGTACTGAAGTGGCCAAGGCAGTCAGATGTAGGGAAAAGAAGTGACCTGGTGTCTGTCCAGCTCACTTGGATCCTGCCTTATATATTTTCAAGAATTCCTGCCTTAATTATGAAATAGCAATTTCTAAGTAGTACAACTCCAGAAAGAGGTCAGAAATGTCTGCGAGCCATGGGGATTCTTTTCTTGTGAAAGACAGCTAATTGCACATGCCATTTTAATAGCTAGTCCCCAAACCCAGGCTGATGGATGAAGAATGAGATGGTAACTTTGCTTTGAACTACAATTACGTACATAATCAGTGGCATTTTTCATTTCATACAATAACTTGCAATAGACAAGCCACCAATCTTTTGGCCATGGTTTAATAAGTTTTAATTGTTCCTTAATTAAACCATGAGTCATTTGAATTCTTTAATAAAGGCTACAAAAGTGCTGATTTTGGAATGTGCTAGTTTTCAGTTAGAGTGAATCTATGAGAAAACTCTGGAAGAAGCTCTTGCAGGTTTTGTGGGCAGAATTGGAGGACACATTATACTACTAATGGAAGTATTAGTATCTAAGGCTGAAATTCACATTTATTTCCCTTCAAAAGTAAAGAGATAGCTGGAACTTATTCTGGTGTGATCTGGGGACAAGATCATCATACTATCTCTGCGAGCTGAAACTTCGGGAATCTTGCACACCTGAACTAATTGCCAGCTACACCACTCTGTATGTGACCTTGTGCAAGCTATTTATCCGCTATAAGCCTTGGCTTTTTTAATCTTCATTTGATCATCTCATAAATATTAATGAGCATTTACTCTGTCTTAAAGACTGTAAATTATCTTGAATATGCCACAGTCCATGAAAAACTGTGACTGCTCTCATGTAGTTTGAGAGAGACTGTCTTCTTTTTTTTTTTTGGAGATAGAGTCTTGCTTTATCAGCTAGGCTGGAGTGCAGTGGCATGATCTCAGCTCACTGCAACCTCTGCCTTCTGTGTTCAAGGGATTTTCCTGACTCAGCCTCCCAAGGAGCTGGGATTACAGGAGCATGCCACCACACCTGGCTAATTTTTGCATTTTTAATAGAGACCAGATTTCACCACATTGGCCAGACTGGTCTTGAACTCCTGACCTCAAGTGATCTGCCTGCCTTGGCTTCCCAAAGTGCTGCAATTACAGGCGTGAGCCTCGGTGCCCAACCGAAAGACTCTTCCTGATCAAACTTATTTAAGGTCCTCTGGACCCTTTTCTTCACTAGGCCTTAGTATTGGCCCTCATTTTGTCTTTGGCCTCCCCAGCTCCCAGTTTAGTAAAGAACTTACTAAATTTAGTTTTAGTAAAGAATCCTACTGAATCATAATCATCCCCCCCCCACTCTTGATATCTGATCACCCTTGATATCTGATAAAGTTCCTTATCCTCCACCTCTGACATATAATTGCTTAGCCTGCCTTTAGCAAGAATCCTATTAGGTCCTTTTATCAAGAATCCCCCCCATCCTTAATGTCTTCTATTAAGTAGTTTTCTATCCACTGACCCCCTCATTCTTCTTCTTGGCTATAAATCCCCACTTGTCCCTGTTGTGTCCAGAGTTGAGCCCAATCTCTCTTTCCTATTATAATAATTCTATTATATTAGAATTAAAGGAATCACCCTGCAAAGGTGATGATAATAGCAATAACAGTAAGCATACTTACTGAGCACATATTATGCCTCAGGTACTATTGTAACTGCTGTAAGCATATTAACTCATTTAAATTTCAAAACAAGTTAATGAGACAAGTATTATTACAATCAAGAATTTAAAAATGAATGAAGTGAGGTACAGAGGAGTAAGTTTTTCAAGGTCATAAGAGTAAGTAGTAGTCAGGAAAGAGGTGGGACTAGACTCCTGAGGCAGAGCCTGGACACTGGAACAAATTGGGAACTAGCCAAAACAGGTCCGGAGCATAAGGACTTCTCCATAAGACATGCCTCACAGTATGCCATGTCAGTTTACCATTGCCATGGCAACACCCAGACATTACTGCCCCTTTCCGTGGCAATGACCTGACAACCCTTTAGTTACCACCTTCATCCTAGGAATTTCTGCATAAGCTGTCCCTGAATTTGCATATAATTAAAAGTGGGTAAAATATGAGTGCAGAACTGCCTCTGAGCTGCTACTCTGGGCACACTGGCTATGGGCTAGCCCCGTTTAACTCAGCAAGGAACAGTAGCTGTGCTGCTGCTGTACACTGCCACTTCAGTAAAAGATGCTGTATAACACCATCAGCTTGCCCTTGAATTCTTTCCTGTACGAAACCAAGAACCCTCCCTGGCTAAGCCGCAATTTTGGGTCTTGCCTGTCCTGCATCAGTAGAGTTGGAAAATGCTGTGTAAAAACATGACGTATTAAACAGATAAAAGAAGTGTGCTGTTAGATGAAGTGGGAATGTGGGAATGTGGCAGCCTGGTTTCCTTGTACCCCTCTTTCCACAATGACCCCTGGATCATGCTCATGGAGTCCTCTTGGCTACTTGGAGTAATGAGAAGATCAGTAATCCAGATGAGTAGTTCCCAAATTTCAGAATCCCGACTGTGATAAAGTTTTTGTCATTATGAGGCAAAATATGAAAAATTTTTAAATGCTACCAACTCATTATTTGGGAACCTTATTTAAGACTCATCTGTAAATTAAAAAAAAAAAATTACTGTATAAGTTTCCCAGGTGAGGTAAAGATGATCTCTAATGTCCCATTTCTGACTTGAAATGGGTATAATTCCTTGACACTGAGAGAAGATGACCTTTACTCACTGACTTGTCAGGGAGCATCTCAGAGAGCAAGTAGAAAAATCCAATTTAGTGTGAGTTATTTAGCAGCCTCATTGTCAGTCCCACTTTTCCCTCTATGGTGAGTGCAGCTCTTCACTTTAGTGGAACTTTAGAATAGTCCATGGTATTTTCTGAGGAGAGTACAATAAAATTACAGATACTGAAAAAGAGGGAGAAAGCCTGTTTAACACTGATATTTTGTTCTTGAGAAATATTTCAAAAAGCCTGGTGAACTTGAGTTCCCATTATGTACTACTGCTTTTGTACCACTTTTCCAATTATAGTCTTCCAAATGTCCCCCACTTTATCTGTCGTGAATGCTCATCTAGCACAGATCCTAGAAAAACCTATTGGTATCGCTATTTACTTCCATTTTACAGAAGGTAAATGAGTCTCAGGTTAAATCACATTTCCAAGGTTTCAGATTAAACAACTTAATTTGTAATAAGTTTGCGTTGGGAATGGGGTAAGTGAACGCAGCCTCACGGTTTACTTGAGAATTTACTGAACAACTCAGCCTGTGTGGCAAATCCCCTCAGATTCTCTTTGGCATTTAACATTCTGAAGTAACTGCTGTGCTTTGAGGTTGCTGTTTTGAAGGTTGACCTCCTTCATAGAAACAGATTTATCACATTACTAGTACCTACTTTACATGACAGTCAGGAAGAACACATTTTTAAGTTTATAACTTTTTCTTTTGAATTTACTATTGCAAGAATAGACCAAATAACTTCATATGTACTCTTTACCTTAAGGTCACATTCAAATTTTGCCATCTGTGCCATTTGCCATCAATGCCTTTATAGAAAACTGACCCCAAAGAGCAAGATGTGCTATTGTTATAATGGTCATAGTCCTCAAATTGAGCTACAGATTCAACATAATCCCTATCAAAATCTCAGTTGCCTATCTGAGAAAGAAACTCACATTTTCCAATATTAAAATTTACTACAAAGCTGTAGTAATCAAAACAGTATAATAGAGACTATAATAGATAGTCCAAAAATAAATTATTTTATGGTGAATTGATTTTTTGAAATATAGTTTTATTTTTAATTGACAAATAATAATTGTATACATTTATGGAGTACAATGTGATGTTTTGATGGATGTATACATTGTGGAATGATCAAATCTGGTTAACTAATGTATCAATCACTTCAAATACTTATCTTTTTTTGGAGAACATTTAAAATCCACTTTTTTAGCGATGTTGAAATATAGAATGTATTATTATTAGCTGTACTCATTATGCTGTGCAATAGATCACCAAAACAGATTCCTCTTTTCTAATTGAAACTTTGCACCCTTTGGCCAGTGTCTTCTCCTAACCTCTCCACTTCCCAACTCATAGCTTCTGGTAGCCACCATTCTACTCTCTCCTACTATGAGTTTGATTCTTTTAGATTCCACATATAAGTGAGATCACGTAGTATTTATTTGTCTTTCTGTGCTTGGTTTATTGCACCTAGCATAATATCTTCTAGTTTCATCCATGTTGTCACAAATGACAGAATATCCTTCTTTTAAGGCTGAATAATATTCCATTGTGTATATCACATTTTAAAAATTCATTCCTCTAGAGGGTGGAGCCAAGATAGCCAAATAGGAACAGCTCCAGTCTACAGCTCCCAGCATGAGTGACACAGAAGACGGGTGATTTCTGCATTTCCAACTGAGGTACCAGGTTCATCTCACTGGGGAGTGCCGGACAGTGGGTGCAGGACAGTGGGTGGAGCGCACCGTGGGTGAGCTGAAGCAGGGCGAGGCATCGCCTCACCTGGGAAGCGCAAGGGGTCAAGGAATTCCCTTTCCTAGTCAAAGGGGTGACAGACAGCACCTGGAAAATCGGGTCACTCCCACCCTAATACTGCGCTTTTCCATCAGGCTTAACAAACGGCACACCAGGAGATTATATCCCGCACCTGGCTCAGAGGGTCCTATGCCCATGGAGAAACTCTACAAGCTAGAGGAGAGTGGGGGCCAATATTCAACATTCTTAAAGAAAAGAATTTTCAACCCAGAATTTCATATCCAGCCAAACTAAGCTTCATAAGTGAAGGAGAAATAAAATACTTTACAGACAAGCAAATGCTGAGAGATTTTGTCACCACCAGGCCTGCCCTAAAAGAGCTCCTGAAGGAAGCACTAAATATGGAAAGGAAAAACCGGTACCAGCCACTGCAAAAACACGCCAAATTGTAAAGACCATCAAGGCTAGGAAGAAACTGCATCAACTAACGAGCAAAATAACCAGCTAACATCATAATGACAGGATCAAATTCACACATAACAATACTAACCCTAAATGTAAATGGGCCAAATGCTCCATTTAAAAGGCACAGACTGGCAAATTGGATAGAGTCAAGACCCATCAGTGTGCTGTATTCAGGAAACCCATCTCACATGCAGAGACACACATAGGCTCAAAATAAAGGGATGGAGGAAGATCTATTAAGCAAATGGAAAACAAAAAAAGGCAGGGGTTGCAATCCTAGTCTCGGGTAAAACAGACTTTAAACCAACAAAGATCAAAAGAGACAAAGAAGGCCATTACATAGTGGTAAAGGGATCAATTCAATAAGAAGAACTAACTATCCTAAATATATATGCACCCAATACACGAGCAGCCAGATTCATAAAGCAAGTCCTGAGTGACCTACAAAGAGCCTTAGACTCCAACATAAAAACAATGGGAGACTTTAACACCCCACTGTCAACGTTAGACAGATCAACGAGTCAGAAAGTTAACGAAGATATCCAGGAATTGAACTCAGCTCTGCAGCAAGCGGACCTAATAGACATCTACAGAACTGTCCACCCCGAATAAACAGAATATACATTCTTTTCAGCACCACACCACACCTATTCCAAAACTGACCACATAGTTGGAAGTAAAGCACTCCTCAGCAAATGTAAAAGAACAGAAATTAAACTGTCTCTCAGACCACAGTGCAATCAAACTAGAACTCAAGATTAAGAAACTCACTCAAAAGCACACAACTACATGGAAACTGAACAACCTGCTCCTGAATGACTACTGGGTACATAACGACATGAAGGCAGAAATGAAGTTGTTCTTTGAAACCAATGAGAACAAAGACACAACATACCAGAATCTCTGGGACACATTCAAAGCAGTGTGTAGAGGGAAATTTATAGCACTAAATGCCTGCCAGAGAAGCAGGAAAGATCTAAAATTGACACCCTAACATCACAATTAAAAGAACTAGAGAAGCAAGAGCAAACACATTCAAAAGCTAGCAGAAGGCAAGAAATAACTAAGATCAGAGCAGAACTGAAGGAGATAGAGACACAAAAAACCCTTCAAAAAATTAATGAATCCAGGAGCTGGTTTTTTTAAAAGATCAACAAAATTGATAGACAGCTAGCAAGACTAATAAAGAAGAAAAGAGAGAAGAATCAAATAGACACAATAAAAAATGACAAAGAGGATATCACCACCAATCCCACAGAAATACAAACTACCATCAGAGAATACTATAAACACCTCTACGCAAATAAACTAGAAAATCTAGAAGAAATGGATAAATTCCTCAACACATACACTCTCCCAAGACTAAACCAGGAAGAAGTTGAATCTCTGAATAGACCAATAACAGGCTCTGAAATTGAGGCAATAATTAATAGCTTACGAACCAAAAAAAGTCCAGGACCAGATGGATTCACAGCCGAATTCTACCAGAGGTACAAGGAGAGCTGGTACCATTCCTTCTGAAACTATTCCAATCAACAGAAAAAGAGGGAATCCTCCCTAACTCATTTTTATGAGGCCAGCATCATCCAGACACCAAAGTCTGGCAGAGACACAACAAAAAAAGAGAATTTTAGGCCGATATCCTTGATGAACATTGATGCAAAAATCCTCAATAAAATACTGGCAAACCAAATCCAGCAACACATCAAAAAGCTTATCCACCATGATCAAGTGGGCTTCATCCCTGGGATGCAAGGCTGGTTCAACATACGAAAGTCAATAAACTTAATCCAGCATATAAACAGAACCAAAGACAAAAACCACATGATTATCTCATTAGATGCAGAAAAGGCCTTTGACAAAATTCAACAACTCTTCATGCTAAAAACTCTCCATAAATTAGGTATTGATGGGACATATCTCAAAATAATAAGAGCTATCTATGACAAAGCCACAGCCAATATCATACTGAATGGAGAAAAACTGGAAGTATTCCCTTTGAAAACTGGCACAAGACAGGGATGCCCTCTCTCACCACTCCTATTCAATATAGTGTTGGAGGTTCTGGCCAGGGCAATTAGACAGGAGAAGGAAATAAAGGGTATTCAATTAGGAAAAGAGGAAGTCAAATTGTCCCTGTTTGCAGATGACATGATTGTATATCTAGAAAACCCCATTGTCTCAGCCCAAAATCTCCTTAAACTGATAGGCAACTTCAGCAAAGTCTCAGGATACAAAATCAATGTGCAAAAATCACAAGCATTCTTATTCACCAATAACAGACAAACAGAGAGCCAAATCATGAGTGAACTCCCATTCACAATTGCTTCAAAGAGAATAAAATACCTAGGAATCCAACTTACAAGGGATGTGAAGGACCTCTTCAAGGAGAACTACAAACCACTGCTCAATGAAATAAAAGAGGATACAAACAAATGGAAGAACATTCCATGCTCATGGGTAGGAAGAATTAATATTGTGAAAATGGCCATACTGCCCAAGGTAATTTATAGATTCATTGCCATCCCCATCAAGCTACCAATGACTTTCTTCACAGAATTGGAAAAAACTACTTTAAAGTTCATATGGAACCAAAAAAGAGCCTGCATTGCCAAGACAGTCCTAAGCCAAAAGAACAAAGCTGGAGGCATCATGCTACCTGACTTCAAACTATACTACAAGGCTACAGTAACCAAAACAGCATGGTACTGGTACAAAAACAGAGATATAGACCAATGGAACAGAACAGAGCCCTCAGAAATAATGCCAGGTATCTACAACTATCTGATCTTTGACAAACCTGACAAAAACAAGGAATGGGGAAAGGATTCCCTATTTAATAAATGGTGCTGGGAAAACTGGCTAGCCATATGTAGAAAGCTGAAACTAGATCCCTTCCTCACACCTTATACAAACATTAATTCAAGATGGATTAAAGACTTACATCTTTAGGTTAGACCTAAAACTATAAAAACCCTAGAAGAAAACCTAGGCAATACCATTCAGGACATAGGCATGGGCAAGGACTTCATGTCTAAAACACCAAAAGCAATGGCAACAAAAGCCAAAATTGACAAATGAGATGGAATTAAGCTAAAGAGCTTCTGCACAGCAAAAGAAACTACCATCAGAGTGAACAGGAAACCTACAAAATGGGAGAAAATTTTTGCAACCTACTCATCTGACAAAGGGCTAATATCCAGAATCTACAGTGAACTCAAACAAATTTACAAGAAAAAAACAAACAACTGCATCAAAAAGTGGGCAAAAGATATGAAAAGACATTTCTCAAAAGAAGACATTTATGCAGTCAAAAAACACATGAAAATATGATCATCACTGGCCATCAGAGAAATGCAAATCAAAACCACAATGACACCATCTCACACCAGTTAGAATGGCCATCATTAAAAAGTCAGGAAACAACAGGTGCTGGAGAGGATATGGAGAAATAGGAACACTTTTACATTGTTGGTGGGACTGTAAACTAGTTAAACCATTGTGGAAGTCAGTGTGGCCATTCCTCAGGGATCTAGAACAAGAAATACCATTTGACCCAGCCATGCCATTACTGGGTATATACCCAAAGGACTATAAATCATGGTGTTATAAAGACACATGCACACGTATGTTTATTGCAGCACTATTCACAATAGCAAAGACTTGGAACCAACCCAAATGTCCAACAACGATAGACTGGATTAAGAAAATATGGCACATATACACCATGGAATACTATGCAGCTATAAAAAAGGATGAGTTCATGTCCTTTGTAGGGACATGGATGAAGCTGGAAACCATCATTCTCAGCAAACTATCGCAGGGACAAAAAACCAAACACCACATGTTCTCACTCATAGGTGGGAATTGAACAATGAGAACACATGCACACAGGAAGGGGAACATCACACACCAGGGACTGTTGTGGGGTGGGGGGAGAGGGGAGGGATAGCATTAGGAGATACACCTAATGCTAAATGACGAGTTAATGGGTGCAGCACACCAACATGGCACATGTATACATATGTAACAAACCTGCACGTTGTGCACATGTACCCTAAAACTTAAAGTATAATAATAATAATAATAATAATAATAATAATTCATTCCTCTGTTGATGGGCACTTTGGTTATTTCCATATCTTGGCTATTGTGAATAATGCTGCAATGAACATGGAAATGCAAACATCTCATTGACTACTGGTTTCGGTTTGTTTGGATGTATACCCAGAAGTGGGATTGCTGGATAACATGGTAATTCAATTTTTAGTTTTTGAGAAACTTTTATATCATTTTCCAAAATGACTGTACTAATTTGCAATCCCACCAACAATGTACATATTCCTTTTTCTCACGTTCTCACCAACACTTGTTATCTTTCATCTTTTTGATGCTAGCCAATCTAACAGGTGCAAAGTGATATACTATTGTGGTTTTAATTCACATTTCTCTAGTAATTAGAGATGTTGAGCATTTTTTCATGTATCTGTTGACCATTTGTATGTCTTCATTCAAGTAATGTTTATTCAGGTCCGTTGCCCCATTTTAATAGTTTTTTTGGTCACTGAATTGTTTGAGTTCCTTGTATATTTTGGATATATGGCGAATTGATTTTTGGCAAGGGTGCCAAGACAATTCTTTGGAGAATAATCTTTTCGAAAATTCAGGCTAGGACAACTGGATATCCACATGCAAAATAACGTAAGATACCACATGTAAAAAGTAACTGAAAATGGATCAGAGAGTTACATGTAAAATCTAAAAACGAAAGAACTTTTAGAAAAAACCCAAAGTGTAAATCTTAGTAACCTTTGACTAGGCAATGATTTCTTAGATATGACACTAAAAATACAAGAACAAAAGATATAATAGGTAAATTGGACATTATGAAAATTGAAAGATTTTGTGCCTCAAACGACAGCTCACAGAATGAGAGAAAATATTTGCAAATCATGTATGTGATGAGACACTGGTATCTAGAATATATATAAAAAATTACAGTTCAATAATAAAAAGGCAATCTGATTAAAAATGAGCAAAGGATTTGAATGGACATTTCTCCAAAGAAATGCAAAAGGTCAATAAGCACATGAAAAGACCACTAACACCATTAGTTATTAGGGACATGAAAATCAACATCAGTTATCGCTCCCCATTCATTAGGATGGTTAAGATAAAAAAGGTGACGCGTTGGTGAATAGGTAGAGAAATTGGAACCATTATACATCGCTGGTATAAATGTAAATGAAAATTTAAAACGGCAAAGCTGCTTTGAAAAACAGTTTGGTAGCTCCTCAAAAAGTTAAACATGGAGTTACTAGCAATTCCACTCTTAGGTATTTATTCAAGATTATTGAAAACATGTCCACACAAAACTTGTACATGAATGTACATAGCAGCTTTATTTATAAAACCCCAAATTGGAAACAACCCAACTATCCATCAATTTATGAATGATTGAATGTCATATATCCATGCAATGGAATATATTTCAGCTGTATAAAGGAATGAAGTACTGATACATGCCACAACATGGATTAACCTTGAAAACTTAATGCTAAGTAAAAGAAGCCAGACACAAAAAGCACATATTGCATGATTTTATTTATATATAATGTCAAGAATAGCAAGTCCACAGACAGAAATTAGATTAGTGATTCCCAGGGGTTGGGAGGATAGTAGGGGGTAGATAGGCGTGACTGCTAAAGGAATAGTTTCTTTTTGGTGTGATGAAATGTCCTGGAATTAGGTAGTGGTGATGATTGCACAATTTTGTTAACAGACCAGAAACTACTGAAATTTATATTTTAAAAACATGAATTTTGACTCTCTCTCTCTCTCTCCCTGTGTCTCTCTCTCAGGGTACAAAAAGCCGTGAATTTAATGCTTTGTGAATTATTTCTCATTAATAATAATAATAATAAGACCCATTCAGGATCATGCATTGTCATGTTCTTCAGTCTTCTTTAAGGCATAACATTGAAACAGTGCTTTCTTGGTTTTGGAAGTTATAGACCAGTGATTTTGTAGAATGTTTCTGAATTTGAGTTTTTCTGATATCTCATAATGATTATATTCAGGTTGTGCATTTTTGTCAGAGAAATCCAAACGTTATTCTGTGTTTTGCATATTGTATCTTTTCAGCCAGTATATATCATGTTGATTTGCCTATCATTAATGATGTCAACTTTGATCACTTGAGTAAGGGCAGTGTCTGAATGATTTCTCTACTATAAAGTTACTCTTTTCTTTCATAATTAATAAACATTTTATGATGAGATGCTTTGAGATTATGTAAATATCTCATTTTATGTTGCAAACCCATACTATTGAGTTCAATAGGCCATGTTTTAATGGGACAAACTATGTAAATGAATGTGTATAATCTTTGTATGTTCCAAGTTATACATTCTCCTTTTCACTTTCTAATATCAATTTCTAACAAATAGAAATGTTTTCATTTTTCAAGCAAGGGGAAAAAACTTGAAAAATTACTGATTGTATTTCTTTAATATGCCATGCATGTTGCAAAGAAAGTGATTTATGTTTTTTTTTGTTTTTTTTTTTGAGACGGAGTCTCGCTCTGTCGCCCAGGCTGGAGTGCAGTGGCGCAGTCTCGGCTCACTGCAAGCTCCGCCTCCCGGGTTCACGCCATTCTCCTGCCTCAGCCTCTCCGAGTAGCTGGGACTACAGGCGCCCGCCACCACGCCCGGCTAATTTTTTTTGTATTTTTAGTAGAGACGGGGTTTCACCGTGGTCTCGATCTCCTGACCTCGTGATCCGCCCGCCTCGGCCTCCCAAAGTGCTGGGATTACAAGCGTGAGCCACCGCGCCCGGCCGAAAGTGATTTATGTTTTTAGGCCTTAGTAAATATTGGAGAAGAATGGGCATTCAGATCATAATTGTTTCTTTAGATTTTTATAGGACATTATAGTTTACAAAGCATGTTTGCATGCATTGTCTTATCTGACTCCCACAATATACATGTCTAATTAGGGGTGATTATTCTCTTTATTTTATAAGTAAGGAAAGAAATACTTTAGATACACATTAAATTACTTTCTCAGGGCTACATATCTTGTAATTGTTCAGGTTGGGTTAAGCCCACGAGTCTCCTGGGTTCACTGAGTTCTCCTGAGCTGCTTGGTGGAGTTTTATAATGAAAACAATGATGAGAAGGATTCATAAAGACCATAAAGATGCAAATGCTGATGATCACACAGAGAGACAAATCTCATTGAAATCACTTCTTCTCCAATACCTAAACTTGAAAAGGTAAAATTTTAAAAACAAATTTACTTCACATTCATATGACGGCAAGTTAGCAACTTCCCATGTGAGAATGATTTACTCTTCCTAAGAATAAAGAAGGAAAGAAAGTTAATAAAGTTAATATATATGTCATTGTAAGAAATACTTATAAATTCCATCGACATTAAACAGTTTATAATGAAAAACCAGTCTTTTATCATCAGCATCACACTTCAGTGGGAACTCATTTGAACCATTTCTGTTTTTAGATTATTGCCATCATAATTCTTAATAATATACGTCTATTGCCTTATGAGCTAAAATTAATTATTTGTTGACTCCCATCTATGGAGGAAAAAAGTATTAATTTCTATTTCCTTTTCATTCATCCCAATTTTTGATAGGCATATCATGACTTTTTAAAATTCTGCTTGTTAACTTTGTAACCTAAAGTAATGTACTTTAGTCACTATTTCTATGTTATCATCTTTAGACAGTATCTCATATCCCAATAAGTACTTCATCTGTCTCCATATACTTCCCTCAATCAGCATTTTTGTCTAGCGATTTTTCACCTCTATTTTTACTTTTATATTTCATACATTAAAAATATGCATGTTCTGTTCTGTATTCCATAATTGTATCTTCTATATTTTGCTTATAGGTGGGTTTTAAAATTTGAACAGCAATAACTATTTTTAAATTCATTTATAAATATTAAAAGGATTCTGGGAATGTATCCATTGTAGACCAAATCTAGACTTCAATTTCAGAAAGACTGGGGATACTTTTAAGGTCGTGAGTTTTGATAAATGCTGGAAGAAAAAGGTCAGCATTATCAACAGTCTATTGTCCGCTTTGGATGTCATATAAATTGCAGAACTAAGCCTGCCCTGGTCTCCTGTGAAGCTAGATGTTTCCTTAGCTTTCTTATGTAAGTCTGCAGAATAAACATTATTTAGACCCTGCACCTGTAGACCCGTCTGCCACTTACAGCCCTACAACTGGGCTATGAAAGTGTTTTGTAAACTATAAAGTGCTTTATAGATATATGTACTGGGTCATATCATAGTAGAAGGAATTTGATTTCCAGGGATCATAAGATATAGTGGATAAAACTCTGGAAATAGTATTTGGCCCCTGGATAGATTGGGAGTAAGCAGACCTGGGTTCTTGTCTTGGTCTTCCACATAAGCAATGAAGCATTTTCAGCTTTTGGAGCTCAGTGTTTCCATCCATAAAATGAGGCTGTTGACTGGCTCTCTTCCATTCCTGACAGTGAGGAATTATTAAAGTAAAGATGTATATTTTGTGCATATTCTATATCATGGTTCCATTGATATCTTTACCTGATCTTCATGTACAGTTGGCAGGGATTGACATAAGTCTTTCTATGTGTACCACACACAGGGGTAAAGATGAGCTCCCAGTGTCACAGTATACCTGTGTCATGATCAATGTATCTATTACAGAGTATACCTGTGTCATATCAATATATCTATTACAATTTACCTGCAAGCTTTCATGTACACAGGCTGTAGACTATAGTGATTAAACATATGGAGTATAAAGTCAAATCATCAAGGCAAAAATGCTAACTATGTGGTTTTCTATAAATTCCTTCTTGCCAAATCTCAGTGGATAACAGGAAATTTCTCAGTATAATTGAGAGAAATAAATGAAATAAACATAAAACATATTTCACAAGTTCTAGTGTAAAACAAGTGTTAGTTGTCATTATCTTAGATTATTTGAAAGTTAGACAAAAAAAATTGCTAGGGCTTTTGAGTAGTATAAGGTCATTGTGAGGAAATACTCAATATAAAATATCTTTATTTTTACTCATACAAATTGATTACTGCAAACTATTTCCTGCAATTATTTATTCATTGGGAAACAATTAATGCTTTTCTTTGTGGGTAAGCAATGACTTGGGGAGATCTCAGCTTTGTTGATTCTTTCTCAAAACTGATTTTTGCTTGTACAGGTCATATGTTAGACATAATATAAAGATATTTTAGTTATAACTTATTTTCCCTAGATTTTAAGTCAATGATACCATACTGATGTTGAAAATCAGGGTGGCATAATGAAAAGAGGATTGGACTTGGACTTGGAATTAGAATATATGGCGTTTAATCCTAGGTCCCCACCTATGCTTTCTAGCTTAATTTCCCTTGTTTGTTTAAAAAAAAAAAAAAAAAATTGCACCAGTCCATCCTATCACAGAGAATAAAATTAAGACATTCTCATTAAAATGTTTTAAAATGATAAAATTCTGTTTGAAAACAAGATTTAAAAATTTAAATGAATGCAATAGCTTTAAAACAACTTTTACAAAACTTGATAAATCATATACAGACTCAAACTAATGTTTGGTCTCACTAAGAATATCTAAAAAAGAAGAAAACAGTGAAAAAGATAAGGATCAAAATTTGCTCTTTAAAATTATTTGCAGACAAGAAGTTTTTAAAATTCGTAGTCAATGTAAGAACTATTTTCCATTTTCCATCAGACAATTTTGTGATGTGATTTAGCACTTACCATTTTTTCCCCTAAGTATGGTCCTAGATTTTATGGATGACAGAGAGAGAGTGCTCATTAATAACCAGATGCCTACTAGAGGCAAACCAAAATACCAGAATGAGGACAAGCAGGATGTGACCAACAACTTGGAGAAGACTGTTTCTTTGCTGTGGATACTGTGTTGAGTGAATGTTCTGGCTAAATTCTCATCCAAATAGACCTATTTGCATGGATCTGCACAGAGGCTGCTGGGAGAGGGTGAGTTGTTGTGAGCCAATTAGTAAGAGAAGTAGAGGTTGGGTTCCAATCTCATTTGCCAGGAAGGACTGTGGTGAATAACCACAGTTCTGCCATGCTGGGCTCAAATAAAATTTCACCTTCTCTAAGAGATATTTCCTGTTAATCTCATGCAGTAGTGATGTTGCTTTCAGCCGGGACCCTCTTGTATTGAGCTGGGTCAGACATTTATCTCTGAATTTTCTAATTCTGAATGTATACCAATTTAAAAACATTAGATTGTTTAGGGCTTTCTTCAGTTCTATTGAATGATAATTTGTAGGGTGGAGTCCTGGCATCTTTATTTTAGTTCATTCCTCATTATTCTTATGCAGCAAGCCTGGTATTTGCAAACACATCAGATTTTATTCTAATGATGTTTCTATATTATAAACATGATCCTTGGTGTATTCAGCTGCATTAATAGAAGGGAAGGTTTAGTGGAGAGGTGGTAGTTTTAATTTCTCTGTATCTATCAGACAAAAAAAACTTTGGTGATTAGTCTATTTTTGGACAACATACCGACATATTTTAAGATGGACAATGCCTAATTGTAACAGATCCAAGGAGTATGGTCCAGGATAGAAATGTTATAAGGGAAATAACACTTGAGAAAAAAGGGTTGAATTAACCAGAGATTTTTATCCTGGAGAAAATAAATTTCAATGGAGACAGAATATTCATTTTTAAATAATGAAAAGTCTGTTAATTGGCAAAAAGGGTGAACTTCTTTGTTATGTAGTCTCACTGGCACTGATGGTTGATAGCCTCATGAATATAGTCTTCAATTCTAGACAAGCAGAACATCTCAACAGTCAGATCTCTACAACAATGGACATGCTTCCTGTTGAAGCAGTGGCTTTCCCATCAGTACTCTAGAAGAGTTGGCCTATGAGAAATTGTGGTATGTTTCTGGAAAGGAATAGGAAGAAAAACTTCCCTTCTAGAAATGACTTCTTGGAGCAAGAGAGGTTCTCTTTTAAGGATCTTTTAAAAAAAGAGACCAGTGTAAAGCAACAGTATGGTACATAGACTTGTCTGTAGTGGATAAAGACTCCAGGAGAAGGTATGGTGTTAACTGGCATTTGTGTGTGTGTATGTCTATGTATCGTGTGTGTGTGTGTGTGTGTGTGTGTGTGGTGTGCATGTGTTTCTTGGAAGCTGATTGGGATTCTTTGTATAAATTTTTTCCTAAACAACAAGACTTGTGTGTTTCTCAATTTTCTTTTATAATTGTGTTATTTTATACCCTGATCTAAGAAACAAACACAAACAGAAGCAAATATAAACTTTCTGGGAGATTATTTTTTTATTGACGTGTTAAAAAAAAAGCTGGTCTGTCAATGAGGCATGCGTTTGTAGGGGTAGCATAGAAACTTTCTCCATTCAGTCAATATTACTCTGAATCTGGCTCTGTCCCCCTCCCAGAACATCAGTAAAACTGAAAGAAACTCAGTCAGAGCCTTGGATGATGAAGATGATGATGAGAATATCATTCCTTTCTCTCTATGTCCATGGAGAATTTAGCAATTTCCATCATGAAGAAACTGAACTCTTCCATTACTTTTCCTAAGGGAAGACACAGTTCACAAGACTCATTAGCACAAGAGGAAATTTTATGTAATGTTAGAGCTGAAAGGAACTATAGAGATTATGAGGCAGCACCTCATTTTACAGATAAGGAAACTGAGTCTCAGAAAATGAATGACCTTGCCAAAGCACATTCTGACAGAGGAAGAAGCAGAATTTCCCCAGTCCAGTGATAATTCCACCCCTTTGCTGCCTCCTCTGATTCCAGAGCCCCGCTGACCACCCAGTGTCTTAAAACAACAAAGAAAGAGTACTCTGACAAAATTGAGAGGGCCTGTCTCTCAGCTTTTCCTGGTCAGCAAGTCCTTTGACGAAGCTGGATCCTGCATTAGTGAGGAGGACTTTCATCATGTTTCCCTCCAGTGTCCCTTGAAAACAGCTAGTTTCCTGGCCAAGGGCTAGTTTCCCAGTCTGCCTATGTTACAGAATTTTCCCTTTTGTGAAATAAAACCTCCCAAATAGGAATAAATACATAGACATGTCCTTTTGGGCTCAGGGCTTGTTGTTCTCACTTGTTAAGATAATCACAAAGATGAAAACGCAAGATCTAAGTGTCCAAAATCCAGTGGCCTGAAAGAGTTAACAATGATCACAGTGGACTCGGTATGAGACAGTTAAGTGCAATTTGCATGTCTTGTACCAAAGAAGTGACATCTGCCTAGCTACATTTCTGCAAAAACATTTTGTGGGCCAAACAAAATACCTAAACAAAACATGTCCGTGGTATTCTGGTCCAAATACTGACAGCTTGCATCCCTTATTTTAGATAAAGGAAAAGCAATCATTTTTGTAGCCTTATTCCCCCTTAAAGCTACAGATACTTGGAGCCTCTAAGAATTTGAAGATGAAGAACCTCTAGGGACACTTTGTCTAAGAATCAAGCTGCAGTGAGAATGTTAAGTATCTTAGAATCTAAGTCAGGTAGTGTAGTAGTTTTCAATTATTTTTTGGGGGGTGGGGATTCAGGGCCCTTTCTTCAAACATGATATTGTATGGCACTCCACTACTTAAAATAGTCAAAGCTGAACTTTATGTTGTAAACTACTCCAAATGATCCCTTTAACCCTAGTGGCGACTCCTGACTTGCCTCTATAGAACCTCTGTGCTCTGGGGACAGCAGTTTGAGAATTCACAGTCTTACTGGATTCTCACAATTGACAGACAGGAACTGAAGGTTCTGTGATGGGATGGGACTAGTCCAAGCTGGCAGAGCAGGTGACTCTACCCTGTCTGATTGTGCAACAGTCAGTTTTCTATCCCCACCTGCTGTTCTGGGTGGGAATAATTATAAATTACAGCTTATAGAGATTTAAGCTGGATCCTGGAAAGTAGAAGCGTTTGTAGTAGAGAGCACTGGCTCCAGATCTCATTTTCTTCTTATGAGGTACTCACAAGCTCTCGGTACACAAGTGACATTCATTCCCATAGGTGATGTAGTCAGAGCCACAAACTGGCAGGTATGTGATGGGGCAGGGGATGGCCACCACTGGATACTTCTTGTAAATGCTGCAGTCCACCTGTGTCATACATAAGCAAATGTCCCGTTTTTCTCCCAGACCCCAAGCTAGGCCACTATTAGATATACTACAAGGGCTGGAAGTCCCAGCTCAGATATTCACATGTTGCTTGGCCACTTCTTTAAGCACTAGTGTTATCACTATGACAAATACTAGCACTACTGGTGTTCTGTTTTTTTTTCTACTACACTCAGTTAACAATTGCTGGGCATTTCTGGGCTAGGCGTTAAACTTAAATCTTACATGAATTTTCTTGTTTAATCTTCAGAACAACTAGAGTAAATTCTACTATTACCTCTCTTTACAAATGTGGAAATTAAAGCTTAGAAATAGAGATAACCTGTTGAAGATAAATGCTGGTAAGTGGTAGAGTTAGGATTTGAATCCAGAGCCTGTGCAATTTATCAGGGTACTTTTGCTCTGCCTTTTACACGTTATGCCTTTTATGAAAACATCACCAACCTCTCAGCTGGAAGGCAGTTCTCCCTTCTTTAACTCTGGAATATTTAAAAAACATTTTTAAAATATGGTTGTTTGTATGTATGTCATATTTCTTCAGTTGCCTTCTGGAGAACAGATACCATTTCTCCATGTGTGTTTGCCTCCCTCTCGAATCCCCCTAAACATACTGAATTTATCCTACATATATGTCGACTAAATGACAGTCAATAGTTATCGACATTAAAATGTTATTTAACATACTTACTTTTTTTGGAGACAGACTAGCAGCTTCTGAAAACGAGATACAGATGAAAATGTTAAAAATAAAGCAAACTTTAAATCTCATTAATTAATATAAGTTTCATCCTATATAATTACTCTACATTTCCTTTAGCAATGAGATTCAGCACACTCTCCATCCTTATGCAAAATCCTAGTTGTTTGCTGAGGAAGTTGAATGGCCAATGGGTTAGATTAACCCTTGGTTTAGGCAAGAGAATTATCAAAATTTCCTCAATATATTGATCACGGGATGTTTTCTGAACCTCATAGTGTTTTTGATAATGGCCAAAGTCAGGTAGCAATAAGAAGAATTAAAATCATCACTCCTAAGAGCCTGAAGGATCATCTCTGATATCCTTTCCTTCCCAATTGACATAAAGAAATGCAGTGGAATGTCTTTATGGGGTTGGAAACACTTTAATTTTTCACAGTATAAAAGTCTAATTTGTTGACCCTTGGCTTTTTGAGACTTGTGTTTTATTTTAATCCCTCCAAACTGATTTGGGAAGACATCCAAGTTTTTCTGTATCTTTGCACTAAGAAATCATATATCTAATAACACTGACAACTTCCAGTGTCCATATGAACATAGAAATGGGAGACTTACAGAGAAATTAGATCATTTTTTGTTCTATGGATGCAAATAAGAATCCTTGAAAGTGAAGACATCGGACTCAAGTCTCACAAACTCCAGATGGAACATAAGATCCTATTACAAACCAGTACACTTTAAATTCTTACAACCCGATGTTTCTGAGATGCTCACATCCCAGGAGGGATTATTTGTGAAAACAATCTTAATGGCTATATAGGGCACTGTCTGACCTTAACTTACCTGAGCTGCTACAGAAATAGACCACTGTACAGAGCAGAAGGAGACCCCCAGTGATCTTCATGCTGGAAATGGCTGTGGGAAAGAAGCTGCTCTGAGATTGTCACTACAGCTGCATCGACCATATCCCGGGAAAGGGGTCATGTTTATATATATGCAAGGCTTGGTTTCTCCACCTTTCCTGTGAGGTCATCCAGAGGATCTCAAAGCACGGTGCCACACCCTGGGCTGTGTTACAGTCCTTGTTACTGAATTGCCACTTCTTATCTGACCAATGATTTGATTATTTGAGGTAAGAAGTATTTTCTATCTTCCCCAAAGGTGGGACTGTTAAGAATTCTAAACTTCATGAACTAGAAGAGACTAAGTATGAGCTTCTTGACTTAGTTATGAAATAAGTGAATATCTCAAACCTCCTTTATTTTACAAAACTGGAATCTGTTAAACCCAGATTAGACTAATTACACCTACGTTTATATCTTGGCACCTGGGGAAATATTGTTTATTTTTGAGGCAATGAACCAATGAAGCAAACTGGGACCTAATGGAAGGAACACTGACATTAGCATTTATGAGGTATGGAGAAAACCACTAACATAATACTTCTGAAATTTTCTACCTGTATAATCTTGGATAAGTCGTTATATGCTGTGAGCCTTTATCAGTCCAAAAGGCTTGGTTATGTTGTGATAACATGTAACCACAAGATTTCTGTGAATTAAAACAAAACTTTGTTTCTTACTCAAGCGACACGTGTATGGTAGTCAGCTGATCATGCTACATTGCCTCCACTGTGGATGCCAAGTGGGCAGAGTCATCACTATTTGGAATATTATAGTCAAGGCAAAGTGAAGTTGAGTTAGTTCTCAAGGAGTTCTCATTTTAGCAATTAAAACTTCCAGCCCAGAGCAATACTGCTGTCACTTCCCCTCATGGTCTTGTGGCCATCACATGCTTTGTTATGTATGGAGTGAGTGCAATCAATCTGATATGGTTTAGCTGTGTCTCCACCCAAATCCCATCTTGAATTGTAGCTCCCATAATTCCCATATGTTGTGGGAGGGACCTGGTGGGAGATAATTGAATCATGGAGGCAATTTCCCTCATACTGTTCTCATGGAAGTGAGTAAGTCTCATGAGATCTGATGGTTTTATAAGGGGTTTCCCCTTGCACTTGGCTCTCATTCTCTCTTGCCTGCTGTCACGTAAGACATGCCATTCACTTTCTGCCATGATTGTGAGGCCTCTTCAGCCATATGGAACTGTGAGCCCATTAAACCTCTTTTTCTTTATAAATGACCCAGTCTTGGGTATGTCTTAATCAGCAGCTTGAAAACAGATTAATACACAGTCTTACCTTGTCCTGACCTGTTCCCTGACCTGAAGGTCAGATGAAGAACTAGAATAGTTGGCAAATAGCAGAGACCATCCCAGAGACTGAGTTTCATCCCAGTCCAATAGGGCCTGTTGTTAGCCACAATAGAGTTCACATAATTGGAATCATATACATAAAAGTCTGCTCTAAAGCATAGTGCATTTAATACTATTATTGTGATTGTTATTATTATTGACAAACCAAGAGTTAATGCTATGAGTTGCTGACATTAGATTGTAAACTGTATTGTCCTTGCACAACTGTCCAAATAGCTGCAGTTTTCCTATTGAGTTTAAGGATGTATGTATGAAGACCTGGGGGAAGGCAGTAGACTGTTCCACTAGTTTACTGCTTGGAAGGTTTATTTTAGTACATTCTAAAACTAGCATCTACAAGACATATTAAGTGACTAATAAATGATATTGCATAATCTCCTGATATTTTACTCCTATATCTGTTTGGGAGGCAATGTAATCTAGTAGTTAAGAGCATGGGCATTGAGTAGATCTCATTTAGAATCTTTCTTCTAAAAAATGTTGACTGTGTGTCTTTTAGTATTTAGGTTAACATCTGATACTTTAGTGTCTTCATCCTTATGACAGAAATAATATTTACCTCATAGGTTGTTTTGAGTGTTAAATTCGATTTTACAGACACACACTCTCACACACACACATTATACAGTCAACTCTTGAACAACATGGGGTGCTGACACCACCACGGTTGAAAAATTAACATACAATTTTTGATTTGTCAATAATTTAACTATTAATAGCCTACTGTTGACCTTATTAATAACATAAACAGTTAATGAACACATGTTTTGTATGTTACATGTATTATATACTGTATTCCTACAACAAAGTAAGCTAGAAAAAAGAAAATGTTATTAAGAAAATTGTAAGGAAGAGAAAATATATTTACATTAATTAAGTGGAAATGGATCATCATAAAAGTTTTCATCTTTGTTGTCCTCATCTTGAGTAGACTAAGGAGAAGAAGAAAGAGGAAAAGTTGATTTTACTGCCTCAGGAGTGGCAGAGGTAGAAGAAAATCTATGTATAAGTGAACCTGTGCGGTTCAAACCAATTTTATTCAAGGGTCAACTGTGCATATAATCTCTTATGGTTGCGTGTCTGTGAGGTGTCTTTGTGGTATGTTTGTGTGGTTTGTGTGTATTTGGGTATCAGGGCGCCAAGCTCATAATTAGATCTTGATATATGGTAGCTAATAATATGGAATGTGCCCTTCATAACAACTCATTAAGGAAGGAATTTTTGTTACCCTAGTTTTGCCAGTGAGTAAGTTAAGACTCAGAGGATTTAAGTAATCTTCCAAGGATCATGATACAATTAATGGAGGAAACTGCTGAGTGCAGTCAAGGAAAAGAAGTAAAGTGAAGGTTCCAATAAGGAGAGGTAATTGTAGGTTTCATTGTTTGCTGTGAATGTTTGAAAAGAATGAATCCTAAGAAAAAGCCATTATGTTTCAAGATGAGGTATCTTTATTGCAGTTTGAAAATGCACTTTTATCAAAGAGGAGTGGGAATAGGGTCAAAGGGTGGTCAAAATGGTGGTAAAAGATAGGATCACAGATTTTTTTTTTAAATGTTTGATAGTCAAAGGAGGAATGGAAGAAGCTGAGGCTACAGAAAGATATAGGATAGACTGAGCATGTCTTAAAACCAGGGAAGAAGAAATTTTAGATACATGGTAGAGAGTGGCTAATTAGAGGCATGTAGAAAGATAGAAAATAAGGTTAAGAGCACAGATGAAAAACCATTTTCTCTGACACATGAGAGAGAGAAGAGTGGATAAATGTAGAAATAGGCATATTTTGAAGAGTAAGGAAGGAGACAAGGGGGAAGCCTACTGTAAGGTAGGCTCTAGTTGTTCAGTGCTGGTTTGCTTTTTTGCACTGGGAGAACTGGGTTCGTTTGGGAGTTGAGAAAGATGATAGAAGACTTGGTAGCATGTCAGATAGTCAGCAATGGATCTAAAGATTAATGGCCACTGGAAAAGTTAGAACTAGATTTTAGAAGGCCCAATTAGTACTATTCTTCGTATTTCTCCCAAAGTTTGTGCGACACAGAGTGAGAAATGGGGAACAGTGATTTTATAGATAGGGAATGGATACATCAGAGGCTTGAGGATACCATAAAGACTGCATTAGGAGGTGGCAAAGCTTGAAAGAGAGTTAAATGTTCCAGAAGTTTCTGATGGGCTACACAAGGTACAGGCATTTAAGTGTTTAGAGATCAAGGTTTAGGCAAAATGTGGTAGGTATAGAGAATAAGAACAATTGTTTACTGAGACAGGGCTAGGAATCAAGTTGTCGGATACTATTTCTCAGGGGTGGGGCTGAGATAATGATCTTCAGGGTGTATCCAGTGGGTGGAGATAAATATCTCTCGATTGAAAAGGATGAGGAAAGGTGAGGTCAAGGGATCAGGAGAGGGGTTGGTTTGGGTTTTGGAAGCCGTTTACATAGAGAGGAAATTTTCCAGCCGGGAACTGACGCACAAATTATGGAGGAGGCTTTTGAAATGAAAGTCAAAGCCTGTGAAGATAAAAGCAGTCCATTTCAGAATAGTTTTTTCATTTATCCTTATAGTTCTCCAAGGAGAAAATCTTGAGGCCTTGTAAGAGAGAATAACTATGGTCCTGGTTTCATCATGAAGAAGGAAATTAGCTCTTTTCCCATTTAGAAAAAAAAAGTGCAGCTTGCTGCCAGCATTCATTTAATTTTACATAAACATGCTCTTTGAGGCTGAAGTAAATCTAATTTTCAATGTGAAAATAAAATACAAAAACTGTTCTTGGAGTTATTTCTAAACAGAACTTATCTCTAATCCTAATGTAACAGAAATGTAAATGATGATCAGTATTTAGTAGTTTTTTTTTATTTGGTAAATTTCAAAGCACAGAACAACACAAAGCAGAACATCATATTATACACAAAAATATTCCGTTTCTCTCCACATCTTGCTGTGCTTGTCATTGTGTGAGCAGCAAACTTGCAGTGACCAGTTGGATTCCACCCCCCTGATGTTGGTGGTATGCTCTTGGGGAAATGTCTTCCAGACAGGCAAAGAAGAGTGACATCATCAGAGTATGGACGGCCTCAAAGACATTGCAGCTATGGTCTGTGATGTTTTTCCAGCATTCTTTCAATCAATGTCAGTCTGAAGTTTACATGGCTAATTGTGTGCTCAGGATTGTCCTTCTTGAACAGGATGTAGGAGTCTAGCACTGTAATTTTTAGAAGGTAGTGAAAGAATTTCTTATACCAAACATTTGATCTCAGTTGGTTAAGAAGTGAGCATCTGATCAGCCAAATCCACTGCTCCCATATTCTTGTTGTAATCCACAATGGCACATGGCTCCTTAGTTTTCTTTCCATTTCTGCTGTCTACTTCAATCACAGTATCATGGTTGATATGGTTTGGCTCTGTGTCCCCACCCAAATTTCATCTCGAATTGTAATTCCCATGTGTCGGAGGAGGGGCCTGGTAGGAGGTGATTGGATCGTGGGGGCAGATTTCCCCTTGCTGTTCTCATGTTAGTGAGTGAGTTCCCATGAGATCTGATGGTTTAAAAGTGTATGGCACTTCCCCCCTCCCCCTCTCTCTGGCCACCATTAGAAGAAGGTACTTGCTTCCCCTTTGCCTTCCACCATGATTGTAAGTTTTCTGAGGCCTCCCAGTCATGCTTCCTGTTAAGCCCGCATAACTGTGCATCAATTAAACCTCTTTTCTTCATAAATTACCCAGTATCAGGTAGTTCTTTATAGCATTGTGAGAATGGACTAAGACAATTGTGGAATGTTGACAGCATTGTCACCTCCTTCTTCTTGGGGTAAATGCTGCAGCCACAAGTGCTACTGGCGAGTATTCTCAGGGCAAATGGGAAAAGGTTTTGAAGAAAAGCACAAAAAATTAATATAAAAAATTGAGAGTATTGGGGATTTATTCCCTTATAGATTTGGGATGTCACAAGGAAGAGTGGGATAACTCATTAGAGGGTTAGAGAAGGGTGAGGGAATTAAATTGGAGCAAGGCCTGTATGAAGAGTTTTTGGGTTAGTTAGCTGGAGGGAAATAGGGAAGCCAGCACTGTAGCTGTGCAGGAATCCAGGTATAGAATAGTGGCTCTAAGGATGGACTGTTATAATAAGAAAATTAACCATATATTCAGCACTTATGAAGTGCTAGAACTGCACTACACCTGCTGTGTGCATTATCTCATTTCATACTTAAAACAATCTTAGGAAATAGGAATGGCTATTCTCCCTGCTATTTAGCTGCAATAATGGGAACTTAAGAGATATGACAAGTTTAAGGTAAAGAGCTTAAAGATTCTTTTTAATCACTCTGGTGTATTACCTTTAAATCTAAACCTAAAAGGTAGATTTGTAGACTCATTGGACACTGAAATAATAGTGTAACTGGCAGGATCAGAGTAGTCAGGAAGAACAGCTAAGTTTTGAGTGAGCAGCAGAGGGAGCTGAACACTGGGGCAGAGTGTGTGACATTTTCCTCTGTGAGGATCATCTGGAAAGAGGGTTCACTCCAGTGGAGAGAGGGGGGGACTGAGAGCCAGGGGCCAAGGGTTCCTATCCTGTCCCCCATCCCCATCTATCTATCTAGGGAGCAACACTGTGACAATCCCTTCTCCAATGTGAGCTCTCTACTTCCTCTAAATCTAGTGAGATTAGCCTAGATTGGTAGTTCACATTTTCGAGTTAAAAAGCCATCCATGGTACACTAATTTATACAATAAATAAGGCTGAGGAGTGAGGCTAGGTGGGAAGGAGAGGGTGGAACTTTATTAATTGATTCTGGTTTTCCCTCCTCATTGCTTCACCAGCACCTCTCACCCACCCCCACCAGGGTGCCTTTCTTTTTGGCATCCAGCAAACAAACCACCAAACACTCTCAAGGGGTCTTTTGACAGTTTAAAAATCACTGGCTTAGATTTGTCTTTTCTTCTTTCCCTGTATGGCCCCTTCACATCCCAACTCTTTTCTTTTTTGTTTTTCAAGATAGCCCCGATTATGATCATGCCCTTGTGACCACTGAGGGCACAGTGACCTAGGAATCTGGATATTTGCATTTTGACTTTGTGTCTGGCAAGACTTTGTTCCCTGCATCTCATGAGAGCTGGGAGTTAGCACATCCAGGGATCTTATGCTTTGAATGCCTTCACTTCTTTTGGGGCCATTGAGACTAAATAGCTCCAATTATGGAACAAGGTGATTTGGATGAACAGTAACAACTATTTTTTTTTCTGAATTTATTTTGTTCCTAGGAGACCTCACAGTATCTAGATGAAGACTCTACACACATGCGCCTGTGAGCGCACACACACACACACACACACACACACACAGCTCCCAGCTCCAATTGGTAAAAATCATGTTTACTAGGAAGGAGCAGAGCGTGATGGCAGAGTAGGATTCTCCAGTGATTGTCCCTGAACAGAAAAATTGATTTGTAACGATTACCCATACAGGAAAAATCTTGACAAGAGCTAAATAAACCAGGTAAGAGTACCTAGTTTAAAAATAATAAGAAGAAAATATATATTGAAGAGGGTAAAAAAGACAGTTTTATATTACCGACAACCCCCTCCTCTAACCCCAGGCAGCACAGCTTGGAGAGAGATAGATACCTACTTGGGAGAAGGCCAGGGAAGCAAGTGTAGGACGTTGCCTATACCAGAGGCTAGAGTTATTAGGAAGAAGGTGGAGATGGGGTGACATTGGTCAAAGGAGACATAATTACAGTTAGATAGGAGAAATACATTTCAGCAGAACTATTATACAGCAGGGTGACTAGAGTTAATGATGATATATTCATTTTTATTCTGAAAAAATATCAAGGAAGTGGATGTTATGTGCTCTTGCCACAAAAATGATAACTATTAGTTGTAATGCATTTGTTAGTTAGCTAGGTTTAACCATTCTTCAGTGTAAATGTACTTCAAAACATCAGATTGTACAAGATAAAAGTATGTAATGTTATCTATCAATTAAAAAATAAAATAAAACATTTAAAAGTAAATAAATAATCATGTTTCCTGTGCTCAGTGCTGAAAAGATACCTGTAACCTCAGAGTTAGCCAACAACAGGAAATGTATTAGTCTGTAGGGATGCCGTAACAAAATGTCACAAACTGAGGAGCTTAAACAGCAGAAATTTTTTCACTTCTAGAATCCAAAATCAAAATGCCAGCAGGTCTGGTTTCTCCCAAGGCCTTTCCCTGTAGCTTGTAGCCAGTCTGTCTTCTCACTGTGTCCTCATCTGGTCTTTTCTCTGTGTACATGGCCTTGATGTCTCTTCCTTTTCTTATAAGGACTCCAGTTCTATTGGATTAGAGTCCTTCTCTTATGACCTCATTTGACCTTAATTACTATCCTAAAGGCCATATTTCAAAATATAGTCACATTGGAGATGTTAAATCAAGTCTAGTCTAAAGCTGCCTCCCTACATATTTTAAGTTCACTCTAAAGGTTTCTCTGTACATCGTGAACTATAACAAGTGGAGGTGTAAACAGACCATAGCCTACACTTGTGCCAATCACTGAGTTTTGGCCAATCAAATGTAGCCAACTGCTCGAATTGTGTTCAAATAAGGCAAAGGCTGAGCCATCACCAATCCAGCTGTTTATGCACCTCACTGTCATTTTCTGTACATCACTTTACTTTTTCTGTCTATAAATTTTCTTCCACCACATGGCTGCGCCAGAGTCTCAGAGCCTACTGTTGCTGGGGAGGCTGCCAATTTGCAAATCATTCATTTCTCAATTAAACTCAACTTCTTTTAATGTAATTCAGACCAAGTTTTTCTTTTTTTCTTTTTTTTTTTAAATCAGAAATCAACATATACATTTTGAGGAGACAAAATTCAGTCCATGATGTTCTACCCCCAGACCCTCAATATGCATATTCTTTTCACATGTGGAGAACTATAGACTTTTGATCTTCAAGACCCTGGTATTTCATAAAATGTTAGTAAGTGTTTCTTGAAAATAAGATTCCCTGATCAACCAGACACGGGAAACTCTGGGTACTCCATTTCTTTTTGAGGAATTCACAATACATTTTATTTTTAAAGGTTCAATTACATTTTTTTGCAATATGGAAAGTTTTCACTTTATTTAACTCAATTTTTCCAAAACTTAACTGGCTACAGTTTATTTATCATGTTATAGAACACTTACTAACGTCTAAAGGGTGCCAGTGTTTTCTTGAACATTAAAAAAAAAATAAGGATTTACTCTAATTTTCCAGACTCATCACCAAAGGAGGTCATTGAATTTTTGGTCTTCTTCGACTGCTCAGAAGTTCTTTATCACATTGAACAGAACTCCACTGGGATGTGGCCTCCAACATTGTAGTTCTCAGCAATGGAGCCCAACACAACAAGTCTGCACCCTCTTTTCAAGTATAGCCCTTTAGACCTGCAAAGGCAGTTCTAGAGTGCCCTGTCAAGATCTTTTTTTCTCCAGATGATTAGATCTCTTAATGTTTCCCCTTATAGTACATAGTCTTATAAGTCCTCCCTATGCTGACATATTAATACAAGTTTGCTTAATCAAAATGAAACACCAAGTAATAATAACCAATTTTACTATTTCCCTTCTCTGTTCCAGGCAGTGTTCCCCACACTAGAGATACAGAGTTGAAAAAGACACACAGGATCCCTACTTCATGAAGCTTACTTTCTTGTAGAGTAAGAAAAAAAAATCAAGAAATATGAGATGATTTCAGATCCTGACAAGTATCTTAAAAATATGTATCATGATATTGAGATAGGAGATAACATGGAAATTGGGGGTGAACTGGATTGGGTGACTAAGGAATACTTCTCAGAGAAGGTGATATTTGAAGGACACCTTAATTATGAGAAGGAGCCAGTCTGGGAGTGCAAAAAGCTCAGGTAGTGAAGAGGGAATAGCTGGTGTGGTAACACATTAAATGATTCTGTTTTCTTCAATTCCAGCATTATATAAAATGGCTGTTTTTTCCTTAAAACATTCAATTTGGAAATCAAGCAAGTTGTAGCCCGTATCTTCTGTAACTAGGCAAAATGTCTTATACTGAATTCTACATGGCATTGAGTTGAAAAATTCTTCCATCTAGTTTCTTTTTTAAATCACCTTTTCTTTTTCCTTGGTTCTTTCTTCTTATTTTTTATTGCAAGTGTTCCTTCCAGTGATTTCAAGTGGAGTCTCTGTCCAGGAGTTTATAGTCTCAAACTTCCATTCAACATCTATTTATTCAATTCCTGTTATGTGCCTCACTTTTTATCATACGACTTTTAATTCATTTTTACGACAGCATTCATTACTGACATACTGACTATATGACATTGCCTATTTATTTATTTGTATATTATTTGTATCTCACTACTTGAATTCAGCTTCCACAAGACCAGGCTCTTGCCTGTTTTTAATTTGCCTGTCTAGCACCTCACACAATGCATTGCCCAGAGTAGGAACTAGGCAATAAATAATTGCTAAATTAATAAATAGCCCTAAGATTCCACAACATTAGCCAAATTGTAGAGTAACTCACAATTCATCCAGCATTCAGGAGAGATCATGTCTTTTCCTTTAGTGGATTAAAACTAAATAAGTAAACTTACCTCACTGGAACTTAAAATAATTAAACCAATTTTTATTGAATTTAACTTCAATAATAAGAGGAAACTAAGATGTTTAACACATTTTCTTTCACTTCTCCCCCGATGACTCATAATAATGTTTAAGTTGAAATAATTATTATCTGAGCATGCAGAGACCCCTTTGCAGAGCTGCTGTTAGGAGAGAAGGCCAAAGGACAAATGTATGCCTTAGGGCTGAGGGAGAACCATTGCCTACTCCCCCTTAGCTGCTACCACCACTGCATCAATACAAGGAATACACCAGTCCTAGCAGTGCCCGGACATAGTCTATAAAAAGATTTATCAGCTTATCAAAAGGCTTTATTAATTAAGGTTGTATCTACTTACTTAAAACATGGATACTGCCTAAATGTAGCATGTCCAGATCAAATGGCCCAGGGTAGAAAGAAAAAAAAAAAAAGGTCATGAGAAATGACTCTAGTAACTTGAGGGATTTTGTTTTTAATGGAGAAGAAAAATTTGAGAATGCATTAAGTAGAAGTAGGGATATGCATGTTATATGACTAACTGGGTGAGAGAGTAAAAACCTGTTCTGTGGTGAAAGGCTCTGAAGGTTGAAAGCATCACAAATGTAGCTGTGGATTTAAGGTAAGCAGAGCTGCCTATCAATCAGATCTCTATAGCAACATTCATGCTTCATCATGAGGTGCATTTCCTTTTTGTGGAAAATCCTGTAGATGCTGGTCCACTAGGAATACTGCGAAAGAAATCAGAGATGATTTAGATGGTCTCTGAGTTCTCATTCAACTCTGAAAACCTGTGGTTATACCCAAGTTAAACTCAGTCAATGTATTGTGGATTCAAAAGACTTTCCTTTGCTCGTGTCTGATATACAGGCATACTTTGCAGATGTTGCAGGATCGTTACCAGAGCACAAAAATAAAATGATTATTGCAATAAAGCAAGCCACACAGATTTTTTTTGGTCTCCCAGTAGATATAAAAATTATGTTTACACTGTACTCTAGTCTATTAAATGTACAATAGTATTATGTCTAAAAACAATAGACATAATTTAATTTAAAAATCTTTATTGCTAAAAAATGCTAACAGTTATTTGAACCTTTAACAAGTTGTTATTTTTTTGCTGGTGGAGGATCTGATGTTGATGGCTGCTTACTGATCAGAGTGGTGATTGATGATGGTTGGGGTAGCTGTGGAAACTTTTAAAAATAAGACAACAGTAAAGTTTGCTGCATCAATTGACTCTTTCTTTCAAGAAAGATTTCTCTGTAGCATGCAGTGATTTTTGATAGAACTTTACCCAAAGAACTTTCAAAATTGTCAATCCTCTCAAACTGCCACTGTTTTATCAACTAAGTTTAGATGATATTCTCAATTTTTTATTGTGTTTTCAACAGTGTTTACAATATCTTCATCAGCAGTAGATTTTATCTCAAGAAACCACTT
This sequence comes from Hylobates moloch, assembly GCF_009828535.3. NCBI lineage: Eukaryota > Metazoa > Chordata > Mammalia > Primates > Hylobatidae > Hylobates > Hylobates moloch. The sequence goes on along the minus strand of NW_026652281.1, from coordinate 125,410,340 downwards.
CCTTTACTTATTAATAAGAAAAAACTCATCATCCACTGAAATTTAATCATGAGGTTACAACAATTCAGGCACATCTTCAGACTCCAATCTAATTCTAGTTTTCTTGCTATTTCCACCACACTGCAGCAACTTCCTCTACTGGTCTTGAACCCCTTGGAGTTGTCCATGACAGTTTTATTCCCCTTCTAAACCCTTGCTAATGTTCTTTTGGGCTTCTCCCATGAATCACAGATATTCTTAATGGCAAATGGAATGGTGACTCCTTTGCATAATATTTTCGATTTACTTTGCCATCAGAGGAATCACCATCTATGGCAGCTATATTCTTATGAAATGATTTTCGTAAATAATAAGACTTGAAAGTCAGAATTAGTCCTTGATTCATGGTCAGCAGAATGGATGTTGAGTCAGAGGGCATGAAAACAACATTCTTCTTATACCTTTCCATCAGAGCTCTTGAGTGACTAAATGCATTGTCGATGAGCAGCAATAGTGTGAAAGGAATCATTATTTCTAAGCAGTAGCTCTCAACAGTGGGCTTAAAATTTTCAGTAAACTGTGGTAAACAGATGAGCTGTCATCTAGGCTTTGTTGTTCCATTTATAGAACATAGATGGAGTAGATTTAACAATTCTTAAGGGCAGTAGGATTTTCAGGATAGTCAATGAGCACTGGCTTCAACTTAAAGTCACCAGCTTCATTCTCCTTTAACAGGGGAGTCAACCGGGCCTTTGAAGCTTTGAAGCCAGGCACTAACTTCCACTCTCTAGCTATAAAAGTCCTAGATAGAATTTTCTCCCAATAAAAGGCTGTTTTGTACACATTAAAAATTTATTGTGTAGTGTAGCCATCTTCATCAATTATCTAAGGCAAATCTTTGGGATAACTGGTTGCAGCTTCTTCATCAACACTTCATTTTGCATTTTTATGCTATGGAAACGACTTATTTCCTTAATGAATACCCTCTGCTGGCTTCTAACTTTTCTTCTGCAGGTTTCCACCTCTCTCATCCTTCACAGAATTAAAGAGAATTAGGGCCTTGCTCTGGACTAGGCTTTGGCATAAGGAAATTTTGTGGTTGGTTTGATTTTCTATTCAGACTACTCAAACTTTATATCAGCAATGAGCCTGTTCTGTTTTCTTTTTCTTTTTTTCTTTTTTCTTTTTTTTGAGATGGAGTCTCGCTCTGTCGCCCAGCCTGGAGTGCAGTGGTGCGATCTCGGCTTACTGCAAACTCCACCTCCCGGGTTCACGCCATTCTCCTGCCTCAGCCCCCCGAGTAGCTGGTACTATAGGCGCCTGCCACCACGCCCAGCTAATTTTTTGTATTTTTAGTAGAGACGGGATTTCACCGTGTTATCCAGGATGGTTTCAATCTCCTGACCTCGCGATCCACCCCCGTCAGCCTCCCAAAGTGCTGGGATTACAGGCAGGAGCCACCGCGCCCGGCCTTGTTTTCTTTTTCATGTGTTCATTGGAGTAGCACTTTTAATTTCCTTCGAGAACTTTTTATTTGCATCCACAACTTGTGCTATTTGTTGCAGGAGGCCTTGCTTTTGGCCTGTTTTAGCTTTTGACATGCCTTCTAAGCTTATTGAATTTAATCATTTCTAGCTTTTGATTTAAAATGAGAGATGTGCAGCCGGACGCGGTGGCTCATGCCTGTAATCCCAGCACTTTGGGAGGCCAAGGCGGGCAGATCACGAGATCAGGAGATGGAGACCATCCTGGCTAACACGGTGAAACCCTGTCTCTACTAAAAATACAAAATGTTTGCTGGGCGTGGTGGTGGGTGCCTGTAGTCCCAGCTACTTGGGAAGCTGAGGCAGGAGAATGGTGTGAATCTGGGAAGCGCAGCTTTGCAGTGAGTCGAGATCGCTCCACTGCACTTCAGCCTGGGTGACAGAGCGAGACTCCATCTCAAAAAAAAAAAAAAAAAAAAAAAAAAAAAAAAAAAAAAAAAAATAATAATAATAAAATAAAATAGTAAAATGAGAGATGTGCAACTCTTCTTTTCACTTGAACACTTAGAGGCCATTGTAGGGTTTTCAGCTGGACTAATTTTAATATTGTTCTTTCTCAGGGAATACGGAGACCCAGGGAGAGGGAGAGTGATGGGAGAACAGCTACTCAGTGGGGCAGTCAGAACAACACACTTTTGTCAATTAAGTTCACTATCTTATATGTCACATATCTTATTGTCACATATCTTATATGATACAATAGTAGTATCAAAGATCACTATTACCATACCAGATATAATAATAATGAAAAAGTTTGAAATTTTGTGAAAATTACCAAAATGTGAAACAGAGACACAAAATGAGCATATTCTATTGGAAAAATGGTGCCAATAGACTTCTTTGACACAGGATTGCCACAAACCTTCAATTTATATAAAGCACAATATCTGCAAAACACAATAAAATGAAATGCAGCAAAATGAGGTATTTCTGTAGTGACAAAGGCTCCTCCTAGACCAACCCTAGTCAGGCTCCTTTGAGTCCTCTTCTCACCTAGGCCTAGAGAAACTGCAGGTTCTCAACACCTAAGATTTTGTTTATTCCTCCCCATATTTACCAAAATGCACTAAGAGTTCTGAACAAACCCTAGCATAGTTTCCAAAAGCTCAAGGTCACATCCCTAGGATGACTCCAGCCTTCCATAAAATGCTAGCCTGCAAAAGCTTAACACTGCTGGGAAAATTTACTTTGTTCCAGCCAAAACCTGGTGATGGACAGATAGACCCCTAAAACCCCTCTTCAAGCAGTTACTTTAGATAGCTTGCAATTAGAAATCCTTTCTCTTCCCTTTAAAATATAAACTCAAAACTGTTTCCTCAAGGACCTGAGCACTGTCTCTTTGAACTGCAAGCCTTCAGGGAGATACCACTTCTTGTTCTCAGTCCCCATGAGAGGATAAGGGTCTTACTTAAGTGGGAGCCTCACTTTATCTTGCATGTCCGCTCCTGTCATAAAAAAAGTTTGTTTCTTCTTGGAATAAGCACCAGTTAACAAACCCAGCTGGCCTGGCCACATTAACTAACTCCTCTTGCCCTGATCTTTGTGAACTTTGACCTTCTTGACTGCTCAAGCCCCTACTATTCTCTACTCTTGATTCCTCGTCCTCTTCTTAAAACACTCAGTCACTTCTGTACAAATCGAAGTTGAGTTTGGTTTATGCTGGGCTATTTCCCTATAGCAACAGTATTACTGATAAAATTTTTTCTGGCCACTTGAATAGTATCAAGCTTTGTTTAGTTTTGACAATGTTTTATTAGTAACTTCTAAGTGAGAGAAATGCAAAATAGAATTTTGGTACAGGTGGAAATGTTAGATGTGTTATTGCCAAAGTTCAAGCAGTGGATCACAATCAGGACTTAAAAAACTCCATGGGAAGCTGAATGTATTTAAGATTGTTAGAATGACAAGTTAGGAGTGTCAGTAGAAGCTTCCCCGGATATGGTGATACACTCTGTGATGGTGACATTCACTTTTAAAAAATCTGTCCTCTCATGGTATTCTCTCCCACCTGCACCAAAGCATCATATTCTGCCTTGCAATAGAGATTTTTCCTGAGTCTTTTTGTGTAGGTGATATTCTACTCGATACATCAATGGTAGTGAAATTTCTGGATCAAAGTATCTATATATCTATAAACGTTATATCTTAAGTTTCTGAGTTATAATTGAAAGACAGTCATCAGGGTACCTACAGATTCCCTTAAATTGTATGCACAATATGAAGTATATGTGAACATCTGTATAATTTGCTGGCTTTTTATTAGAATCTCAATGGGGTTTCTCTTTAATCCCAAAACATGTCCTAGACTTTAAGATCCTGAGAATAGGGTCGTATATAATGTTAGGTTTTGAAGTGAAGGCAAGAGTTAAAGGCAGAGAGAGAGAGAATTGGTGGTTCTACAGCAATGCAGGTTTATTGCTGGTGCAACCTGCGGAAGTTGGGTACCAGCTTAATGCCAGAGCCAACTGCCACTTACAGGCTGGGGTAATTTATAGGCCTGGGTAGGAGGGGTCTGGGCAATATGGCTTGCTGCCTGTGAAAATATTGATAAGATGTTTATATGATCCGATGGTTTGGCCCTTTTTCTGGTGGGATGTGGTTAGCGTGTTCCCTGGACCTTTGCCTAGCAGGATATAATAGGAATGTTCCTTCAGTTGGGCCTTTGCCCAGCAGGGTGTGATAAGGATGTTCCTGTGCTTTGGGGTCAGGTGGCTAGGCAGGATGTTTCTCATGGCCTGAACCCCCATGGAATGTTTCAGTCTGACCAAGGTCTGCAAAATGGAGGGGGAACTTACAAAATGGTGCAGTTTGGACTAACGTATAGTTTTCTGTAATACAGGGCCATGCACATAAATGTTAGTAAACGGCAAGGAAAACAGCTTTGCAAGACATAGTATTTGGGGCAAAGTTTTTCATTCAATAAGACAACGTACCTGGAGTCTTTTTTATATACTTGTCTCCCTCTTGTGAGGTTTTACCATTTCTTCTTACCGTAAGTTTCCTTGTCAACCTTGTCAATTCCTTGTCAAATGTCCTCCTCTCAACATTCTGAGGTCTGAAATGAGAATGGAAAGGAGTAGATAGAACTCCAAAATATTTTGTGTTTTAAATGGAGAGAATGTGGCATTTGTGGGAAAAGGAATAAAAAATGTCTGTGAGTTATTAAAGATGGTGCTGGAGGATTAGAAAAGGTTGCATCAGTGTCATGGGATGTTGTTTAACTCTGATCTCTAGGAAAAGTGAGCCATCCCTCAGTGTTTTCCTTCCAACTGCCCTGGTTGCCAGGTTAAGATGACTGATGACATCAGGAGCTTCCATGCTCCTGTTTGGAAGAGTCAATCCATGTGGGTATTTGGCAGAGCGTGTGGACAGTGGCTTCTTCTTAAAGCATTCTCACTCTTTTTTCCCTTCTTCCTATTTTTTAATTGACAAATAAAAATTGTCTATGTTCATATTATACAATATGATGCTTTGAAATATATATGCATTGTAGAGTGGCTAAATCAAGCTAATTAGCCTATGCACCACTTCACCTACTTACCATTTACTTGTGATGAGAACACTTAAAAATCTCTCAGCAATTTTCAAGTATGCAATATATTGTTATTAACTACAGTCATCATGATGTACAATAGATCTCTTGAGCTTATTCCTCCTAACTGTACTTTGTGTCTTTTGATCAACATCTTTTCAATTCCTCTCTCTTTAGCCTTTGGTAGCTACCATTCTACTCTCTGCTTGTATGAGATTTACTTTTGAAGATTCCACATATGAGTGAGATCATGCAGTATTTATCTTGGTGTGCCTGACTTCTTTCACTTAACATGATGTAATCCACATTCATTCATATTGTCCCAAATGACAAAATGTCTTTCTAATGCTGAATGGTATTACATTGTGTGTACATACCACATTTATTGTGAATAATGCTGCGATGAATACATGACTGCAGATATCTCTTCCACATACTGATTGATTACTCCAAATTCTGAATAGAGATAATGGGGTTGGTCACAGCCATAATCCAGAATCAAAGATGGGACAGATCATGCACTTCATGCCTGAAAGACTTAGGTTTTCCCACGAGGAGTGTGTGAAAGTAGGATTAAGGAGATTTTGAAGAGTGGTTGGACTGAACTGGAGAGAAGCTGGTGTTACATATGAGAGTTGGTATTTGGGACCTGGACAGAATTAGATGCTGAATAAGGATACAGAGCTACCTGTATTTATCTGTAGAGACATATCTTTGCTGTTATATGTTGTCTTTCCAGATTCAGGCTTATGACCCAGGATACTGGGTGTGGTGGTAAAATCTTATCATCATTTCCTAGAACTCCCAAAGACCAGAGAAGCACAAGGTCATCAGTCTGCAGAAACCAAAGCCCACAGCTCTTCTCCAACATGCTAGTGACAGACTTCACAAAATAAACACAAACTCTCCTCCAGAAGAAAGTGAAACAAATTAGTAGTGAGAGAACTCATGACATTTGTGTTAATCAGAATATTTAAAGATAGACTGTTTTCAGTGTAGTAGAACAACTTTTAAATTTATTTGCAATATAATTCTATAAAAATTGTTTAATTCAAATAATGAGATATTTCTGGCTGAAATAAACATCACATAATAAAGCACAATATGTAACAATAAAAATCATATCATATGAAGAAGAATTGTCTAGGAATTATGAAGCTTTAGTTAGTGTATTTAGAAAATAAATTCCCCAGAGATTTTACATTTATATACTCAATGGTTGTATATTGCAGTAAAAAACAATAAGTTTTAACAAACTGGTGTAAAAAATACAATGAAAGTCAAAGGATTATAATTAATAGCTTAATACATGCCAGGTATTTTAATAGCTTATTTTGAAAATGTTAATCATATAATTATGGTATTTCATTTAAGAGAGATTTGTAGTTTAAAAATGTGATATTTATAAAAAGGTTTGTGATAGATGTTTTACATGCTATATATGTATATGTTAATTTTTCTCATGATTTTTCATTAAAATAGTTTTTTGTCTTTGTGCCTATTGAACTCACATAGGTGCATGGAAGTTCCCTAACATTTCTATAAATGTACATGTTTTACTGAATGTTTCATCTTTGATATAGAAAACCTTAAAGAAAACCATCTTAAAGAAAAATTATTAAAATTTAGTAGTACTTTTTAACTTGCCTTAATGCATGATATTTTAAATTATTAAACAGGACAAGGTAATGCTTCCATTTTGAATACAAATAAATATTATAAATCAAAATGCTTTGCTGGAAAAACCCATGATGCATTGATACAATAAAAATGAAATGTCTTGTTAACTTTAAGAGATGGGTGTTATTATAACACCCATCTCAGCTGGTTCTTTGCTACTAATGACATTGTTGTTTAATGGGTTTGTTATAATTTGGCCAAAATTTTAAACTATGAAAAACATCCTTAAGTTTTTTTTCCACATTGGAAAACATTTTTTTAAAAAATAATAATGGGAAATGAGACAGACCCTGAGATAAAAGCCTTGATGCAGGAGATGGATTGGGGGGAGAAAAAGAAAGCATGAAAGAAAGAAATCAGGCTCTATGAACCCTGGGACAATACTGAAGGAAAAGCACTGCAACAGAAAATGCATTCCTGATGATGGCAAATGATTAGAAACATATAGGTAAAGGTAATGGTAGCTTGCTTTCTTTCTTTCTTTTTTTTTTTTTTTTTTTTTTTTTGAGATAGAGTTTTGCTCTGTTGCCCAGGCTGGAGTGCAGTGGCACAATCTTGGCTCACTGCAACCTCCACCTCCCGGGTTCAAGCAATTCTTCTGCCTCAGCCTCCTGAGTAGCTGGGACTACAGGTGCACGCCACCACACCCAGCTAATTTTTGTATTTTTAGTAGAGACGGGGTTGCACCGTATTGGCCAGGCAGGTCTCAAAACTCCTGACCTCGTGATCCGCCCACCTCGGCCTCCCAAAGTGCTGGGATTACAGGTGTGAGCCACCGTGACCAGCCAGGTAGTGGTAGCTTTTCAATGTAAAAAATGGGACCTCCTTACAAACTCCAATTCCAGTTTTATGTAGGAGATGAAAAAAACTAAAGTATATGATGAAATGGGAACCATGAAAAAGAAGTGAGATTATTTGGGCAATGTCTAAGAAATAGGAAAAGTGAAAAAAGCTAAAGAGTAATAATAGCACAAATACAGAGAAGAAAGAGCTGAAGACATGAGTACTAAATTAACCCCAAAACTGTATAGGACATGGTAGCATCAGAGAATATGGAATTGTGTAGTAAAGAGAATACGGAATTGTGTCATAAAGAAATTGGGTCTTTTCCAAAAAAGGATTTGGCCTTTATTCTTGACTTCTGAGATGTAATTTAAGTCAGAGTGTCCTTGTTTAGAGCAGCGTCTGGCCACAACAGATCTTAGGATGCGGCTGGCCACACCTGACAATTTAGGGTAGGGCTGTTCATACCAGAGAGACCAACAATGTAATTTAGGGTGAGGGCTCCAATTGACCTGGAGACTGAGTTCGACCATGTGGGCAATCAAGCAATCAATCAATCATGCTTTTGCTATAAAGCCCTAATAAAAACTCTGGACACCAAGGCTTATGGAAACTCCCTGGTTGGTATTACTCCATGTGTATTGTCACACATTGACGCTACACAGAAAGTAATGTGTGCTGACTCCACAGAAAGAGGACAAAGCAAGCTTTGACTTCCCCTGTCCTGTGTCTCTTCCTTTGACTAATTTTAATCCGTATCTTCTTGCTATAATAAAATATAACCATAAGTATAATAGCTTTCAGGGAGTTCTGTGAGTCCTTCAAGCAAATTGTTGAACCTGTGAGTGGTTATAGGAACTTCCGAATTTGCAATTTGTGTCAGAAGTGAGAGCAGTCTTGTGAAGGGCTATGCCCTTGATCTCCATAGTTTGGCTAACTCCAGATAGGGATAATTACTGAATTTGGGAGTAATGTGGGATATGGGAACAATTTAGGAAATGAACATGTGCATAATTTAAATATCAATTAGAAGCAAAACAAATACAATAAAATGCAAACAACAGGAAAGTGCACTTTTTAGGGCATAGAGCAAGATAGTAAATATGCTTTGTGACTGAGGTCAGCAGGAACAGCTGGGAACAGTTTTAAGAGTCTGAGAAAGGCTAAAGTACAGAATCAACTAGAAATTTGAAAGAATTAAAGGAACAAGGAGACAATTAGTATAATGAGCAATGAAGAAACAAATTTCTTAAAAGCCCTTGAGGACAGTTTCTGACAATTGATCAGGAACATCAGGACAACTCAAGTGGCTTGGCAAGGGCAAGATATTATAGCTGCAGGAACATTTTAGTAGGATATATGAAAAGTTGAAGAAATGAGTAGAGTGGAAATGGTGGACAGCACAACGGTGGATTAAATAGTGGAGAAGATAAGAAAAGTTCAGGAAATGGATGCGGTTCCATACTATAGGAGCATCTGGGATAGGTGAGCAACTGAGGAGTAGAAAGTAGCTGAGGGCAAAATAAGTGTGTGTTGAGGAAGGGTTGTAGATCTGGTCAGTGAGATTAGCTGACAAGCTGTGTAGCTGAGAAGAGCTAAATCAACAAAGAAAGAAATGGCACTGGTGGAACATAGCACTTTTCCAATTAGCTCAAAGAAGATGAATAGCATTTAGAAAGAGGGAAAGTTGATATAAGGACAGTAGAGAGAATAGACATTTGCTGATATGAAAACAGAGTACAGAAAAAAAGTGAATGGAGGAGCTTGGAGACAGATATGGTCTATAAAATTCCTAGGAATTCTAATGTGCGTATGAAGCTCTACTCTAGTTCTCCATGAGGTGACAACGGGGCAGTGAGGAAATGAAAGCATTTGAAGTGAGGGAGTAGCTAAATGAGTAAGAGCTGTGCAAGAGACAGAATGATGGAAGTGACATGTAAAGCCAGAGCAACGACGAAAGAACAAATGGTGAGGCCACAGAAGATAGAGGGAGCCGAGGAACTGGGAACATTTAGTAATACAGAAGGGAAAACTTAGATTACACGCCAGATGATGAAAGGAGCCCGAGAGGCAGGACTGGCCCAATTAGAAGAGGCTTGAGTCATTGAAAAATGGGGTAAAGCCTAAGGCAAGAGACTTACAGGAAATGGTATAGCTGTGAGAATTAGGCAGTTTGGCCCCTGAAGGCCAAGAAGGAAAATAAACCAAATGATCTTAGGAGATACAAGTCAGTAAAAGAAGAATATCTGCCTTCCAGAAATAACAACTTAGAAATGACAGCAAGAGGGGAAAGTGAAAGAGACAGTGGCAGTCAAGGCTTCTGGAACCAGAGAGCATGAAGGGCTGCATCTCAGAGTGCAACAGAGCTCAGAAGGTATGAAGAGAAGGTGTTGGCACAAGGCCTCATGCACTGTCTGCAGACCCATGAGCCAATTAAACCTTTCTCTATAAATTACCCCATCTCAGGCACTTCTTTATAGCAATGCAAGAACTGACCTAGCTCAACTGTTTATATAGTCAATAGGCTTGTGAAACCCTGCCTACTCTAAGAAGCCTTCCTGGATTAAGAGGAAAGGGCTGGAATCTGTCTTGTCTTCTTTCTCTTAACCATGACTGTGCTTGTTTGAAATGTTGTTCAGTCCTTTTCTGTATTCTTTTTGGTTTGTGACATTCATGCTTCCATAACACACTTTATCAACCTACTTAATAATTCTGTGTGTCATGTGTCATGGTAAGTCACAGAGATAGAATCTGTATCCATCGGATTTGTATAGACTTATTGGTAGCAAAGTATGTAATGACGGGTTGGTTCAATTGTTTGAGTATTTTTCTTACCCATGTCTCTTTTCTGAGACAGGAAAGAAATAGTCAATACAACTAGGTGTTCCCTCACTCTCCTGTGAGTGTGACTGATATATCCATGTGTCTTTTGTACGTTCAATGAATTCCCTGCAGGTTGTCTGGGATATCTGTGTTTAATTCTGGAGCACGTGAAGGGAACATCAAAGTGCCATGGAAGTAAATCTAGGCCCAATCTGGGTGGATGATTTTCTATGAGTTCCTCTACCAGTGGAGGCTGATCCAGGATATTGTGACAACACAGTACCCTTTCTAGAAGAAACTGCTACCTTATCATTGATAATAAAGCCTGTATCACTCTCATTTTCAAATATAACCATAAAAAAGTTCACAATTTGCCAATGCTGTCAGTGCTGTTAGTCTTTACAACAACACTAAGAAGTGATAACCTGCATTTTACACATGTGGAAGGTAGATTTCAGAGAGGATCAGGGATCTGTCCTAAGCAACATAGTAGTAGGTGGCATATTTTGTTGTTGTTGTTGTTGTTGGCAACTGTAGTAATACAGCAAGGGAAGAAACATGGGAAGATAAATTATGTATGTATGAACTGCATCCTCCAGTGATGCTTATTTCTGCTATTCTTAGCCCCTTGATCCTTAGTCAATAACAGACAAAGTAGAATTTAGGCCAAAAGTCATCAAATTAAGACAAATATGAACACTTTACAATGCTAAAGACTCCAATTACAATAAATACAGCCAATTTTATGATGCAGAACTATCAAGGAGAAGTGTTCAGAAACAAAATAATGATAGAAAACTTTAACACATCACTCTTAGTATTAGACATTCGCTTGTCAAAGGGGATAAAATATAGCTAAGTATATAAAAGTTTAAATAACATAACCTATCACCAACAATGTTGATGGCTGTTGTGAGACCCTGGTTCTTGTCTTCATAGTTTAAATGAATTGAAACAAGAGACACACAGCAAATGAGGTGCAGCATACGGCAATTTATTACAAAGGAAAAATAATATTTGGAAGTTAGGTGCAGAATAGACAGTACACCCTGAGAGAGACTTTGTTCCATTTTCTATTGGGTTGTTTGTTCTTCACTGTTGAGTTTATATATCCTAAACACTAGTTCTTAGTGGATATGTGGTTTACAAATGTTTTCTTGCAGTCTAGAGTTTGTCTTTCCGTCTTTTTAATAGGCTATTTAACAAAGCGAAAGAATTAAATAGCTTTAAATTTCCATAAGATACAATATGTAATATTTTAAGCTTAGTTTTTTTACTTAAGGTAGTGTGCTGGAGTCAGCTTACATCAGCCCTTGAGAACTGGTTTTCAAGTATTCAGGGAGTTTGCAAACTGATTGCTAAGGGCAGCTTGAATTTGACCACTGGAGAGTATTTACACTGCAAAAATGAACAAATGGTACAAATTAGGGCTTTTGCTCATGCTTCTTCCAACACTACTTGTCCCCAAAATGTATAACAGTCCAAAAAAATAGAATAATTTATATTATCTTTTTAATTTTTAGAATTATCTTAATTTTAGATAAACCTGTTTTAAAAATTTATTTATTTAACCTTATTAGATAAATTAGGAAACTCAAATTTGTATTCCCTTTACCCATAATTTATATATAGAAAAATAAACCTAACTGGATTTTTTTAACAAGAAATAGACACACCCATTCTGAGTACAGTACAAGTAGTAAAACAAATGATGATAAAATTGACTCAGAAGAAATAAAGATGAAATGAGTTTGTATTGGTTTTACTCCAATGTATGTTACCTTATAAAATTGAATTTAATTTCATAGCCATTATGAACAGCTAAACCATAGTGTTTCATCACTTATGGAAATGTTTTGGCAAATTAAGCAATGAAAACACTAACATTTGGCCAGGCGCGGTGGTTCACGCCTGTAATCCCAGCACTTTGGGAGGCCGAGGTGAGCAGATCACGAGGTCAGGAGATCGAGACCATCCTGGCTAACATGGTGAAACCCCATCTCTACTAAAAATACAAAAAAACAAATTAGCCGGGCGTGTTGGCGGGCGCCTGTAGTCCCAGCTACTCGGGAGGCTGAGGCAGGAGAATGGCGTGAACCCAGGAGGCGGAGCTTGCAGTGAGCGGAGGTCGCGCCACTGCACTCCAGCCTGGGAGACAGAGAGACTCCCTTACAAAAAAAAAAAAAAAGTTTAAAGTTTCACATAAGTGTATTTGTGGGCTTCTTATTAAATGTCACTACAGGTTGCTCAGATTAGTATAAGCATATACATTTGCTGAGACATCAGTGAGAGATTGGATCAAAGATGTTTACTTGGAAATATTGGGTGAATTTTTGGCAAAGATGGTTGCTCAGCTATCAGTTTCTAGTAACACCATAGCATGCTGACATGTGGTATAAAATATTAATTCATAGAATAAGTGAAGCTGCTGAGACATCTTCCACTATAACTTGACTAGTACTTGTGTAATTTACACATGGTGATGTAAATATGAAGGAAGATTTATTTTTTCCTCTTTGGCAACAAATGTGATTAACTCTGAGCTACCTAAAATTCTGAAAGATTACATTGTAAGCAAATAGGGTCTTAAACTGAAGTTTTGCGTAGTTATATACTTTGATACTGAACCTATGATGACAAGAAAACATGCTGGAGTGGTTGCCTAGATGAAAGAACTCGTACTAGAATATAAATCACTATTACCTTCTTGGAGAAAGTCTCACTATGGAAAAGAAAAGCAGTTGAACTAAAGTGTTCTTAATGACATTAAAAACTGAATTACATAAGGTTACAGCATTACTTCTTGAATACTATTACCTTTATTATGTAATATTATGGATGCTGATCTGAACAATAGTTACTGCCTTTTATAGCTTTTAAGTAGAAATGCTCTGTTAAATATTTCAACTACCACACAAATGTCCTGTTATGGCAAGTTTTGAAACCAGTTTGATCTCAGACTTTTAAGGATATGAATGAGCCATGCTTATTCACTTGTCTGAGATCTTCAGTATTTTTAATGATTTTAATACTTCCATTCAAGGAAAGAATGTAGAATGTTTTTCATGAACTAACGACAAAAATAAAAGTTAGATGCTTGGATGAACAGTTTCTACAAGTTCTTATGACATATGTAAATGATTCAACAATTAGCAATAAGTAGTAGTGGTAATTTTAATATTAAACATCTGTGAAAAGTCAGCAGCAAAACCTTACACATTTGTTTCCAATTTAAATTTTATTTTCTGTCAAAAGAATACTTATACATAAAAACTTTATAGAACCAGAATCTATTTCTTTCATCAGATGTAATTTGTTAACTGTAATTTTATACCACTTTTTTTAGAACTGAATACTAATAAGGATTGAAGATTAATTTTGAAAATACAGTATCACTTTCTTAATATCATCTAACAGTTTAAAATAGAATATCCTGAGCTTGCTGAAATTGCGTTAACATGTATTTTCTAAATTTAACATAAATATTTCCTGTGAGATTTGCTTTTCAAACATGAGCATTATTTAAGCAAAACAACACAGAGTTTAAATATATAGACTTTGATACCAATAAATTAGATGAGTTAATAATCAAGGAGTACACTAAATCTTTTAACAGCTACAAGAATATGTTCTTTCAAAATACTCATATAGGTGTTTCATATGTAAAATTGCTATTTTACTCAATATTTATAATTGCAGAAAAGCAAAAATTATGAGTGTAATAACTAGGTATATTGATCACCTGTATGCATACTTTCTATAAATGAGTTCAGTTTTCTCATTTTTTTCTTCCCCTGTATTTGTACTTACTGAATTTATTGAAATTGATTTTATATCTGAATGTGATAAAAAAATTTTGGTCTTATACTTTCTTTGACTTTTTATTATTTCATTTTCTAGTGATCCATTTTATTGTCTTTTATACAAATATTGGCCTTTGATGGCTTGAAAGTTTTTGAAAAAATGATCCTTAAACACAAATGGTTTAAGAACTTCAATAGAGAGTTTGACGATTATATGGCCATAGGTGGAGCCATGGAGGGACAAAGAAAGAGCAAAATTGTTCAGCCTCATAACTGGGAAAATGCAGCTCCATGGCCTGAAATAGGGAAGAGGAGCTGGCCTGTGGTGAGAGATGCTTGTTTGAGTTTTAGATCTCTATATTGTAAGATGATGGTAGAAAATTCAGATACAGGGTCTAGCAGGAGACTGGAGCTCTGGAACTGGAGCTGAGATCATAGAAAAGATAAGACCAGGATCATTTGCCTGAAGTCATAGTTGAATCATAGTAATTGTAAGATTCACAGAAGAGAATGATGTCCTATGAGATCTGAGCAGCTGCATTTTTTCATTCAGTGGCTTCAAATAAAATTGATTTATACCTCCTATCAAGGTTGTTATTCTCCCAGGTAATGTAAATTTTCCTATCTGTAGCAAGAGAAAGTAACAGAGCAATGATAATTATGATGATGGTGATGATAACAATAAGGATAATAAAATAATAATGATCATTGTAAAGCAATAGTAGTAATAAAAACAAGTCCTTATGTAGTCCCTATGTACCAAGGGCAGTTTATTTCACACGAGAAAGTTTAGGCACAGAGGGGTTAAGTTTAATGACTTGCTGGAGGTCACTTAAATAATATGTGGTGGAGTTGAGGTTTGAATTCAGACTGTTTGGATTTAGAGCTTGTTTTTTTAACCATTGACTGCTAACCATTAAAGATGCTGAAGTAAATCTTTCTCAGAGTCATTAACAACAAGCTACACAATATCTTGGAAGTATTTGTGTCTTTCAGGGAAAAAACAAAGCCATTTTTTAATAATCCACTCATTTTTCGGAAAAATTGCCCTAAGGGGTCTAAACCGATTCTTCTCAAACTGCAACGTGCCCTGGAGATCAAGTGCCCTGCAGATCTTGCTACGATGCAGAATCCGACCCAGTAGATCTGGGGTGAGATCTGTAATTCTGCATTGGTAACAGCTCCCAATGCTGGTCCTTACCCACACTCTGAAGAGCAAAGGTCTGCAAAGTTAGGTGGCAGATGAAGATATGAGGAAGCTGTCCTAGTAGTTAGAGATAAACTATGTTCTGCACTTTTATCTAGAGGAGTCAGGCTCTTGCTCAATGTCCTTAAATTGTTGAAACTACTGTTAATTCATTATTACATCTAGGCAGAATACTTTGTTAAAGAAGAGACTTAGATTTTTAAGAAGATATGGGTCTGTACTTTTTTGAAAATCTCTTATAATCACCTCTACCTGTCCTCTTTTTTCTGGTTCCATTTAGGTTTGACAACATAAGGTTGTGGTTAGAAGCAGGATAATTTGAGTTTGAATCTCAGTCCTTCTTCATGAACTACAAGATTGCATAGTTTACTTACCTTGTGTGAGTTTAGTTCCCTCGTTTGTAGTATGGGGGTGATAATGGTATTAGGCTTATAAGACTGGAGAGGATCAATTGAGACAAGGCACATAAAACATGCTATGGCACTTGGCATGGTACATGTGTTCCCTGAACCTGGGCTAATTATTGTTACAGCTCTATCTCTGCCCATGTGCTGTGCCCTAGTGTCACACTGCCTGTTCCTGTAATGGAACACCTGTGTTCTCATCTGGAACCTCGGATGATTATTTCCATTATCAGCTCACATCCAGAGCCCCCTCCAAATGTCCTTGCTTTTACGTTTGTGTTCATGTTTGTCTTTCAACCAGCACAGGATTTTCACACAATAGTGAAGACATTTATAAATCAGGGGTTTCTAGACTTTGCATGTTTGTTTTCCTACTAAAATAGAATAATTGTGAGCTCTATATTTTGAAGAGAGAAAAAGAAAGGATACAATTTTCTTTGTGTTCTGTGGTAATACAGGATTGTTCCTCTCCATCTCTCTTTTGAGGAGAAGATTTCATTTTTGTTTTTGTTATTTCGTGTAAAGCAGAGACATAGACTAAATAATGAAATAGTGTTAGGCTATAATAGACAGCCAATATTAACACAAATGTCTGTATTTTAGAAGCTGCTTTACTTTTTGAAACTGGAAAAACCTGAAACTCTTTCCAGCTCCAGAGAGAGCCATCCTGATGGAACCTACTGACAGGGGGACACAAAAGAAAAGAGGGAGGAGATGAAAGAAGATGAGGGTCTCTATTGCCAGCAGAACTGGACTGTGTGTTTAACTGGAAAGCTGATGGAGAATGTAGTTATGCACAGCTCTCTGGGCCCTTCTAGTGAAATAAAGAACTAGTTAAATAAGGCAAGACAGAAGAATGAGGCTGCCATCTAGAGGTAGTAACAGGTAATCTTCCAGGGCACAAGGGAGCCAAAGGCAGAGAGCTGCTTCACTTTTTATTCTCTGCAGTCTTCATACATAATAATGATCTCATTCCTCTGTATTAGTCAGGATCTTCCCATTATAAGTGACGAATTATAACCAGATTAAACCAAAAAGTAAAATAATTTATTGACTGATTGATATGGTTTGGATTTGTGTCCCCACTCAAATCTCATGTAGAATTGTAATCCCCAGTGTTGGAGGTGGGTCCTGGTGGGAGGTGATGGGATCATGTGGGCGGTTTCTCATGGTGTAACGCAATCCACCTTGGTGCTGTCGTCGCGATGGTGAGTCCTCATGAGATCTGGTTGTTTCAAGGTGTGTGGCACCTCACCTCTCTCTCTCTCTTGCTCCTGCTCCCACCACGTGAGGCACCTCTCTCCCCCTTTACCTTCTGCCATGATTGGAAGCTTCCTGAGGCCTCCCCAGAAGCAGAAGCCCCTATGCTTCCTGCACAGCCTGCAGAACCATGAGCCAATTAAACTTCTTTTCTTTATAAATTATGCAGTCTCAGGTATTTGTTTTTTTATAGCAGTGAAAGAATGGGGTAATACAATGATATAATTGGAATAGGATGAGATGGAGTGAGCATTAGGTATGTTGGAACTAGGGGATCAAATGATATCAACTCACTCTCTCCTGCTCAAAAACATACATACTCCCCAAAAATGCTTGGCTCTTCTTCTTCTTCCTTTTATTAACATGTGGCCACTATTCTATCCTAATGAATACGGGCTTTACCCAGGAAATGAGTTAAAAGGCCACAGCTGTGTGTATATGTGTATGTGTGTTGGGGGAGGGGGGAGGGGGAAGGTGTTGGAGGTCTTAGTTTACCTTTTCTGCTCCAATACCTATCCGCTGATGACTTCTAAACTTTTTGTCAGCCCCATCCTAATTCTGATTCCCAGATATAGATATTTAGAGGGCAGTTTGGCCTAGATGTCTAATAAGTCATTCAACTACAAAGCAGTCAAAATAGAAGGTGCTATTCTTCTTATGTTTTATCCTTAGTTATTTGTGTTTCTCTTCCATGTTGATGGTGATACTATCTTTAAATTCCCCTTGGATCTTCATCAGAGATCAGAATTTATAAGTTGATGATTGATACATATTCATTAAATAAATATATGTTGAACATGCAAAGTGGAGATGCATCATGTGTAACATAATTTTGTTGTGAGGATTAAATGAAATAACATATGAAAAACATTCAGTAAAATGCCTGACATGCATAATTTCACAACCAATGAATGAAGAGGATACAAAAGATATTTTTAAGCTTGTGTCTTTTATCCTATAGTTTCTCAAGTGAATTCATAACATGGAAGAATATAACATTTTTCACACCCAGGGAAAGTCACTTTACCACCAAAACATCCTTTGGTACACTTCAGATTGTGCCTTGAAGTGTTTGTTTGCATTTGTTAATATAAATGAGAGAAGAGAAGAAAACTTCTCCCACCTCAGGTAAGCCCATAAATGCAGCTGTCTCTACTGCATCTCAGGGCATTGTTAGATACATATTTCACTTTAGCCTGGAATCCATTTGAAATGAGTTGAGTGTATGAAAAGAATGGCCATATATATATATATATATATATATATAAAATATATATGTAGTTATATATATTACATATATGTAGTTATATATATTATATATATGGTTATATTTATGGCAATAAACCAATTATTAATAATGTAAAATGTAGTGAGTGATATTACACACCCATCTCTATAAAAGGCATTTTCCCAAACATGCTCTTTAGTGTTTGCAGGAATCCCATATATTAGGTGTAAAAAGTGGCATTAAAGGTAGAGAAGGGGCTACTCAAGGAATGGAAGTCACATATGTGGCAGGAGGAAGTGAACCTAAGCCTCAGTGCTGCATGTCCATCCCTCAGATCACTGCACCTCAATGCCACACTTAGCCCTGAGAAAACCTCCTCTGCCCTCGGACACTCACTAGGGTAGCATCCTTTACAGTTTTCAAGAACAGACATTGTTTTCTGTTAGGGGGAGAGCATTTCCTTCATAAGTAAAATTTATCCACCAGTACTGATCCTAGAGGTGTTGAGTGCCTTGAAAGCTCTCTGTGTCATGAACTCTTAGACTAGAAATGAATCTTAAATTAGAATGGCACAAATACATATCACAAACATAAACACACCCAAGCATACCAGGGCTGACATTTAAAATGTCTGGACTAAGCAAATGTGAGGCCAAAGGTTTGGATGAATAAACTACGTAGACATAGAAGCCTCCTAGGACAATGACATGAATGTTGTCAAGAAAGGCTGTGTCTGTTAGAGGCCAAAAGGCCTGCATTACTTATGGGGGTATGACCAGTGTCTAGACAGCAGAGATGAGGCATCGTTAGTGATTCACCTGGCATGTGCCTTAACCTTGCTTTTCCAGCAGGGCAGATAAATGATGGCCTAAAAGCTGCCTCAGAAAATCAAGATGATTCCAGTCTGTTCTCCACAACCCTGGAGGAGAATGGGCATCCCCTACTCTCACTATTTCAAAGTCAAGAGTGTCCTTGGGGGAAACACCCGAGTCAGCAGGGGCAAGGAGGTGCAAGTAGCATTTGGTAAACAACACAAAACATCTGTAGAACACAGTGGAAATATTCATGAGGGAAGAGAGCCATGGAAAGAAGGACTGGGGAGAAGAAGCACAAAATTGTAAGAGAATGTGATATGATTAAGACAAGGCTGCTTGCCAAAACTCCGCACAGGCAGCGGTCAAGCTGGTCTTCTAGTCTCCTTGGACAAAAAGGCTCTGTTGTCCTGATTATGGGCTCTCTAATAGAGTATACAGATTTTGAACCTTTCTTTTTTCAGGAAGATGACTTTCTGTAACCATGCAACATATATTCAACTTGTAAGTAGTTAACTTTTTAAAAAATTTGGATGCTCTTTATTTCTTTATCTTGTCTGATTGCTCTAGCTAGGACTTTCAGCACTATGTCCAATAACAGTGATGAAAGTGGGCATCCTTGTCTTGTTCCAGACTTAGAGGAAAGGCTTTTAGTTTTTCCCTGTTCGGTATGATACTAGCGGTGGGTCTCTCATATATGACTTTTATTGTGTTGAAGTTAGATGTTAACATTTTATGTATATAAAAAAATGTCTGGGCTTGGATGCCTGTACCGCCTTTGTAACCAGGGAAAAGGCTCTGGTCTCCAATACAAATAGGCTTTAGGAAAGGATCTTTGCAAAAGTGAAAAATCTAGGGAATCTGTTTTCCTTTGATACATTGTTCTTTAATTTATCATTTGGCTTATCTCAGAGAACAGAAAACATGATGCCAAATGTGTAAGAGGAAATGTATTATTACCTATAAAAAAAAAGTCAAAGAGTAGATCTAATTTAGGCATGGCATGGCTGGAGACAGAAAATCGATGCCATCAGAATATATTTTCCCTGTATCTCTTGTTTCTGTTTGCTCTGCTCTTTAACTTCATTCTTAAAGGGGCTCCCATTTGTTCTTACGAGATTGCTGCCTGTGGCTCTGAGGAAACACATTACAGGAAAAAAGAGTGACAATCTTTCTCTTAGGGTATCTAGGTAAGGACCAGAATATCAATGGATCTGTTTTAGGTCATGTGCTGTTGCCTGCACTAATGTCTGTGACCAAGGGACTTCCATTTGTAGATGTGCATAGGCCCAGATTATGTGTTCCACCCCAGATCATGATGAAGTTAACACAAATGAAGACACAACCATGAGGGTTGGGGTAATCACAAGAAGATAATTGAGTTTTAGTTTCTAGAATATAGATGACTGGATATAGAGACATCAGCAAAAGATGTCTACTCTATTTGACTTTTTTACTCGTTAGTTCCCATACTAGCTACTAACAACACTCATTGTTATTGCTAGAATATTTCTGCTATCTGATGTAAACCTATAGTGGATTTTCAAATCCCAATCTTGCTAACAAATAGAGGAGCCATAGTGTATTTCATCAGGATATTCAATATATATAAGGCTAGATACCAGTAAAGTGGATGACTTACTCTTTTGTGTAAACAAAACAGTAAGTGGAACCAAGAAAAATTTAAAGCCACTATGGCCAGAGACACTGATAGTGAATGTGACCCAAAATTATAGTTAATCAATCAGTGGCAAAATTGAGGGCAAAATTCATATCTCCTTATTTCCATACCAGTGTCCTTTCTTTCTTTGAGTAGGAATCATCCAGTAGCCTAATACTCCTCCTCTCTCCATGGTATTTTACTTCTCCAACCACAGAAAGTATAACATCCATTTGCGAACAGTGAAAAATAGCACTAGACCTGGGTAATTCAGTGATTCCTTCCTTTGGACTCTGTCTTTTGTAGGAAGGATATTTTCTCTTTTGCTTCATGTCTTTTAATTATATTAGTGGGGTAGGGTTTAATTCTGCAGATAGGCCTGCAATTGGTGGTAAGTATAATTTTAGGTAGGGTTAAGCCCAACTGGTGAAGAGAATTTAAACTACCCAAAATGGGAGTAAGAAGACTTAAAACAATCAATACACGGTAATGAATACCAGCTCTTTTGTTGTTTATTTGTAATAAATTTGATATTTGGTTCTTGTCAGTTTGATTCCTTCGTTTTTGTCTCCGATTTTGTTCGATATTTAAGTACAGCATAGGGATGTTATTTAATTTACGTCCTCACGCTCCAAAAGAAATACTATTCTGAATTAAGTAGAAAAAAGAATAAGCAAGTGTAGGTACTCTGGTACCCATTAATCACATTTTCCATATTTTTCAAATTTTATACGATAATGAAATTCCCTAAAGAGAAGAGAAAAAAAGATTAGTATCATAAGGAAAGTGAACATTGGTATTAAATGTACTTATCTTCTAAAAGAGGTCCTGAAAAGGGAGCTGCTTTTAAATTCCCTTTACATCCTTCTTTTTTTTTTCACTTTTGTTTGTTACCACTATAATTTGTACATTCTTTCTCCATGTCTTGATTATTCAAAAGGTGTCCTATGACATTTTTTATGTAGAGTTTTTCATCCCCTAACCCATTCCTATCTCAATACCTTTTCATTCAACATAGAAATACCAGATTTTTTTTTTACCAAGAGGTAAAAGATAACCACAGCAATAATGCTATGCATAATTCACACAATTAACTCTGTGCTCAAATTTTTCACTGTTTTAACACTGTCCATTGATTGTAGTCTGTTCCCCTTACTTGGGTATTTATGTTTCACAAAAGACTAGCCTCTGCATTATTTTCCATCTTTACATATTACTATTCTCTAAATACATAATATTCCTTTCAGCATCATATTTGTATTACATCTCTAAAGACACTGCACACTTTCTTGATTCAAAGTGTTTTCCCAAACAGTTGGCACTATGTAGATTGAACAATCCATTTTCTTTTTTGTGTTCCATTTCTTTAAAACTCCTTTAGCCCTCTCATTCTTCAAGAGACTTCCCACGCCAACCCCTATAATCAGGTTCACCTTTGATATATATCTAATGCACTCATTTGGTTCAGGAATTGTAAACATAAATGCTTGGAGCCTAGTGGGTAATATAAATAAGTGATGTGAGCCACTTCCATCACAAAAGAGAGAGGAAGAACTATGGTTGTTTGGAACACATGATCTCCATTTGAACGGGGAGCTACTATGAGGCAGCTGTTGCTTATTTATTGCCTGAGAAATCCTTGCTTAGTATCACTAAGCAAGTTTGAAATCTGTATTTGTGGGTAAATTCTATCAATGATTTCAAAACTTATTAAAACATCATTTTTGTCCAACAAAACCAAGGTTGCTTTCTATTCTCATCAACTTTGTATGCATATGTTCTTTTTGCCAAATAAGACCACAAGCTTTTTAAGAGTATGGACTGTTTCATGTAATGTTCTCTTTTCTTAGCACATATTACCAGAGTGCTAGACTGAGTAGGCTTGAGGGATTCATTAAGGAGAGTGAATGACTATAAATTCTAGCCAAGTCTTGGATTCATCATTATTTTTCAAATATTTTACATTGTTCACAAGTGGCAGATATCTCTGAGAGCCGTGAATCCAATTTGCCAGGGCTTTTTCCTCAAAACACTGCTAAGAGCAGAGACCAAGGAATTACCCTTCTCCTCCCATTGTTCAAAAGAGCATTAGGACTATTCTCCTTGCCCTGAGATATAGAAATGGCATGAAAACTAAGTTTATACATTCAGGTCATATGGAGAATTAAGCAAATATGCATGTCACTGCACCATTCCTGCCATTGGAATTAATTTTCTGTGTTCCAGAATAACATATGTTTGATATGAACTGTGCTCCTATTGGCTACAATCTTACTGAACAGTTTTTAACTATTTTAACCAGCAGAGCTCTTCATTTATTCTTAGATTGAGAAATAAAAACTAGAGTGGTCACAGTACATCTCTCAGAGTTACAAGGTAGAAAGGAAGGAAAGAAGGAGAGAGGGAGGAAGGAAGTAAGGAAGGAAGGAATTACTACACCAGGAATTATTACCAGCTTCTGGAGGATGAACTAGAAGCCCAAGGAAGGAAGGAAGAAGGTAGGAAGGAAAAATGGAAGGAAGGGAGGAAGGAAGGAAGGAAGGAAGGAAGGAAGGAAGGAAGGAAGGAAGGGGAAGGGAAGGAGAGAGGGAGGAAGGAAATGGAGGGAGGAAGGAAGGAAGGAAGGAAAGGGAGGGAGGGAGGAAAGGGAGGAAGGAAGGAAGGAAAGGAAGGAAGGGAGGAAGGAATTGAGGAAGGAAGAGAGGAAGGAAAGGGAGGGAGGGAGGGAAGAAGGAAGGAAAGAAGCGATTGTTTCTTTAATCTCTTCCCCATTTTTGCCAAGGAGATCTGAGGCCTGATCTTTGAGCTTCTAACACTGTTCCGTGAGGTTACAGCCTTCTCACATTTCCTAGATGAGCCTGAAAGGAATCTCAGAATGATCTTTGTGGGAAGTTGTGAAGTAATAGCCCGGCAGATCAAGGCCCACATTGTGTGTCTGTCTGAATCTATGTGATTTTCCAAAGGCCAGGGCATTATGAGTGAGACCCACTTACACTGCTCTTTTTAGTAATGTGTGTACAAGCACCACAGAGTATAACAGAAATATTACGTGGAAGAGCTACAAAGACATTTCCAAGTCTCTTTTCTGGCTATCTCATTTCTAAGAAATCAACAGTAACTGCATTAGCAAGGAAGGATAATGTAACTTAATTATTCTATATAGTCTGGTATCTCTTTCATCTTTTAATGAGAACAGTAGAGCCAACAGTAGAGACCTGGTTAACTTACATTTTTACATTTACATTCTTTTTCTTTAAAAGACATTTCAATTATCCTCTGAAATGGAATAATCCTCATGGAAGGGCAGCATGATACTAGAAGCTCATGAGGATTATTTTCAAAGAAAGCTGTGCAGAAGAGTTGGCTTAGCAGGCTTGGCATGCTCAAACCAGCTCCTGGGAGATAACCTATGAGCCCTTGGAATAGTCTGTGCAATAGGGTATGTTTGTTTATCTAGGACCTGGGTCTGCCAAAGAGTTTATGCTAGCCATGAAATTTATAATGAACACCTGTTGTTGTTTACTAGGGTCCTGGAGCACTCCATATCAGTTTGATCTCTGGCTAGGGAGGAGCTGGAGATTAAGTATTTAAGATCAGCCATGTAGGTATTCTGTGCCTACCTGACTAATCCCCATTAAAAAGTCTGAACACCAAGTCTTGGGTGAGCTTCCCTGGTAAGCAATACTTCATGTGTGTTGTCAGGGTAGCAGGGAGAATTAAGTATCGCTTCTGTGAGTCCACTGAGAGAAGACAGCTGGAAACTTGTGCCTGCTCTCTCGGGGACTCCACCTCATGCATCTTTGGTCTTTGCTGATTTTAATTTGTATCCTTTCATTATAATAAACAGTTGCCATGAATATAACAGCTTTTCTGAGTTTTATGAGTCCTCTTGAATCCTCAAGGCTGAAGATAGTTTTGGGGAACCCCAACAGAGAAGATCTCACAGGTCATGAAGAAGTTAACTGACAAGACACAGGGCTGATATGTGAAAACAATTTTGAGTGGAGCTAAATATACGTTGTAAGGAATATTATTAATTCCTTAGTCTAAATTTCCTACTGGATTTATTTGAAAGGGAAAAACAATATGAAAAGTTGACTGTCAATTTTTATGCATGTAAGACCACAAAACCCCTTTGCTACTCGTGTGTGTATCAATACCTGCATCTATGTTTATACCTTGGTCTATGTCTATAGCGGCATCTGCATCTTTTTCTATGCCTCTTAATAGCTACCAAACACTGATAGGTGCTATTCATAGGTTTGTCAATGTGACATATAAAAAAAGTTGAGTGTTTTTTTAAAATAACTAGATTTCCATTCATTGCTTGAATATAATCTGTAGATTACCTACAAATATAATCTCCATACAGTTCTCCCAGAACATTATGTAAGCCTTTTTTCTTTTTTAAATGATTCAACTTAGAATATTAACTAAATTCTAGGAGACTTTCTTTCTTCACTCTGTCTGTAGTCTGTCCCCAGTTTTTGTAAATAATGAGGCTATTTTTTTTTTTAAAGTGTGCACCAGTAAAACCCAATTCCTTGACTATGTTTCTTTGAAATTTCTGTGAAGTAGAGGGAAAAATAATGGCATTTTATTCTGAACTTACCTCTGTTCAACACAAAAGAAACACTCATTCTGGAAAGTGCGGCCATTTGAGGCACAAACAGGTGCTGTCACATTGGGGCAGTCTGCATCGTAATCAGGGTCCAGTGGGATATACATTTTACATCGGGGCTGCAAATACATGATACCATAAAGTAACAAATAATAGACTCTCTCCCATCTATTTCTTCCTGTCACTTCTGTCCCACTTAAAAATAATATTAAATCATACCAGTCAATTGATCTTATCAAGGATTCCCTGTTCTGTGGCCTTCTGTCAGGCCAGTTTCTTTTTCTGATTGTAGTGTCCCTACCCATCCTATCATCTCTTCAAGTCATAACCATTTTAATATCCCTGTTTAACCTTGAATGCAAAGTTTTCACTTAGCCTTCATGTTTCAGTTCCAATAGGACGTTTATGAGTGGAGATACTTATGTGTTTGTGAACTTCTAGAGGACAGACCTCAAGTGTCATTGGTCAGAATAAAGATTTTGTATTAAAACTTATTAAAACTCACAGGCAAGATAGCTGAATAGGAAGAGCTCCAGTCTGCAGCTCCCAGTGAGATCAATGCAGAAGGTGGGTGATTTCTACATTTCCAACTGAGGTACCTGACTCATCTCACTGGAACTGGTTAGACAGTGGGTACAGCCCACGGAGGATGAACAGAAGCAGAGTGGGGCCCTACCTCACCCAGGAAGTGCAATGGGTCAGGGAACTCCCTCCCCAGCCAAGGGAAGCCATGAGAGACTGTGCTGTGAAGGACAGAGCTATCCATCCCAGATACTATGCTTTTCCCACAGTCTTCGCAACCTGCAGACCAGGAGATTCCCTCAGGTCCCTACACCACCAGGGCCCTGGGTTTCAAGCACAAAACTGGGTGCCCATTTGGGCAGATGCTGAGCTAACTGCAGGAGTTTTTTTTCATACCCCAGGGGTGCCTGGAACTCCAGCGAGACAGAACTGTTCACTCCCCTGGAAAGGGGGCTGAAGCCAGGGAGCCGAGTGGTCTTGCTCAGCAGGTCCCATCCCCACGGAGCCCAGCAAGCTAAGATCCACTGGCTTGAAATTCTCGCTGCCAGCACGGCAGTCAGAAGTCGACCTGGGACACTCAAGCTTGGTGGGGGGAGGGGCATCCGCCATTACTGAGGCTTGAGTAGGCGGTTTTCCCCTCACAGTGTAAACAAAGCCACTGGGAAGTTCCGACTGGGTGGAGCCCACTGCAGCTCAGCAAAGCTGCTGTAGCCAGACTGCCTCTCTAGATTTCTCCTCTCTGGGCAGGGCATCACTGACAAAAAGGCAGCAGCCCCAGTCAGGGGCTTATAGATAAAACTCCCATCTCCCTAGGACAGAGCACCTGGGGGAAGGGGCAGCTGTGGGTGCGTCTTCAGCAGACTTAAACGTTCCTGCCTGCTGGCTCTAAAAAGAGTAGTGGATCTTCCAGCACAGTGCTTGAGCTCAGCTAAGGGATAGACTGTTCCTCAAGTGGGTCCCTGACTCCCGTGCCTCCTGAAGGGGAGACACCTCCCAGCAGGGGTCTACAGACACCTCAAAGAGGAGAGCTCTGGCTGGCATCTGGCAGGTGCCGCTCTGGGACAAAGTTTCCAGAGGAAGGAGCAGGCAGCAATCTTTGCTGTTCTGCAGCCTCTACTGGTGATAACCAGACAGGGGCTGGAGTGGACCTCCAGCAAACTCCAGCCGACCTGCAGAAGAGGGGCCTGACTGTTAGAAGGCAAACTAACAAACGAAAGCAATAGTATCAACATCAACAGAAAGGATGACCATGCCAAAACCCGATCTGAAGGTCTCCAACATCAAAGACCAAAGGTAGATAAATCCACGAAGATTAGGAAAAATCAGCCCAAAAAGGCTTAAAATTTCAAAACTCAGAATGCCTCTTCTCCTCCAAAGGATCACAACTTGGCAGCAAGGAAACAAAACTGGATGGAGAATGAGTTTGACAAATTGACAGAAGTAGGCTTCAGAAGGTGGGTAATAACAAACTCCTCTGAGCCAAAGGAGCATGTTCTAACCGAATGCAAGAAAGCTAAGAACCTTGATAAAAGGTTACAGGAACTGCTAACTAGAATAACCAGTTTAGAGAAGAACATAAATGACTTGATGAAGATGAAAAACACAGCATGAGAACTTTGTGAAGCATACACAAGTATCAATAGCCAAATCAATCAAGCAAAAGAAAGGATATCAGAGATTGAAGATCAACTTAATGAAATAAAGTGTGAAGGTAAGATTAGAGAAAAAAGGATGAAAAGGAATGAACAAAGCCTCCAAGAAATATGGGACTATGTGAAAAGACCAAACTACGTTTGACTGGTATACCTGAAAGTGATGGGGAGAATGGAACCAAGTTGGAAAACACACTTCAGGATATTATCCAGGAGAACTTCCCCAGCCTAGCAAGACAGGCCAACATTCAAATTTGGGATAAACAGAGAACACCACAAAGATACTCCTGAAGGAGGGCAATCCCAAGAGACAGAATCGTCAGATTCACCAAGGTTGAAAAGAAGGAAAAAATGTTAAGGGCAGCCAGAGAGAAAGGTCGGTTTACCCACAAAAAAAAAAAAAGCCCATCAAACTAACAGTGGATCTCTCTGCAGAAACCCTACAAGCCAGAAGAGAGTGGGGGGCCAATGTTCAACATTCTTAAAGAAAAGGATTTTCAACCCAGAATTTCATATCCAGCCAAACTAAGCTTCATAAGGGAAGGAGAAATAAAATCTTTCACAGACAAGCAAATGCTGAGGGATTTTGTCACCACCAGGCCTGCCTTACAAGAGCTCCTGAGGGAAGCACTAAACATGGGAAGGAAAAACCGGTATCAGCCACTGCAAAAACATGCCAAAATGTAAAGACCATCAACACTATGAAGAAACTGAATCAACTAATGGGCAAAATAGCCAGCTAGCATAATAATGACAGGATCAAATTTACATATAACAATATTAACCTTAAATGTAAATGGGCTAAATGCCCCAATTAAAAGACACAGACTGGCAAATTAGACAGAGTCAAGACCCAGCAGTGTATCCAGGAGACCCATCTCACATGCAAAGACACACATAGACTCAAAATAAAGGGATGGAGGAAGATTTACCAAGCAAATGGAAAGCAAAAAAAAAAAAAAAGCAGGGGTTGCAATTCTAGTCTCTGATAAAACAGACTTTAAACCAACAAAGATCACAAGAGACAAAGAAGGCCATTACATAATGATAAAGGGATCAATACAACAAGAAGAGCTAACTATCCTAAATATATATGCACCCAGTACAGGAGCACCCAGATTCATAAAGCAAGTTCTTAGAGACCTACAAAGAGACTTACACTCCCACACAATAATAGTGGAAGACTTTAACACCCCACTGTCAGATAGATTGATGAGACAGAAAGTTAACAAGGATATTTAGGACTTGAACTCAGCTCTGGACCAAGTGGACCTAATAGACATCTACAGAACTTTCCACCCCAAATCAACAAAGTATACATTCTTCTCAGCACCACATCGCACTTATTTTAAAATTGAACACATTATTGGAAGTAAAACACTCCTCAGCGAATGCAAAAGAATGGAAATCATAACAAACAGTCTCTCAGACCACAGTGCAATCAAAGTACAACTCGGGATTAAGAAACTCACTCAAAACTGCACAACTACATGGAAACAGAACAACCTGCTCATGAATGGCTACTGGGTAGGTAACAAAATTAAGGCAAAAATAAAGATATTCTTTGAAACTGATGAGAACAAAGACACAACATAACAGAATCTCTGGGACACAGCTAAAACAGTGTTCAGAGGGAAATTTATAGCACTAAATGCCCACAGGAGAAAGTGGGAAAGATCTAAAATCGACACCTTACATCGAAATTAAAAGAACTAGAGAAGCAAGAGCAAACACATTCAAAAGCTAGCAGAAGGCAAGAAATAACTAAGATCAGAGCAGAACTGAAGGCAATAGAGACTCAAAAACCCCTTCAAAAAATCAATGATTCTAGGAGCTGGTTTTTTTAAAAGATTAACAGAACAGATAGACTGCTAGCCAGACTAAAAAAGAAGAGGGAAGAATCAAATAGACACAATAAAAAATGATAAAGGGGATATCACCACCAATCCCTCAGAAATACAAACTACCATCAGAGAATACTATAAACAACTCTATGCAAATAAACTAGAAAATCTAGAAGAAATTGATAAATTCCTGGACACATACGTCCTCCCAAGACTAAACCAGGAAGAAGTCAAATCCCTAAATAGACCAATAACAAGTTCTGAAATAGAAGCAGTAATTAATAGCCTACCAACCAAAAAAAGCCCAGGACCAGATGGATTCACAGCTGAATTCTACCAGAGGTACAAAGAGGAGCTGATACCATTCCTTCTGAAATTATTCCAAACAATAGAAAAAGAGGGACTCCTCTCTAACTCATTTTATGAGGCCAGCATCATCCTGATACCAAAACCTGGCAGAGACACAAGAAAAGAAAATTTCACGCCAAGATCCCTGGTGAACATTGATGGGAAAATCCTCAATAAAATACTGGCAAACCGAATCCAGCAGCACATCAAAAAGCTTATCCACCATGATCAAGTCGGCTTCATCCTTGCAATGCAACGTTTGTTTAACATATGCAAATCAATAAACAGAATCCATCACATAAACAGAACCATGACAAAAACCACATGATTATCTCAATGGTGCAGAAAAGACCTTCAATAAAATTCAACACCCCTTCATGCTAAAAACACTCAATGAACTAGGTATTGATTGAATGTATCTCAAAATAATAAGAGCTATTTATGACAAACTCACAGCCAATATCATACCGAATGGGCAAAAGCTGGAAGCATTCCCTTTGAAAGCCAGCACAAGGCAAGGATGTCCTCTCTCACCACTCCTATTCAACATAGTATTAGAAATTCTGACCAGGGCATTCAGGCAAGAGAAAGAAATAAAGGGTATTCAAATAGGAAAAGAGGAAGTCAAATTATCTCTGTTTGCAGATGACATGATCATATGTTTAGAAAACTCCATCATCTCAGCCCAAAAATTCCTTAAGCTGATAAGCAACTTCAGCAAAGTCTCAGGATACAAAATCAATGTGCAAAAATCACAAGCATTCCTATACAGCAATAATAAACAAACAGAGAGCCAAATCATGAGTGAACTCCCATTCACAATTGCTACAAAGAGAATAAAATACCTAGGAATACAACTTACAAGGGATGTGAAGGACCTCTTCAAGGAGAACTACAAACCACTGCTCAAGGAAATAAGAGAGGATACAAACAAATCGAAAAACATCCCATGCTCATGGATAGGAAGAATCAATACTGTGAAAATGGCGATACAGCCCAAAGTAATTTATAGATTCAGTGCTATTCCCATCAAGCCACCATTGACTTTCTTCACATAATTAGAAAAAAACTACTTTAAATTTCATATGGAACCAAAAAAGAGCCCATACAGCCAAGACAATTTTAAGCAAAAAGAACAAAGCTAGAGGCATCATGCTACCTGACTTCAAATTATACTACAAGGCAACAGTAACCAAAACAGCCATATAGACCAATGGAACAGAACAGAGGCCTCAGAAATAACACCACACATCCACAACCATCTGATCTTTGACAAACCTGACAAAAACAAGCAATGGGGAAAGGATTCCCTATTTAATAAATGGTGTTGGGAAAACTGGCTAGCCATATGCCAAAAACTGAAACTGGACCCCTTCCTTACAACTCACACAAAAATTAACTCAAGATGGATTAACGATTTAAATGCAAGAACTAAAACCATAAAATCCCTAGAAGAAAACCTAGGCAATACCATTCAGGACACAGGCATGGGCAAATACTTCATGACTGAAAAACACCAAAAGCAATTGGTAACAGAAGCCAAAATTGACAAACGGGATCTGATTAAAGAGCTTCTGCACAGCAAAATAAACTATCATCAGAGTGAATAGGCAACCTACAGAATGGGAGAGAATTTTTGCAATCTATCCGTCTGTCAAAGGGCTAATATCCAGAATCTACAGGGAATTTAAACAAATTTCCAAGAAAAAAACAACCTCATCAAAAAGTGGGTGAAGGATATGAACAGACATTTTTCAAAAGAAGACATTTATGCAGCCAACAAACATATGAAAAAACACTCATCATCACTGGTCATCAGAGAAATGCAAATCAAAACCACAATGAGATACCATCTCACACCAGTTAGAATGGCGCAGTGGCTCACGCCTGTAATCCCA